>NC_067399.1:494992491-495729991 GCF_016432865.1 Antechinus flavipes
TGATAAAAGAAAGGAAAAATAAATACTTAACTTGAAAAGATTAATAGCAACATTGTCAATTATGTTCGGTGTAAATTTTGTACTGGGATTATACCTCATTTTACAGAAGGGGAAACTGATCGTATACAGCAGTTTAGCCAAGGCAACATGGCTAGATAAGTAATATTGTAACCAGTGGCAGCTAGTCTAACTGCTCTGAGCAAAAATGAAGTCTTGACCACTATCTTGCAACCTCTCTGAACAGTCACTTCTGTCTATTCTCTATCAGGTGGAAACCAAAATCCTGTGAACCGATTCGGAGGGAGGGTCCTAAGGTATAGTATTTGACTATGACAGTGATGGTTGGCTCCCAACGATTCTGAAGAGTTACTTTCTGTCTGCTATACATTAGGAAAAGGAAGGGATCTTGTCTTCCTCTGCGGGTATCCCAATTTCTGAGGTGAATCAACAGTTCGTGTTTTTATTACAAATTGCTTTCTTCAAAAGAAATTTGAGGTATAGGGAGCAGGGGTATTGGTGTAATCATTTTGTAAGTTAGATAGTAAAATCATGAAAGGAGAAGTCAGTTGACTTTCTGTGATTTATTTTAATTCTCATTGATATTCTTTACTTCTGAAGAGGAATGTTATCTCTTACCTTCATCTATAAACTAGGAGTCTTTACATCTAGCTATAAGCTGCCTGCTATTGTTCATCTTTTGTCCACTGAAACTAAATTCCTTGAGGACAAGAAACCAAAATATTTATGAATCCTTATTCACAGAGCTGGGCACATGGTAAATGATCAAAATATACCTGTTGGTTAAGTGGTTGAAAATTTGCCTTCAAATCCCAGCACTTATCTAACCTAAGGAAGATGAGTTAATTGGACTCTATCTATACTTTTTAGTATTAAAAAGAACACTTGATCCACCTTATCTCACATTGTTTTAGAAGCAGTTTTCCTCTTGCCTCTTGAAAGTAGCTTTCAGCTAGAAATATCAAGTATTCACCCCTTCTTTGATTCAAGAAGCCCAAGACTTAATGAAAAGATCACTAGATGTGGATTCCAATTTTCAACTTGGCCACTTCATAGCTGTGTGACTGACCAAATCGTTTCCTGGTTCTGAGCTTCAGTTTCCTCATCCACAAAATGTGGACAGTGATAACTCTTTATACCTTCCTGCTTCACAAACATGTGATAAAAGCAGAGAGTGTTGCAATTAATTAGAGGTCAAGGTGGCATTTGTCCTGCCCAGCCTGCTTACCTTCTACTTTTCTGCTCTTTACACAGTGGGACCCAGCTCGGCTGAATGAATCCACCACCTTTGTGCTGGGCTCTAGGGCCAACAAGTAAGAAGTTGGACCTTGACACTCTGGGGGGGAGGTGAAGGGGGAGAGTGCGGCACAAGGGTCCCACAACCGTCACCCTGCTGGGAAAACCCTGACTCAGTCCTCTATTGATTATTGTTTCAGGGCCCTTGGCATGGGAGGTACCAGAGGGAGGATCTATATCAAGCACCCACATCTTTTTAAGGTAAGTGGCATAACTGCTCCAGAACATTCCCTTCTGGAGTAGCAGGGAACAGTTGTCAGGAAAGGTAGCCTAAGGAGCTGCCCATGGAGTGACTATCCTGTGCTGGCTGTGCAGGGGAGAGAAAACTGAGCGGGAAATAGAGGCATCCAGCTTCTAGGCCTCAGCATGGGGTCTTGGGCAAGCTGGTTCATACTTTGGGCCTCTGTTAACCTTATTTGTGAAATTCAGCATTGGACCTCCAAGGTCCTAGCTCTGATGTGCTAGGATTTCTATGAAAATGTGAAGAATCAGAGCCAACTTTTTCAGTCCACCACATGCCACAGCGGGACACATAGTGCATGCACTTCTCCACTGCGTTCCTGCCTAGTCTCCCTTCATTAAAAGCTCATTCTCAGCCAGACTCATTGTTATTATCTTTTCTCCTCTTTTCCTCCTTTCCTTCCCTCCATCCTCCCAATCCTATCTACAACCTAAAAACCTAGAATTCAGGTGAGAATCTGGTGCCATCAGAAATGTGGGACAAAGGAAGAACTTAATTGTTTAGAAAATCTTTGTTATTTTGCTTTACTCTAATTGGGTTTTGTTTTGTTGTGAGTGGGATTATAAAAGGCTGAGGGGATCCTAGGGAAAGAATGAAAAAGATCAAGAGCTACAGGGTTGGCACTAGCATCACCTCATAGGAGATACACTCACCAGTACATGGTAAGTTCATGTTCCCATAGAAATCTAGCAAGAATGGATGAAAAGGCAGCCTAGCCTGATGATGTAAAAAGAAAAATGTGGAATTAAGAGATGAGTTTAGATCCTACTTCCCACCTTAGCTATGTAGCTTTTTTATATTTGAGCATCAGTTTCCTTATCACTAAAAATAGATTAATCATACCTACTCCGGCCATGTCATAGAGTTGTAAGCTTTTTATGAAACTTCATACTATAGAAATAAGAATTTTTAAAAGCTAAGCATATTCCCCTTTTTAACCCTCTCCCCCAAACTATTTTTCCTCTAAATTTATTTCAAAGTTTCCTGTTTGGCCAAATGACTTTAGAAGAACACTTTACAAAGATAACAGTAAGGATTTGTTTGGACTTGGCATTGCTTAAGCATGGCAATCCAACCCACCTAGCCCTGAACACACCCTCAAAGAGACACAGCCCATGACTTCACCCTACCCCAATAGCCTGGTCTTGAGACCACCTGTGCTTTAAAAAGTTAGGAGGGCTGAGGGAAGGATGTAGCCTTGCCCCTGGGAGATTCTCTGCTTAAGAGGAGTTGATGGGAACTACTGATGTAAAAGACCCAAGGATTGCCTGTGGCTACCTGAGACCAGAACAAGGCTATCTTTCTCCATGAGATCTGCCAGAGAGAAAATAGCTTGGGGACATGGATCAGGAAAAGGTCAGACCAGGCTGAACTCTCTATCCTGTCGTTCCTTTCCTTACAGTATGCCGCTGACCCACAGGACAAGCACTGGCTAGCAGAACAGCATCACATGAGAGCCACTGGTGGCAAAATGGTGAGTATCCTCTCCATAGGTTGCTGAGAAAGGGTCCCTTGGGATCAGGGGTCAGGCTTTGTGGTGTTGAAAGAAAAGCTCATTTGTCAGGTATGGTATGGAGGATGTTAGGGAAGGGCTTCTGACCCTGACAAAGAAACACACATATCTTCAGCTTCCATACTGTAAATCTGCAGGTCATCAATCTATAACTAAAATTATCTCATCCCCTCCTTTTACGTTTACTAAAGCACAAAATAATCAGAAGTGGGATTGGAACTCAGATCTTTTGTCTCTAGAGTTAGTGCTCTTTTAACTGTTGCATAAATGGTTTAATTCCACTCTTAAATTGTGGTTCTTTGTTGCTGGAAAGCTTTGGACAGGTCACTTAACTTCCTGGAACCTCAGTTTCTTCGACTATAAAATATACTTCCTATTTCATAAGATTGTTAGAAGGAAAGCTCGTTAAAAATTTTAAAATACTAAAGACCTACTTCATACTGTTTCATAAGTGTGTTAGGAAGAAAGCTCTTTGAAAACCTCAAAATACTAAAGAAATGAGAGCAGGAACACCTGCTATTTTCTTGATATTGTGTTCAAGACAGGGACAGAAAATGAAAGTACCTTTGCCATTGAGGAATTTAAATTCTTTTGAGGAAAACATCCTTATATAAGAGAATAGCAATAAAAATAATGATAGTGCCAGGCACTGTGCTGAGTGTTTTACTAATATAATCTCATTTGGTCTTCACAACAACCCTTCTGAGATGCTATTATTATCTCCATTTTACAATTAAGAAAATCAAGTCAGAAGGTAAATGAGCTGTCCAAGATCATTCAGCTAATAAATATCTGAGGCTAGATTTGAACTCAGGTCTTTCTGACTATAGATTCATTATCCTATTTCCCACACCTAACTGCCCTTAATACAGAAAATGCAGTTTGTATACCCGAAGTATCAGAAGAGAATTCACATAGGAATAGTAGCACATGACATTCATGTTGAAGGGTGCTAGGAATTCTAAGGGACTCATAGGAGGGGGAATGTTTTAGCCATTGGTACCTAGCTACCTTTGTAAAGACATAGAACTGGAGATAAAGAGTGTTATGTGGAGCATAACAAGCAAGTCAATTTGGCTGAAGTTTCAAGTGTGTCAGCACAAACCCAGAAAGAGTAAAATCAGACCGTAAAAGGGTCTGAATGCTGGATGGAGGGGTTTGTGTTTGATCCTAGGGATAAGGTGGAATCACCAGTGCTTGTTCATCAAAAATCTGTGTTTTGGCAAGATCACTATGGCAACTGTGTAGCAGCTTTTAGAGAGAAGAGACTGGCAGCAAGGAGACCCGTAAGAAAGCAGTAATTTTAGGTGAGAGACAATGGAGATCCAAAATAGGGTAATAGAGATAAGAGAATGAGTGTGTAAGACTTGGAAGGAAAATTAAGATCAGTAACTGGATATGGAAGTCTGAAGAAAAGTGAACTATCAAGGGTGATTCTAAAGTTGTGAGCCCAGGAGATTAGAAGAATGACAGCACTCTTTTGGAAAATTGAAAAGTAAGAAAGAAGCGGTTTGGGAGGGGGAAAATATTGAGTTTTCTTTTACAGCTGTTGAATTTAAAATGCTTATAACCAGGGCAAATAGTCACGACTAGAATTCAAGAAAGATACTGGGGCTGGATATTTCCATCTCGGAGTCATCTGCATCACAATAATATTGGAAACCAGAGAAGCTGTTAAGATCACCTCTAGAGAGCAGGAAGCATAGAGAGACTAAGAAAAGGCCTAGCTTGTGATGGAGAAAGCCGTCTGCACCCAGAGAGAGGACTACGGGGACTGAATGTGGATCACAACATAGTATTTTCACCTTTGTTGTTGTTTGCTTGCTTGTTTTTTCTTTCTCAATTTTTTTCCTTTTTGATTTGATTTTTCTTTTGTAGCATGATTTATGTGGAGATATGTATAGAATAATCACACATGTTAAACCTCTGTTGGATTACTTACTGTCTTAGGGGAAGGAGAGAGAAAAATATGGAGGTTTGGCAAAGATGAATGTTGAAAACTATTTTTGCGTGTGTTTTGAAAAATAAAAAGCTATTATAGAGAAAAAAAAAAGGTCAAGGACTGAGTGTTGAGCTACACATATTGTTAAGGGGTGAGATATGGGTGATGATCCAATAAAGGAGACTGAGAAGAGGTAACTGAGAAGTGTCAAGAAAATTCAGCTATGTGGTACAATGGATAGAGCACCAGTCCTAAAGTCAGGAGGACCTGAGTTCGAATCTGGCCTCAGACACTTAATACTTCCTAGTTGTGTGACCCTGGGCAAGTCACTTAACCCCAATTGCCTCAGCAAAAAAAAAACAAAAAAACTCAGGAAGGAGGGGAGAGTGGTCAGTGTTACATTTTACAAAGAGATCAAGTTGGATGACTACTGAGGAAAGACCATCAGATTGCTGGTGAAGAGATATTTTGTAAGTTTGGAGAGAGCAGTTTCAGTTGGTTGATGTCAGAAGCCAAATTGCAAATAGTTAAGAAGTGAATGAGGAGAGGAAATGAAGTTAGCAAGTATAGCTAACTTGATCTGGGAGTTAAGCCGTGAGAGAACGGAGAAAAATAAGATATAGCTTGAGCGGGTAGCAGAGTCAGGTAAGGACATGTTACAGTTTGGAGAGAAGAATCTAATAAATAGGGAAAGACTTGAAAATTAGAGAAAGGGGGATACCCTAGTTCTCTTAGCTTTTCCTAATTCTTCTAGACTCTTAGGGTTAGAAGGGACCTTAGAATTCCAGCCCCTGTCTGAAGCACATCCTGAACAAGTAGTAGCTTAAAATCCCTCCAATTGCAGGAAAGTTGCTACCTTTGGGAGAAACATTTCACTTTCAAATAGCTACAGTATGTTAGAAAATATTCTTTATATTGAACCAACATGGACCTCTAATACTCCACATTGATATTATTGTTCCTTCTGGGATCAAGAAGAATAAATCTAATTCCTCTTCCATGTAACAGCCCATGTGACTTTTCTGTCCCCCAGTCTACTTGTTTTTGAGACTGGGCACATCACTGGACTAAAATTTCTCCCAAGCCTCCCTCTCCCATTCTGGAAGCAGTGAAGGAAGCTCAAGACCCCTGATAGCTTTGACCATTCTCCTTTCTTCTGTATTTATAGGCCTATCTCCTCATTGAAGAGGACATTCGAGACCTAGCTGCTAGTGATGACTACAGGTGAGAAATCCTTAGTCCCAGCCACAGAATCCTCTTGGTGTTGTTCCCAGTGGCAAATCCCCTTTAAACGTGGCCCCTCATCTTTACTATCCTGTTCTTCTGTCCCTTTCCCTCTCACCCCCAACCCTTTCCTCCCCAGGGGCTGCCTGGATCTGAAAATGGAAGAATTAAAGCCCTTTGTCCCTCCTTCCTGGATGGCAGAGAAGATGAGGAAATACATGGAAACACTGAGGACTGAGAATGAACAGCGTCCTAATGAAGTGCCTCCTGAGACATGATGCCTAGCTCCTTGGTTGTCCCTGAAACCTTCAAGTGTCCCTCAGACAGGACTCAAGGCCAGGTGCCCCGTCTTCTGACTTTTGGTACCTGCCTGGGGGAAGCTACACCGCTGCTCCTGAGCCTGTTCTCCAAGAACATCTTTTACACAGGGCCCAACCTGGTTTGCAGCTGGTCACTGTTCAGCGCCCCTAAAGAGTCATACTTGGTTTTGTGTTTTTGTGAATTTATTGGGTTGGAAAGCAGTTGAATGCTTTGTAATAAATACAGATGGTAGAACCTGCTATGGAGACTAGTATGTCTAAATGAGAGCAGCCAAGTGCTCTGGAGAAAAGGTGGGTGTTGAAGGCTTAGGAGGCCCTAAGCTCTCCAGACTGAGACTAGTAACAATAGTAATAACAACTTACATTTCTATATTGCTTTACATTCATTCAATAAATATTTCTTAAGCACTCCCTATTTGCAGAACACTGTAAGAGTTAGAGAAGATATATTTTTAAAATGCTCATTCTTTATAATCTTTATCTTACTTCAAGACTTAAAGTATCACCTTATCCATAGAGCCTTCCTTGATCCCCACCCTAAATCCCCCAGTTAATTTGGTGATTTTTCCCTCCTCAAATTATATGCTTTTCTATGTAGCATGATACAATGAAGTGACTACTAGATTTGGAATCATCAAGAACTAGGACTTAATACTTTACTAAATCATAGATAGGTCTCAGCACTTACCCACACTGTATTGATATCAAAGATCCATCATTATTCATATGCATCTCCCCAGAGAGTGTCTAAAGTCTTTTAAGGCAGGGGTTTGGTTTTTTTGCTCTTTGTACCCCAGCATATTTCCTCAACCATAATTGTTTAATTCATACACAGATAAAATCAAATTACAGCTAATACTTAAAACATACAAAAGTCAAGAGCTGTGTCAGGTTGAATATCCTTTGTGAAGTAGGTAGTAGAAGTAGCATGTATTTCCATTTTACAGATGAGGAAGCAGGTTTGGAAAGACATAACTTGAAAGTGATAAATGGGACTCACATATCCTGGCTCAGATATTTTATGCTTTTTGCACTGTTCCAAACTGCAATTAAGGAATGGCCTACTTTGTCTCTTCTCACTTCTATGAGAATGCAAGCTCAAGAGGGAGGGCAAATGGTGTGCTTTCTTACCCTTAGCAACCCTTTGTAACCTATATACCCCAGACATTGGACAAACGATTTCTAATTCTTCCAATAGAGGACAGATACAGGACATCCAGATGCCGGAACTTGATGGTCACATAGGTCCATGGAATAATTGTGGGTATCGTGATGGGCTGCCCCACATTCTAACAAGAGGGTGATTCTGTGTTATTAGAAATGGTAAATGAAGATGAGATGTTGCCTTTATAAAGAGCTATGAGCCCCTTTTGCCCCTCTTCTTCCCTCCCCTTTTCTATCTCCATCCTTTTTCCTTCCTCACTTCTATGGCCTAGACAGTGCAGTGATGGAGGCAGCCAAGGAGGCCATGGACATGACTGTGCCAAGAGATGTTCTCCCAAATGGCCACATGGCTAACCGCCACCAGTGAAGACACAAAACTTTTGGGAGATATGAACAATCTAACATCTGAAATATTTAGAAATTAAAGATATTGTATTATACATAAGTAGAAACCTAAAGGACTTAAACCAGAAATAGTACTTCAGCCTTACTGAATCAGATCACTTTAATTGAGGAGTAAGCAGCCTACAAATTGGATGCACATTAAAAAAAAAAAAAAAATTAGCAAAGTACAAGAAATTAGAGGCAATGAATTCTTTTTTTTTTAATTTTTTAATAATTTTTTATTGATAGAACGCATGCCAGGGTAATTTTTTACAGCATTATCCCTTGCATTCACTTCTGTTCCGATTTTTCCCCTCCCTCCCTCCACCCCTTCCCCCAGATGGCAAGAGTCCTTTACATGTTGAATGGGTTGCAGTATATCCTAGATACAATATATGTGTGCAGAACCAAACAGTTTTCTTGTTGCACAGGGAGAATTGAATTCAGAAGGTATAAATAACCCGGGAAGAAAAACATAAATGCAAGCAGTTTATATTCATTTCCAGTGTTCTTTCTCTGGGTGTAGCTGCTTCTGTCCATCTTTGATCAATTAAGGCTCTCTTTATCAAAGAGGTCCACTTCCATCAGAATACATCCTCAAACAGTATCGTTGTTGAGGTATATAATGATCTCCTGGTTCTGCTCATTTCACTCAGCATCAGTTCATGTAAGTCTCGCCAGTCCTCTCTGTATTCATCCTGCTGGTCGTTCCTTACAGAACAATAATATTCCATAACGTTCATATATCACAATTTACTCAACCATTCTCCAATTGATAGACATCGTTTCATTTTCCAGCTTCTAGCCACTACAAACAGGGCTGCCACAAACATTTTGGCACATACAGGTCCCTTTCCTTTCTTTAGTATCTCTTTGGGGTATAAGCCCAGTAGAAACACTGCTGGATCAAAGGGTATGCACAGCTTGATAACTTTTTGAGCATAATTCCAAATCACTCTCCAGAATGGCTGGATGTGTTCACAATTCCACCAACAATGTATCAGTGTCCCTGTTTTCCCACATCCCCCTCCAACATTCCCCATTATCTTTCCCTGTCATTCTAGCCAATCTGACAGGTGTGTAGTGGTATCTCAGAGTTGTCTTAATTTGCATTTCTCTGATTAATAATGATTTGGAGCATATTTTCATATGTCTATAAATAGTTTCAATTTCTTCGTCTGAGAATTGTCTGTTCATATCCTTTGACCATTTATCAATTGGAGAATGGTTTGATTTCTTATAGATTAGGGTCAATTCTCTATATATTTTGGAAATGAGGCCTTTATCAGAACCTTTGATTGTAAACATGTTTTCCCAGTTTATTGTTTCCCTTCTAATCTTGTTTGCATTTGTTTTGTTTGTACAAAAACTTTTCAATTTGATATAATCAAAATTTTCTATGTTGTGGTCAATAGTGATCTCCAGTTCTTCTTTGGTCATAAATTCCTCCCTCTTCCACAGGTCTGAGAGGTAAACTATCCTATGCTCTTCCAATTTATTTATCATCTCATTCTTTAGAGGCAATGAATTCTTTAGCACAGACTTTACAAGAATATTTCATAAGAGCTGAAATGCATGGGACGGAATTTATCAAACTTCGATGCTTCAGTTCTATAAAAGCATGTGCTACTAATCTAAGGAGAATCCCAGCCCCCAACTTTGGTTGGATGTGTAACTTGGACCACCTCATGATGCTTTGCTAAAACTACCTCCTGTAGCTTCATCTTATGTGTCCTGAACCAAGGCCCAGAAAACAGGATCAACCCTGTCTAGAGCAGACGCAGGTGACAGGCTCTGTTCTTTCTGCCTCCTCCCCCAGGGCTCCATCTTTGTTCTAAATGTGCTCTCACTCCCTTCATAACCTGTTCTTGAACTTGAGTAATAAAGGCTGGTTTGTACCCAAAAAGAAGCTCTGAAAAGGAGTCAGGGAACTAGAAAGACAAGACCTGATCTCATCCTTATTTCTGGAAACCTAGCTCAAAGTAAATTTTCTGTTTACTGAATCAGCTTCAGAGAGTCACCACAGCAGGACATCCAGATTCCATTCTTGGCAGTTTATTGTGTATGTGTGTGTCATTTGACAAGTCACTTGTTCCCATCTATATGAGAATAGTTTGGATGATCTCTTAAGTCCCTTTTAAGTATGATGTTCAATGTTTCTACAGGATGACCCTAAACATACTGAATATAGATAGTAGATGAGAAACAGTTTACTCCTGCCATTAACTGACTATATAACTGAATGAGTTACCTTTCTTCTGGACATCATTTAGTGTTCTCATCTGTAAGATGAGTTACTTACCTATCACTAGAATTTTTCAAAAGGAGTTCAAATGACCGAATGCTACACTTTTTTTTTTTTTTTTTGGGGGGGGGGATGGGGAGCTGCGCAGTGAGCTGATCTATGATCCCTTACCACTACCCTTCGGCAATGGTAAGGGGTCTTTAAAATCTCAATGCATATTTATATAATTCTTTTTTAAAATTTGTAAGGCACTTTCCTCACAACTCCTGTGAAGTAGTATGATTGACAGTTTACAAATGAGAAAAGTTCAAAGACATATCACAGATTACATAGTTTGTAAGTAAATAAGGCAAACTAGGAAACCGAGTCTTTTGACTCCAGTTTCAGCAGTCCTCTCCAGCTTAAAATCTAGGAATCACAACTCTGGCAATGAAAGTGTTGGGACTTTTCTAAGTGTTAAGAATGACACTCAGTCTAAAGGGAGAGACCCCTTGCAAACAGCTATGTGCAAATAAACTAAGTACAGAATAAAGTGTAAGTGATCAGAGAGAAGGCACTAAAGAGGGATTTGGAAACGCCTCCGGTAGAAGGCGAGATTTTAGGTGAGACTTAAGCCCAGGGGCCTTGATGAGGAGGGAGAGAATTTCACGAATGACAGACAACCAAAAAAAAAAAAAAAAAAAAAATCCAGAGCCGAAATGGACCGTCTTGTCCCGCGAACAGAAAGGAGGTCAGTGTCTCCGGATGGAAGAGGTGGGACATGCTACAAGATCCTCCGTTCTGTTGGGAGTTCCAGGCTCTGCCGAGTGAGCATATCTAGAACGGGGAGGGCTGAGCAGGGCTTTCTTCCTCCCCCACCCCCGCAACCCCACCGGGGGTCCCAGCAGTCTCCAGAATTAGTAACGATTTCGGACAGTGGGCTGGGCCTGCTGAGCACGCAGCCTTAGATGACCATTTAGGTCTTGGAAGAGAGCTTCCAATTTCCTTTATTCCAGCTTCTCGGTAGTAGACTTAGGAGCCCAACCCCAGGAAGTGTCCCGGCAAGACTTGTTTGAATTCACAGCTTTCCCACGTGTACTTTTCAGTAGCCCTTTAAGGATTGCTTTCCCCGAAGGCCACCAATCATCTACAAATTCGTTACTTAATGGACAGTTCTAGCAACCAATCGGCTTCTCAGGAACGAGCCTCTGCTGGCCAGTCCTGTTGTTCTAGTTGGGTGGGTTTACAAGTTTCTAGGTTACGAGGCACGTCGGAGTGATCCATTGGCTGGATCAAACCCAAGCGTGTCCCCGATTGGTTGATACCGCCGGAGAGTTACAATTCAAACGCGGGCGGCGGGCCTGGAGCCCCGCAGTTGCCGCCCGGGAGTTTCTCTTCTTTTATCTCCGGTCCCCCATGGCTTCGCAGAACCGCGACCCCGCTGCTGCCAGCGCTGCCGCCGCCTCCCGTAAGGGGACCGAGCCTGGGGCGGGCGCGGCTCGCGGGTCCGTGGGCAAGAGGTGAGAGTTCCCGAAGCTCGGGGCCGAGGAAGCCGGAGAGCCCTCGGCCGGGAAGGGAGGGCAGCTGGGGAATGGACTGCCCCTCAGAGGGAGCCTGGGGGAGGGGGAGCGCTCGAGGGGGAGGAGGTTGGGGTAAGGCCGGTCTGCCCCCAGTTCTCAGTAACCGAAACCTTCCCCTGCCCCTTCTCTGCAGGTTACAGCAGGAGTTGATGACCCTAATGGTGAGTAGGCACTCACTGTGTCAGCCCCGGCAGCCAGGGCCCCGCCGAGCTTCCTGCCTCCAGCTCAGCCCTTCTTGCCCCTGCCCCTCGAGGCAAAGACTCGGCTGAAAAGCGACCTCGGGTTCCACACTCCCATGTTTTGTTTTTTTACAAAGGGCCACCTGGGAAGAATGTGGAATTTTACAACTCCACCGCTAACCATTAGCCTTCCCCCAGAGGACTGGTTGCTGAACCTCACACCCCCAGCTCCGCTCGTTTCCCTCTCCCACCCCCCAAAAAGCCAAACCCGAATAGGCCAGGTTGTATTTTATTGGGGTCAGTTATCATTAAAACAGTATGGCTTTAGTCTGCATCCCTTTCACCCACGTATTCTCCCTCCCCTTTAGAGATGCAAGGTCTTGGAAGGGAGCTTAGGGATCATCTAAGGCCACATACTCAGCAACCCACCCCAGAAAAAGCTTATTCTTCCTCTACAGATGTCGGGAGACAAAGGAATTTCTGCCTTCCCAGAGTCAGACAATCTCTTCAAATGGGTTGGAACTATCCATGGGGCAGCTGGGACGGTGAGCATCTAGGACTGGAAATGGGTGGGACCTGTGGAATTTGCTTTGTATAGCTGAACTAAGGGATTGGGTGAGAGGAGTACCTTAAGGGGTAGAGGAGAAAACCCCAACCCCCAAAAGCGATGATCTGATATTTGTAATTCTGAGGCTTTCACATCTTTTGACTAGATTGATCATCTCAACGCCCAGTGAACTAGGTAGGGTAAATGGTGATAACACTGCTGTGTAGATAAAAACTGAAGTGTACAGACTTGCCTGTGTACAAGGGCAAAAGAGAGACTAAAATTCAGGCATTTTGACTCCTATCTTTTTTCCTTTTGAACCAAAGTGTCTTATGTAGCTTAGATGTCCCCTCAAGCTCAATCGTGTTCCGCTCACTAATTTATTTGGGTGTTTCTTCCTCAGGTATATGAAGACCTAAGGTACAAGCTGTCCTTGGAGTTTCCCAGCGGTTACCCATATAATGCTCCCACTGTGAAATTTGTCACACCTTGTTACCATCCTAATGTGGACACCCAAGGCAATATCTGTTTGGATATCCTCAAGGACAAGTGGTCAGCTCTGTATGATGTCAGGACCATCCTATTATCCATCCAGAGCCTGCTGGGAGGTAATGCCTATTGTCTCTTTAGGATTTCTTCTCTTTCCCAGGTCTCCCCTCATCTTCCCTCTAAGGGTTAAGATTATTACCCTTTACTCTCCTTTCACCGTCTTTTAACTCACAGAATGTCAGAAACCATCTAGCTTAACCATTACTACACTTCTGAGCCTGATTTTTACAGAGCTCCAATTTCCTAGACAGTTGTTTTTCTGGACTTCCCTTCCTAACATGTTGTCTCCACCTACAGAACCCAACATTGATAGCCCCTTGAACACACATGCTGCTGAACTTTGGACAAACCCCACAGGTAAATCCTCTGCTAAAACAAGAACAACAAATTTTTCCTTAGATGATTTAAAATGAAAAATTCTGTCCTGCATAGATTAAACTCTTAGGCCTTGAGAACATTTAGGCAAATAGTGCCTTGGGTAAAATGATAAATCTCACCATAGTGGTATTCGAAGAATAGCTATTGCAAAAATCCCAAGAGAGCTTTTAACTAAAATATGTTCTTAAGTGAATGGAATAGAAGGAACCTTAGCAGAGGGAGCTTGCTGTGTATGGGAACAAACATTGGACTTTAGTTAGGAAGAGAATGAATTCTGCTAGCTTCTAGTTTGCCAGATTTGGAGCAAAAGCATTTCCCCTAGAAATGATTAGAGGGAAAAGGGGTGATCTAGGATCAAGGAAGAAATGGGAGAAAAAAATTAAAGGCAGGCGAGGCTACCTCATTTTCTAAAATTATTAGACTTAATGTTAACCCTTTGGAGTTTTGCCAAAACACTGACATGTCCCTGGAAACCCTCAGGCCAGTTGCTTACCTATTTATCTTCTCTCCCCAGCCTTTAAAAAGTACCTGCTGGAAACCTACATGAAGCAGGTGACTAGCCAAGAGCCCTGACCCTGGCTGCCCAGTCTGCCTTCCCTTCATCTTGTGTGTATGTGTATGTGTGTGTGTGTGTATCTTTTTCCCTTCCTCATAATGTCTTCTATCTCTTTTCTTCTGTACAGGACTCTGTATCATAGACTCTTCTTTTTTTTTCTCTTAAACTCTAGACTAGCCCTCAATATTAATGTATAAATAAATTTTGGGTTGTTTTTTTTTTTTTTAAAGCTGTTGCTGTGTTGTTTGGCTCTCTGGAGGAAGGATGGGGAACTGATGAGCTGTAAGCTGAGCCTCATTCTAGAGGAAACAATTCCCTGGGGTCTGAGCTAGTCTCTCTAGCAAGCAGTGTACAATGTTAGAGCTAGATAGGACATTAGAACATAGGCCATGGAATGTTTTGAATTGGAAGCAATCCTGGAACTGGATCAGCTAGCTGGTCCAAACCACTCTTCTGTCACAGATGGGAAAATGGAGAACTAGACATAGCTAAATCAGTGGGCCCAAAAATTGGCCCTTTTGCAATGTAGTTTTGTTTCTTCATTATTATCCTACCTTGCAGCTGTTTTATATTTGTAGTTGCACTTGAGCCTTATTTTTGAGACTTAGTTCTCTCTTATAATGCCCCCTCCTTTGCCTTCCTGGGATTTGAACTGGGAAAGAACATGACTTAGCAACCTTACATTGAAATGGTTCCCTGGTGTAAAAGATTAACATCTGCTGATCTCTCAAGGGGAAAGGGGAGAGATGTCCCTGTAGTAGGCCTACATTCAGCTTCATGCTACTATACAATGAGATTGAAGCCTGTCGGGAGCCCGAGCACAGCATCCCCGAGGACTTCTCCCAGCTGAGCTCTCAGGGCTGTGCTCTAATGCTTCGGGATCTCCCACTGTGGCCTCCACACTCCATACAGGTACATTGACCTTGGTCTCCATCTCCAAAAGCATCTCTTCCAGGCGATGCCCCCATTGGGCCAGTTCTTCAGGCAGCTCCCCAGCTCTTTCAGAGGTCTTCCCACTGGGCCGTCTCAGACTCCAGCCCTTGGGCCCAAAGGATATAACCCCAGTATTAACCAACTGGGTCCCTGAAGCCGGAGATGGCAGGGGGAAAATCCTGCTGAGGTCATGGGCCCGACCCAGATCCTGCAGGAAAATTTCCAGGGCAGACATACAGAGCACCCAGATCCGCTCCAGCTCCATTTTCACCTCTTCCTCCTGTCTGCCCCCTGGTTCTGTGAGCTCGGCCAAAAGCTGGTTCCGAAGGCCTGTTGGGGGGGAGGGAAAGAAGGCAAAGAACAGGGGCAGCCACGGGGGAGAACAAACGGGGCATTAGATCTCAGTGGCTACAGTGAGAACTTTAAGAGCTCCGGGCCTCACTTTGACAGATTGAAATAATTCCTAAGCTCCTGGAATCTAGAGCAAGTGTGACCGGGTAGCCTCGGAGGGCTACTTGGCCCACCTCCCTTTACAGAAAGGAATGCCGGGCAATAAAGCAGAAGCGGAATTCGAACTCGGTGTCTGCTCCAAACGCCGTGCTCTTCCCACTCCGCGGCTTGGAAGCCCCCGGCCTTCCCGCGCCTAACGGACTCCTGCCCCTTCCATAAGCACCGCCCCCGGCCCCCGGCCCCCTTCTCCCCTCCCCTCGGTACCTGTCTGCTCACCCAGACTCAACTCGAAGCCCCGGCGGCCGCTCTCCTCCAGAGCCCGGCGCAGCCTCCTCCCGTCGGCCGAGCTGCCCACTCCCAGCACCAACTGCCTGTAGCTGGCAGTGAACCTGTTGAGCGCTTCGTACGCCGCCCGGCACTCGGCCACAGCCTCCCGGGCTTCCCGGGCCCTCTCCCCCGACCCCGCGCCCCGCATGCCTCCCTCAGTTTGGGCGATCTCGGCCGCAGCCTGGAGTAGCAGAGCTCGGGCTCTTTCTCTTCCAGCCTCCGCCCTTGCCAGCGGCCACCCCCCTCCCCACCCCTCCGGGACCCGGAGAAGGCGGAGACAGCCCGAAAGCTCCGGCCCACCAGCTCCCTCTACGCTAGCTGCGTGGTCTGACTAGCCTGCTTTTCCCTTTTTCCACCTTCCAGCTACCCTAGCCCTCTAGGGTTTGATCCTCGCCTCTCACACCAATTGTATGACCACCAGCGAAGCACAGACGTAGCCCTCGCTATATGGGCAACCCTCCCCCCTTCCCCAACCCGAACCAGACTGCCCTCCACAAGCTCCTATAGATAATCGATTATCTCGGTCTTATATGAAGACTTTAAAGATGAAGAGAACCCCTGATCTCCTGAAATGGCCCATTCCACTTTGGAATGCCCAAGGTCAGACTTTGAGATACCTTAAATCATTAAGTTTTTTTTTTTTTTTTCCCTCGCACCAAACCTAAATTGCAATACTATTTAGAAACAAAGCTTTTAGGGTTTGCAAAGGACTTTACATTATCCTCACAACAACTCTGCGACTAAAGATTGTCATATAAACCCAGTGTTCTCTACATCTAAGTGATGGAGCAGCCCAGACCCTGAGGCCCAGTCCATTTGAGTTTTTTTTTTTTCCTTTATTAGTGACATTTACACATTCCTGGCCCAGGAAAAGGAGAGGGGGGAGGGAGAAGAGGGGGAATATTACAATTAGGGAGGGACAGGGCAGGAGAACAGGGTGACAGTCCTGAATGGTTTCAGGGGGACAGAAGCCAGTTGAATTTCAGAGTGAACCCTTGGGTGTGAAGAGTAGGGTGAGGCAATACAAGACTGAGCTGTGCTGGATTCTTACTGCACACCCTCCATCATCTTCAGGAACTCTGCAAGGATAAAAGAAGGAGAGGAATCAGAAAAGGGATAGGGAGGAGGTGGAGACTACATCTGCACCACATGGCCCACACAGGCCTGGCTTATTCAGATTTATTGATCCGTGCAATTAAGACCTGGAAAGGAATTCGGAGACCGAGGACTAAAGTCCTTCAATTGATAGAAAAACTAAATGATTTGCTAACTTAGGGTGCTTAGCTAGTAAGTGGCAGTGCCCAGCTCAGGCTCACATTAGTTTCAGATACCTTGACACAACACCCTCTGGCACCCATTTCTAGGCTGGAAACTTCTTGAAAGAGGGACAAGATTATTTGTATTTTTGCATCTCTGCACCAGGGCAAAGTGCCACCTCTGCTTTAGTGCTTAGTGGAAAAGTTTGTTTATATATGTTACAATATATCACATCTGGAAGGGACCTTAGAAATAGTCAAACTTCTCACTTTGCAAAAAAAGAAAAAAGCCTCAAGAAAGAAAATGACTCATCAAACGCCATATAGCAAGTTGGGAGGCTGGACTAGATTCGGTAGCAGGGTCTCGGAGCTCCCCATCCCTTGCCGAGGCTCCTCGAAAAGCCCCTTCCCACAGAAGGTGCCTATTCATGCCCCCTCCCCAACTTCTCCTCTCTCCACGGGCCCGCCCACTTTTCCGGCGGCATCCTCCGCGCTCACCATCAAAGTCAATTCGACCGTCATTGTTTTTGTCTCCATCCTTCATCAAGGACTCAATCTCTTCGTCAGTCACGTGCTCTCCGGAAGCACGGAAGATCTCCACTAGCTCTTCAGCATCAATATAGCCATCAGCATTCCTGGGGGGTGGGGGGAGGGGAAGGGAAGAGACCAGACACTTTTCAGGTAGCCCCTCAAAAGGAGACTGCCCCACATAGGCACTGCAATGAACCTAAGGAAGCAGTGTGGAAAGGGTCCTTACAGATCCTTTAGTTCACATCCCCCAAGGGCGGAGAACAGGGCCCAATCACGGGGCCCAATCGGGCTTACTTCCTCTCCAACCCTTCTTCTCCCCAGCCGCTCCTCACTCCCACACACGCAAAGCTTCCCCAGCCCTCCTGGGGCTGAGTCCGAACTCCAGGATTCCTGGAGCAGCTCATCTCCCCCCAGGCCCTGGCCGACACCTTCCCGGGGAATCAGCCCCGCGGGCACCAGGCCTGACCTGTCAAAGATACGGAAACACTCGGCCAGCTCCTCCTCACTCTTTCCCTTCGCATCCTCCTTCATCTGCCGCACCATCATGACCAAGAACTCTTCGAAGTCGATGGTGCCGCTGCCTGGGTGGGGAGAGGGAGCCTTAGAGGCCCTGCTCAGATGCGGCCGCCCTCCCCTCCCAGCTGGCCGCAACCCGCAGCTCACCATCTTCATCCACCTCCTCTATGATGGCGTCCAACTCCTCCTTGGTGGGGGTCTGGCCCAGCATCCGCATCACTGTGCCCAGCTCCTTGGTGCTGATGTCACCGCCACCATCAGCATCAAACATGTCGAAGGCGGCTTTGAACTCTGAGAGGGAGGCGCGGAGGAATGACAAGGGTAACCTGCCAAGAGCCCTGAGTCCACTCCCCTACCCCTGCCCACAAAAATACATACTCACCAGCGATCATTTCCTCGCTGAGGAAGGACCGGGCTTCTGCCTGCTGGTCCGTCTGCAACACACAAGAGAAGTCAGGTACCAGGTGCCAGGTCTCAGGGAAGGAGAAGGGAAAGAGAAAAGGGGACCCCCCAGGAGAGAGCCAAGCGCTCCCCCGCTGTTAAAGAGCAGTTCAGTTCCTGTTTTACTACTCACATAATCTTGGACAAGTCATTCGTTCACTTTCAGGGTCCTTAATGAGGAGACTGGTCCAGATAGTCTCTGAGGTTCCTTCTAAATCTAAACTCTAAGACTGTCTCTCTGTCTCTGTCTGTTTGTCTGTCTGTCTCTCTCTCTCTCACACACACACACGCACACACACACACACACACACACACACATACACACCACACTCTCCAAAGCACCATCTGGTGGCCAATCTTTTGATGATAAATTTCTTCTTAGTAGTTAGACCAAGTCTTTGGACAACAGGTATACAATCTCTCTCTATGCTCAAACTCTTCTTGATTAGGCAGCATTTGAATGTGGTTCTGCCATGTCTTTAAAGTTCAAGGAGTAGAGAATCTGCATAAAAATTCACCACCACTACTATTCCCCCAAAACTAATGCCATTTAAAAACTAAGAGGACTTAGTTGAAGAAAGGGTACATAGGGTATTATCATGGGACCATCCTTATTCCTTAACATAGCAGACAATAGAAAGGGAACTAACTGATGGTCTCATCCCTACCACTCCTCATTCATCAGGTTGAGGGCCCCAGTATAGATTAGAACTGATAGTGAAGATAAGAGACCTCAGCCACTAACTGTTGGACAGAATATTAGAGATGAAAGGATCCTTAGAGATCATTTAATCCAATTCCCTTATTTTATCGAAAAGGAAACTGAGGACCTGAGGGATTAAGTGATTTGAACAAAGCCATAGAGAAGTGTATGGAAGAGTTGGAATTTGAGCCCAGGACTTTGGATTTCAGTACACCATCAACTACCCCATCTTGCCTTAGTGGAGTATATGAAACTGCTTACAATGCTTAACATTTCTGAGCTTCAGATAATTCCTCTGCCAAATGGGGGTGATCCCATATCCCTGCCAGGTTTTTGTGAGGTAGTGTAATCCAGTGGGGAAAGTCCCAGGTTAGCCGTGTCCAGACTTCTCCAATCCCACAGTCTGGAATCTGAAGTCCAGTCCAGAGAAGTCTGAAGACATCTGACTTGGGACTTTCCACACTGGTATTGATTTTATGTGGTACTGTAGGCAAATTACTCCCCTTCTCTGACCTCAGTTCTTTCATCTATAAAAATGAAGGAAATGAACTAGATGATCTTCTAAGTCCTTTCTGGCTCTAGGAATTTTTGAATATATTCCTCTTGCTTATGAAAGGGATTTGAAAAGTCTAACCTTAAGGCCCAAACCCAGAATCTCCACAGGCTTCTTTCCAATAGGAGAGAACATAGGACCTCTTCCTGTCTCTCCACATCCCCTCCCCCCTTCCATGTCCCACCTCAGGCCAGAGGACTTGGCTATTCTTAGGCCGAGGCTGTGAGAACAGCTGGACCCAGGCTCTAGTTACTCCTCAAAGAAGGAATAGCAGAACAAGAAGGGAGGGGCTGGGAGTGGGGATGGGGGTAGAGATATTGAAAACTAAAGAATGCCTCCTTCACAGGCTTGTAGAGTGTAAAACTGAACAAATCCTTAAAGACTAACTGAGCCCGCTACTTTAGTTCCCCTGTTTTGTAGATTAGGGAAATACAATAATAAGAATAAGCAGTGATGAAATTTGATCCTAGTGCCCTTCATCCAAGTCTTCCCTCTCTAGCAAAAACTATGCCCTTTGGTACCCCAGAACCCCCGTTCAAAGGTCAAAGAAGGTGCTCTGGCTCTGGCTCCTTCTTCCTATTCCTTGGCAGTCTTTCTGCTCTCTAGCTTCAGTTGTAAGATGACCCTAAGTTTTTGGGATTCCTTGAATAAAAATAGTAAAAGCTAAAGAGGGAAGCAATTGGGGCAGAGAGACTCCATGCTGCCCTGATGCCCACAAAAGGTAGAAGATGGGAGATGGCAGATGCTCCAGGATCCTCTCTTTTCTGTGGTCAAAGGAGACCCCTAACCCCTCATTCCAAGAAAATTTCCAGAGAAAGAATCACAGGAAGTCACTCATGTTGTAGATGCCAAAGCTAAAGGATGAACTTATATCCCTCATTTCCAATTCCAACACTTCTCATCACATTATCCTGTTTCTGTGTTAGAGAGGGTAAGTGAGAGTGGAGGGCATTTTGGAGAAATTGCTCCTTCTCCTTGGACGACCATGTTCCTAATGACTCCACTAATCCATAAAGCTTAGAGCTAAAAAGGACTTTAAAAAGACATATTTCTCATTTTGCAATTGAAGAAAGAGATTAAATGACTTGGGTTGGGGAAGAAGGGACAGAGGCATAGTAAGTTGGTGGCTGAGTCAAGATTTGTACCGAGGATTCTAAATCTGTGCTTTCCTCTACCTCATATTGCCTCTCACATCTGGGCCAGCAGCCTTGGGTTGCCTGGGCTTCCTGGCCTCTTGTGGGGACATGTTTTCCCAAAGTCCAAGGAGAAGGGGATGAGGGTTGGTTCTCTCCTCAGGAGGGTGATTGGGGATGGGGAAGAGAGGCCTACTTACCATGGTGACTGGTCACACACACTGCCCCACTGCTGCTCAGTCCAAACTCCTCTGCACTCCACACCCAAAGGCTCACTCCAATCCCAGTCCCCAATATTTGTAGAGGCTCCTGCTTTTCCTCCCTCCCCTACTCCCTGGGATTGGACACCCTTATACCCCAGCCTTCCCCAATCCAATTAGCTTCCAGAGTTTAGTTGCACCCGCCCCTCCCCAAGTCTGATCCTATTACCTAATTTAGCCAAGGCGCCCTGGGTAAACTTAAACCTTCAAGCAGGTGCCTGCCTTGATGTTCCAAGACCCTTATGGGGAGGTCCCACCCCTCCTCCCACTCCAAGAGTCTTTACATTGGACCCTTGATCTGTCCCAAGATGGGCCATAACAAGCAATGAGAAGAATGACTGTGGCTAGACAGAGGAATAAAGCAGTGACAAAAAGAACTTTGTCCTAGAAAGAGAGAAAGAAGAAGACACCAGAAGTAAGGGATCCTTCTCTTTTGCCTGAATAGAAGTCTGTTGTTGACTTCCCGGACACTAGTAATGGCTGGTAGTTTTTAAGGAGGAGTTGGGGAGGGAGAATGATAGAGATAAAAGCAAATTTCAGCACATCAGAAATGGAAAGCATTACAAAGAACAGAGCTTGAGAGTTGAGAGGGATTTTAGAGATCATTTGGTCCAACCCTCCTCATTCTATAATGGAGAAAACGAAAGCCCCAAAAGGGGAGATCCCAGATCACACTGGAGCTATGGGGTATCAGAAATCAGTCCTGCCCTAGGCTGAGAGCCAGAGAGCAGCCCTAACAATTTCACCATCATCCCTACACCGCCTGGAACATGACCAGCCTCTGATTTGAGAAAACGTGTCCCCAGCCAAGCTGGGAACAAGACAGTTGGAGAGAAAAATGAAGATGGTTAAGAGAACCCCATACAGCAGCTGATCGGAGGGTAAGGGGAGATGGGGGTGGGGAAGGGACCAGGGGATTCAAATGCCAAGGAGAGGGCAGGATGGACAGCAGCAAATGGCACCAGCTTCTTCCCCTATATATAGACATTCCCAAGAAAAGCATGAGCACTCCAGCCAGACTAAATAAGGTATCAGCCAGGCTGGAGCATAGGAAAGGGGCCTGGGTAAGTTCTCTTGGAACCATTTACACCTTGGAAAAGCCAAGGCCCAGAAAAGATTTTAAAATTACCCACAAGGACAAGGGCAGTGGTCCTGAGGCACAAAGACAATCATCTCATTTTTGCATTCTTACAATATTCCCTAGCTTATGTTGGGCTTTCCTCATAACAACCATATGAAACAGGTGGTTTAAGTATATAATATCCCCATTTTGTAGATGAGGAAACAGGCCCAGAGATAGAAACAGCTTGCCTCTGGTCCCATAGCAGTTTTCGGTCATGTCCCACTCTGTGACCCTATTTGGTGTTATCTTGGCAAAGATACTAGAGTGGTTCACCATTTCCTTCTCCAGACCATTTTACAGCTGAGGAAACTGAGGCAAACAGGGTTGACTTGCCCAAAATCACACAACTAGAAAGTGTCTGAGGCCTGACTCCAATTCTTCCTGATTTCAGGACTAGTGCTCTATCCATTGTGCACACAGCTATCCAAGGAGCGGGATTCCAAGGCCAGTCTTCATTTATTCATTCAATAGATTATTTCTTGAGTACTACTATATGCTCAGCCCAGTCTTGAATGCTCAACTGTTCTACAGAGGATGACAGAATATAAGATATGGTGCCCTACCCCTTCAGGGAGCTCACATTCTAGACTGAAAGAAAACCATATTAATGAGGATGAGGATGAGGATGACATCTTAGTATCCTTGTAAAGACTGATGTTTATGTGTTTTTTAATGAATAATAAAGTTTTAAAATTATCATTTAAAAAATTTAATAATAGCTTTTTATTTTCAAAATGCATGCAAAGACAGTTTTCAACATTTACACCTGTAAAATCTCACATTACAAATTCCTCTCTTTCCTTTTCCCCTTTCCCCTCCTATAGACTGCAAATAATCCAATATATGTTAAACATGTGAAATTCCTCCATATATATTTCCACATTTATCATGCTGCACAAGAAAAATCAGAACAAAAAGGGGGGGGGGGGAGAAAAAAGAAAGCAAACAACAAAAAAGGTGAAAATACTATGTTGTGATCCATATTCTATCCCCATAGTCCTCTCTTTGAATACAGATGTCTCTCTCCATCACAAGTCTATTGGAATTGGCCTGAATTACCTCATAATTCATCATCTTATTTGATAACAAGGCATTTCATTTTTATTTAAGAAATGAGAAAACTAAGACCCAGAGAAATAAGTACTGATCCCTGGCATTAATATCACTCTTTACAAGCATCACATCTGATTCTTACCTATGACATAGCTACTATGGATACTGTAACCTTCCATGTACAGATAAAGAAACACACAAATGGAGAGGTAAAATGACTTGCCCATGGTCATAAAGCAAAGATGTGTTAAAGGTCAGGTTTAAATACAGGTCTTCCTGATTTCAAGTTTAGTATTCCAAATTCCACAAGGACAAGGGCAATGATCCTGAGGCATAAAGACAATCACCATCAGTCTCCCATGAAATGACTTGTCACAAGTCACAAAACACTCATATTAAAAGATAATTTGATAGTGGAGTTGTGAACTGATCCAACTATTCTGGAAAGCATTTTGGAACTATCCTGAAAGGACCAGTTAATCATGAATATCCTTGGATTCAGCATTGTATCTGTATTTCAAAGAGATTATAAAAGAGAGAAAAGGAGCAAAAATGTTTGTAGCAGCCCTTTTTATGGTGGCAAGGAACTGGAAACTGAGGGGATGACCATCAATTAGGGAATGGCTGAATAAATTAAGGTATATGAAGGTAATGGAATATGATTATTCTATAAGAAATGAAGAGTAACTGATTTCAGAATAGCCTGTTTTGAACCAATGTTGAATGAAGTGACCAGAACCAGGAGAACATTGTACACAGTAACGACAAGGTTATGTAACAATCAATTGTGAAGGATTTGACTCTTTTTAGCAATACAGTGATTAAAGATGATTCCAATAGACTTGGGATAGAAAATGCCAGTTATAACCAGAGAGAGAACTGTGGAGTATAAGAGCAGATTGAAGCATTCTATTTTCACCTTTTAAAAAAACTTGTTTTTTCTTTCTCATTGTTTTCCCTTTAATTCTGATTCTTCTTCTACAACACAAATATGTTTAATATCCATGTATAGCTTATATCAGATTGCTTGCTGTCTTAGGGATAGAGGAGGAAAGAAAGGAAGAGAAAAAAAATTAGAATTCAAAATCTCACAAAAATGAATGTTGAAAAATATCTTTATATGTAATTGGAAAAAAATACTACTAAGTACAAAAAATAATAATAATTTGACACCTTTGAGCTTTTTGTCCTTTTTTAATGTACTTTATGTAATACTAGGAATATTTTAATAGTGCAAGCCCAAATTATCTCATACTTACGCTGCCTTCTTTTAGCCTACAGAATATATATACATATATGTACATACATATGTATATGTGATATTATTTACTGGGTAATATATTTGAATTGTCCACTAGATGGTGCTTTTCTGAATCAACAACCAAAGTTTCTCATCAGGTTCTCTAGTGAAAGAAAACCTTATAAAAGGTTTCAGCCTCCTCACTGGCCATAAGGGGGCACTCAGTCTACAAAAACTTAGATTATTACCCTTCCCTTCCCTAATGCCATTGGTGAAATTCAATACTGATCTAAAGGAGGGTTTATTAATCTTTTTTTTTTTTAATGGATGTCTTCTACAATATGATGAAGTCTATAGACCCCTTCTAAGGATAATATTCTAAATATATAAAATAATATTAACAGCTTACATGGTGCTTTAAAGTTCTTTTGATCCTCACTACAATCCTAGGAAGTAAGCTAGATCACATAGCTAGTCTGAGATCACATTTGATCTCAGGTCTTCCTGACTTTTTAAGTCCATTATGCAACATTAGCTCCCCAATTACAAATTCAATCATAATGAAGTTTATATATTAACTTCATTAACACCAGACTAAGAATCCCTGATCTAGGACATAATATGAAATATTTATTTTAAAATGTATTTAAAAGACCAAGAGATTAATTTATCCTATTCTACTCCATATCTGAATCCAATCAATGATCCCCACATTTGTTGGACATAGACAATCAACATATATTGACCATTCTATTAATTCATCATAGCAAAAATATAATGAAAATTGTTTAAAAGCCCTAACTGAGTTCTCTGCCTAATTATTTCCTCAAACTTGTTCTGATTGTCCTCTTCTTTATGGCCATGGAAATTTCAGAGTCACACACCACAGCAGAGGTGGAGAGGAACTAAGTAAGGATGTATATGTGTCTAAAATTCTAGCTCTGGATCTCAAGAGTATAAACCTCTAGACCTCAGAATATAAGAAAGGCAGGGCAAAGCATGAGGACTGGTCTTCCTACCCCTAGCTCACTCATTCACAAGACTTTGTAATAGCTGATAATTTCTGGTCTTGGTCACAGTTCTAAGCAGGTAATATTATGATCAAATTCTATTGATGGTCTTTTTTTTTAAATCTCATCTTTTTTCTCTCCCTTTCTCCATCCCCCTAGTCCCACAACACAGCCTTTCCTTATAACAAATAAATATAGTTAAGTAAAATGAAGTGGGATAGGAGATTGAGAGAGCATAGTTATTTTGTTGGAAAGCAGTTTTATACTGTTAGAGAGTAATGGTTTGCAACATGAAGAAATCATGACAGACATCTATCTAGCTCACAGGTTCAACTAAATAGGACTAAGCAAGGCAGAAGCATAGATGACTAAGCACTATGATTTCATGTTGGGGGACCTTTTAAAGCCTCAGGAAGAGGAGGAGCAAGGGCAGTGTCTGGGGAGAAAGGGAAGGAACAGGGAGGAGTTGGGAAGAGTCCAGGGAGGGATCAAGGAAGAGCCAGGCTATGCTAATCAAGATGAAGACAGGATGGATGGATTTGTGGTCTTGACTATGGAAGCAAGATGAGCTGATTAAGAGTTCTGGCTTCACTTGATAAAACACTTTGGATATGTTGGGAAAATGTATCTTTTATTTCATACCTCTAATCCAGCATTCTCAATTAAGTGGTTAAGATAAATTTCATCATCAGTGCTCTGAAATCCTAACTGATGACTGCCTTAAATAGAGTTATGAAGTTCTTCTGTTCCAATTAGGGGTGTTGGACTCTAAAAGTATACTGGGGTTGTGGGGCAGTGGCTGAGGTTTCGCCAAAGAATTTGTAGGCTTAGCAAAACAAGCAGAACCGGGAATACATTGCACAAAATAACAGCAAGAATGTGCAATGTGCAATAATCAACTACGAAAGACTTGGTTCTTCTCAGTGGTTTAAGTAATCCAAAGCAATCCCAATACACAGAAAATGCTATTTGCATTCAGAAAAAAAGAACTATGGAAATTGAATGTAAATCAACACATGCTATGTTCACATCTTTTTTCTGTATGTTTCCTTCCCCATGGTTTTTCCCCTTTTGTTCTGATTTTTCTCTCCCAACATGATTCATAAAGCAATGTGGATTAAAAATTAATAAATTATTTTTAAAAAATAATTTTTAGGCTTAGACCTCCAAATCAAAAGACAAAGATTTTATTACACTACTAACAATGAGATAACTCCTTAAGTGTTTTAGCAAAGAATAGGGGTTTTAGCAGTTAACAAGTGAAAAGATAAGTTCCCTTGTAGAACTCATAATTAAACTAAGGAAGATGGCATTAAGGAGAAAGACACCAAAGGTGTGGCCTGGACTCCATAAAATCCTAAAAAGGATTAAGGAAGTTAGCCATTATGATACTTAGCAAATAAACTAACTGAAAAGGAGTTATCTCAAGTTAGTGATATTCAGATAGGTTCTTTTATATAGGAAATAATATTGACTAAGAACAAATGGCCTACTTAAGAACAAAAGATTCACTTATGGCTCTGTTGATCTTATCTGTACTCCTCCCCTTTTGCCTAGGAGAGTAACTAAACTTCCAGATTGTTTACTTATTTCAGGCTGTCTCTCGGATGCTACTTCCTGCTACCTAGCTCCTATCAAAGATCTGGGCTTCCACCTTCATCCCTTTTTTCCTTCACAAAAGTATACAAATGGTTCTCCTGCTTCTCTTCATGCTAATTAGCATGACTTCATATAAATCTTCCAAGGTTTTCTAGCCCCCAAAACTGTGTGGTTCAGAAATGGTGAGGGGGTCACCATTTAATTAAAAAAAAAAAAAATGGAGAGATCTCTAGAAGCAAAGCAAAGTTTATTATATGTTCTCGAGATAAGGGCGTCCCACCTGTGGAGCAGAATATCTAAGGGAGAAAGCACCTTATGGGGTAAGGTTAACACTTTTACTCCCTAATGCAAATACCCCCTCCCACTACTGACCCTCATCCTCACTGGCTGAGGATCTCACTGAAATGGACAAATAGCCCTCCTCTCCCCTCCTTTCCGCCTCGGGCCAGCAGAAGAAAGTTTGCTTAGTTAGATTGGGGATTTCTTTTGTATTTCAAAAGGCCGGCTCAACAATGCCCTTAAGGGTATCTGTTCCAGGTAGGTGGTACTCGGAGGTACTCGATACTGATCTATCTATGTTAAAATCTGCCTCCATCCTCCTGTTGTAAAATGCTAATCACAGATTACAATGTAACAAGCCGAACAAAAAATGTTTATAAGGCTGTCTTTAGTTCTGTAAAGCACAGAATTCGATCATTCCATCCCGAGCCCGGTACCAAATAAATTCTAAATTTTCCTCATTGCGGCTGTCTTGAATTTTATTGCCTGGGCTATTTCACTCACATTCTAAACTTGGGAAATACCCAAGAAACTGAACTTAACCAATAAGTACATAGTTGTCTATATTTGATTGAAATAGGGAGAAAATGATGTCATGGAAGGATAGCAGGAAGGGGATTGAGGTATGATCTTGGATCAATGCTCAAAGTCCTCAGGCCTACTCAAACTCTGAAGTAGATGAAGCCTTACTCGATTTTTACAACTATCTTGAAAGATCTCCCCTCATCTCGTTCACTCATATCTCATTTCTTCCCATAGAATAATAGGAGACTTTCTAGAGGAAGTGTCTCTAAGAAAGCTGAACATCTCCCCCCCCCCCCCAACCAAGGAGACACATGGCCATTCTGGGGACCCCACCCCTCTCAGGGGTCCAAGACCAGCACTCTCTTTGATCTGTCCTGGGGAGATAAATGGAGAAACTTAAGCCTTGCTTGAGCCCTTCTCCCACTCCACTATTACATACAGTCTCTGAGGTCTTTAATGATCGGGCTGTAGCCATGAGGAGAAAGGGGACTGAATTAAAGTGAGCTTTGGAGACATTTCCTTACGCTTGGCTGCTACTCTTGGGGACTATAGGGATTGAGCTTGGTCAGCTCCCCCTCCCTCAAATGCCATCATGGAATCCACAGCGGAGCCCTCGCTATTGGGGAAGCAGGAGGGTAAGAACATTGCATTTCTTTCTCCCTCATGCTCACTCTGCACCTCTGGTCTTTCCTCCCCCTTCCCCAAAGAGTGGGGAATCACAGAGGAACCCAAGACCTGTTTCAGACATCTCTGGTATGGCTTGGTAACCTGTCATTTAAATGCTCCTCTCCTGTCCCCTTCTTGGGGTACTGTAGAGTGGGGAGATTGGGGACTCAATCTTAATCTTCTCAAATCTCCCGAAAAGTTTTCACCAACTTTTAAATTAACAGAAGTTTACCAGCATTCTGGACAAGTGGGCCACGCTCCTCCCAGAACTTTTGTTTGGCTTTTGAAGGAGCCGCAGCTTCCAGCCCCCTCAGGAAGCATGTTTGTCCCATACATTTTAAAATCGGACTTGGTTTCCCTGATTTGGTCATCCTGCCTTAGAGCAGTGCCTCCCCTCACAGCCTTTTAACTAAAGAAACCTCAAAACGATGCTTTTGCCTGCCCATGGGGCTGTCTACAAAGATAGGGGATTCCAAATGGCTCTTGGGTTTTTTTTCCCTAGCCTCGGCACACTTGCTTAAAGCCCACTTCTTCAGCCCCTTGTGGAGAGATGGATGGCCTAGCTTTCAAAATGAACACACTGGGGAAAGCGGCCTATGTCCGTTCTCTCGCTTTCCTACCCAACTTTATAGGTGGGTATGTTTCGCTCCTAACTCCTAATTTTCTCAGTCCCAAGAACTTTTGCTTTTAGCATATTCTTTCCTATTTTTCTGGATTGGCATTCTATACCAATTATAGCCAGCCATTAAAGGTTTCCTTCCTGTACACTCCAACCCAGGCCAGGTTGCAGCTTTAAGAAAGTTCTTTGGAATGATGGTTGGGGAATAAAATTCCAAAGCAATTTAATTAAATTGTTAAGAGAATGAAGATAGCTTCTTTTTTTCTTTTCTCTTCTCATTCCCTGACTGCAGCAGGAAAATGAGAAGTGAGAGGGAGAGACTGAAACTATTTGAAAACACCTTTAGGCTCTTTAAAAAAAAAAAAAAAAGTCTTTCCTGTTACTTTTTATCTAGCTTGAAGAATTCCCTTGTGGGGATTCCTGTGGTATCTCTCTCTAGACTTGCTCTGTATTCTGTAGTTAGTCTTTGACAAATTCTCTCTTGCTCAGGGAGCGTTTTGTTGCTCTCCTTCTCTAGGGAAGGACAAGGGGCTATAGCAGGGGTCCTTAAATTTTTTAAATAGGAGGCCAGTTCACTGTCCCTCAGACTGTTGGAGGGCCAGATTATAGTAAAAACAAAAATTATGAACAAATTCCTATGCACGCTGCATATATCTTATTTTGAAGTGAAGAAACAAAACGGGGACAAATATAATATTTAAAATGAAGTAAAGTTAAATCAACAACTTACCAGTATTTCAATGGGAACTATGGGCTTGCTTTTGGCTAATGAGATGGTCAATGTCTGGTTCCCTATTTGTCACTGCTAGTCGTAACAAGTGACACAAGTGTGCATCTGTTGGTCTTGATCTGGTTGGAGATTTCAAATGTTTCATTCTAGAAAAAGTCTGTTCACAGACATAAGTGCTGCCAAAGATGGTTGCCATTTTGAGTGCATGGTTCCTGAGATGAGGATATGTCTCAGAGGGAAGAGATGCATAGAAATTATGAAAGCAGCTTGACTTGAATACATCTTTCAGAGAGTCACAGTTCTGCAGTTCAGCCAGTTCCATTTGGTAAATTGTATCCACATTTTCAATGCCAATAGAAAATGGGTTACAGAAAAGTTGTATGTCCTGTTCATGGAGATGAAGCTCTTTAAATCTAAATTGGAACTCCTTTTGCATTTTTTCCAATGAATCCACACATGTTTTATTTGGGAATGCAATCAGCAGTTTTTCTGCTAACAGATTTTGAGTTGTGGGGAGATGGCAGAAATTTTCGTCCTTCACTTGATTGATGAGGAGGCCTAATTTTACTTCAAATGCTTTGGCATGTGATTGCATATCACAGACGAACTTCCCCTTTCCTTGAAGGTGCATATTGAAATTGTTGACTAGCTCTGTTTCTGTCAGAAAGGCAAGGTGCCATTTCTATTCTGCATCATTGAGCTCTGGTACTTCTTTGTTTTTTGAAAGCAGAAAAGTTGTAATCTGTGGAAGTAAGTCATAAAAATGTTTCAAAACTCTCCCTCAAGTCAGCCAATGTACTTCTGTGTGATATAGAACATCTTCATACTCAACATTTAGCTCACACAGAAATTCCTTTTTTTTTTTTTTAATAACTTTTTAATGACAGAATCCATGCCAGGGTAATTTTTTACAGCATTATCCCTTGCACTCACTTCTGTTCCAATTTTTACCCTACCTCCCTTCACCCCTTCCCCCAGATGGCAAGCAGTCCTTTACATGTTAAATAGGTTACAGAATATCCTAGATACAATATTTGTGTGCAGAACCGAACAGTTCTCTTGTTGCACAGGGAGAATTGGATTCAGAAGGTAAAAATAACCCGGGAAGAAAAATAAAAATGCAAGCAGTTTATATTCATTTCCCAGTGTTCTTTCTTTGGGTGTAGCTGCTTCTATCCATCCTTGATCAATTGAAACTGAAAGAGATCCACTTCCATCAGAATACAGCCTCAAACAGTATCGTTGTTGAGGTATATAATGATCTCCTGGTTCTGCTCATTTTATTTAGCATCAGTTCATGTAAGTCTCTTCAAGCCTCTCTGTATTCATCCTGCTGGTCATTTCTTACAGAACAATAATCTTCCATATGTTCATATACCATAATTTACTCAACCATTCTCCAATTGATGGGCATCCATTCATTTTCCAGCTTCTAGCCACTACAAACAGGACTGCCGTAAACATTTTGGCACATACAGGTCTCTTTCCCTTCTTTAGTATCTCTTTGAGGTATAAGCCCAATAATAACACTGCTGGATCAAAGGATATGCACAGTTTGATAACTTTTTGAGCAAAGTTCAAAATTGCTCTCCAGAATGGCTGGATGTATTCACAATTCCACCAACAATGTATCAGTGTCCCTGTTTTCCCACATCCCCTCCAACATTCCGCATTATCTTTCCCTCAGTCAGAAATTCCTGAAATTGTCTAGGATTTAGTGCATTAGCTCTAATGAAGTTAACACAAGATACCACAATTTTCATAACAGAGTCCCACTTCAGTGATTTACTACACAGTGCTTGTTGGTGGATGAGGCAGTGTATGGCTATTGGATGAGAATGGTTATGTTTGTCCATCTCTTGGTTAATGCGAACAATTACTCCTTTCTTAGACCCCACCATGCTAGGAGCACCATCAGTTGTCACGCTGGCTAGTTTAGCCCAGTCCAGCTCCAAACCATTCATAGTTTGGCAAACCTTTTCATAGATATCCTCTCCTGTAGTTGTTCCTTTAACACTTTGCAGTGCAGCAAGCTCTTCTGTGACTTCAAAATAATCGTTCTTCCCACGAATAAAAATGACAAGTTGTGCAGAATCACAAACATCATTGCTTTGGTCGAGTGCCAAGGAAAAATATGAAATTTTTTTATGGAGTTTTGCAAATGCTGATGCAGATTGTCTCCCATTTCTTCAATCCTCCGTGTAATTGTAGGTCCTGAAAGACTCACTGTACTAAATAAATCGGCCTTCTCTGGATACATCTCTAACAAATTCTCCCTCCACAAATAGCCAGTGCATGCTATTAGCTTGGAAACTTGAAAACTTGCTCGCAGTGATGAACTATTTAGCTGCTTTTGCTTCACAAAAGTATTTTGCTAAGTTCTCAATGTGTTTTTCAGCTTTAATATTTTATCTTTTCTCACTTCTCAAAACAATCATATTTATCTTTATGTTGAGTTTCATAGTGTCAATGCAAAGTATATTCTTTGAACACAGACACTATATTCTGGCATATCAGAACAGCTTTTTCCTTGTACTGCATGAAAAAGTAATCATAAGTCTTTGAATATCCCACACTCTGAGACATTTTTTCTTTTTCTTGACATCATTATTTCCTAGGGATTCCAAATTGCTATTAGTAAAATACCAATATATATAGACAGTGCTACAAAAACAATATACCAGCAATAACTTTGCCCACACAGAGACATACAGACTGCAATGCCCAACTTCCTCCAAGCTGCCTCTGCGCTGATGCCTCCGCTTCCCTCACACTCTCTCTCGATCTTCGCGCTCCTGCTTCCGACCTTCACTGCTGCAGTGAATTCCCCCTGCAGCAGCCGTGACATACGCAGCATGCACTGCACATCCCCCGCGCCTGTCTGTTGTGGTGGCTGCCGTTATTGTACAAGGCCGCGGGCCATCAGTTCTCTGTCTTCTGCATCTCTCTGCCTTCCCCATATCACACACCCCAGCCTGGGAACTCACCTCCCCTCGGTATCGCCTCACGCTCTCTCTCCGCTGCCTCAGCCCAAGGCCAGAAGTGTGCGTTGTTAACACGAGTTTAGGTCGAAAGTCACTTCCACTCTGATTTTGCCATAACCCAGGCCACATAAACGTCCTCAGTGGACCACAGCTGGCCCACAGGCTGTAGTTTGAGGACCCCTGGGCTGTAGTATCGGGGACACTGTCTAGGGTGAAACAAGGGGCTATTGAATCGAGAACACTAAAGCTTTTTTTTCCCCTAGAAGTCAAGGATTTCAGGCTTTCTAGTGATGGCTGATTTCCCATTTGGTGACTGTTCACAAGGTTTTTTCCAGTAAGCCACCACCCATCCTTTCTATAGCAGGGAGGGACCACTCTACACCCTGGGACATGGTCTGGAGCTTCTACTCTCAGCAGAGTTTTGGCTTGGAAACACTTATGGCATAAACTCCTGTGAATTGACAAGAATTAAAGTTTTTGTCATATCTTTATCTCTCTGAGGGACACCTATAGAGAATGAAAAAGTTATAGAATTTGGAAAGCTTGGAGCCTGTTCCTATCTTAGGCTGCCTTTAGGCTGTCTCTTAATGCAGAGACATTCACTTGAAAAATACCTCAACCTCAAAATTTGAAAACTTGAACTCTGATTAGATTAGCTGAATTGGGATCCAGTCTCCCTCCATCCATCATTATCTCAGTGCAGGCAGAAGCTGCTGTGGAAGTGTCTCCTTTGAAGTGGAAACCCCTCCCAATCTAAGGAGAAACCTGGCTACTCTGGGGACCCATCCCCCCAACTTTTTCAGGAGTCCAAGGCCAATATACTAAGGCCAAAACTGGAGGAGCCTATTTTGAGCTTTCAATGTTTCTCCCACTCTGCTGTTACAAACAGCTGTTGTCGTTTTTTTTAATTCTCTCTCATCTGAACTAAAACCTGAAACTCCCAGCTCTTTTCTCCTCTGGGCAACTCCTGCCTCCTGGGAAGACACCCAGAGCAGAGGTGCCTTTTTAATGCAAATCCCTCCCAGACTTAGGCCCAGAACCTCAGAACCCCAGACGTTTGTGCTGTAAGTGTCAAGGAAACTGTCAGAGGTGACCCCAGTCCCTGTCCTGAGTTCAAGCAGGAGGAGCACTGGAGGAACTGCCTTTCCACCATGACAGCAAACACCCCAGGGGTTGAATTGCATCCCTCAATGTCCTGTTCTCTGGTAGGAATTTGGGGTTTGGCCCAGTTTCCCTTCCACCAGACAGCTGAACACATTGTAGCCAATAGGCTGCGTAGGAATGCTATTTGCTCTTGCTCTAGCCCCCTGGTTTCTTCCACCCTTCCCCCATAAAGAGTGGGGATAGTAGAGGGGAGCTCAGGATCTTTGCCTAAATCATCTTGGTGATTTTATGGTGAGATTGAGGAACCAACTCTCTCTTCTCAAACTCCCAAAAAGATTTTTTTAAAAAGCACAAACCTTTAGCACAGTTAAGAGATTTGGAAAAGCTTAAATTGCCAAATCACTATTGATCAGAGAAATGCAAATTAAAACAACTCTGAGATACCACTACACACCTGTCAGATTGGCTAAGATGACAGGAAAAAATAATGATGAATGTTGGAGAGGATACGGGAAAACTGGGACACTGATGCATTGTTGGTGGAATTGTGAATGAATCCAACTATTCTGGAGAGCAATCTGGAATTATGCCCAAAAATTATCAACCTGTGCAACCCCTTTGATCCAGCAGTGTTTCTACTGGGCTTATACCCCAAAGAGATACTAAAGAAGGGAAAGGGACCTGTATGTGCCAAAATGTTTGTGGCAGCCCTGTTTGTAGTGGCTAGAAGCTGGAAAATGAAAGGATGCCCATCAATTGGAGAATGGTTGGGTAAATTGTGGTATATGAACGTTATGGAATATTATTGTTCTGTAAGGAATGACCAGCAGGATGAATACAGAGAGGTTTGGAGAGACTTACATGAACTGATGCAGTGAAATGAGCAGAACCAGGAGATCATTATACACTTCGACAACGATATTGTATGAGGATGTATTCTGATGGAAGTGTATTTCTTTGACAAAGAGACCTAACTCAGTTTCAATTGATAAATGATGGACAGAAGCAGCTATATCCAAAGAAAGAACACTGGGAAATGAATGTGAACTATTTGCATTTTTGTTTTTCTTCCCGGGTTATTTTTACCTTCTGAATCCAATTCTCCCTGTGCAACAAGAGAATTGTTCTGTTCTGCAACCATATATTATATCTAGGATATACTGTAACATATCTAACATATATAGGACTGCTTGCCATCTAGGGGAGGGGGTGGAGGGAAGGAGGGGAAAAATCGGAACAGAAGGGAGTACAAGGGATAATGTTGTAAAAAAATTACCCTGGCATGGATTCTGTCAATAAAAAGTTATTATAAAATAAAATAAAAAGAATCTTTAAAAAAAATTTAAAAATTTTTTTAAAAATTAAAAAAGAAAAAAAAAAAGCTTAAATTGCATTCTTATCTTAATCTGCAGCCCTGACAGTCAGGGACACGCCCATTCCCCAGACCCTGCCTCACAAAAAGATCAGTGGCTGTTTTTAAATCAAAAGCCTCTTAACTGAAGAGGTCTAAAATTAACCCTGGGATAGTCATTAACCCAGATTTAGAGCATTAAAAAAAAAAGAAAGAAAGAAAAGAAAAGCCAATAGGGCTATAATGACAGGGAAAGATAATGCGGAACATTGGAGGGGATGTGGGAAAATAGGGACACTGTTGGTGGAATTGTGAATACATCCAACCATTCTGGAGAGCAATTTGGAACTATGCTCAAAAACTTATCAAACTGTGCATACCCTTTGATCCAGATATTTCTACTGGGCTTATATCCCAAGAGATCTTAAAGGAGGGAAAGGGACCCACATGTGCAAGAAATGTTTGTGACAGCTTTCTTTGTGGCCAGAAATTGGAAACTGAGTGGATGCCCATTGATTGGAGAATGGCTGAATAAATTGTGTGATATGAATATTATGGAATATTATTGCTCTGTAAGAAATGACCAGCAGGATGATTTCAGAGAGGCCTAGAGAGATTTATATGAACTGATGCTGAGTGAAATGAGCAGGACCAGGAGATCATTATATACTTCAACAACAATACTATATGAGGATCAATTCTGATGGATGTGGCCCTCTTCAACAATGAGATGACTCAAATCAGTTCCAATAGAGCAGTAATGAATTGAATCAGCTACACCCAGTGAAAGAACTTTGGCGAATGACTATGACCCACTACATAGAATTCCCAATCCCTCTATTTTTATCTGCCTGCATTTTTTATTTCCTTCACAGATTAATTGTACACTATTTCAAAGTCCGATTCTTCTTGTGCAGCAAAATAACTGTATGGACATCTATACGTATATTGTATTTAACATATATTTAACATATTTAACATGTATTGGTCTACCTGCCATCTGGGGGAGAAGATTGAGGGAAGGAGGGGAAAAATTAGAACTAAGGTTTTGCAATTATCAATGCTGAAAAATTACCCATGCATATATCTTGTAAATAAACAGCGATAATAATAAAAAAAAATTGCCTTTCAACTCAAAAAAAAAAAAAACAAACAAAAACAAAAACAAAAAAAAAAAACCAATGGACATCAATGGCTTATTAATCCTAAACCTATCAAGGCCTGACTCCATCCCAGGAGGAATTAGCTTTCTTGGAAATTGGAGTGAAAGAGCTAAACTCTAGGTTACTTAACACTCTTACTATAGACAAACAATCTTTTGGTCCTAGCATTTTTTCTCTTACTTTTCTTTGGCATTCGGTATTGTTAGATGGGCCATCAGCATTCTTAAAGTCACCCACAGAATAGACCTGATATATTTTCTGCAAAAAGGCCCCATTCCTAAAGATCCTCATTTCCACACTAGAGGATCCTACTTTTAATCTGCTCCTGAGATCTGTTTTCTCTAGGCTTCAAACTTTGGATTTTCAACTGCCCTTCAACCGGGAGAACCATTGACTGGTGACAATGGACTGGGACAAACATCCCTTAGATGCCCTGCTGCTGTTTTCAGACCCCACACCTTACGCCTCACCTCCTGGTATGAACTCCGCAAAATCTCTATGACCCTTGCCAGCTTTAAGCAGTTACATGAAGAAGAGATCTTCACCCTTTTATCCCAAATGTATTTGGAGGTGACTGCTTGAAGAGGGAATGAAGAAGGGGCCCTAAAACTAAAAATACTTGAAGGAGAAAATCTCCTTCAACTCTGACTCAGTGAAGGACTCCGCCCTAGGGAAAGCAAAGAAACTCTTCATAACCAGTCCCTTTCTATCTTTCCAGTCTTCTCACACTTTCCTCTCTACCACATACTGTAAGTTCCAGGAAGATGTATACATTCTTGCAGTTCAGTGATCTTGATCTTTTCTGTTATCTAGAAGGGATCAGTTCAATCCTGAAACTCATTGAATTCTATTCAAATTCCAGCCCAAGCTGAAACCCAGTTTATAGAACTCTATGCACTAGCTCCCTTCAGCTTGTAGCCAAAGCTCCTATTATAAAAGAGCCGATCTAAAATCCTCTCTTTGCAGAGGTTCCAAACATGCCATGCTATGCTATGCCATGCCAAGGAAACCTCTTCCCACTGGAATATTCTTTCCAGTGCCACCCTCTCTTTACCCTCATCTATTTCCCTAATGAGACTTTATGCCTCTCTATCAGGATTTCTAACCTTACTTCCCAATCCCTATAAATAAACCCTTTTATCAATCTAGGTTTTTGGATCTGTAAATTCCTTTACAGAAAATCTCTGCACTGCCAGAAGGGAGTCCCCAAAACTCTCTACCCTTGTGCTGAATCCCAAGGGGGTACAGGGGAGCAAAAGCTCTCTATTCAGTTCCCTGAACCCCGAACCTGACATTTAACTCCCTGATCACCAAAAACCCTAATCTCATTTTGGTTCCCTAAATCTAGACCTTATTATTTGGTTCCCTAATAAAGGGAACCCCAAAATCTAAACCTCATCAAGACTTCTTTCTAAAAAGATTAGTCATGAATCTAATCTTCAGCTAGTAATACTAATCTAAGGGCCAATAACTCTCCCTTGTAAACAATGTTTTTGTTAGGAACTCAAAAATATGTTTAATGAAGTTAAATGAACTTTAATGAATTGGGAAATAAATAAATCAAGAATATGTCTAAGACATTTATTTAGCTGTCCCCCAATCGATGGGTATCCAATTGATTTCTCATTCTTTGATATCACTGTAAGTGTTTCTGGCACTCTCCGCCTGATCACATAATAAAATTTGTTATATGTTTTCATTCAGTCAGTCTATAAATATTTTTCTACATAGATCTTTTCAGGTGTCTGTTTTCATTGGGCAAAACCATTTTATAGAGGACAATATAAGATTAAAAATAACTTGTCAAAATCACAGAGTGAATTTATGTTAGAGCAAGAACACAGGGTGCTCCTCTTGCCTTCTGTCACCCAGGCTTGAGCTTTTTCCACTACGTCAGCTGCCTCATGAAAGCAATGCTGGCAATCGTGTGCGCCGAGGGTACAGAACAGACTGAAAAGAATCTTTGCCAATCTAGGCTGTCCTCTCCTGTAAAAGGAATTGGGATTAAAGCCCTGCCAGCTCCATGGTTATATGACACTCCATGGATAGCCACCTCTTCCAGAATTAGTTCCTAAGAACAGCCTCTGCCCCACCCAATCCAAGAGAATGCAGAGCAGATACCATCAGAGCCTTCTTTAAAGGAAATTCTTCATAACCTCCCCCCTTTCTACCTTTCCAGTCTTCTCACACTTTGCTCTCTACCACATACTCTAAGTTCCAGGAAGATGTACATTCTTGCAGTTCAGTGATCTTGATACTGTTTCTCTGACTTTATACTGACTGTCACCCATTCCTGGTTCTTTGATTTGCCCAGTTTCTTTCAAAACCCAACTCGCATCCCTGCTTCTTCAGGTCTCTGTCCCCTCAGCTGCTGAGGTCTCCCTCTCAGATTGACTTCTGCTTCTTCTGCACATGCTGTTACCCACCTAATCCTCTGTATGTTGTCTTCTCCCTTGAGAATACACAGTGGTTCTGACGTCTTTTGCCTTTCTTTGTAGCTTCAAGGCTTAGGACAATGTTTGGTACATAGCAAGAAGCTTCACAATTATTTGTTATGAAGTGCCAGGAACTGTGCTAGGTGCTAGGGATACGAGAATATGAAACAGTGAACAAGGAACTTACATTCAAATAGGAAAGAATGTAAGGACACACAAACTGTATACAACACAAATATAGAGTCAGACAATTAACAAGTATTTATTGTGAGCATTTACTACCCAGCAAGGCTGTGAGAACTACATGCAATGAAACAATAGACAGAATAAATTGGAGATAATTAATAGAGGGAAGGTATTAGCATTAAGGGAGATTGGGAAAGACTTCTTCTAGAAAGTAGAATTTTAACTGAGATCTGAAAGAAGCCTGAGAAGTCAAGAGGCTGAGATGAGAAGAGAGCTCCAGGTATGGGGAATAGCCAGTGAAAAATATCTTGAGTATGGAATTGAAAGTTGAGTATGAGTAGTAAGAAGGCCAATGTTAGTAGACCTCAAGAGTAGTGAGGGGCAGATTGGCTAAGATGACAGGAAAAGATAATGACAAATGTTGGAGGGGATTTAGGAAAACTGGGACACTGATAGATAGATACATTGTTAGTGGAGTTGTGAATGAATCCAAAAAATTCTAGAGAGCAATTTGGAACTATGATAAAAAAAGTTATCAAACTGTGCATACCCTTTGACCCAGTTATTACTGGGTTTATATCCCAAAGAGATCTTAAAGGAGGGAAAGGGACCTGTATGTACCAAAATGTTCATGGCAGGCCTCTTTGTAGTGGCCAGAAACTGGAAACTGAGTGGATGCCCATCAATTGGAGAATGGTTGGATAAATTGTGGTGTATGAATGTTATGTAATATTATTGCTCTGTAACAAATGACGAGCAGGAGGATTTCAGAAAGGCCTGGAGAGACTTAAATCGAACTGATGCTAAGTGAAATAAACAGAACCAGGAGATCATTGTTCATGGCAACAAGAAGACTATATGATGATAAATTCTGCTGGACGTGGTTCTTTTCAACAATGAGATGATTCACATCAGTTCCAATTGTTCAGTAATGAAGAGAGCCATCTACACCCAGAGAGAGTATCATGGGAAATGAGTGTGGACCACAAATAGCATTTGCACTCTTTCTGTTATTGTCCGCTTGCATTTTTGTTTTCCTTTTCAGGTTTTTTCTTTCTTTCTAGATCCATTTTTTCTTGTGCAGCAAGATAAATGTATAAATATATATACATATATTGGATTTAACATACACTTTAACATATTTAACATATGTTGGACTATCTGCTCTCTAGGGGAGGAGATGGAGGGAAGGAGGGGAAAAGTTGGAATAGAAGGTTTTGCAAGGATCAATGTTGAAAAATTACCCATGCATATGTTTTGTAAATAAAAGCTATAATAATAATAATTTTTAAAAAGAGTAGTGAGGGGGTTTGCTGAAGCTAAAACAATCTACTTTTCTCATTTTTTGGTGGAGTTGTTGAGGAGAAGGATCTCAACAAAATTAGGGTCAGTGTGGTGGGTTTGGCAAAAGAATTCACACACTCAGTTTCTTTTCTTTTTTTTTTTAATAACTTTTTATTGATAGAACGCATGCCAGGGTAATTTTTTACAGCATTATCCCTTGCATTCACTTCTGTTCCGATTTTTCCACTCCCTCCCTCCACCCCTTCCCCCAGATGGCAAGAGTCCTTTACATGTTGAATGGGTTGCAGTATATCCTAGATACAATATATGTGTGCAGAACCGAACAGTTTTCTTGTTGCACAGGGAGAATTGAATTCAGAAGGTATAAATAACCCGGGAAGAAAAACAAAAATGCAAGCAATTTATATTCATTTCCCAGTGTTCTTTCTTTGGGTGTAGCTGCTTCTGTCCATCTTTGATCAATTAAGCCTCTCTTTATCGAAGAGATCCACTTCCATCAGAATACATCCTCAAACAGTATCGTTGTTGAGGTATATAATGATCTCCTGGTTCTGCTCATTTCACTCAGCATCAGTTCGTGTAAGTCTCGCCAGTCCTCTCTGTATTCATCCTGCTGGTCATTCCTTACAGAACAATAATATTCCATAACGTTCATATACCACAATTTACTCAACCATTCTCCAATTGATGGGCATCCTTTCATTTTCCAGCTTCTAGCCACTACAAACAGGGCTGCCACAAACATTTTGGCACATACAGGTCCTTTTCCCTTCTTTAGTATCTCTTTGGGGTATAAGCCCAGTAGAAACACTGCTGGATCAAAGGGTATGCACAGTCTGATAACTTTTTGAGCATAGTTGCAAATTGCTCTCCAGAATGGCTGGATGTCACACACTCAGTTTCCAAGTTAAGGGGCAAAGATTTATATGCTGTGGGCTAAAGTTCCAAAAGAGAAGGAATCAGGGAGATAATTGTGCCACCAAATAAAGTGGGCTAAAGATCCAAGGGAATCTAGCAAAGATGCAGAAGCAAGAAGGTAACTTTATAGGAAAGAGAAATAAAGACTAGGTTGATTTGCTAATATTATGGTTTAGAGATACAATTGCAGAGTGATAGGGGTGGAGTAGTTCCCATCTTTGAGTTACTGACCAACAGAATCAGTATTGAATTATTGCTATTAGCCAGCATTGTTTGTGTACTCCCAAGGCCCCTCAGCCTCAGAGTTTCTCAGGCCTTGACACTTTCTCATATCTCATCATTCCCCCCTCAAGCAATTCAAACCCAAATTCTTTTTGGGCAAAGAGATAGAGCTCATCTTCTGGAGCTGCTTCAGGCTGACAAGAGATATAGAGCTGGCCCTGCACAGCTGAGTCTAGATTGAGGAGGGGAGGCTCCATGGTAGCAGCAGCATAAAAGGCTATTGGGTTTTAAGATTAAGAAACTAGTGGTGATTCAGGTTAGGAAATTCATGGCCTGGAGTCTGGAAGATACAAACCTCCCCAGTGGTAGGGAAGAAAACAATAATCTCCGAAAAAGTGGAGGATAACGTCAAACAACACAAAGAAAGCTGGGATGAGGCAGATCCGTCTAATTGTTTGACCAATGAAGATAAATTTGACCAGGGATTGGGGATGTTCTTTCCCAAGTGACTAGTTTAGTGTGGACCAGAGAGAAATTTCCATTGTCTGGCCTCTGGGATTAGCCTGAGGGTGTTTGAAACCACCCAGAAGGAGAAAGGGAGCATCCTCTTTCTTTAGAACAATGGCTTATTCCTGGGAGTTTGAGGGAGTATAGGAATTGGGGAATCAAAGGTGCCATGGCCAGAGGCACTTGGGCAGAGCAGGAGAATCTGCAAGCCTGTCTCCCTTGGAATGAAGTGAATCCCCGTTTTGGTGCCCTTTCCTGGAGAGGGCCAGTTTTGAATAAGTCCATGTCAAGATGAGTCCAGTTCAGGTATTACTTGAAACTTGCTCTTTGTAAGGGCAAACAATTCAAAATATTGCCTTACCACCTCCCTTAACAATGAATGAAAGACATACTCGAGATAAATTTAGGATAATCTTTTTTTTTTTTTTTTTTTTTTTTTTGCTGAGGCCATTGGGGTTAAGTGACTTGCCCAGGGTCCCACAGCTAGGAATGTTAAGTGACTTGAGGCCACATTTGAATTCAGGTCCTCCTGACTTCAGGGCTGGTGCTCTATCCACAAATTTAGGAGAATCTTGATGGAGAATGTGGGTGATAGGAACAAAGAAGTATCACAACTATGCTATTTACAACTCTGTTTTGACAAATACCTTGTTATTGTTAGTTACTGTTATTTATGACCCTGTTAACAATGGATATTGTTATTGCTAATTATTGCTAGTTAAAGTAGAACTAAACTGTCAAAGTATAATGGTTTATGCATTAATCCTGGACTGTATATGGTGTTACCTGGAAGTAACTGCTGTTAAAGCAATACTAGCTTAAAGAGTATATAAACCCTGACTCTCAGATTAATAAATAAAAATTGCAAATCATATCTTGAATATCATGAAGATATTCAATTCAAATTCACACTCTCAGTATTTATTGGAGCTGGACGAAACATAACAGAACTCTGTCTAGGTCCATGGACAGCTTGCAGTAATTGTTTCCCTGCATACTTAATGGAGGAAAAGTTTGATTGTCAAAAATTCCCTTTCTTTCCATTACTCCATAAGCACAATCATGAAAGGCATATTTGGTGTCAGTACAGATGTTCACTCTCATTCCTTTCCCCAATTCTAAAAATTATCTGTTTTATTTTCCCTGTTTAAATCAGGTAGGGCCAATGCTGGGGCAGAGATCCGTTTAGGTTTCTTTGAGGTAAGTTCAGGGAGTGACAAGATCACCTGCTTCCTCACCTCTGAGAGTGAAAGGAAGGTGGGAATTAATTCATAGTCCAAATACTTAACAGACTAACAGGCAATGTGAGCCCTAGACAAACTTTATAGCCTCTGCAGCTAGAAAGTTAAGGGTTTTTATAGCAGTATAGTACAGCCTCTCAGATTGGGCTACAGATAATGAGACTGTAATTAAGAGCTCTAGGTTTCTTAAATCATTAGCCAATACCAGTCCAAATACACCTGGAGGTCTGAGAAGAGAAAGCTGGGTTCCCAATTTCACCATTGAATCACGTCCCTAACAAGGAAGCAGCACATGATAAGAAAAGAATGTTTGAATAACAGGCCATCAAACTGACAATGCAGAGAGGTCTAAAAATAGTTCCCTTCAGTTCCCATCACCTTAAGCAAGAAGGGGTGGGTAGAGCTAGAATACAAGGGCAGGACAGAAAACCAAGCTCCCATAAAGTCAAAGAGAAATTCAAGAGGCTGATCTGCCATATGCAAAGTTACTTTGGGTTCAGCCATCTTGATAAACTAAGGGGAAGCCTGGTCAGACCCCGGACACCATTGCTCCTGGTCCTGAGTAGACCAGAGAACTGGGAAGAGATGGCTAGACGCCACTATGAGCAGTCTTTCTTCCTCTGCACTTAGGGTATGGGTGTGGGGTTTTCCCCAAAAAAACAGTCATCAAACCAGTGGTATCTGAGGTATGAACTCCCAAGATTCCCAGATATGGCCGCAGCAACAATTTGATGCTACTTTCTGATCCTCACCTTGCCTCTGCCTTTGTTCTTTGCCTCAGTTTGTACCCTCTTACTGAAACTATAAAAGTTATGTCTGGGAAATTTGAGTACCCAGAGCTAGCTCGCAAACAGTTTTCTCTAAATAGCTGGGGTAGACTAATAAAATACATGCTGAGGACAGTGGTACCCTTTGGAGAAGTTGGGTCCAGGTTGGTATATTAGAGCCTCTACAAGGTGCCCCTGAAAGAATATTTTCCTCAGTTCTTCGGGCAAACTTCCTTAAGTTTTTTCATAATTAACCTGCTTCTTAATTCCCCTCTTTATGCCTTATGTGAGGCAGATTAGAAAATGATCTCTTCTCTCTGTTTCTGCTTCCTTCATGATAATCCCTCCTAGAGTCTGAGACTGCAACAACAATAGCCCCTGGTAGGTATTTATCAGAGTAGGAGGATTTAGCTATACTGTCCCCAAACTTCTGGGCTAGATGCCAGATTTTCTTTCTCCTGTATGGTGCAACATAACAAGATACACCTGGAGGTAATGATGTTAGCATCTCCCCAGATTAGATCAAATTGGAGGGAAATAAAGCCCTCAATACATCTATAAGGTCATCAAGAGTAACAGCCAAGTTTTTCCTTAATTTGGGAAAGGTCTGACACTGAAAAAAGCACATGCAAGCTGAGTGTCTCACCCCAGGAATTTGTTAACAACAAAAAGAAAGCTACTTTTTTCAATGGATAGTTTAGAAGGGGTGGCTGAATCAGTATCCTAAGGGACAGAAAAAGAGATATCGTTTTCTTAGTATGGGAGGGACTGAGAATCTAGGGCAGGGCAGTTTCAAACTCCAGCTGAAAAAGTGAGGGTTCAGGGGAAGGGTACTGAGTTGAAACATTGCTGAACATAGGGACCAGATCTTGATAAGGGGGTGGTCTCAGAAGGGACTCTTGGACTTCTGATTCCAATTGCCCTTCAGTATGTGTGGGACAGTGACTCTTATCTAAATTAAAATCAGAGACTCTCAAGGTAAAAAGTTTAAAAAAAAAAAAAAAAAGGATTTATTACTATCTCATGAGAAAGGGCAACTCCCAACAGACAGGTGTCAGGAGAGGAGTGAGTGTAATGGGAAATTGAGGACTTCTCAGAATATTCATTTGATAATTCCAGACCCAGTTTCAAAGGTCTGTTAGTCATTAAGGTTCTGGGAAAGAGAACAAAAGGCTTGCTCTTCTAGTAGAAATATCTGAGATAAATTTACTTAATTGCTTAGAAAAGAATCTAACTATTTAATGACCTGGAGATATTCTGAGAAGTCCATAAACTGGCTAATCTCTATTTGTTGATTGAGGAAGCCTGAGGTAAACTAAATCTCCTTGGTTATTTTGGCTTAATGGACTACTTACTTCTAAACAAATCTTCTTATGGGGAGGTGTGGGGAGGAGGAGGATTATATGGGTTTTTTTAATAAAATTATTAACTAAAGTGTTATACCACAGTTCTCTTGTATTGTCCTGACTCAGTTTCCCTAAATTGTTCTGCCTCAATTTATAATTGTTCTGCTCAATCCTGCTCAACCATTCCTCCCTCCTAATCATGATGATATAGATAAGGAGAAAGACCTTCTATTTTAGGCATCATCAGAATGTTAGGTGCCTCTCCCTATTCTGTAATGCCAATTATCAGATATCTCCCTGCCTCTCCTCACCCTGTCAGAACCAGATTGTTAGTCCCACGTCTGCCCCTGCCTCAATCTACCCCCTATCTGAACCCCATGTATATAAGTTATTGAGAACGCACATTGTTTGCTGAATTCTTGGAGAAGATAATCTCATTCAGCCCTGGGACCAAACCATGGATCTATTTGGTCCCAGCAAATCTCTCCCTTTTAAATAAATTATTAAATATTCTCTAATCTCTATCTTGCCTCAGTCTCTCCAGCATTACAAAAGTAGATTGAATTTATAACTTAGATTCAGTTTATCTGGGGAATTTGGGGAAATGAAATAGGGTGCTCATACTGGCTCAAGTAAACAGTTGTAAACCTTGCAAAACTGACCATCATAAATTCATAAATTTAGGAAAACACACCTGCAAACAGTAAGACTGACCATATGGCCTGACCAGAATTTGGCAAATTTGTGCCACTAAGTGGGGAAGTGAGAATTGATCCATAAGGGGAGAAGGGGTGTCATGGATTCTTGTAGTCACGACTATATAACTTACTTCAATCTCTGTGGAAATTAACCTCTCTCCACTGGAGTTCCACCAGTGGAGAAATGTCACTTCTTGCAAGATTCTAAAATAAACACTTCTATTCTTCACTTGAGATATCTCTGAGTATTTGTAAATTGGATTTGCCATACTACATAGGAGTGTCAAGCACAAGCTGCAAACACAGGATTATATAGACCCTAACACAGAAGCTCCCACCCCACCTTCTTTTTCTCCCATTGGCTAATGAGTTCTAGTTTACCCAGAGACTAAATATAGACCTCAGAACATACTTTACCTATTAGATACTTAAATGCTAATGAAAAGGGGTGAAGGGAAGGAGGAAAATGTTTATCTAAAATAATTGAACACCTGTAGCTTTTAGTTATAGCTCAACTTGTTATTGCAAAGTCTTAAGTCACAGGGCATAATGGGTCAAGGCCACATTCTTATGAGAAGCTTCATTCTGTTTATCCCATCCAAGTAGATTTAGGGATAGAAGTGAACTGTCCTATCTTTGCCACAATTCTTATAATTCCAGGCCTATAGCCTTCCTCACCTCTCTGGCATCCCAGAGAGGGTGAAAAAAGGTGGCAAAGTTTCCTTAGGCAAGAAGGAACTTTGCTGAGAAATGGCAAGAGATTCCAAATCAGGTGTCCCTGGCAAGGAGAATTTGCAGAGCTCAGACAACCTAGGCAAACTTCCTAGGAACTTGGGGTATTCCTTCAGCTATAGGATTGGTGTGAAAGGGTTTACTGTAACAAAGCGGGCATAAAATTGAGGAGCCTGGGGCTCCACTTTGGGTGCCATAATGTTAAAGATACCCCAAAAAGGTTGGAGTTCTCCCTGGTTGGTGTCATGAGTTTGGAGAAACAATCCACACATTCAGTCTCCAAGTTGAGGGGCAAAGATTGATTATGCTGCTTAACATCGGGCTAAAGTTCCTAGGGAATCTAGCAAAAGAGGCAAAAAAGCAAGAAGATAACTTTGTGGGAAAGAGAAACAAAGATTTGGTTGATTTGCTAATATTATGGTTTAGAGATACAATTGCAGAATGATAGGGGTGGAGTAGTTTCCATCTTTGAGTTACCAACAGAATTAGTATTGAATTATTGCTATTGGCCAGCATTATTTGTGCCACTTCCAAGGCACAAGCCTTAGGGTTTCTCAGGCCTTGCCATTTTTTCACACCTCTTCAGGGTGACATTTTCCATTCTTAACCAATCTGGGCCTTAGCTGAATATAAGCAAAGTGTGCCTGAATTATTATAATGATATGCTGCAGGGGGTAAAGAAGGAGAAGGGTCTTCCTGCCTCAAGTCTCTCCCAAATTCAATCCATCTTTTCTTCCATCACTAAAGTGATGTCCCTAAAGTCTAGTTCTGATCAAGTTACTCCTCCCACTCAATAAGCTCCAGAGGCTTCCTATTTTTTTTCTGGCGCAAAACAAAATGCTTTGTTTGGCATTCAAAGCCATATTTAGCCCCTCCTACCTTTCCATTTTTCTAACACCTCACTCCTTAATATATATTCTTTGAGCCAGTGACCCTGAGCAGATTTTGGCACAGGAACAAGGCAATCCATCTCCTATTTCTAGGCATTTGATCTGACAATCCCCTATGCCTAGAATATTTTATCTTCTCTCCTGTGACTGACAAATCCCTTCCCCATTCCATCTTAATTCTAATCTTTTCTATTAATTATTTCCTATTTATCCTATTTATTCCTATTTCTTATTAATTATTTCCCATTTATCCCATATATAATTTGCTATATTTGTTTTTATGTTAGATTGTAAGTTCCTTGAGGACAGGGACTGCTTTTGACTCTTTTTGTATACTCAGTCCTTAGTTCAGTGTGTATGTGATAGACACTTAATAAGTGTTGATTGATAGGTACTGGGGATTCAAAGACGGCCCCTGTCTTATAATAGTAATATTTACTATTATCCTGTAGTGTAAAAAAAAAAAATCAACCTCTTTATATATACAAAATAAATACAAAGTAATTGATGCAGTTAGGGGAAAGAGTAACCAAGAGGATCAGTAATAATTTCATCATGTTAGAAACAAGTTGAGACTGAAAGTCAGGTATCAAGGAAAATTTATTGAGAAAGTCCAGAGAAATTAGAAGCAGGTTCTGCCTTTCTAACAGAAAGAGGGAGCACTAGGCAAAAAAGCAGAGAAGGTTTATGCTGTTAGTTCCCTCCCTCCAGAGAATGGATTACTTGGTTACCTTTAGGGTATAACATGTTACATGCTTCCCCTAAGCAAGTTGCCCCTTCCCCATCGTACATCCCATGTTCGTTAATGAGGTTCTAATTCTGTGAGGGGTGTGTCAGCTTATATGCACGAGGTTTATTAAACAAGTGCCTTTTCTAGATCATTGACTCTGGTCAGTTTAAACTACTTTCTAGCCTAGACACCTTTATCAAAAATTTGGAGCCAAGTGAGTCTCTTCTTCTGAAAGTTCACTGATCAGTAATACTTACTATCTTACCATTACCTTGAGGCTCTCAGGATTCTGTGGAAACTTAACTTTTCATTATTCTCATTGTCTGCTCAACATTTCAGAGGAATCAAAATTTAACTGTTCTGTGGAAACTTGCCTTCAGGTTGTCTCTCACAATCAGAAACCATTCACCTGGGCAGAGCCTTCAAAAAAGGCTAAGGACTGATTCTAAGAGAAGAAAGCCAAGAAGGAAGTCATGACCTTGATGAGGTTTGGCGCAGGGCAGAGAGTTGTGGGAACCCTTTCTGCTCAGCGCAGATCCAACGTGAAAGACTGGCAAAAAGAAGTTTATTGGCACTGAGAAATCAGCTTTTGCTAGGAGGCCGACTTCCTCAGTGGCAAGGTCCTGACAGAGAAGTAAAGGACTAGCAGAGAAATCCTGACAGAAAGAAAAAAATAAAGAGGGGTTAACACTGAGAAGGGAATATCTTCTCAGCAGGCAGGGGGTCCTCACAGGCAGCTATGCTGAGAGAGGTCCTGTAATGCTGGAGAAATTGAGCAAGACAGAGATTAGAGAACAATTTAATAATTTATTAAATGGAGAAGTATACTGGGGCCAAATGGATCCATGGTTGGTCCCAGGGCTGAATGAAACTATGGTCTCAAAAAATCCAGCCCTGAGTACTGGAACAGCAAGATTTTTATAGGGTAACAAGAACAGTGACATAATGGGGGTAGTACCTGGATGGGGATAACCTAATGGGGGGAAGCACCTAGGATGACACAATGGAGGGAGGTACTAAAGAGGTTACTGATATTCTAATGATGTCTAAATTGGATAGATCTTTATCCTGTCAAACATTAAAAAGGAATGATTATAGCCTAAAAGATATAAAACCTTTATCTCATCAAACATTAAGAGGGAAAGGTTATAACCTGAGGCAGAATAACTAAATAGGACAATTGGGGAAACTAGGTCAGGACATTAAAAGGGAACTGTGGCACAACAGTCCCTTGGCATGGCATGGTCCTGCTTTTGGGCCTCTGCAAAGAAACGAACCCCACAATTGCCCTTTAAATAGGAAATCTGAGGCTGAAGTTTCAATGGAAAGAAATTACTTCTAATGTCACTGCCCCCAGGCCTAGATTTCTAGTTGAATGAGACCACTTATTGGGAGTGGTCCTGAGCCAATTTTTAGCTCAATAGAGATATCAGGTCCAGATCTCCAGCTAAACGAGACTACTTAAGTTTGGGCTAAGTAGGAGTGGTCCTGGACTCAACTCAATAGAGGGTGTAGCTAGTCCCACCAAGATAACAGAATGAAATCATTTTTATCTAGATTCTCTGAGGCTGGCCTGTCCCAGAAGAGAGTTCAAGGAGAGTTTCTCAAAGAGTTCTCCCCAAAAGTCAGAGGAAAGCTTCAGGGTTCTCCCCATCATCCTTATGACCATCAGAATCAGCCTGAGCAAAAGAAAAAAGTTTGGAGTCAAAGACACAAGAAAAGTGTCTTCTTGATAGAATGCAAAAGGGCTCAATGTCCCCCGAAATATATTGGAGTTTCAGGACTCCCATAGAATCCAACAAATGTTAGGATATTGGAGTTGGACCCAAAAAACATATTGGGATTACAGGCCAGTGTCTCCAGGTGTCTGAAAATTTTGTAGGTTTAATCCCTTACAAATCAAGAAGCAAAAATTTTATTATGCTACTGACAGTGAGCTAATTTTCATAAGGAATTTTTTTTTAGCAAAGAAATGGGGTACAGGTGGGGTTTTTATAGGGGAAAAATAACCTTGGGGATTGACATCATAATTTGATTTTCTAATTACACTAAAGGTCTATTTAAGACAACAAACATCCTACTTAAGAACAAAAGGCCAATTTAAGTACTAGATAATTCCTCCTTGCTTATCTCAGAAGGAGCTTGGACAGTAAAATTCAGTCCCTTTCCTATGACTGTCCCTCTCTATGGGCCACTCATCTACCAAAAACCTGGGGTCTTTTCCCCATGATCTTATTCACTTCATCATCCTCTCCAAAGACAAGAACAAATGAGAATGAGAGGTGAAGAGAGATTTTGAAATTTAGAACAGGAGAGGAAGGAATAAGTATTTGTTATACCTACTATGTGCCAAAACTGTGGATTTGATTAGGGACAGGTAACTCGTTACAGATTGTCTCCATTTTCTCAGAAAATCAGATAGTAAGGCCTTCTGAGAACAGGACAAAAGTGTAGATGAAGTCTGAAGAGAGAAAAGAATTGGAATAGTTGTTATCAGAGTCTATTAAGAAGAGCAGCATTTCTTGACAAGAGTGAAGGGCCCATCAGAGATGAACTGACAAACCAACAGTGGAGACCATCATGGATGGAAAGGGGACTACAAAGTAGGAAAAAAGGCCAGAATAGAGGTGATGGAAGACTAAGAAAACAAGGAGAGAGAAGGTAGAGTGACTCAAGGTCACCATGAAGATGGGCAATAGGTTTGAAAGAAGCGAGACAGAATACAATGCTGTGATCAGAGAAAATTTTGGAATTCTGACACCACAGAGATAATTTTTTAAATTTAATAACTTTTTATTTACAAGATATTTGCATGGGTAATTTTAAAGCATTGACAATTGCCAAACCTTTTGTTCCAATTTTTCCCCTCCTTCCTCCCACCTCCTTCCCAGATGGCAGGTTGACCAATACATGTTAAATATATTAAAGTATAAATTAAATACAAAATAAGTATATATGACCAAACCATTATTTTGCTGTACAAGAAGAATCAGATTCTGAAATATTGTCCAATTAGCCTGTGAAGGAAATAAAAAACACAGGTGGGCAAAAATATAGGGATTGGGAATTCAATATAATGGTTCTTAATCATCTCTCAGAATTCTTTCGCTGGGTGTAGCTGGTTCAGTTCATTACTGCTCCATTGGAACTGATTTGGTTCATCTCATTGCTGAAGATGGCCAGGACCATCAGAATTGATTATCATATAGTATTGTTGTTGAAGTATATAATGATATCCTGGCCCTGCTCATTTCACTCAGCATCAGTTCATGTAAGTCTCTCCAGGCCTTTCTGAAATCATCCTGTTGGTCATTTCTTACAGAACAATAATATTCCATAACATGCATATATCACAATTTATTCAGCCATTCTCCAATTGATGGGCATCTACTCAGTTTTCAGTTTCTGGCCACTACAAAGAGGGCTGCCACAAACATTCTTGTACATCTCTTTGAGATATAAGCCCAGTACATGGACCCACACTTAACACCATATACCAAGATAAGATCAAAATGGGTCCATGACCTAGACATAAAGAATGAGATTATAAATAAATTAGAGGGACACAGGATAGTTTATCTCTCAGACTTGTGGAGGAGAAAAAAATTTGTGACCAAAGATGAACTAGAGACCATTACTGATCACAAAATAGAAAATTTTGATTATATCAAATTAAAAAGCCTTTGTACAAACAGAACTAATGCAAACAAGATTAGAAGGGAAGCAACAAACTGGGAAAACATCTTCACAGTTAAAGGTTCTGATAAAGGCCTCATTTCCAAAATATATAGAGAACTGACCCTAATTTATAAGAAATCAAGCCATTCTCCAATTGATAAATGGTCAAAGGATATGAACAGACAATTTTCAGATGATGAAATTGAAACTATTACCACTCATATGAAAGAGTGTTCCAAATCACTATTGATCAGAGAAATGCAAATTAAGACAACTCTGAGATACCATTACACACCTGTCAGATTGGCTAAGATGAGAGGAAAAAATAATGATGAATGTTGGAGGGGATGCGGGAAAACTGGGACATTGATGCATTGTTGGTGGAGTTGTGAACGAATCCAACCATTCTGGAGAGCAATCTGGAATTATGCCCAAAAAGTTATCAAACTGTGCATATCCTTTGATCCAGCAGTGTTTCTACTGGGCTACTAAATACTAGATACTAGATACTAGATACTAAATACTAGATACTAAAGAAGGGAAAGGGACCTGTATGTGTCAAAATGTTTGTAGCAGCCCTGTTTGTAGTGGCTAGAAACTGGAAAATGAATGGATGCCCATCAATTGGAGAATGGCTGGGTAAATTGTGGTATATGAATGTTATGGAATATTATTGTTCTGTAAGGAATGACCAGCAGGATGAATACAGAGAGGCTTGGAAAGACTTACATGAACTGATGCTAAGTGAAATGAGCAGAACCAGGAGATCATTATACACATCGACAACGATATTGTATGAGGATGTATTCTGATGGAAGTGGATTTCTTTGACAAAGAGACCTGAGTTTCAATGGATAAATGATGTACAGAAGCAGCTACACCCAAAGAAAGAACACTGGGAAACGAATATGAACTATTTGCATTTTTGATTTTCTTCCCGGGTTATTTTTACCTTCTGAATCCAATTCTCCCTGTGCAACAAGAGAATTGTTTGGTTCTGCAAACATATATTGTATCTAGGATATACTGCAACATATCTAACATATATATGACTGCTTGCCATCTAGGAGAGGGGGTGGAGGGAGGGAGGGGAAAAATCGAAACAGAAGCGAGTGCAAGGGATAATTTTTTTTTGTCTGTATAGCTTTTTATTTTACTTTATTTATTAAATATTTTTCTAAGATATATTCAAAAATGTTTACATTTGTTTTTTTTTAAAAATATTTTATTTTATTTTATAATAACTTTATATTGACAGAATCCATGCCAGGGTAATTTTTTTACAACATAAGGGATAATGTTGTAAAAAATTACCCTGGCATGGATTCTGTCAATATAAAGTTATTATTAAATAAAATTAAATTTAAAAAAAAGAGAGAGAGAGAGATAAGCCCAGTAGAAACACTTGCTGGATCAAAGAGTATGCACAGTTTGATAACTTTTTGAGCATAGTTCTAAATTGCTCTCCAGAATGGTTGGATGTATTCACAATTCCACCAAAAATGTATTAATATCCCTGTTTTCTCATTTCCCCTCCAAAGATTCTGCATTATCTTTCCCTGTCATTCTAGCCAGTCTGACAAGTGTGTAGTGGTATCTCAGAGTTGTCTTAATTTGCATTTCTCACAGAGATAATTTTTAAAAGGCAGTGAAGGTTAAATGACTTGCTCAATGTTGCACTGCTAGTAAGTATCTGAGATTGGATTTGAATTCAGATTCTCCCAACTCCAGGGCAGTGCTCTATCTAACCATCCCATATAAAAATGCTTAATAGCTTTCCCCTATCAACAAAAAGTATATATATTTTAAATTTAATCTGAATTATTTTCTCCCAGTTTCTAAAGATCAGACCATCACTAACACAAGTGCTGATGTACAGATATTTTTGAGGTATAAATATGCTCAAATAGAAAATTTAGTAATTAACTCTTAAGAGTAGGATCCAGAACAGTTATGCTCAAAGTATCCTTGCCTCTGTGTATAGCTAAATTGGAAGAAAGTTATAGGTCATGGTGATGGGCTATAATTTCTAGGACAGACAGTAGAAGGGAGGTTCCCCTGACCTTTGGGTGCTTCTGTTCTAACAATTTGTCAATGATTCTAAAGTCCTCTGGCTTTGGAATCTGTAATCCCCTCTCCTTCCAACCTTGGAGTACTATTATAAAAGTCCTCTGATCTAGGAATATAATAATATTTCTTCCTTTAGATTTAGGGAAGATATATTAGTGATTCTGAGGCCTTCTGACCTAAAAATGATATTGTTCTAACAATCTGTCTGTCAATGATTTCAAAGTCTTCTGACCTTAGAATAAGTCCTACAAACATTACTGACTGTCAGATAATCTGTTGGTCAGTGATAACCAAGTTCCTGAGACAATAGTGAATAGACTATCCCTCAAATCTACTTGTAAAGCATAAAATTAGCAAATAAGTAACATGAAGCTCTGATCAACTTTGTCCCATAAATCTATGTTTTTTCTCTTGGGTCCTTTGCTAAATTCTTTTGGAACTTAGCCCGCTTCAATTGGCATCACAATTCCAATAAACTTTGCTCCTTGACTTGGATATGGGTTCAAACCTGAAAATTCTTTTTTTTTTTTTTTTTAAATTTTAATAGCCTTTTATTTACAGGTTATATCTATGTGTAACTTTACAGCATTGACAATTGCCAAACCTCTTCTTTCAATTTTTCCCCTCCTTCCCCCCACTCCCTCCCCCAGATGGCAGGATGACCAGTAAATGTTAAATATATTAAAATATAAATTAGATACACAATAAGTATACATGACCAAACCGTTATTTTGCTGTACAAAAAGAATTGGACTCTGAAATATTGTACAATTAGTCTGTTAAGGAAATCCAAAATGCAAAACCTGCAAATTCTTTTAAGAAACCTCACAATACCAATCTGTGACCCCCAACTTTTCAGGATCCCCTCTCAATCTCAACATTGGGAACTAAGGAGGCTGATGGAAATGGAAGGCAGGGTCATTTGATGGTATGTCAACAAATATAAAATTAATAAATACAAATATACAAAATAACCAAATAAGAAAATTTGGGAGCTAAGGCACTAAATCTTAGGGGGATCAGGAAATGCTTCATGAAAACACTGATGCTTGAGGTCAGGAGGGAAAAGAACATCTCTATTTATGAGGTAAATTAGAGGAAAGATAATCAAGTAGTAGACTAAAGCAATGAGAATAAAATGGTAGCCGTGTAAATAGAGAAGGAATTGCATGAGAAATATTATGAAGGGGGAAATGGCAAGGTTTGACGATTGATGAATATATGACGTAGATATGAAGCTGAGTAATTGAAAGATAGTGGCTACTTCAACAAAAATAGGGAAATTTGGAAAAGGGGAGAGTTTAGGGGAAAAGATAATGAGTTCACTTTAAACATATTGAATTTAAGATATCTACCAAGTATCCAATTTGAAATGATCAACAGGCAACTGGTGATATGAGACGAAAGCTCAGGGGAGAGAATGGGATTGAACATATAGATTTGGGTATTATTTGCATAAAGTTGATTATTAAGCCTATGGAATATAGAGAGATTGCCCAGATCAAGAGTCCAGAGTGAGAGAGTAAAGTAGCACCTTGGGGAACAGCCATAGGTAGGAGGTAGTGTGAGAACATTCAGGGTTCTTACTAGCCACTGCACAACCAGTGGGTAAAGGATATATGCATCTCACAACTTTAGAGATGATTTATAGTCTTTACTCTTGAGCAACAAAACTAAGAATAACTGATGAGATGAGAAAATGATGAGAAAATGTTACAAAACAGTTTTGGCAGGAAAAAGATACTTATTAGTATACTCCAATCGTTACAAAAGAAAGAATGTGTTCTTATGACAAAGCCATTTACTCTAGATCAAAAAAAAAAACTTTGGATGGTAGGGTAGATGGAGCAGTGAGAGCACTGAGTCTGGACTTGGGAAGATAGGAGTTCAAATCTGGCCTCTGATATGTGTTACCTGTGTGACCCTGAGCAAGTCACTTAGTCCCTATAATATACATCAGTTGCTCATCTATAAAATGAGGACACCTTAGAGATAGAAATAGCAAACAAGTCCAGTATTTTTGTCAAAAAGCAAAACAAAAAAATCCATATAATTCCAACAGACTTGTGAAGGAAAGTGTCATTCACATCCAGCGAGAACTATGGAGACTAAATGTGGATCAAAGGATAGTATTTTCAACATTTCTTTTTATTGTTTATTTGTTTGCTTTTTTTCCCCCTTTTGATCTGATTTTTTTCTTGGTACAGCATGACAAATATGGAAATATGTTTAGAATATGTTTAGAAGAATTGTACATGTTTAACCCTATAAGATTGCTTGCTATCTTGGGGGTAGGGGAATGGAGAGGAGACGAAGAAAAATTTGGAGCACAAAGGTTTTGCAAAGAATGTTAAAAAAAAAAACAAAAAAAGTATCTTTGCAAGTATTTGGAAAAATAAAATACTATTGAAATAAATTAAAAAAAAAAAAAAACTTCATGGACTTTGTCCATAGGGTCATACAGAGTCTGATACCACTGAACAGCAACAGAGAAAACTTTATTTTCTTTATTAGTCATTTAGTAAGTTCATATTTATTAAGTTCCTACTAGGTAGGAGCTGAGTCTCCTCTGGCTTTCATTGATTGATCAATAAAAAATTCCAGGCCAAGCCCACTTTGTTTTGTCTTTGTTTTGTCCCAATAGCCTCACTGTTTCTGTTTTGGTCAGAAAATCTGAAAATCTTCCTTTGCCAGAATGAATTTTTTTGACTAGATAAAAAAAAGCCATTCTTTGCCTCATTTCTTTCTTATCTAGCTTTAGTTACTGATTGAGTGTTGCTTCAGTCAAACTAAGAGCTGTTAAAGACCTTAAGTTTAAAAAGGCCAAAGTCTCCTACTGCATCTATGGCTGTCTCTGTAATCCTAATCTATATCTGGCCATTGGACCCAGCTGTCTCTGGAGGGAAAAGTAAGGCTGGTGACCTTGGTCAGCCCTCCTTCACTTAAATCCAACCCACTTCAAGTCATGACATCATCTCCCTGATTATCATGGTCCTCCTAAAGAACAAAGGACAAACAACTACTACTATACTTTATTAGACTTGGGGTGAGTTCCTGGAATTATTCAAAATCCTATCAATTTTCTTTTGAAATCATAAAATTAATGAGAGAATGGAGCAGCTAGATAGAGCAGAAGATAGGGCAGGGGCCCTAAGGTCAGAAGAATCTGTGTTCAAAATCAGCCTCAGACACTGAACCTAGAGAGCCACTTAATCCTGATTGCCTCTCCAAAAAATAAAGGAATGGGGGAAGAAATGTAAGGAAGGAGATATTCAGTATCTGCCAAAGAAGCATCCTGCAGAAAGGAAGAAAAATGAATAGCAGCAAATAAAGGATAAAATTGAGTTAGCTAATCCCCAAAATCTACTTTCAATAGAGGTGTGATGTCAACAATGGCCCAGAAAAGGAGACTTATAGAAACGAACCAAAATGAGTTCTGTCACAAAAAGCCAAAATAGCCCTAAGGAATCAAGTACACATGAGTTCAGGTCCTGCTTCAGAGACTGTGAAGCTGAGGCAGTTAATGATTCTTACTAACCACCTTAATTTGCTCAAGTTCCCCTACCATCCAGAAGAGGTCACACTGACCTGGGAATCAGAAGCAGGAGACAAACTGAGCATTCCATAAACTGGAGCACTTTAGGAATTCCTTGCACTATTTGCATGTTGACCCTTGAACTCCCCCTACTATGCCACAGAACTCAGAATGACTCATGTGGACTCCCAGCCCAAGAGCCAAACCTGACACTGTCAAAATATGCCTTCTGAAAAAATAGCCCAGCCCAAAGATAACCTGATAAGATTATTATGCGCAGCCTCAGATCTGTATTTTTGTCTTGATAATCTTATCACACCACCATGATTATACCTGTCCTTTGTTATTTTTGTTTTATAACCCCTGCTCTGAGCTCAACACTATGTTCCCATGCATATATGTCCACCTTCTTGGGAGGAATAAAGCCATGATATAACCCAAATCTGTCTTTCTTGGACTGTTTTAATATTTGTATTTTCCTCAGCTACATGTAAAACAATTTTTAAATATTTGTTTTTAAATTTTTTAAATTCCATATTCTCCTCTCTTCCTTCCTATATCCTTTCCCATTGAGAAGACCCATGTGAAATTGTGCAAAATATTTTCATAAAAGTCATGTTATAAAAGAAAACATAGATTTCCAATCTCTCCGCCCCCCCCCAAAAAAAAAAAAAAAAAAAAAAGTATGCTTCAGTCTGTATTCAGATACAATCAATTCTTTCTCTGGGTATGGAATTTTATCATAATTCCTTTAGTTGTCTTAGATCATTTGCTAAGAATAGCAAAATTAGGCTAAAATCTGAAAAAAAAGGTTGACAATATTTACTTGCTTTACAAGTTTCTCTGAACCCTCATTTCCTCACCTGTAAAATGAGAGGTTTTGATTCCGTTGGCTTCTAAGATTTCTTCCTGCTAAAGCTAAGATCTTATCATGGTGTCTTCAAGAGCAATAGGGAAATCTGGAGGTCACTTTATGACCCATAGATAAATCTTGACCTCTCTGAATCTCAGTTTCCTCATCTGTAAAATAAACATATTTCTCTACCTCTTCTCTGTGACCCTCGGCAAAGTCAACAAAAGCCTACTTTTCCAGCCTTGTCTCATGTTATCTTCCACATATTCCAACTTTTATAGAACTTTCTTCCCCACCCCAACTTCCATTCCTTTTCTCCAAAAGCACACATTTTCCCCTTGAGCCTTTGATTTTTATTTGACACAGAATCCTTAATCTTTAAAAGCCAACTTAAATACCACCTCTTTTATGAATCCTTTTCTTATCCCCCCCAAATAATAAAGATTTTCTCTGGACCTTTCATAATACTGTTTTCCATTTTTGTATTAAAACTTTACTTAACAGATAATATATCTTAATTGTCTCTGTTGTTTCTATCCTATTACTTGTGTGAAATAATTCTTAAAAAACTTTAGTTTCTGTAGAAATGCAAAGAAATAACATTTCTCAGCTCTAAAAAGCTCTTTATGGATTCTTTGGAAAAGACCCTAGGAAAGTTGAGTAGTAGGTCTAGAATAAGTCAGATTTTCTCAGACAACTTAGCTTCCCACCCAAGAAAGAACCCATCTTTCCTCATAGGAAAAGGATTTAGATAGACAGCTGGGAAACGGTCCCTTTTATTCCAAATAAAGGAAGTGACCAACTCTAGAATATGAGTCTGAACTATATTTTTACATATTGTGAATTTTTCCTTGTTGCCAAAAATGAATCTGGGATTGAGAGCATGTCTCAAGACATGTGTCAATTTAGTCATCTTTCTGTCTCCAAACTAGAAATGTTTTGTAATGCCAAAGAAACTAAGCAAGACAGAGATTAGACCCCAATTCAATAGTTTATTAAATGGAGAGAGAAACTGGACCAGATGGATCTTGGTCCCAGGGCTGGACAAGACTATCATCTCAAAGAATCCAGCCCCGAGTATTGGGACAGCAAGCTTTTTTATAGAATAACAAGAACAATGACATAATGGGGGAGGTACCTAGGTGGGGATAACCTAATGGTGGGGGAGGCCCCTAGGATAACACAATGAAGGGAGGTTACTGATATTCTAATGACATCTAAAATAGATAAACCTTTATCCTGTCAAACCTTAAGAAGGAATGTCTATAACCTAAAGATATAAAACCTTTATCTCATCAAACATTAAGAGGGAAAGGTTATAACCTGAGGCAGAATAACTAAATAGGACAATTGGGGAATAGACCAAATAAAAATCAAAATAAAGATCTGATCTGTTTCTCCACTCCTGTTACCCCAGGTCCTTAATTAGTATTTCAGCATACTTAAAAGGACCTTGCAAGGACTTATGGCAAGGTCAAGTCTCTCCCTGATAACCCCAGAGTTAATCAGCAATACACAAAGTTCCTTATCTGACTTTCAATTGTCATATCCTCTGCAGTTAGGGAGCATATGGACAGCTGTGGTCATTTGTACATGACTTGGCTTCTGCTTAACCCTAAATTCGCCCCACATTGGGCGCCAAATGTGATGACCGCGTATTTTAAAATCAGCCGGAGTCAGGAATTCAGGTTAAGGGAAAATCTTCAATCTTTATTCTTTTTGAGGTGAAGGGGGGATTGCGATAGCAATGTGAGCAGTTGCTACAAGAAGCCAGTCAGCAATCCCTCCCTGCTTCTTCCTGCCCCTCAGCCTCCACCCACTAAAATCATCATTTTCTATACAATACGTCAGGACTTGCATAAAGAGTGGGCGGGGTCCATTAATATTAATATATTAATAGAGTATGGTCCAATTATTATTTAGCCTCATGTGCTTGGGACCTCAGTGCATCAACTCAAGCTTCAGCCCATTACATCTCCTGCTTTCTTTTGTTGTAGAACACAGGTGGTCACACCATCCCTGACTCCTCAGAGAGGTCAGAGCCCCCAAGGGGAGGTGATCACATCCTCCCTGACATCTCAGGAAGGGAGTTGAAAAGCACCAAAGGGAAGTGGGGGTTGCTAGCGGGTTTCTGGGCTGAGAGTCTAATTATGCACAAACCCATCAGCATGGGAGGTATTACACAAGCACATAGCAATAACACAGAGGCTATTAGTGATGACCCTCCCCTCGGTCAGTGCAGGCTCGATGTGGTGTAACAAACATGAATTGTACATGCAAGTAGTGGTATAACAAACAATATAAATCAACATGGTGCTGTAAAAGATTGCCAAAAGTCCTAGAAGGAGGGTATGTAAAAACAGCAGTCACACATACGCCTTCTTTAGCAGCCAAGAGATAGTCCCAAACCAATCTATTGTCCATTGCTTCACATGTCAGGGAATCCAATGATTCCAGAAGATTTTGAAATCGTGTAACAGTCTTATCATTTCTCAGAAAATCCAATGATTCCTGAGGGTTTTCAAGTCCTACATCAATCTTATCATGTCTCAGAGAATCCAATGATTCCTGAGGGTTTTCAAGTCCTACAACAATCTTATCATGTCTCAGAGAATCCAATGATTCCTGAGGGTTTTCAAGTCCAACAATTTTCGACAGTTGTGCTGCCCATTCAGAGGGGCAACCCGCTCCAGGGGAGAAGGGTGAGGCTAGGAGTAGCTCCACTTGTCCCTGCCCAGAGGAACAGACAGGGCTGAAGAAAGGATCAGATTTCTGAGCAGATGATGAACAGTTAGACCACGGTAGGCAAACCCCAAGTTTTTAGAGGCCCGAAATCAACTACAAGGTCCTTTTAAGTAGGCTGAAATACTAATTAAGGATCTGGGGTAACAGGAGTGGAGAAACAGATCAGAGAGACTGCCAGTTCCAAGACAGGTATCAATTTCTCATTGTTTCTAAAAAATAATCCCCAAAACTGAGTCTGCCAGGGCAATTCCAACAGAATAAGGGATTTCAAAGTTAAAGCACAACTAGCAAATCATAGTCTAGTAAATTTAAGCAAGGAGTAAAGGACTTCCAACTAAATCTGAACTAGTAAGATAGGGGATAGGGCAGAAGTGCCTAAGAAAATATACCAGTTTCCCCAATTTCCTATTTCTTCCTCCCTTTTTTTTTCTTTTGGAAAGAAATTATCAAATAACCACCCCAAATATAAATCATATACATATGCATATACATAACAGACTAAAAGTCCCTCAAACATAACAGCAATAGTTACACAAGTTTAACAATTTCCATCCCAAGTGTTAAACACACAGTAATACAGTTACAATTCTAACAAGTCAACCACTTTCCCACTCCCCCATATCAGTCGGAATTACATCAGGAAAGGGGGCGATGGTTCTCAAAAACTGCTTCCTGCTGAAAATGGGCAGAAGATGCTCAGTCCAGGGAGGGGGATGGGTGTATGTAATGTGGCGTGCTGACAATCAAAGCTTGATGTAGGTCCCAGAAATAAGTCACTATATCTGTAATTTGAACAAATCTAGAAATAAAAACAAATCTACCAAAATGTGGTGTTTTTCTTATTTAAAATAATAATGGTTCTCACTGGGAGCAGGGCTCTCGGGGAGGTTTTCTGGAAGCAGCCTTAGTTTCAGTTAAAAGTAATAATCACCCAAATGCAGCCAGGTGCTAAAAGTTCAGATCTTTTATTGCTTCCTCCAAAATAGCCCGGTTAGCTTAGAGGCCTATCTTTCCGCTTGGTTCCAAGAGCTCTTGAAGAAGCTTTGTCCTTTGCCTCTCCTTTCTTCAGCCTCCCGCCAGCACCAAGGTAAAAGTTGTAATGAATCTTTCTTTCCTCTGAGAGAGGGCTTCTGACTGAACTCACTTGACGTCTGAGATAGAAAGACTGGTCCATAAGAACTGATACAAGATGTGGTCTCTCATTAGTTATAAACCTTAAAATATCCAGTCACCATATTTAGGTTATCCAGATAACCTTGAATATCCAGACACAATATCTAGTAACTAATAGATGACTAGACTAAATATTTATTTGCTCAAGTATTTAGGATATAATGATTACAGATAATCAGATTGGAAACAAGGTATGACATAATTGAATTAACAATTTCTTATTGACCATTGCTCAGGAGGAAAAAATGCAGTGACATATTAACTACAAACCCAAGAAATTTTACCTCCAGTAACAAATCCTAAACAGATATTTACCATAATCTTATCAGTTTGCTGCTTTTAGCCAAGAACCAGGTAGCTATGACTTGATTAAGAAATGTCTGGAACAGTTTAGAGGGAGGGGAGAGAAGAGGATTCCATGGAACTGCCCTTCTCCCCACTCTACCTCCAAAGAGACAGGGTTGGGAGGCAGGGAGGAAAGTCGAACTAAACTTCACTCCAGGCTAACTAGATACTCCAATAGCTGAAGAAACAGCAGTGGGGGGAGAGGGAGGAGGGTGTTAAATCTTTACAAAAGATCCCTACCTCACCCAACATTTAAAGTAGCAGAAATCAGTGCTGGGGTGAATTCCATGGAGCCCACATGTCCAGCAGAGCTGAATTTAAAGCATATTTTACAATGTTATAATATAGGTAACAAACAGCTTTAAATTCCCAGTAATATAAAACTGCTTTTCCTATCTCATTTCAAATAATGAAACAACATAGTTTCTTTCCCTCCTTCTGGCCCCATGATGCCATTATTCCCAATGGACTCTTCCTAAGCTCCAACTTGACCAAAGTTGAAGCTTTCAGAAAAGTCAGATCCTTTTTGCTACATACTTTACCTAATTAGAGGCACATGACCCCTTTCAGGCAAGTTAACAGAGCTTCTGTAACAAGTTATTGTTCTTTTAAGACCTTATACTTGAAGATAACTAATTCTAGCCTGCATAGACAACAGTAAAATTTATTTCCCAAATTTAGAATCATCTTTAAATTCCTAATCAAATGTTTTCTCCAGCTGGAGTTCAATATTGAAATAACCAATTCCCAAATTTGATCATTGTTCTTAAATTAGCAGAACAGACAAACAAATTACAGTTTTTTCTCCCATAATCCAAATGGAGCCTTTTTTTTTTAACCTTAAGTCACAAAACAGGCAATAACATACAAGACATACAGAACACTGATCACACTTAGACTGCACAATTACAACATTCAGTAGGATACTAACATTAAAACATTAAAACCATTAAAACATAAAAAACAAAACAAAACAAAAAAACCATTAAAACATAAAACATTAAATGGCATCTTAAAATTCCCAGTCTTTGTAGACAGCCTCCTGAGCATGCAAAAGCGTAATTCTGAGCCTTCTACAGTTAAAAGGTTGTGACGGGAGGGGTATTGCTCTAACACAGGACGACCAAATCAAGGAAACCAAGTCCCATTTTCAAATGTATACACTCCCCACTCGATGGAAGAAGGGAGAGGAAAGGCCAGAGCGAGGGTGGGGGAGGAAGAGATGCCATCTTACCTGGGACGATGCATGCTGAATGGTGAGGGCTCCTCAGGCAGTTCCACGTTGGAACTTGAGGGTGGTATAGTTCACCTAAGCCCCCAAATCTTGCTGGGAGAGCAAGACCTGAAGGAGAGACCACTTACCCCTGTCCAGGGAGTAGCAGCCATGGGCAGACATATCTTTAAACTCACCCCAATTCAGTGACCTTTCTTCTTGTGCTAGAGCCTGACCATTAGAAACTCCATTGCATTTAACAGTGGAGTGGGAGAAGGGCTCAAACACAGCTCCTCTTTTCTCCAGTTATCTCCCCAGAACAGATCAAAGAGAGCGCTAGCTTGGGACCCTCGAGAAGGGTGGGGTCACCAGAACAGCCATGTGTCTCCTTGGTCTGTGTGTGTGGGGGGGGAGAGGGAGCATTAAAGGAAGTTTCCTCAAGCAAAGCATCTGCTCAAGGAAAGATTTTATAAAGAAACAAGCAAAATGATGTCAGGGACACCCCAATAGTGACAGCTATGTCCAGTTAGACACTAATAAACCAAGCCAAATGGTACCCCAAAAAAGGATACCCCAATAGTGACAACCATATCTGGTTAGACACTAATCAACCACGCCAAATGGCACCCCAAAAAGGACACCCCAATAGTGACAGCCACATCCAGTTAGACACTAATAAACCAAGCCAGATGGTACCCCCAAAAATGATACCCCAATAGTGACGACCACATCTGGTTAGACACTAATCAACCAAGCCACATGGTACCCCAAAAAGGACACCCCAATAGTGACAACTACATCCAATTAGATACTAATCAAGAATCAAGCAACGGCATCTCAAGGACACCCCAACAGTGACAACCACTTCTGGTTATTCACAGACAAGGCTAAGCCAATGGTGTCTTTAAAAGACACCCAGATTTATACTCTGGAATGCCCAGTGTTGTGCCAATTGGCACACAGAACCAGTTGTGTCTTAGGAGACACTCAGGTAGTGCCAACCGCTTGCAGTTCAACACTGCTTCTTAGAATTTATTCTGAGAACCCAGGTGTTAGCACAAGCAAGTATATTCTAATATCCTGAGAATCCAGGTGCTAACACTTACTCTCTCCTGGCCAAATCGAAAGTATCCACTGTCAGGTGTGGCCCCAGCTGGTGAAGTGTTCTCTTCCTGGAGCTTCTGGAGGAATCCAGAGGACTGGCCTTTTCCAAGAAAGAGAAAACCCAGATCCCCAACTGTTTCCAGGCCCAAAGTGGAGATTTGAAATGTCTCTAACCCTTCTCAGTTCCCAATATCTCGCTGGGGAAGCTCCAAAATGTAATGTCAAAGAAACTGAGCAAGACAGAGATTAGAGACCAATTCAATAGTTTATTAAATGGAGAGAGATATTGGGACCAGATGGATTTTTTTTTTTTGCTGAGACAATTGGGGTTAAGTGACTTGTCCAAGGTCACACAGCTAGGCAGTGTTAAGTGTCTAAGGTCAGATTTGAACTCAGATGCTCCTGATTTCAGGGTTGGTGCTCTATCCACTGAGCCACCTAGCTGCCCCTGGACCAGATGGATCTTAATCCCAAGGCTGGACGAGACTATCTATCATCTCAAAGAATCCAGCCCCAAATAGAGGGATAGCAAGATTTTTTATAGGATAACAAGAACAGTGATATAATGGGGGAGGTACCTAGGGGGGATAACCTAATGGTGGGGGAGGCCCCTAGGATGACACAATGGAGGGAGGTCACTGATATTCTAATGACACCTAAAATAGACAAACCTTTATCCTGTCAAACCTTAAGAAGGAATGTCTATAACCTAAAGATATAAAACCTTTATCTCATCAAACATTAAGAGGGAAAGGTTATAACCTGAGGCAGAATATCAAACTAGGAGAATTGGGGAAACTAGGTCAGGACATCAAAATGGAACTTTGGACAACAGTTTGACTATTAATATTAAATAAAATTGTTTCTGACTGAAGAGCTTTTTTTTTTAATTTTAATTTTTATTATTATTATTTTTTTAATTTTATTTTATTTAATAATAACTTTGTATTGACAGAATCCATGCCAGGATAATTTTTACACGACATTATCCCTTGCAATCACTTATGTTTCGTTTTTTCCCCTCCCTCCCTCCTCCCCCCCCAAAATGGCAAGCATTCCTATATATGTTAAATATGTTGCAGCATATCCTAGATACAATACATATTTGCTTGACTGAAGAGCTTAAAATCATAATAGAGTGTGTGTATTAATAGTTTTTTTTCCTATTAAATATAGTAAACTCCAAGAGGGTAGGAATGGCCTTATTTAAATTTGACACTCTCTGATAATCCAGCCTTACATGGAGGACACTGTATGAAATTGTTGAATAAATGAATGAATAAAGTGAAAAACGATTGTTCAACTGAAGGAAATAAGGGTTTCGAGAGGCAAAGTCATACAATTTTCTAACTTCTGTTTAGGGAGCTTTCCACTACATGCTAGACAATGCAACATCTATTTGCTGATACTGTCTAAAGCAACAGGGAGTCTACTAAGTATTTATGGAAAAAAAGAAAAAAAGGTTAAAACTTACGAAGAACTAACTTCCTAGGGGCTAATTAAAACCTTATAGCTAATGTACTGAATAGTCGGGAAAGCATTTATTAAATAGCTACTATGTGCCAGGCACTGTGCTAAGTCCAGACTGACCCTCTAATTTCTGTGCCACATAGTTAGCTGCCCTAGGAGACTGGGAGGACAGTGTAGGAGGGGGAACGTTTAGGGGAAAGGTGGAGGGTTGGGATGAAAAATTAGTTCAATTTTGATAATGCTGAAATTAAGATGTCTAGAGGTTATCCAGCTTGAAATGTCTGCTAGGCACTTGTAGATGAAAGACTGGAATTCAGTGGAGAGGTTAAAACTGTATAAATAGACTTGTATTAAGATCAAGTTAAATAATATAGAAGGAAGAGAGAAAGCCCAGTAGAGAGCACTGTGGGACATCTGTCGTTAGTAGACCAGATTCAAGACCTGGAGGAAGATCCAGCAAAGAGGATTTAACCAGGAAACTTCAGAAATGCTGGAGAATATTTAAGAGTACTGTTTTGAAAAGAGGAAAAAAGAAATGATGGGGAAGAAAGAGTATTAAAACCTTCAGAGTCAAGGATAAGGAAAGGCCATTGGATAAAGCAACTTTAGAGATAGCAGTTTGACTTGAATGGTGAGATTGGAAGCCAGACTGAAGAGAAGGAAAGGAAAGAAAGTTACAAGTACTTATTGCACATGACTTTCTCAAGGAGTTTAGCTATAAAAGGCAGGAGAAATATGGAACTGTAATTAGCAGGGGATAAAAAGATCAGTGAAGGTTTTGAGGAAAGGGAAGAAATGCACATGTTTCTAGATAGTAGGAATGTAGCTAGGGCATGGAGAAAAATTAAGATAAGTGAGAGTGGAAATGTCAGAGGGAACAATCTGTTGCTGGAGATAGAGTGAATGCATTAAACACATGGAGGGGGTTAACCTTGACAAAAAGAAGGGCTACCTCATCATGTGAGACAGGAAAAGGAGAGACAGAAAGAATCTGAAAAATATGAAATCGGTACTGTATGAGAATGTATTCTGATGGAAGTGGATTTCTTCGACAAAGAGATCTAACTCAGTTTCTGTTGGAATCTTTACAAACTGTTAGAGTTGATAGAGACAATAATTATCTACTTTAGCATGGTTCAGTATCACTGATCTGATCTTACAAAGAGATGTTTTGGGCCAGAACCTGAAACAAGGTACTAAATAGAACTAATTAATACAATGCTTGTGTTTACACCTTTACTCATTGGAATTCACAAGTATGGGAGATTCACAAAGTTAACTGTGTAACTTTGTGAATTCATACCTCCCTTGAAGCTCTTAGGGCCAGAGAGCACTCTGGGAAGAAACCCATAATCCCTCTCTCTTGTATCCCACAATTCCTCTCTCTCACAAATAAGAAACAGACAGAGGCTCTCTCGGACAGAATGGAGCTGAATTTAGATTGAGAAGGGAGCGTCAAGTGAGTTCAGCCAGAAGCCCTCTCTGAATGAGGAGTTTTACTTTGTAACATTGACTGGGGTCAGAGAGGAGCACTCTGGGAGACTGAGAGCCAGAAGTCCTCTCTCAGAGGCAAGACAGATTCATTACAACTTTTACCTTGTTGCTGGCTGTAGGCAGAGGCAGAAGCAAAGGACAAAGCTGCAAGAGCTCCTCGGAGGCAAGACAGATTCACCTTGATGTTGGCTGGGCTGAAGGACAAACCTTTGGATTTGGAGACATTCGGAGGGAGCTCTTAGAACCAAGCAGAGAGATAGGCCTCTAAGCTAACTGGGCTATATTGGAGACAATAAAAGATCTGAACTTTTATCACCTGGCTGCGTTTGGAGTAATTATTGATCTGAACTGATACTAAGGCTGCCTCCAGAAAATCTCCTCGAGAAACCTGCTCTCTCCCAGACAGAACTATTATATTTTAAAGGACAAGAATACCACAAGTTTCAATTGATCAAGGATGGACAGAAACAGCTACACCCAAAGAAAGAACACTGGGAAATGAATATAAACTGCTTGCATTTTTGTTTTTCTTCACGGGTTATTTATACCTTCTGAATCCAATTCTTCCTGTGCAACAAGAGAACTGTTCGGTTCTGCACATATATATTGTATCTAGGATATACTGTAACCTATTCAACATGTAAAGGACTGCTTGCCATCTGAGGGAGGGGAAAAATCGGAACAGAAGTGAGTGTAAGGGATAATATTGTAAAAAATTACCCTGGCATGGGTTCTGTCAATAAAAAGTTATTTTAAAAAAATAATATTATGAAATTGGAAGGGGAGAAAGCTCTCTGTAAAGGCCTCAATTTTTTTTCTTTTCTGAACAATATGGGTCAAGGTTCTTATCAGGAAGAACATTAGGAGAAGGAATCAATTGAGGCCTAAAAAGGGGTGAAAAGATTTGGAAGGGATACTGTAATAAATGGGATTGTGAGGCAATTAATAATAGCTGAAGTGGTTTAAAAAAAAAAGAGGAGTGGTAATATGAAATAGATTTGGGAGAACATAATTTAAAGAATTTTATAAAAATAGTACAATAGAAATTAGGTTCGTGACATGGAACAATCATGACAAGACATCCATCAAAGATAACAGAAATTTTGCTATCTTCATGAATGGGCTCAAGCAAATAGAACACAGTCATAAATGAATGAGCAATTTATTTATGGCAAGGATATAACCTTTAGTAACTTTGGGGAACAGGCATGGGTGGGGCAGGATATAAGGAGTAACAAAGATTATGGAATTGAGACTATTTTAAAGATGGTCAGGGAAACCTTTTTGTCAAAGCTATCACAAAGGTTGCAGTGACTATCTAGAAAAATACTAACTAGACAGTCTCTGAGAGGATGATCAGATTATCAGCCTCACTTCTTTGAGAATGGAAGCTGAATTGTTGGTGGAGTTGTGAACGAATCCAGCCATTCTGGAGAGCAATCTGGAATTATGCCCAAAAAGTTATCAAACTGTGCATACCCTTTGATCCAGCAGTGTTTCTATTGGGCTTATACCCCAAAGAGATACTAAAAAAGGGAAAGGGACCTGTATGTGCCAAAATGTTTGTAGCAGCCCTGTTTGTAGTGGCTAGAAACTGGAAAATGAATGGATGCCCATCAATTGGAGAATGGCTGGGTAAATTGTGGTATATGAATGTTATGGAATATTATTGCTCTGTAAGGAATGACCAGCAGGATGAATACAGAGAGGCTTGGAGAGACCTACATGGACTGATGCTAAGTGAGATGAGCAGAACCAGGAGATCATTATACACTTCGACAACGATATTGTATGAGGATGTATTCTGATGGAAGTGGATTTCTATGACAAAGAGACCTAACTGAGTTTCATTGGATAAATGATGGACAGAAACAGCTACACCCAAAGAAGGAATACTGGGAAATGAATGTGAACTATTTGATTTTTGGTTTTCTTCCCGAGTTATTTTTACCTTCTGAATCCAATTCTCCCTGTGCAGCAGGAGAACTGTTCGGTTCTGCAAATATGTATTGTATCTAGGATATACTGCAACATATTTAACATATATAGGACTGCTTGCCATCTTGGGGGGGGGGGAGGAGGAGGGAGGGAGGGGAAAAAACGAAACATAAGTGATTGCAAGGGATAATGCTGTGTAAAAATTATCCTGGCATGGATTCTGTCAATACAAAGTTATTATTAAATAAAATTAAAAAAAAAAAAAGAGAATGGAAGCTGAATGAGAGCTTGATTAATCGTTTCTGCCTCTCATCATTTTATCTAAACTGGACAGCCTGGGAAACTGACTTGATCATAGTTGACAAAGGAGCAGAATCGTATTTGCATGACAGCTAATTAGCATTTACATAGTACCTAAAATGTTTCAGGCACTGTGCTAAGAATTTTACAATCACTATCTCATTTAATCCTCACAACAATCCTAGGAGATAAGTGCTATTATTATCATCTCCATTTTACAATTGAGGAAACTGAGGCAAACAGAGGTTAAATAGCTTCCCTAAAGTCACATAGTTGGAAAGTGAGGCTAGATTTGAATTTAATTAGGGCCTGCAACATAGAAAATACTTAATAAATGTTTTCTGATTGTTTGATTGTCAAAACTCATTCAGCTCATTCTGCCTCAGTGTGATTCTGGGGGGAAAGCTCTGGTTTAGAAGTTAGGTCTGCTGGATTCTAGCCTGAGCTTTGTTACTAACTTGCTGTGACTTCAGTTTGGGTCTGTGGAAAATGAATGGGATGAAATGATCTGATTTCTCAATTCTCTTTCAGTTCTGATTCTAAGATTGCAACTATGTGCTTTTGTCCCCATTAGACAGGGAAACAGATTCAGAGATAAAGCAAACGAATTAGAAACTGAGCAGAGTCTTACGAAAAGATCTCCTGGCTCTCAGCCTATTGTTTTTTCCACTAGACCACAATTCACTGACACAGCATAACTGGTTTCCGGGGTATTCTTATCCAAATTGTGTATTTGATTGCCCCCTTCTAGTCCCAGCAGTATAATGTGCTCTGGAGAATAGACTTGAAAGCCCGAAAGGGTGGAACAAAGAGGGTCAAAGACTTGTCTTTAACTCCTTATCAAATGCTATTTCCTTTAGTTTAAAGCTGCCCAGAGAAAAAATAGGTTTTCTGAGGTCACAGGTCTCCAGAGATTTCTCCAATACTGTCCTATCTGATGGATGTTCCATAAAATTGGGAGATAATGGAAATGGAACTATAACTAGAGGGGGAAGTCCCCTTTCTGATGATGCTTCCAACTAACATCCTTCCTCCAGATCAGATAGGACCCTCCCTAGGCTGAGATTGCCAGGGAGAAAGTCAGAAATTTAGAGGGAAGCTTGTGTTCTGGCTGTCAAGGACTAGAAACATTATTCAGTCAAGTCATTTCATAATTCACTCTCTACTCCCACAGGGACCAGAAATCATGCCCTGAAGAGTTTTTTTTAACCCTTTCAGCTCTAGAACTTCTGCCCAGAAGCTTCAGCGGTCCCCTTTGGTGAAGTTTCACCTGGCCCACTATTAAAGGAAGGCTTTATACCCCAATTGCTTCTTGTTGGTGGTGTGCCTCTTCCATCAATTCTGAATTCAATTGTTCTTGGAAGAAGTAAATCATTTAATTCTTCTATGGCCCCCACTCATGACTCAAACTGACCCTTCCTAATCACCACTTTTCCCAGGATAGAATTAAAACTCTTTGAGGACTTGGATTGTCTTTGCTTTTGTATTTTGCATTAGTGCTTAGTAAAGGTTTGGCATATATTAAATGCTTAACAAATGCCTTAACAAATGTTCTTTTTTTCAGAAATTCATAGAATGTCAAAACTGAAAAGGGACTTGGGGGAAAAAAAAAAGCATCACAGCTGGAAGAAAAAGACTCCAGAAGCCACCCAATATAAACTTAAATTTTATAAGGAAAGAAAATAAAGATCAGACATTTAGACAATGACTTCACCAAAATAAAAAAACAAAACAAAATAAAAAACTAAGTGACAGAACAAGGCTGGAACCTGAGGCTTCTGTCTTTTAAAGTCTTGTAGACACTCATCATGTCTTTTGAAGTTTCTACCCTTGTGGGGGATTAGGTTTACTCATAAGAGGTTTTGAAATAATAGCCAAGAAAATGCTATAAAAGAATTAAAACAAAGCAAAACAAGCAAACTACTTAACATCCATGTGAGGGATTATTGGATTTTTACTTTGTTAGAAACAGCTTCAGAGAGACTGTTCTTCAGTCTCTGGAAACTGGAAACCTCTTCAAATATTTCCAATGAAACTGATTTTCTTGTTCTTCACACGATACAGTCCATGTCCTCTCAGTGTCTTTTTTATATAAGTTATACCTCTTGTCTGGGATGTTTTTCTCATCTCTACCTCATCGACTCCCTAGTTTTCTTCAAAACCAAGCGCGAAATGATGCTTTTCTCGATTCTCGTCCCTCCGTCCCCAATTACTTTTGTTCACACTTTGTATTTATTCTAACACGAATGTTCATGTCTGCCCCCCAAAATGTAAGCTCCATGAGGCCAGACAAATTCATTTTGTCTTTGGATCACCAGCACTTAGTGTAAAGTCCGTGCTTAATAAAAGTTAATGATTGGGACTCCCAGGAGAGAGGGACAGGTACTTGAGTGTTGTCTCCGAGGTGGATTCCCCGATGAGTGCCCATCCCGAAGAGACAGATGCAGGTCAGTCTAAGTAGATGGATCCCAAATTCCAAGAGACCGAGATTTTGGACTTGGCTTTTCACACCTATCATAGGTTCAGGATTCCAGGATTTACACTGCAAGACCCCACATTCGCAAACTCCTCATTATAACCGTTTCCCCGTCTACACTAGAGAGGCCCAGGCCCAGGGAGTCCGGTGTCTGACGGGGCCAGTGGTTTTCGCTCCCGGGCTTCCAAGGCCAGTAAGCCCGGAGCAGGCGGAGTCGGGGGCGGGGCCGTGGCAGGAAGAGACCGGAGGGAGCCGCGGAGCCCAGCCGGGAGGCCATCCAGTCGCTCGGGCTTCGGTGAGCAGCTGTGGGCCGGGCCGGGCCGGGCCGACCCGAGTCGAGCCGAGCCGGACCGGGCCACCGGGCTGGGAAGGAGGCCGCCTGCCTTCGGATCCCTGACCTCAACCACCCTCGACTGCCGGACAGACTGTCGGGTTGAGAGCACTGCAGCCTGCAGCCCTATTCCCAGACTCTCGGGGTGAGAGACGCTCCCAGGTCGGACGCCTGGGACCCATCATTACCTCGGGCTCCCGGGGAGGGGCGGGGCGGGTGGCCGCATCGGCTGCCCCTATAGCTCCACCGCCTTACCCGGGCTGGGACGCCTGCTCGCCTCTCCCTCGCTCTGCAAGCGTCTCCTTCCAGTTTGGGGGAGCACTTCACCCTTTCTTCTAACTAGGCTGCATCCTGCCTCCCACCCCCACCCAGATGAGCTGGGCGAGACTCCGGACTATTTCCTTTCTCCCCATCCTTTTCTCCCCCCGCATGGGGATATCCTCAGCTTCCAAATCGAACAGACCACGGTCCCTTCCTTTCAGCTGGCTGTATCTGCCCCGCCTACCCTTTCACACCCTCAGCCCTCTGTCACCTCTACCCACCTACCCACCCAAAGTAGAGATCGCCTCCGGCCAGACTGAGGTTTCCCCCTATTTTTCCTCCAGAGCCAGGCTGGGCCCTTGGACCATCCTCCCCACCCTATTCCCGCCCTCAGCTTGAGTCACTTTCTCCGCCTCCCCTTTAAAACATTCCTTACTCCCCCTCCCCAGTTCTGACAGACCCCGACTCCCTTCACTCTGGTAGAGCTTCCCTCCCCGCCTTCTCAATCGATTGCCCTTCATTCGTTTCCTTCAGAGAAGCCCTTGCCCTCTCCAATTCTCTGTCTTCAGTTTAAGGCCTCTCCTGGGCGGCCAGTCTCCTCCCCCAACCCCATATTTCCCCAGCCCCAACCTTGCGCCCCCGATTGCTTTCTCTCAGGGTACCATGGCCTCTCGTCTTCTGCATCGCTTGCGGCACGCCCTGGCCCTAACCGGAGAGGGCCCGGGAGAGCCGGCCCCTGGCGCGGAGGCCGAGGAATTCCCGGAGAGTTCCGAGCTCGAGGAGGATGATACGGAGGGCTTATCCACTCGCCTCAGTGGCACCTTGAGCTTCACCAGTACCGAAGATGATGAGGACGAAGAGGAAGACGAAGAAAATGCAGATCCTCTAGGATCAGGGGCCGCCCTGGGACGAAGACTTAAGAATCCTGGAGAGGAAGGCGCTGGGGAGGACGGAGGCAAGCCCTGGGAAATGAGGTGGGAGGGCAGTCTTTAGCCCCTTAAACCTGACTTTTATTCCCAGATTAGATGAGCATATAAAATCATTCAGTTAAATGTCCTAGGGTTTCAAATAATAATTTTAAAGCTTTCGGAAAAGAATCAGTTCTGTATTTGGTCCTGGGCCCACACTCAACACAATCTTTTTTCACATCATAGGTTTTAGGAATGAATCTTCTAGATTGAGTAATCTGCATCTTTTCTGTTTTCAGAACTCTACCTCGGGGTTCTAACCTAATCAGTTGGTTGCAAGATTTAGAGCGGGTAGGGGCCTCAGAAACCATTTAGCCTAACTACCTCATTATACTGAAAAGGAATCACAGGCTTAGAAGGGGCAAGTGATTTGACTAACTGCACAAAGCTAGCCAGATAAAAGCTGTGATCGGACCCTATCCCTAAACAGATCGGAATCCCTCATCAGATGGTCCCCGGAGCAGTAACCTTTTGACAAGGCAACTACAGGACTTCTGGAAAAAGTCAAAAAGTAACCTGGTGCCCCAGCGGCTGCTCTTTGAAGTGACCAGTGCCAATGTCATCAATGAGCCACCCTCCAAGTACGTGGTGAGTGAGGCCCACCCTCCACTGGCTGGGTCCTGCTCTCTCCGGCCTAGGTCCTCAAAGTTCTGGGGAGTGAAGTGGTGGCTGTGCCCCAATAAGTCTCTGCCCCCCACTCCCTCCAATTGAGTATGACATTTAGGAGACTGGAAGGCCAGAATCTCCCCACAGCCATTCCAAGGGACCTTGCTCAAGCTTGTGAAAAGTGGTCTAGATGGGAGTAATACTGTAGAAGAAAGGAAAAGGATTCAGGCTGTGAAGCTGAAGAGAAATGGAATGTATCAAGGACATGCCATAAACAGTTTAACAAATGCTTTTAGTTTAACTGAAGCAACTAAGGAAGAAGGGTGATAGCTGCCACTGGTAGAGGGACTAAGCCTGAGGAGCCACTAGAAACTGCTCTGTAGGAAGGAGGAGGGGCTGAAGAGAAGAGATGTAAGTGAGTGAAACTTGACATGGAACTGAGAAACTGCTCATGAAGGGAGCTAATCCTATCTTAGTAGTCCTGGAACTTGCCAGCTCTACTTACACACAAACACACACCCACCCCTCTGGCAGCAATGATGCCATGGGGACCTCCTCCCACCTCTCCAGGTTCCCTCCCTTCCCTTCTGTTGTTGTAAACTACAGAACTCCCACCTGGAGACCTTCCAGAGCACCAGGCTTTTTCGATTTTGGATCAGTAAGAATAAGCAAGTCCAATGTAGATAAAGAACTGGCCTCAGATCTGTAGTATAGAAAGGCTCTGGGATGTAGCTGAATCAAGGAAGAGCTGAGGGACTGGAAGAATAAAAAAAGTTTCCTTTGCAGCAGGGAGAAGTCTTTTGATAGTTCCAGTGCTGGACCTGAGAATCTGAATGCTAGGACTAGTCATATAACCCTGGCCAAGTCCTAACTTCTAGGTTCCCTCATCTATAAAATGGGTTATAGATATTTCTTAGGGCTATTGTGAAGCAAATAAGCCTTCAAATTCTATTTAGATTTTTATTAAGAGTTGCTTCCTCTATCAAATGGCAATAGCATGTAAGTATAGGCATTATGTTGGCTCATTTGACTCTTGAGTCAGGTATTATCTCCATAAGTGAGGTTAAGTGACTTGTCAGAAGTCATGCAGCTAATGAATGACAGAATTTGAACTCAAATCTTGTGACTCAATCCCCCTGTTCTATCTACTACTGTGCCACTTAGCTGCCTCACTAGAATGAAAGACTCAGGCCATCTAAATCCAAACTACTTGAACAGGAAAACTCTTTTAATGTCTTCCCAAAATGGTCATTCACTTGTGATCTCAACTGTCCCATGATTTACTGGCCTCCAAGAGACAATTTAATATCTCCTGAAGCAGCCTATTCCCATTTTTTTGATAGCTCTATTGTTAGGGAACTTTGCTTTCTATGATGAGCGCCTTGCCTATGGTCATCCAGCTAGTAAATATCAGACCTTAGATTTAAGCCATTGTACAATATATGTGAAATTTATATTATATAAAGCATAAAAGTGGATCCCAGGTGCCATGTTGACTATGACCGGAATCATGCTGTTGGCTGTCTGTTTATCAGAGTGAGGAAGGGAAGAAGGCTGTAATAAGCAGTTAAGCACCTGCTATGTCACAGGCACTAGGTCTAAACCTTTATAAATATTATCTCATTGAATCCTCTCAATATTCCTGGAAGATAGATAATTATCATCCCCTTTTTGCAGCAAGGGGATGTTAAAATGACTTTTCCAAGATCACTTAGGTACCGAGTGAGACTGAATCTGAACCTAAGTTTTCCTGACTACAAGCCCAGGGCTCTGTCTACTGTGCTACCAGTTGCCTAGGTGCAACTTCCATTGGTAGAAGGCAAATTTTATGGTATAAGGAAATCTGAATTTGTTTTCTATCCATTATTAAACTATTATTATACTATTAAAAATGAAAAGGCCAGGAGGTCTAGAGAGGAGTGACTTAAGAGTTAAGAGTGGAGCCAGAGCCCCGATTCTGACACTTATTAGCAATAGGACCCAGGGCAAAGTGATTTCCTCTGCCTGTGTTCCAGCTTCCCCATCTTAAAGTGAAGAGCCTGGACAAGATCAAGTATTCTAATGCTTTTGGGTCACAGACATACTCCCCCTTTGGCAGTCTGATAATCTGTGATCATCTTAAGAAATGTTTTTAAATCCATAAAATTACAACTATCAGGATTCCTTTAAAACAAATTGATTGCTTCCTTGACATTCTGGACTCTAGGGTTAGGAACTCTGGATTAGATGGAGTTCCTTCTAGCTTCAAAGACCTATTCTGCAGTGCTAAGAAATTGGGCTTGAGAGGGGGTGAGCACCATGAGCTGCCAGCTCTGAATCCCATCTCTGTCTCTTTCTCTCTGTGCTGCTATGTGACCCTGGGCAATTCAGAGGAGCCTCAGGTAAGGTGGGTCTGCAGGTCTCCTTGGTTGGGCCCCTCTCTGGGGTCCAACTCTCTGGGGTGGTAAAGGAGATGTAATGATAAAGTTGAAAGTAAGGGAGGTGGGCAAAGGGAATCTGGTTGGATAGAGACACTTTCCAGACAAACTGCCTTTGGTTCCCCCTTTACGTCTACAGCTCTACACCATCGCCCTGATAGGCCCTGGACCCCAGGAACACACGCCAGCTCAGATTTCTCGGCGCTACTCTGACTTTGAACGACTACACCGGCAACTTCGGCAGCAGTTTCGTGGTCCTATGGCTGCAGTTTCTTTTCCCCGAAAACGCCTACGGAGGAATTTTACTGCTGAGACTATTGCTCGGCGTAGCCGGGCCTTTGAACAATTTCTGGGGCACCTACAGGCTGTGCCTGAGCTTCGTCAGGCACCTGATCTCCAGGACTTCTTCATTCTACCTGAGCTTCGACAGGCACAGAGACTCACCTGCACTGGTCTCTACCAGGAGGCCTTGAGGCTTTGGACCAATGCCTGGCGCCTCCAGACTCAACTGGGCACTACAGGAGGGACCCATCGGACACTACTGACTCTGGTAGGCTTGGCTGTGTGCCACCAAGAGCTGGAACAACCCAGCGAAGCAAGGCTGAACTGTGAGCAGGCTCTGCAGATGCTGGGGACTAGTGATTCTCATCCCCTGCTGGGACCTTTTCTTGAGGCTCATGTTCGCCTCTCCTGGAGGCTTGGCATTGACAAGCGCCAGTCAGAGGCCCAGCTCCAGGCCCTACAAGAAGCTGGTCTCACCCCTACTCCACCCCCCAGCCTCAAGGAACTGCTTATCAGGGAGGCCCTGGACTAAAAGAGCTTTCCATCCTGACAGGGATGTTAGTGGGAGAAGGTAGGAGAACAAAGGCTGACAGGAATCCAATAAAGGGTGGTAGGAACTAGAAAGATCATCGAATTCAAAAGAGATTTTAGAGATTCCCTAGAATAACCTCTCTGGATCTGCTTGCTTCTCTCTAAAATGGTCATATAACTTGCCCACGCTCACAGCAGTAGCAGATCTTGAGACCCTCATTTCTTTTCTGCCCTTTTCCCCATTTTGCTGTGCCCTTGACTAGCCTGTGCTATGGTCAGGCTTACCTGCAGGTGGCAGTAATGGAAAAGGAGCAAGTCTAGCCTGTTTCTCTAGCTGCAATGGACTCCTCCCCAGGTAAAGTTCATATCTCTGTTCTACCCTTTCCCATATGACTGAGGGACAGTCTCCTCAAAAGGCCAAGAGTAGTGGAGCAATTGCTCTAGCCCGGGGGAATAAAAAGGCTGAAACCTCCAAATGGTACCTATCTTTATTATGTGCAAAGAATGGAAGGGGCACAGCCCCTGCCCACAGTTCTTGGTAGAACAGAATACAGGGATAGATCCGAGAAGTCTAGGGGCAGCTTCTTTCTACAGCTTACTCTCCAGCTCCTGCTGCTTCAGCCGGATCACACCCTCCTGGGCACATGTTACAGCCAGGACCCCATCTCGTCGCCACAGACGCCCATGAACCAGTCCTCGAGAGCCACCTGTGGGTTGGCAAGGAAAGTGAGCACCTGGCTTGTATAGCCTTTAAAAACCTCACTACTCTCCCTATCAATAATGCCAATTCGCCACTCTTGGAAAGACTGGGGAAAGAGTACATTATCCCACGGGTGGGTTTGGAGGCTAGAGATGGCAACAAATGGGCCCAAGGTTCCCCGAATAGTAAAAGTAGCTGCCATTTATGTAGTGCTTTTATATAATCTTTTTTATCCTCAACAGTCCTGTATGATATTAAAGGCCTATCAATATACAGGTATTGTTGTCCAGGTTTTCAAATGAGGAAACTTTTTACTCAGAGATGGGGCCAGCGCCTAGTTCTTCCAGGTCAGAGCTCTTTCTACCACATGACATTCTTTCTCAATAATCCACTATAGACCTGAAATCCAGCAATATCTCTCAAAGTATTTCCAGCTTGCACCACCTCTCTTGTGTAAGCAGTTTTATGAGGCCTACATTTGATGCAGTGGAAAAAGCCTGTGTTTGTTATTAACTACTGGCATAATCTTGGATAAGTCACTTCTTTATGATCCTTGGTTTCCTCAAGTTTAAAATGAGAAGATTGAAAACTAGATGAATCCCAAAGGCTGTTTCCAGCTCTGGATCTTGTGATTTCCTGTTTCTTCATCTGGAGATATCCATGCCACTTCCAAATGAGACAATAGCATTAGATAAAGATGAGGTAACACTGCTGGAATTCTAAAAGTGCTTTTCCCCTACTTGATCAGAGCCACCCTGCTACCCTGTCATTTTTCCAAATGATCTTAATAGTCATGGTAGTTGTTTGTGAACCAGCCCTCCCACCATCTTTCCCTTTCTTCTGAACTCACCAGCCCAGGGGCTTTCACACTCATACAGCATCCAGTGGTCAGCTCGGAAGGGGGCGTGGAACCACATGGAGTGATCAAGGGAGACCATGAACCGGACCTGATGGCGATGCTGGTGGGGAAGCATGGCAGTGCCCAGAAAGGCATAGTCGGAGATGTAGGCAGCCACACAGCAATGCATCTTCATGTCTCCTTCCCCTGAAATGGTACCTACTGTTAGCTAGTGAGTCCACAGAAGCCTCAGGTTCACAGAGGAATGTAGGAGAGGAAAGAGCAGCTGCTAAGCCATGGCATAGTGCAATAGAGAGGCAGAAGACCTGGATCTGAAATAGGTTCTTCTATTTACTCATGTTAACCTCCTTTTTTGTACTTTCTGGGTCTCGTTTTCCTCTCATGTACAATGAGGAGTTCTCCTATTTCTAAAATGGATGATCTTATAATTGCCTAGGAAGATCTACTCTGAAATTTCTGACTTTAGCTGCTCCTAACTATCGCCCCTTGGGAGGGGGAAATGGCAACTCATACCGATGTAGCCTCGAGCTCGAACCCAGAACATCTGCTTGGCCTTCTGTTGACCCAGGATGGGAAGGTCCACCAGTTTGATTTCAATGGGCACTTCTTGGGCAGCAATTCGGTTCAATCCTATTTGATACTTCTTCCGTAGCTCAGGGTCCCTAGAAAGAGTGAAAATGAGGCGGTATTTTAATACATGTGCAATCTAGACAGCTAGAATGAGCCTTAGAGTCCCAGAGAGATGTGATTTGCCCAAAGTTATACAGCCCAAGTAGCAGAATTGGTGTTTCATAGCTCCATGCCCCGGGCTCAAAAGAGCTCTTGAAGTTCCCTATCCTTTCACATCTATTCAAAATCAAAGTCATGCAGAAGGAAAGAGATTTCTTCTGCTTGGTCACAAGGATCATGAGTAGCAAACGTGGTAAAAGCTTCAGAGGAGACAAAATTTGGGCAAACTTGAGGGCAAAAAAGTTTTTTAACTGCCAGAACTGTCCAACAATAGACTGGAACCCAAAGGAAGTACTAAATTAATTACTCATCAAGGGAGGTCAATCAAGAAACGTGAACTTCCTTTTCAGATGTAAATTTGAAAGGATGACCTCCCAAAATGCCTTTCAACTGAGATTATGTATGTAATTTCCTCCCTACTTGGCCTTTCATCCCCAACCAATGAATTACCAGTGTCCTATGTGAATGGAAGCAGCCAGACACCTCTGGCATTTTATACTGCATTTGACAATCTTCTAGATAAGGGAGAAAATCCTCTGATAACTAGCCTTTCCTCCTTCCCTCAGCCTCATTTCTGTTCTCCCAAGGCTGTCCAACTCTGCATGAGAGGATAAAAGAGCATGAGGTCCCTGTCATTAGAAGGTTTTAAGCATACTTAATGAAACAATAAAACTTGTTCAGACAAGAGGTGGATTAGATAACCTGAGTTCCTAACTCTGAGATTCTGGGGTGAAGCTTGCTTTCAACCACAAAGTCCAATATCCCTGAGCCTCAGACTTTAGGATGCCCCAATTCCTAAAGTTTCTATCATTAATCTTTCCAAAACAAATGTCCACATATCCAACCTTGCCTTGGTCCTAGAAGGTAGGTACGACAGAGACTATTTCTATCTCAAAAGAAAAACGGGACATAGTCTAAGGTCCCAGAGAAGAGCCCCGCAGTTAGATGTGCTTCCTAAGCCAAAGCCTCACCTTATGCATTTGTCTATGAGCTCCTCATGGCTAAGAAGCTCCTCTGGTGGGGGGATGGGCGGCATAGAGAACTGGTGCTGGACAGGGCTGGGCTGGGCCTGCTGGAATGAAGCCTGGCAGATGAAGATGGCCTTGCCATGCTGCACGGCTTTCACTGAGCGTACAGAGAAACTGGCTCCTGTGCGTGTCCGTTCCACCTGGTACAACACCGGCACCTTTGGGTCCCCTGCAGGGGACAAGGGAGCACTAGATGAGCCTGGGTGCGGCCTTTCCAGGTGAGCCCAGAGTCACACAGAATAGTTCTGCTGCCAAGGACCTCAGCACACTGAATGTTGGCACTACCAGGGACCTCAAAAACCATCTTGGTATAATGAAAAGAGCACCAGATTTGGAGTCAGGGCACCTAATACTGGCCCTAATACTTAGTACTATGGGGCCTGGCCAAGTGATTTTCCTTCTACACAGTAATGCTCACAATACTTGCCTTATAGGGTGGTTGAAAAGCTCAAATTAGATAATATGAAGTACTCTGTAAATCATACAGAGGTAAATGTGAATCCAGTTATGATTGACCCTGCTCTTCTCCCCCACAATCATCATCTTGTGGATGAGAAAGAGGCTTAGAAAGGAGAACTGACTTTTCCAACAAGTAGTAGCAGTGTGCAGACTAAAACTCAAGTCCCTGTATTTTATACCTCAATACCTCATAAAAATGGGTAGCAGAAGGTCTACCAGTCTCAGGGTCACCCATGCATGAATGAAATCGTAAGTAATAATGTCAAAGTCTGTCTTAGCATCTCTAGTTCTGCAGTTAACACAAAGGAAGCTCCCTCCTAAATAGTTAACCATGTCCCCAGCATTTAGTATGGTATCCTCAGAATAGAGAGCACAGATGCATGGGTGTATGCTGTTAATGGTTGGGGGGGTGGTAGTAGGAAGAGGAAGAGGAAAGATACCTGCTCTCACGAAGTAGCAATGCAAGGAATGAACATGAACATCTTCGCTCACAGATTTGGCAGCAGCCACCAAGGCCTGGCCAACAATCTGACCTCCAAAGAGCCTTTTGGTTGTGGGTACCCAGTAATGCCTCCCCCTGTGAATAGAGAGAAACAGAGGAAAAGGTCTACAAATACAATTGCCTTAAGGATGCTTTCATCCCCTGCTTCTTATACTGTAATTATATGAGAACTCCTAACTGAATGTAGAGATTGCAAAATATAAATTATTTTGATATGTTTGATGTGTATGCCTACTTTATATAATATCTACCTGGAGTCTTGTAAAAATATTTTGGGCAAAAAAAGGTTGTAAATAGAAAGTTTAAGAAACCCTAATCTCATTTTGCAGAGGGAGAAACTAAAGCACAAAGAATGCAACTAGTAGTATTAGCTCATACAGTCAGTCAGAAGCTTGTGCTAGAACCTATACTATCTGTCTAGTTTCTTTTCACTGTATAAACTAACTAAAATTTGAGAAAAGTTACTAAGTTCCATACTATCTAAAACGAATAAACCTTGTCCTTAGATGGAAAAAAGCATCTAGATTTGGTAACCTGGTAACCCAGAGAGGGGTAAGGAAAGGAGGTCGGTAAAGAACTCAATAAATAGTAAGTGATTACTTCAATGCCTAGAATTGTGTTTGGAATTGGAAACTTGCTCTGGATCCAAGCCTAAGTCCTCTGGCCTCTGAGAGCATTTAAAGACTGGGCCTCTGGGTTGCTATGTAACTACAAGCTTAGCACCGGGGCAGGAGCGTTAGTGAGAAGTAGGTTCAGGATTCAGTTCTGGGCGAGGGCTTCCAGGCTACACGCTCTGAGGTTAGGCTCAATCACATTTTGTCCCAAAGAACTTCAGCATCTAGCCCAGGATCTTGCCCACAATCAGTGCTTAATACTTGGAGACTGACTGGCACGGATGCACATCCACCCCAATACAGCAGCACTCTAGGAAAAATCTCAGAGATCGTGGGGAAGGTCCCGGCCACTGGGACTCCCAGGTCACCGAGTCCGGGGCTCCCCACCGCCACCAAGCAGGTCCTTTTTAGATGCGCACACAGTCGTGACTGCCCCAGCTCAAAGGAGTGGGAGGAGGATGAGGCAAGAGGAACAAGGGAAAGGAAGAGGGAGGACATCCACTTTGGAGGGAGGACTCAGAGGAACGCGGGCAGCTCAAGGGCAGGGCTTTCCTGCCCCGCCACTCCCCCTGGCCCTAGCAACTAGGAAGCGCTCTGGTAGTGATACAGAGGGGGAACAAGTCGAGATCTTGGGAGGAGTCACCCGCGGGCGCCACTACCTGTAGAGATCTTCATCCAGCGGCTCCAGGTTGAGCACGCTGGTGACCAAGACGCTGCGGAGGTCCCCGGAGGGTTCCTCGGCGCTCCCCGAATCCAGCGGGGGCGACATCGCGCTAGCTCCGGAGCCGCAAGAGGGAGACAGAGCAGCCGCAGACGCTCCTAGCCCGCGCCACAGCAGCACCAAACTCGACTCTCGGGCGGGGTTGGGGTGAAGAGTCTTCACCCGCCCACAGACTTGCTCATCACCTCTTGTTTCCGGGATAAAAGGGGGAGGGCCTACGAATCCGGAAGTTGCCGGCAGGCCCGCTTGGAGGCGGGAGCCAGATTTACATTGGTCAACTCTTCCGTCCATCTTCAGTCATATTGCTCATGTTTCTTTTTGTAACTGGCTCAGGGAGAAGCCCATCTGAGGATCTAGTTTATGATTCGGTCTCCCAACGAGGGGGCGGTGCCTATAGTATGGATAATAAGCCCTGAGGGTCGTCTTCTCCCTCTCCTATTCCTCTCCAACAGCTAGGTTACAACGGTCCCAGTAAGACTCATTTTAACCCAGGGTTGGGGGAGCTTTGAGAGACACCAGCTTAATGTCAAGTTCTTGGCCGCAAGTACCCACAGAGTGCCATATATAGGTTTCTCTACCCCTTCACAGCATCTGTATGACCTTTGACCCTCTGGTGACCTCTGACCTCTTTGGTTGGGCCCCGCCTCAGGGACCCATTTGCTCATCTGGTGTGGAGGGTAGCAATGGAGCTGGGCAGCCACTTCCAGACCTTTGAGGACTTCAGAGAGTGCTTCAATGCCTACAAGAGGAAGAACAAATGCACCTTCGGTCTGAGGAACTGCATCTCCGTCCGCTTCCATAACCTCAACCATGGCACCTCCATCCGTGAGGACATCACGTAAGAGTGCCTCCCCTGCCTCCCCTGGGCCCGGGTGCAGAGGGGGGAGATGCCAGGGAAGGGAAGCAACCCCAGCATCCCTTTCCCACTGACCATGGCGCTTGCCCAATACCCACCACCTGCTGGGTTCCATGGAATTGAGGGCAGGAAATGGGAACTTTGGACTTCCTTAAGTGGCTGTTGAGCTGTAGAGCTTGGATTTGAGGCCCCCAAAGCCTTCTGATTGTAGAACCAGTGTTCTCTCCCTTACACCACGTTGCTCATTGATTTGCTGACCACAGCACTCTCCTGTTCTATAACCTGCCATAGTTCCCATGGTCTACAAAATGAAATCCATAACCTCCCTCCAATATACCGTTTACTTTATTAATTCATTCTACTCCATTTCAGGCATCCTAGACTAGACAGAGGCAGCATGATGTGGGTAGAGTGCTAGATTTGTAATCAGCAGGACCTAAGCTCCTCTCTTGCTTCAGATACTAATTAGGCACCCTGGACCAGGCAGTTAGCCTTCCTGAGCTTCAGTTTCTCCATCTGTAAAATTAGGATAAGCCTGTCATCTATCTCAAAGTTTTGAGAAGATCACATGAAATGGAATGAATTTAAAGGGCTTCAGAAATCTAATATAGATCTGTGTGGATTATTTTTATGGCCAAATTAGATCACTTCCTTTTCAGATATCATCTAGGTGGTACTGTGGAATCAGGAAGCTCTAAGGTCAATTATGACCTCAGATTCTAGCCCTTCATCCTTGGGCAATCAATTACTCAATTACATAGTACCTGCTTTGTGAGGATTGTGAGGATCCAACGAGAATATCTGAAAAAACCTTAGAGCAGTGTCTGACACATGATAGATATTATATCAGTACTAGCTGTACCAATTCCCAATTCATGCTCTCTTGCTGGCCATTTTCCTGTGCTTAGAGTGTACTCTTTCTATGTCTTTTATTGTTGAAATTAGATTTATCCAAGATGCACTTCATGTTCCACTCATCATGAAAAACTTCCTTCATTCACTTACATAATATACCCCTACAGCTGGGATTACTATAAATTAGTAATAGATTGACTTGAAATTGAACAGATTACTATCCTAATGCAATTCCCTTATAATGAAATCAACCTAACATTTGCTCTCCATTTTAGAGATGAGAAAACTGAAGGAAAAAATTTCCTCAAACCTAAGTTTGTAACCCAATTGAGACTTGAATTGAAGCTTCTTGACTTCATATCTCATTCTCTTAGCATAATAAAGTACATCTCCCTTATGTATGCTTTTGGGATCCTCATTTTGTAGCCATATTACAGTAAAAGTTATTACTTTTCTTCTCTGTAAAATGAGGTTCCTGGGCCTCAGCTGGACCAGGTGATCTCTTGAGATTCTGTCTAGTTCTGAAACCTATGATCCAATGAATTCTTAACTAGGGTGCTCTGTACTGTGCTTCAGCACGATGTGAAAGAAATTATCTATTCTCTGCTCTCTAGACTTACAGTTTGTCCCAAGGATCAAATGAATTACATAGTCAAGTTGTTTTCTTATCTGTAAGATAGAGATCATAATACTTCTACCCATGTCATCAGGCTATTGTGCAGAAATTATCTTCTAAAGTAGCATGGAAATATGACATTATAGTTTCTTACATCTAGATGAGTATGTTACTGTTTATTTATCATTTCTTCATACATAGTTTCATTCAATCCCTGCAATAACATCATGATATGTAGGGCAGAGAAAAGCCTGGTAACTTGCCCAAATGAATGATAGGCCAGAAAAAAAAAAAATCAGCATCTTCTGTGTTCCAGTTCAGTGTTCTTTAAGCCATTCTAGTCACATATTAAGGAAAATGGTCAGGAAGCAGTATACAAGGTGAATCCGAAAAATGAAAATCTATTGGTTAATGCAAGGCAGTAAATCATACTAATAGTTGTGGCAAGTATACTTGAACTTCTAGTCCAAGATTTCCTACCTTTTCTTCTTTTTTTTTTTCCCCCTGAGGCAATTGGGGTTAAGTGATTTGCCCAGGGCCACACAGCTAGGAAGTATTGTGTCTGAAGTCAAATTTGAACTCAGGTCCTTCTGATTTCAAGTGCTCTATCCATTGCACCAACTAGGCATTATGGTCCTATCTTTTCTAAGGAGGTAGATGCCCCCTTTTTTTTAATGTACCCCAATTTTTGCTATCTTTTATCATCCAGTGATGTAAAGAAAAGTGAACACCTTAGCACTTTAAAAATAATTTGGATTTAATTCTTCACAAGCCTCCATACATTTGAAAGCTAGAAATATATACATATATATGTGTGTATATATATATATACACATACACACACACACTCACACACACAAAGTAATCTTATTCCTGAAGGTGGTGTTTGCTTATTGATCACATTCATTTAATTGAGCTTGCTATTGAGACTATTGCTTTGCCAATTTCTGAGATCAGTAACTTGTTTGGAGTGATGAAAATTCCACTTATACAAACTTATGTTGACTTCAAAATCATCAGATACTTCACAGTTTGATTAGGCATGTCTGTCTACTTGGAAAGAATAGCTAGAAGTTACTTGGGTTAATTTTAGGTTAATTTTAAAGAAGTTTTTTTTTCCCTTCCTTTTGGCCAAAAATGAAGATTAGTTACATAAATCTGTGAAAAGAAAGCAAACAGTTGCCCTGCATGTTTTGGTGGAACTACATACATATCTAACAATGCTTCTATATGTTTGGGTTCATGGATCTTGCAACCCGTCACTCTGTGATCCCCCACAAAGTAGGAAGCTCTTTTAATCAGCTGTGCACCTCCGTTTAAAAAAAAAATTCCCTACCTGATAATATTTTATTGTTTCCAATTACATGTAAAAATAGTTTTCAATATTCACTTTAATGAGATTTTGAGTTATTTTTTCTCCCTCCTCAAGCCCCTCCCCAAGATGGCAAGCAATCTCATTTGGGTTATGTGTGAGTGTGTGTGTGTGTGTGTGTGTGTGTGTGTGTGTGTGTGTACACACACACAATCAAATTTAACATATTTACACGTCAGGTTGTAAAAGAAAAATCAGAACATAAAAAAAGAAAAAACAAAATCTTCCAGCTCATCATTTGTAATAGCACAATAGGATTCCATTACTTTCATATACCATAATTTGTTTAGCCATTACCAGTTGGATGGGCATCCCCTCAATTTCCAAATCTTGGCATCACAGAAAGAGCTATTAGAAATATTTTTGTTTATATGAGTCCTTTTCCCTTTTTTATCTCTTTGGGATACAGACCTAGTAGTGGCATTGCTGGATCAAAAAATAGGCATAAATTTATAGCACTTTGGGCATAGTTCCAAGTTGTTCTCAAGAATGATTGGATCAGTTCACAACTGCACCAACAGTACATCAGTGTCCCATTTTTCCCATATTCCATCCAACATTTATCATTTTCTTTTCCTGTTATCTTAGCCAATGTGATACGTTGAGAGGGTACGTCAGAGTTGTTTTAATTTTCATTTTTCTGATTAATTGTAATTAGAGCATTTTTCATATCACTATAGTTAATTTCTTCATTTGAGAACTGCCTGATCATATTTTTTAACTTATTTATCAATTAGGGAATGACTTCTATTATAAATTTATCTCAGTTCTCAGTATGTTTTAGAAATGCCATTAACAAAAACACTGGCTAAAAGAAGTTTCCCATCATTCTGCTTTCTTTCTAATCTTAGCTGTGCTGGTTTTACTTATGCAAAACCTTTTTAATTTGAAGTAATCCGAATTGTCCATTTTGCATTTCATAATGTTCATTCTCTTATATTTAGTCTCATATATAGATCTGACAGGTAAACTATTCCTTGCTCTCCTAATTTCCTTGTATCACCTTTTATGTCTAAATCCCAGCTTCTTAAACTTTGATTCATGACCCCATCTCAGTCTTGTAACTAAATGTGGGGGAGGTCACAAAATTATTATTATTATCAGTAAATGTTTGATTTGTATACCCACTTTGACCCTATCTTAGTATATGGTGTGAGATGATATCAATGTCTACTTTCTGGCATATTATTTTCCAGTTCTCCTAGCAGTTCTTGTCAAATAGTAACTTCTTATCCCAGAAGCTGGAGTCTTTGGATTTATCAAATTACTTTGTCTTGTACTGGTACTCTACTTGTGTACCTAGCCTATTCCACTGAACCACCACTCTATTTCTTAGCCAATATCAAATAGTTTTGATAATTGATACTTTATAATATAGTTTTAGATCTGGTATGGCTAGGTAGGCTGGTATGGCCTAGCCACCTTCCTTAGTATTATTTTTCCCTTAATTCCCTATTCTTTTTTTTTTTTCATCAGTTACAGTAAAAACATTTTGGGGAGTTATACATATATTCCTTTTTTTTTTACATATATATTTATGAATCATGATGGGAGAGAAAAATCATGAGAGGAAAAAAACAAGGAAAAAAAAAGGAAACATAGCATGTACTGATTTACATTCAATCTCCATAGTTCTTTCTCTAGATGCAGATCATGTTTTTCATCCAAAGTTTATTGGATTTATCTTGGATCACTGAACCACTGAGAAGAAGGAAATCTGTCACTGTTGATCATTGCATAATCTTGTTGCCCATTGTTTTCCTGGTTCTGCTTACTTCACTCAATATCAGTTCACACAGTTCTTTTCAGGATTTTCTGAAGTCAGCCTTCTCATTTCAGAACAAAAATATTCATATCTCATAACTTCAGCCATTCCCCAACTAATGGGTATATATATTCAGTTTCCAGTACAAAAAAGCCACCACAAAAGGCTGCTACATACATTTTTGTACATATGGATCCTTTTTCCTTTTTTATGATCTTTTAGAGATACAGACCCAGAAGTAAGACTTCTGGGTCAAAGGATATGCAGAGTTTTATAGCTCTTTGGACATAGTTCCAAATTATTCTGCAGAACGGTTGGATCATTTCATAATTCGACCAACAATGTATGTACTTTAAATGATGTAGTATTTGATTTAGTATTCTAGTTTTTTTAGTTATTCCAGTTTTCCCACATCCTCTTCAAATTTATCATTATCTTTTCTTCTCATCTGATAGGTTCCTTAGAGTTGTTTTAATTTGCATCTCTAATCAATAGTGATTTACAGCATTTTTTCATTTGACTAAAAATGTCATTAATCAATGACATTTATCTGAAAATTGTCTATTGATATCCTTATAACTTTATCAATTGGGGAATGACTTGTATTATAAATTTGACTTGTTTTCTTTTTTTTTTTTTTTTTAATTTTTATTTTAAAATTACTTTATATTGACAGAATCCATGCCAGGGTAATTTAATTTGACTTGTTTTCTTGAATTCTTTATGTATTTTAGAAATGAGGCCTTTATTAGAAATACGGGTATATTGTTTCCTAGCATTCTGTTTCCCCTTTAACCTTGGCTGTGGTGATTTTTATTTATGCAAAACCTTTTTAATTTAACAGAATAAAAGTTGTCCATTTTGGATTTTATAATGTTCTCTAGTTCTTTGGTCATAAATTCGTCCCTTTCCCAAAGATGTGATAGGTAAACTATATCTAGCTCTTCTAATTTGCTTATAGTTTCAACCTTTATTCTTAAATCATGTACTTATTTTGACCTTATTTGGTTGTGGAGTGTGAAATGTGATCTATATCTTGTTTCTGACATACTATTTCCTAGTTTTCCCAGCAATCTTTTTTAAATGGTGAGTTCTTATCCCATAAGCTGGAGTTCAGAGTTATCAAATACTAGATTACTATAGTCATTTATTATTGTGTCTAACCTATTCCACTGATCCACCACTCTATTTCTTAGCCAGTATCATGTAGTTTTGATGATTTACTTTATAAGCATTTTAGATCTGATACTGTGAGTATCATCCTTGATAAATTTTTTTTCATTAATTCCCTTGATATTTTTGACTTTTTGTTCTTCCAAATGAATTTTGTTATTATTTTTTTCTAACACTATAAAATAATTTTTCTTTAGCAATTTGACTAAACAAATACATTAATTTAGGTGGAATTGTCATTTTTATTATATTAGTTTGGCCTACTCGTGAGTTATTGATATTTTTCCAATTATTTAAATCTGACTTTATATGAATAGTGTTTTGTAATTGTATTCATATAGTTCCTGGGTTGATTTTGGCAAGAAGATTCCCAAATATTTTATGTTGTCTACAGTTATATGTTTTTTAAATTGTATTATAGCTTTTTATTTACAAAACATATGCATGGGTAATTTTTCAATATTGACTCTTGCAAAACCTTGTGTTCCAAATTTTCCCCTCCTTTCCCACCCCTCCTCTAGATGGAAGGTAGTCCAATACATGTTAAATATGTTAAAATATTTCAACAGTTATTTTTAATGGAATTTTTCTTTCCATCTCTTGCTGTTAGGTTTTGTTAGTAATATATCGAAATGCTGGTGATTTATGTGAGTTTATTTTGTGTTCTGCAACTTTGCTAAAGATGTTAATTATTCCAAGTAGTTTTTTAGTATATTAACATCAGTATATTAATTATTAACATCTAAGTATATTAACATCATCTACAAAGAGTAATCGTTTTGTTTCCTCATTGCCTATTCTAATTCCTTCAATTTCTTTTTCTTCTTCTCTTATTGCTAAAATTAACATTTTCAGTATTACATTGAATAATAATAGTGACCCAAAGAAAGAACACTGGGAAATGAATATGAACTATTTGCATTTTTGATTTTCTTCCCGGGTTATTTTTACCTTCTGAATCCAATTCTCCCTGCGCAACGAGAGAACTGTTCTGTTCTGCAAACATATATTGATTGTATCTAGGATATACTGCAACATATCTAACATACATAAGACTGCTTGCCATCTAGGGGAGGGAGTGGAGGGAGGGAAGGGAAAAATCGGAACAGAAGCAAGTGCAAGGGATAATGTTGTAAAAAAATTACCCTGGCATGGATTCTGTCAATATAAAGTTATTAAATAAAATAAAATTAAAAAAAAAAAGAAGAAGAATAGTGATAATGAGTATATTTTCTTCACTTCTGATCTTATTGGGAAGGCTTCTAGCTTATCCCCATTAAATATAATGCTTAGATAGTGCTACCATTTTAAGTTCCATTTATTCCTATTATCTTTAGTATTTTTTTAAGCTTTTTATTTTCAAAATATATGTATGAATAGTTTTTAGATTGGAATTAGTCTAAATCATCTTTTCCTGTCATTTTAGCCAATCTAAGAGGTGTGTAGTGATACCTCAGAATTACCTTAATTTGCATTTCTCTAATCAATAGTGATTTAGAGCATTTTTCATATGACTAGAAATGATTTTAATTTCTTCATCTGAAAATTGTCTGTTCATATCCTTTGACCATTTATCAACTGGAGAATGGCTTGTATTATAAATTTGAGTCATTTATTTATATTTTAGAAATGAGGCTTTTATCAGAACCCTTGGATGTAAAATGTTTTCTCCAGTTTTCTGCTTCCCTTCTAATCTTGTCTGCATTTGATGGTTTTGATTATATAAAACCTTTTTAACTTAATATAATCAAAATGACAATTTTGCATTTCACAATGTACTCTAGTTCTTTTGCCATGATTTTTAATATTTTTAATAGGAATAGGTGCTATATCAGATTGGCTAAGATGACAGGAATAGATAATGATCAATTTTGGAGGGGAAAACTGGGATATTAATGCATTGTTGGTGGAGTTATGAAATGATCCAACCTTTCTGGAGAGCAGTTTGGAACTATGCCCAAAGAGTTATGAAACTGTCCATCCATCCGTCTCTGCTGAGTCTATATCATAAAACAAGGAAAACATGTGCAAAAATGTTGGTAGCTGTCCTTTGTATAGTGAGTGACAAAGAACTGGAAATTTAAATGGATGCCCATCAATTAGAGAATGGCTGAATAAGTTAAGATATATGAATATAATGGAATATTATTGTTCTATAAGAAATGATAAGCAACTTATTTTGTATTTACTTTATACTTTAACATATTTAACATGTATTGGTCATCCTGCCATTTAGGGGAGGGGATGGGGGAAGGAGGGGAAAAATTGGAACAAAAGGTTTGGCAGTTGTCAATGCTATAAAATTACCCATACATATAACTTGTAAATAAAAAGCTATTTAAAAAAACAAACAAACAAGGAAATGAAAAAGAAATGATAAGCAGGCTGATTTTAGAAAAGCTTGTAGAGACATGAAATGATATTAAGTGAAGTGAACAGAAACAAAAGAACATGGTACATAGTAACAAGATTATATAATGATCAACTGTGATAGAAAATGCCATTCTCATCCAGAGAGAACTATGTAAACTGAATGTGGATCAAAGTATAGTATTTTTATCTTTTTATAATTGTAGTTATTGTTTCTTTCTCATGTTTTTTCCCCTTTTGAGCAAATTTTTCTTATACAATGTATAGAATATGGAAATGTGTTTAGAAGAATTGTACCTGTTTAACTTATATAGGATTGTTTGCTGTCAGGGGTGGGGTGGTGGTGGTGGTGAGGTAAGGAGTTGGGGGGAGATTTGGAACAAAGTTTTTTTTTTCAAAGGTAAATGTTGAAAACTATCTTTGCCTGTATTTGGAAAAATACAATGAAGTATAGGTGCTGTATTTTGTCAAAGTTTTTTCTTCATCTATTGAGATAATCATATGATTTCTGTTAGTTTTGTTATTGATACGGTCAATTATGCTGATAATTTTCTTAATATTGAACCAGTCCTGCATTGTTGGGGAGTTTTTTAGTTTATTTTTAATAGTATATTATTTTTCCAAATACAGAAAGATAGTTTTAAATATTCACCTTTGCAAAATCTTGTGTTCTAACCTTTTTTCCCTCTCTGCTCCCTTTCCCCCTCCTCAAGATAACAAGCAATCGGATATGGGTTAAATATGTATAATTTTTCTAAACATGTTTTCATGTTTGTCATGCTGAGCAAGAAAAATCAGATCAAAAGTTTAAAAAAAAAACACCATAAGCAAACAAACAACAACAACAAAAAAAGATGAAAATACTATGCTTTGATACACATTCAATCTCAATAATTCTCTCTCTAGATACAAATGGTACTTTCCATCTCAATATTGGAATTACCTTGAATCACCTCATTGTTAAAAAAAACCAAGTCCATCACAGTTGATCACCACAAAATCTTGTTACTGTGTACAATGTTCTCTTGGTTCTTTATTTTTTCTTCTGTTAATCGTGGCAATTTACATTTTTGTAAATATTCATCCATTTCACTTAGATTGTCAGATTGTCAGTTGAGCAAGAGTTTCTAATTATTGTTTTAATTTCCTTTTCATTGGAGTTGAATTCACTCTTTTCTTTTTCTATATATTAATTTGTGTTTTTTTTTTGTTTAATTAACCAAAGATTTATCTATTTTATTGTTTTTTCCTAAAACAAGCTTAGTTTTATATATTAGTTCCAGAGTTTTCGTACTTTCAGTTTTATTACTCTTTCCTTTGATTTACGGAATTTCTTATTTGATATTGAGGATTTTTTTTCTAGCCTTTTTAATTGCATGCCCACTTCATTAATCTTTTTTTCTATTTCATTCATGTAAGCATTTAGAGATACAAAATTTTCCCTAAGAACTGCTTTGGCTGCATCCCATAAATTTTGGTATATTTTCTTGTTATCATTGTTCTCTTTGATGAAATTATTATTTCTATGATTTGTTATTTGATTCCCTCATTATTTAATATTAGATCACCTATTTTCTAATTAGTTTTCAATGTCTTTCCATGGCCCTTTACTACATGTAATATTTATTGTATCATGTCCTCAGTTTTCTAGATGAGGAATCTGAGGCTTAAAGAAATAGAGTGATATGTTCAAGGTTACAAAACTAGTAAGTTGAAGAGCAAGACTTGAACCTAGCTTTCCTGAGTCCAGTATTCTTTGCATTGTATCTTAAAACATTGTCTGTAACCTTAAGGAAACTCATGACAATAATATTAATATAGAGATGTTGAAAGGAGATAACATTAATTAGTAGTGTTACCAATGGATCCAGTGAGAAAATTAGTTATGAGGAATTTATTGTAAAACCATGAGATAAAAAGGTTGTGGGTTAAAACTAGTATTTAGGATTGCAGGAAACCTCTACTACCATCACCACCACCACCTTCTCCATTTCCCCAAGGTAGTAACGGAGTTGGAATTCAAGAGCAGTGCCTGACCATATAGTATTTTCCCATCATATCACCCTATGCATTAGAAATAGAAAAGGGACAAATCTGGGCAGAGGGTGAGGGAGGGAGTTATAAGAAGAATATTTAGAATGTGATTATGGGGAAGATTTGTGGGAATATGGCAGAACAGGTCAGAAAATTTCAAATTCTCCAGATTTCTCCCATAAACAGAATAAATTTGTGCCTCAGGGTGAACCTAGACTGATGAAAAACAAAGAAGACTTGGGACAGATCGAGGGTCCAACCTGAGAAGACCAGAAGAAAGACCTCAAGACGGAGATTAACCAGTATGAAGTGCAAACACCTCCAGGTTAGCTCCATAGAAATAGGAAGTGGGGAACTCTGCGGCTAGCTGGGTTCTACTGGAGCCTCAGCTAGAATCACAGGAATTTTCACCTCCCAGGGTGGGGAATCAGGGTTTGAGTCTGGGAAGATGGAGGGAACTTCTGCAAAGATGTGGCCCTGAGTAGGCAGGAACCAGTACACCCAGTGAATGCAGAAGCAGTGGGGCAGAGATGCTTGTTGCTATGGGCACTTGCAGGAGGGTGGAGCTTTTGCTTTGGGACTCTAGGTCAGAGGGAAGAATTGAAGTGAAGCTAGAGGCATCAACTCCCCAAACCCAGGATTGGAGATGCTTACACTAGTAGTTCAAGCAAAGAAGAAAGAACCCAACCATAGAAACTTAAAATGGGAATAGGAAAGAAAGGGATTCATCTTTAGAGGATAGTTAAGTTAAGAGTAAGGTTAAATGGCTACCTTTCCAAAAAGAATTTATAGAACTCCTCAAAAAAGACTTTAAAAATCAAGTGACAGAGATTGAAGAAAAACTTAAAAACAAAACAAAACAAAACCAAAAAAGAAAAACAAGAAAATTATTGAAAAAAAAAAACTAGAAAAGGAGATAGAGTCTTAAAGAGGAAAAGCATTCTTTAAAAATTAGAACTGGGCAAGGGAAAGCCAGTGAAGTGTAAGAGACCACCAATTATTTAAAGAATGAAAAAATAGTACAGAATGTGAAACATAAGAAAAACAACAGGTCTGGAAAACAGATCAAGAAAAGAAAATATAAGAATAATTAGACTACCTGAAACCTGTAATCAAAAAAAGAACCTTGACACAATAATGCAAGAAATCATCAAAGAAAATTGCCCTGGAGTGATAAAAGACAAGGGGAAAATGGAAATAGAAAAAAAATTCTGCTCAAAGAGATCCTTTATGGAAAACACATAAGAACAATGTTGCCAAATTTCAAAACCCTAAGATCAAAAAGAAAATTTTGCAAGAAACAAAAAATTCAAATATGCTGAAGCTACAATTAAAATTGTACAGAATTTATCAACAGCCACAATAAAAGACTGCATGTGCCAGAATGATATATATTGACAATCAAAAGAACTTGGCCTAAATTTTAAAAAAAAAGAAAGAAAGAAAGAACTTGACCTGTGGCCTAAATTATCATATTCAGCAAGTTATACATAACATTGAATGAAAAAAAAAAATGGATATTCAATGAACTTGTAGATTTTTAGAACTTAGTTTCTGCTAAACCCAAACTTAATACAAAATTTAACACCTAAGAGCCAATATCAAAGACTAATTTAGAGGAACTCAACATGGTTTAAATTTGACATGAGTAATTGGGTTACTCAAAAGAAAGATTGGGACAGAGTTGGTATGATGATTCTAAAAGACAAAACTGTCTAGGAAAAGGTAAAAGTAATAATTATGTTATACAAATGAGGTTCAAAGGAAAAACCAATAGGAAGGCATTGTGAGGGAAAGGGGAAAGAGGGCTTATAGTTCTGAAAACCTATTTATACCAGGAATGGATTAAATAAGGAACACTACATATATATACTACAAAAGGAATATATAGCACCTTCCAAAATCTATAAAGAAATAAGGGAAGAAGGAATAGGATAAATGGGATATAGAAAAATATGTAGATTTATGCCAGTGGGACAAGATATGTAGATAAATGGGCAAGGAAGAAAAGGGGGAGAAAGAAAAGCATTGGATAAGGTGGGTAACAGGAGAGTGTTTAGATTAACAGGAGTGGGATAAACTATGTAGCTTAATGGGAATCAGAATGGGAAGGAAAGGGTGGGGAGAGGTTAAGTAGTAACAAGGCAAGTTAAGGAGAAGAATTAAAATAGAAGAGTTAGTAGTTATAAGAAATAAGAGATATACTAACATTACAACAAAAATTAAGAATAGAATTTATTAGAAAAAAATAGGGCTAGTGATCATTGATCTTAGACAGTCATACTTAAAGATTCAATCAAGAGAAATCTACATACTATAACAGCCATATTAATATTGTTTTAGATGCATATATCTATGCTTAACTGTAGCCTGCTTGGGGAGGTAAGAGGGCATGAAAAGGGTGGGGGAAGTAAAAAATGCACAATATAGAACAAAAGAATAATGTACAAGAAAATATGGACACTCATAAATATAATTTCTTCTATTATTACATATGCTTTCTTGAAGTGGGAATTTATTAAATATTTTTAATCTTCCCTGATATTCTGCTGGGCACATGACAATGTTTTGTTTATTTTCCTTTTCTGTCATTTTCTATTCTGTTTTTTCTTATTTTGTATTTAGTTCAATTAAAAAAAAATGTGATGACAGGTTAGCTGAAAAGGAGATGAAAGAAAAAGGAATTGAATGCTGTAGAATATTAAAACTGGATGGACTCATCATATATAGGGTGCTAGAGTTAGAAGGGATTTTAATGATCATCTATTCCAACTCCCATCATTTTAAGAAGAAAAGAACTGAGACCCAAAGAGAGGAAGAGACTTAGTTCTTCTCATACCTTTAAAAAAAAAATTACTAGGCAATATCTATCTTGTCTAACAAGGTCACATGATTTGTTAGCAAATAATTCCAAGGCTTTTAATTAGGGAGAACAGCGGTTTCCTTCACAAACAGGGATCTTCTTGGAAAGAGCCGTTAAGCTTATTTGGCCAGTAATTTTGAGCCTTTCTTCTTGGCTTTATCAATAGGCTTTTTAATAGCCTCATCAACTATGTGATGTCCATAAATGGTATTTATAGAAGATGCAGGCATCTTTCAACTCTTGCTCCATCCACCCTAGTGATGCCAATCTAGGCACATCCTGTTTTTCTTAGTTTTGTTTACAGCTAGGCTCAAAACCTGCCTTGCTGAGTGTCTGCAACTGGGAGGGTAAAATGCTTTGGCCTTCATTGCAAGTAGTTGCAAGTATGTGTGGTAATAATACTCTCAAAAAGGGGGTGTATGGCCAGCTCCACCCACCAATTGTCTTTGATTCATAAGAGTTGCAAGGGACCTCAGTTCTTGTTTAACCTGTACCCAAACAAGAATCCTCTTTACCTCATCCCTGACAGGTGATCATCTGCCCTTCACTTGAAAGCTTCAAGTGAGGAAAGAATTAGCTACTTGCTAATGCATCCCATCCTACTATTTAACAGCTCAAGTGGTTTGGACAGTTTTCCTTATAATAAACTGAAGTGCATTTATGACCCCATTGATGTGGGTATTCTCTCCCATGATGTCAATTGCATTTCATCAATGTTTATTTTATATAACTTATTTTTAATCTCTCAGGAATTCACCATTGAGGTCTTACATGGTGGAGACCTTCCCCACTTTCTCTTGACATCAAAAGGATATCGGTGGACAATGATTATTCTATGTGACAGTCTACTTTTTAAATCTTATGTTGCTTTTATAATGTTCTTAATCTTTCTTCTCCTTTTAATTCCATGTCCATGATGTATTTTTCTTTTTCCTTCTGGGTGATCCTCATTTTCATTCTTCAGAAATGGTGGAGTTCATTAACTGGAAACCCATACAGCAGTACTCTAAGAATATTGAGTTTTTTTTTTATTTTTTTATTTTTTTTTTATTTTTTTAATTTTTATTTAATAATTACTTTATATTGACAGAATCCATGCCAGGGTAATTTTTTTTACAACATTATCCCTTGCACTCATTTCTGTTCCGATTTTTCCCCTCCTTCCCTCCACCCCCTCCCCTAGATGGCAAGCAGTCCTATATATGTTGGATATGTTGCAGTATATCCTAGATACAATATATGTTTGCAGAACCGAACAGTTCTCTTGTTGCTCAGGGAGAATTGGATTCAGAAGGTATAAATAACCCGGGAAGAAAAACAAAAATGTAGATCACATTCGTTTCCCAGTGTTCTTTCTTTGGGTGTAGCTGCTTCTGTCCGTCATTTATCAATTGAAACTCAGGTCTCTTTGTCAAAGAAATCCACTTTCATCAAAATATATCCTCATACAATATCGTTGTTGAAGTATATAATGATCTTCTAGTTCTGCTCATTTCACTTAGCATCAGTTCATGTAAGTCTCGCCAGTCCTCTCTGTATTCATCCTGCTGGTCATTTCTTACAGAACAATAATATTCCATAACATTCATATACCACAATTTACCCAGCCATTCTCCAATTGATGGGCATCCATTCATTTTCCAGTTTCTAGCCACTACAAATAGGGCTGCTACAAACATTTTGGCACATACAGGTCCCTTTCCCTTCTTGAGTATTTCTTTGGGATATAAGCCCAATAGAAACACTGCTGGGTCAAAGGGTATGCACAATTTGATAACTTTTTGGGCATAATTCCAGATTGCTCTCCAGAATGGTTGGATTCGTTCACAACTCCACCAACAATGCATCAGTGTCCCAGTTTTCCCGCATCCCCTCCAACATTCATATTATTTTTTCCTGTCATCTTAGCCAATCTGACAGGTGTGTAGTGGTATCTCAGAGTTGTCTTAATTTGCATTTCTCTGATCAATAATGATTTGGAACACTCTTTCATATGAGTGGTAATAGTTTCAATTTCTTCCTCTGAAAATTGTCTGTTCATATCCTTTGACCATTTATCAATTGGAGAATGGCTTGATTTCTTATAAATTTGAGTCAGTTCTCTATATATTTTGGAAATGAGGCCTTTATCAGAACCTTTAACTGTGAAGATGTTTTCCCAGTTTGTTGCTTCCCTTCTAATCTTGTTTGCATTAGTTTTGTTTGTACAAAGGCCTTTTAATTTGAAGTAATCAAAATTTTCTATTTTGTGATCAGTAATGGTCTCTAGTTCATCTTTGGTCACAAATTTCTTTCTCCTCCACAAGTCTGAGAGATAAACTATCCTGTGTTCCTCTAATTTATTTATAATCTCGTTCTTTATGCCTAGGTCATGGACCCATTTTGATCTTATCTTGGTATATGGTGTTAAAAATATTGAGTTTTTAAAAAGAGGTCTTTGTTCCAGGGGTCATTCCAAGTACTTTATAGTTTATCAAAAATAATCTAGCCTATTTGTGGCAGCCCTCTTTGTAGTGGCCAGAAACTGGATAATGGCTGATTAAATTGTGGTATAATGAATATTATGGAATATCATTATTCGGTAAAAAACGACCAATAGGATGATTTCAGAAAGGCCTGGAGAGACTTACATGAACTGATGCTGAGTGAAATGAGCAGGACCAGGAGATCATCATATACTTCAACAACAATACTATATGATGATCAATTCTGATAGACATGGCTATCTTCAGCAATGAGATGAACCAAATCAGTTCTAGTGGAGCAGTAATGAATTGAACCAGCTACACCCAGGGAAAGAACTCTGGGAGATGACTAAGAACCATTACATAGAATTCCCAATCCCTATATTTTTGCCCGCCTATATTTTTGATTTCCTTCACAGGCTAATTGTACACTATTGCAGAGTCCGATTCTTTTGTATAGCAAAATAACTGTTTGGACATGTATACTTATTTTGCATTTAATTTATACTTTAACATATTTAACATGTATTGGTCAACCTGCCATCCAGGGGAGGGGGTGGGGGGGAAGGAGGGGAAAAATTGGAACAAAAGGTTTGGCAATTGTCAATGCTGTAAAATTACCCATACATATAACTTGTAAATAAAAAGCTATTTAAAAAAATAATAATCTAGCCTACTCTTAGGTTTTCAGTTCTGGGTTCAACTTAAGATCCTTTTATGATAGAAAAGAGAGTGCTTGGAAAGATAGAGGATCATAGATGTAAAGCTGTCAGGAATGTTAGAGGCCTTTCTTCAAGCCCAAGCCCTTAAATTGAAATGTGAATAAACTGAGGGATGCCTTACCCAGGGCACAAACCTGATAAATGTCTTAGGATTTGCCTAGATCTTTTTGACTCCAAGTTAAATGATATATTCAGTATGTCATACTGTTTCTCTGTGTGCATGTACATATGTGTCTGCATGTATGTATTCATAAATACACTGAGGAATGAACTATATTCGCCCAACTAAATTGTTGAACTCTACCTCTCTGCAATTGATCCTTATTATTTCTCATTCCAATCCTGTGCATTTCCCCTGGCTGTCCTCCATTCTTGGAATGTCCTTCCTTGTCTCCACTTCCTGACTTCCTTGGCTTCTTTCAAGCTTAACTCAAATCTTCCCTTCTGCTAGATGCCTTATCTTCCTCCATGTTAATATCTTCTCTTTGAGATTACTGAATCTTTTGTGTACATAATTTGTATATTATCTCCCTAATTAGATCATGAGCTCTTTGAGAGCAGAGAATAGGTTGGGATTTGTTTGTTTGGAGGAGGAAGGATTGTCTTTCTAAAGGAAAGTATGCAAGAAATACATTTTAGTTTCTAAAGCCTGAATATATGATTGCACTGTGTTTAGTACACAGTAATCATCAATGCCTATGAAAATTGCTTCTTGAGACCTTTGAAAATAAATAGAATGTTAATTTAGCAAGCATTTGCTATGAATGCCTGTAAGTATACCTTTGTTACAGAAAATACAAAGATGATTAAGACATTATCTATGTCCTCGTGATGTTTAGTCTAAGGTTAATACACAGTACAATAAATTAAATGTGTAGTAATAATTATAGTATAGCGTGTCTAGCATAGGAGAGTGCTGTGTAAATTTAAAAGAAAAAAGTTTTTTTGCTGGAGTCATCAAGAAAAGCTTCCTAGGAGAGTAAGCATTGGAACCAGGACTTGAAAGAAGAGTAATATTTCAACAGACTTGGGAAGATAGTGCTTTAGTCACAGAAAACAGTAAAAGCAAAGACACAAAGGTGGGAAAGTCCTAGATATTGTGAAGGGCAACAAGTACAGTCAGTCCTCAATATTCAAAGGCTTAACTTTTTCATCTTCAAGCACTTGCAAAATTTTATTCATAACTTCATTTTCACTTTTGTATTAGCAACCCTAAACATTCCAATCTACATATAGTAAAGGAAAATGAGAGGCAAAATGGATGAAAGTTTGTGGAGCAGCCTGGTAAAATTTTACTAGGCACTTCACTGGTCTTTTTTGCCCTTTTGTTCTAAAGACAGCTCCTCACATTCATTGTATATTTTCATTGTTTACCATTAAAACTCAAGTTTTGTGTTTTAATTATGCCCTCAAAGAGTAGTGCATGTCCTTTGGGCACTAAGTTCAAATGTGCAAAGTCACTGATATCACTTAGGGAGGGAAAAAAAAGCGTTAGATAAACTTGCCAGAATGTTTGTGGCTACCATTAGCCCTGAGTTTGGTATTTGTTGTGATACTAGAGCCACTTGCCAAGTGGCTGTTGGAGGTCTAAATCTCTTTATGTGAGAGGATGATGATTGACAGCTATGGAGGTTCTCAGACTTGTCCTGCCCCTTCACTTAGATATGGTCCTTAACAGATGTTAATGAATCAAAAATTCATTTATCTCCACAAAATGAGAAAATATTTGTGGTATTATAGATTTCATGTGTTATATAAAGTGATTATTGTCAAAAGTCAATTAGGTTTTTTTTGTTGTTGTTGTTATTTTTTTAAAGAATTATACGCAGAAAAGTGGTCACCACAATCTTAATCTCCTGTTTCCCAAAGATTAAATGTATCAACATTCAAGTTTTTGACTTTCATACCATTTTCTAGCAATTCTACCCTTGCAAAAGTTAAGGATTGGCTATATTGCTGGTTAGCTAAAGTGTAACAAAAGTGAAGGCAATAGAGTAAGAGAAGGTAGAAAATGTAGAGTTTACCATATAGCAGAAGATCTTGAATATCATGCTAAGGAGTTTGAACAAGGTAATGTATGATTAAATTATTAAAAGTATCCTTAATTCACAAAAAAGAAGAGTCTCCTTATAGCAGGGGTTTACTAGGAGCCTGGTATTTGAAATAATTAGATAAGATCTGGATGTGTGGAAGAGGGAGTTTCTGTGACCAGGATTGGGATTCCCCGTAATCCTTATAAAATAGTTTTCCATATTTAGAGAGGAAAGATGGTGACTCCAGAGGGAAATAAAGAGTGAGAAAATAGGCAGATAATCAATAGCATTGATCATAATACTTTTACTTGTGCATATTCCTTGATTGTATGATCCCCTGCTTTGAGCCTTGTGACCAAATCTTCAGTAGCCACAGATCAACAGAAATTAAATGAAGGATCCCATAGAAAGTAAAAGATTGAGAATTACTATATTCTATACTATATCAAGAGAATTAGAGATAGGTCCACACTGGGCTCAGTGGATTTTTTGTGTGAAATCATATATAGCATTAGAAGGCTTGGATGGGATGGGGTCTATACTATCAAAGGGAAGAACTAAAATTTACAGCTAAAGAAGCTTAAGATCTAAATGGTAAAGTGACCTATCCACAGTGACAGAGCCAATATGTGAGATATCAGAGCTGAGACTCAAAACTGGTTTAGCATCTTTGAAAGGGATATGAGGAAATGAGTCAGAAATTTCATGTCCTTGGCCTGGTTTTAGACGATAGAACTAGAATCAATGGGTGGAAGATACAAGGAAAAAGATTTTAGCTTCATAAAAAAGAAAGCCTTCCTTTCTATTTGGGTTGTCCCAAAGTAGAATCATCTGCCCCAGAAAGAATTAAGTTCCTTGTTCTAGAAGTCTATGAGCTATATATCTCTCTGGCAGTGATGATAAAGAAAATTGAGTCTTGAGGTGGGAAATAACCTGGATGATCTATGAAGTCCTTCCTGCTCTTAAGTTTCTAGAATTGTTTCTATCATAGCACATTATATCGTACTAATAAGAACTAATGGGTTTTACTTCTCTGTACCTCAGGGTTTGTTTGGGTTTGTTTGTTTGTTATTTTGTTTTGATTTGTTTGGGCAAGCTTAGACTAACATCTCTAAAATTTCTTCTAGTTCCTAGCCTTCTGTATCATAACTGCATCAGCACTATTTGTTTATACTTTCAATGCCACTGACTCTATACATTAGCTGGGCCATCTCTCTTTACTTTCATATTGCTTGATGTTGCTTCTTCAGTTCTTTGACTGCCCTCCTAGGATTTCCTAGGGTGTTGCATCCTTGATTTTTAGATGTAAGGAAATCTAATCTGGCATTGTAGAATTATTGTTTCTCTCTTCTCTCTTCCTCAGATATATGCAGGTGAAATTTGTTTGTACCCGGGCCCAATCATACAGAAAGCAGAAGCTCGAGGCCAACATGTGCCCAGCATACTTAGTCCTGCAATATGATGAGGAATTGGATAGACTATTTATCAGTGAACTGAACACTCAGCACATCCATGTTGAAACCAAAACTGCTACTGTCCCACAGGCTGGCTCTTCTCCTGGACAAAGAAACTTAGAACTGTGTAAGAAGTCCCAGGCAGATCCCTCCGGCAAATTTCAGTCAAAACTGTGGTGTATGGACTCCGAGCAGGGGAAAAGCACCTCTGAGGATGCTGGGATGGACAAGAAATCCTTAGCTGAGCCCTCCTCTTTCCCCCATGAAGACCCTGTTCTTCCTGAATTGAAGCAAGAAGGCATCACCTCTTTAGACTTGGCTCATGTGGCAGAAGTCATGAAGAATTTCCTCAAGGCAGACATGGGATCCATGGCCTCTCTCAGTGTGGGCAGCAACCAAGACCTTGATCGATTCAGTTTCCAGAGCAGCAAGATGCAGGATCTTTTTGTTCGCTTCCCAGAAAACCTCCTGCTGCACAGGGTAGAAAATGCGCATGGTCATGTGCTTTATGCCTTTCTGGTGGAAAGCAAGGAGCGGGAGGGACGGGTGGTACATTTTGCAGTGCTCAGGGAAGAGACCGCTTCCTCTGTCGCCAAGATGCTGAGTGTCTTCACTGAGTTCAATTCTGACTGGTCCAAAGTCAGGGTCATTTTTGTGGAACCATCCTTCCAGCACCGGGATGTGGTGCAGGAGTTGTTCCCATTAGCTCGTGTGCTGCTCTCCATTTACCACACAACCCGACTCCTAGAGAAGAAGCTGCAAAGGAGCCGGGCCAGTCAATCCTTCAAGCACCTGATGAAGGAAGCTTTGCGGGAAGCGGTTTTTGTTGCCTCAAGCCCTGGCCTACAGAAACTGTCTAAAATGGCAGAAACCCTCTTAGACAAGGATCTCTATAGCTACCTACAAGTTCACTGGTTCTCTTGTGAGCTACTTTGGTATATGCATGCCAGGAAGGGTCTTCATGCCTGTAGTACTTACATGGATAGCCTTGACTTAGTTACAAGCAAAGTATCTAGTCTCTTCAGGGAACAGCAGTCCCTGGTGGGCTGCATTTTGCGCTTTGTGGATTATGTTGACTTTTTCAACACCAAACGACCGAAGAACTTGTCCCAACCTCTCCCTAGTGGGGAGAGGGCTAAGCCAAAGGGTTATGTTCCCTTGAGACCCAAGGGAGCCACAGAGAGTTATGTATCTAACCTATCCAAGACCTCCAAGCTCCCTAATGAAGCCACCTCCCTGCATCCTCAGCAGCAGACACAGCAAAAGCCACAGGCCTTTGGAGATAACATGCTAGAGGCCTTGCACAAAAATGGCTCTGATCTTGCCTACCAGCTCTGCCATAATGAGTGGGAAGTTGTGCAGAATTCTACCCAGCTGGTAGAAGTGGCTAGCTGTGCAACAGAGGTCCAGTTACTAGAGGATTCCCACCAGGTTAGCAAGGACGGGTGCACTTGCAGTTGCTCCTTCCAACAGCGCTATCACTTACCATGTCGCCACATCCTTGCGATGCTCCACACCAACAAGGAGGCCGTGAGGGAGGCCATGGTGTGTAGACGGTGGCAGAAACGGTACCAGCACCTCCTCGGACCCCATGGGGAGCTTCGGGATCCTGTCAAAGATTTGAACATCAACCAGGCCTGGGAAGAGGGTAGAGAAGATGTGATCCAGAGCCTCAGCAGCGAGCTGGCCAATCTGCTGATGCAGAGTGAAGGGGCGGAGCTGGAAGAACGCTGTTCCACTTTGGGGAAGATTGTAGACATATGGGCTGAGCCTTGTGAGCTGACAGAGATTGATCAGCAATTGGGAGAGTACAATGATGTGGGGCATCTTCCTTTTCTCTGGGTGAAACAGGAGGAAGCTGAGAAACTCCTTCTTTCTGGGACCACAATACTTCTAGACTGAGGCCCCTAATAAAGCCAAAGACCTCTTTAGAAAGGAGAACAGGAGTGGGACTAGCACACACCAAAGCCCCTCCTTTCTTGTTTTGTCTTGTTTCATCTCTTATCTAATTCCAGGCAGGGCAATTGATGAATTGAGGGATGAGACCCTACTTGTCCTTAGTTGGTCAGTACCACTAGTGTGTCTGTGCCCTTATAGCTGGGACTAGAAGTTGGGCTGGCCCTCAGGATTCGGAAAGGGCCTAAATGCCCTATTCCTTTTCTTGTCATCCTTCTTGTCCCCAAGGTTGAATGTGTTCATAGTTGTGTTCCTGTTGAGGGATTTCTTACACAGGTCTGTTCCTACCCACTCTGAGGCTGAAACTCCTATTTCTCCAGATAGATCTACTTTGGGACCTAGCAAGGGAGTTGTTCAGAAAAGGAAAAAAGGTAGTTTCTGGATATTGCTGCTATACAGAGATTCTGTCACTATACCTGTCCTTTTTTGCAACATTAATAAAAGTTTTTTTTAAATAACCCGTTTATTTGCTTTATCTAGAAACAAGGAGGAGCCTTAGTGTTAATTAATTAGGATATCATTGGATCTTACAGCAGAAAGAATTTTAGAGATCCAGTCCAATCTCATTTGAAGAATCACTTCTAGGAAAGTCCTGGTTTCTTAACTCTTGACACTTAATAGTTGAGGGATTATGGGAAAATTATTTAACTTTTCTAAATCTCAGGTTCCTTAACTATTAGACTAATAATTCTTAGGGAGTTAGTAGGATTGAATAATGCTGCATTTGTATCCAGAAAGATCTGAAGCCTCTGACAATAATTCTCTGAGCACCAACAATTCACTTCACTTCTCAGATAACTGAGAACTTAAGCTTCCAATAACTATTTAATATTCTGATGGGAGAGAGTCACACCAAGAAATCACAGCTTTTTGACAGACCTCACAGGCTTGTTGGGAGAAGTTCTTGAAAAATCTTCAAGTGCTATAGAAATGTGAATAATTCACATGACTAAGATCTAGGGATGGAAGTGGCTCATAAATACTAATTCCTATCACAAGATAAGTAGATGTGATGGATCTAGGCCATTTTTGGAGGTCTTAATCACTTGGGAGCTGTTGATTTATAAGACAGGATATATGTATAGTAGTCTCTTTGAAGTTCTCAATTCTCAGTCTTTAAATGGTGTAGAACAGCCTTTGACTCCAAGTTCAACTTAATCCTCATAGTTCAGATCACTACTTTATTGTTTAGCTATTATCTCAGAATTATGAGATGCTGGCATCCTGGGAATCGGTGAGGTCTAGAGCCTATTTCATGCTTTGTCATAAATGACTCTAAAGGTAGGTATCTACATAGCATCACCAGTCTAACTAGTTCAGCTCCTGTTCCAATGCAGAGTTAACACCTATTCAAGCAAATATACTCTTCTTCTCCCATCTTTCCCCACAATTTATCCTTGTCCTGTCCCTCTATGGCACCTTCTGCTTTCATTTGTTCCTCTGAAAGTCTTTGCAGTTGTTTTTGTTTTTCAAGGCAGTAGGGGTTAAGTGACTTGCCTAAGGTCACGTAGCTAGTAACTTAAGTGTCTGAGGCTGGATTTGAACTTGGATCCCACTAACTTCAGAGTCTGTGATCTATCCAATTTGCCACCTACCTGGCCCCAGTCTTGCAATTGTTAACTTGCTTCCCTTAATTCTGGTACTCTTCACTTTGGGCTTTCAGGAACTCCTTAGCTACCCTTTGTAGCAGGTACTCCTTTCATTCACTGAACTAGATTAGTAGTAAGAGACTGCATGAACTTTACTCTTCACTGCCACTTCCAGACCATCCCTTTGTCACCATCATTCAGCATCCTATTCAGAATGTTCATTTCATCCATGATTATCACCAACTTGTTGCAGCTATCTGCTGACTTTCTGATTATTCTCCCTTCTTTCTCTCATTCAGTAACTGGTTTTTATGTCTTCCTTTTCACTATAACCTCTACTTTCATATTTTTCTAATTAAGACATTTACAGTACTATCTTCTCTAGTACTGAGTTTATAGCCCTCCTAAAAATCTTTTCTCTAATTCATCCCATTGTCTCACCTCCATGATGCAGATTTCTGAAGTTCCTCTGCCTAATCATAATTTATTCTTCCATTTCTCCTTGTGCCCTCTTTCCTAAACTTAATCTTCATCCTCATCACAACCTCATGTTAATTGCTCCCTTAAAAGTTTTGATTTTTGACATTTTCCACCTCAAAAAGAACTATAAATATTTTTGTAGAACTTAGTTTATTTTTGCTTTTTTGTTTTCTTTTCCCTTTTAATTCTCCCCCTTTTTCTGCTTATTTTCCTGTTGAGTAAAATGCATTTATACCCAATTTTGTGTACATATGTATTTTCCCCTCCTTTGACCAGTTCAGATAAGAAATCTAACTTTCCATTTTCCTATTCTTCCTTCAGCAAAGAATATTATATTGCCTCCTTTACTGGAAAAATAAAGAGTTTGTTGCCCCCATCTCCCGCCTTCCAGGCTTCAAAAAAACCCTGTTTATTCCACATTTTCATCTTTGTTCCAGTCTTCTGTAGAGGCTGTGATGCTCAGAGGGGACTTCCACTCTTCCTTCACAATTCCCACAGTGGAGCCAGTTATTAGTCAGAGTACAAAATCACATACTGAGCATGCTTCTAGCCTTCAAATAAGGTCCATGTGTCATCAGTTTTGTGTATACTTGACCCCTCCATCACAATCAGACCTGGCTTTAGAATTTGAAGTTAAATCAGTACTATGATCTCTTCTGGAAAGAACCTATCAATTTGCTGTCTAATTGGTCAAATCAATATACCTGTGACTCCTTTGATTGAACTTCCCTATGTGTTATCTTCCCCATCAGAAGATAAGGCAGGGATTATCACAGTTTTGCATTTGTGCTTAATATAAAAGTTCACAAGTGCTTAATTGTCCTCCTGGGTCTGAAGAGGTGGGCTTCTACTATTTGTAATCTTGATTCTTCCCCATTGTCTTTTTAAGAATTTTTCTTTTTTAATTCTCCTTTTGCTTGTCTTTAGTCTCTCACCTACTTCTTTACTCCCTATAACTATGGCTAGATTCTTTACCTGTCCCCTTCTTTAAAGCTCTACATAATCCTACTGTCCTAATTCTTTTAACTATCTTAAATATGGAGGTTCTGATTAGTGCAAATAATCCTCTGAAGTGGTTATATATATTTGAAATTATGAGTATGTAAAATATCTTACCCAGTTCCAGCCTAGTAAAAATAGGCAAATTCCTATAAAGGGTTGCCTTTATCTTTTCACTGTGTAGTCACTACACAGTACCGTGAAATTTGGCTTTTCTGGAAAACACATCATTTAAAATTCCTCTCTCCATTATTAATAATGATACATTTTTTCTTTTGATCTTGCTCCTTTTTTTATGATCTCTTAGGGATACAATTCCAGAAATGGGATTGCTAGGTCAAAAAGTATGCACAGTTTGATAGTACTTTGGGCATAGTTCCAAATAGTTTTCCAGAATGGTGGGTCATTTCACAATTCCACCAACAATGTATTAATGTTCTAGTTTTCCTACATCCTCTCCAACATTTATCATTATCTTTTCCTGTCATTTAGCCAACCTGAGAGGTGTGAGGTAGTACTTTAGAATTGTTTTAATTCATATTTTTCTAATGGTGATTTAGGGCTTTTTTTTTTCATATAATTATAGATGACTGATTTCTTCATTTGCAAATTGTCTGTTCATAACTTTTGACCATTTATTAATTAAGAAATGACTTGTATTATAAATTTGACTCAGTTCTTTATGTATTAGAATGAGGCCTTTATCAGAAAACACTGGCTGTATAAATTATTTCTCAGCTTTCTGCTTCCCTTCTAATCTTGGCTAACTTGGCTTTGTACAAAGTTTTTTGAATGTAATTTAGGCAAAATTATCCATTTTGCATTTCATAATGTTTTCTATTTCTTTGGCCATAAATTCCTCCCTTCTCAACAGATCAGATTTTTTACTCTCCTAATTTGCTTATAGTAATATTCTTTGTATAAATCATGAACCCATTTTGACCTCATCTTGGTTTAGGGTGTTAGATGTTGGTCAGCACCTAGTTTCTGTCATAGTAATTTTCCAATTTTCCCAGCAAGTTTTTTCAAATCGTATCCCAGAAGCTGGAGTCTTTTGGTTTGTCAAACACTAGATTATTATAGTCACTGACTATTGCAAATAATCTAATTCCTAACCTAAAGATTCTACCCCCAAATAACATTTCCACCATAATGCCTCTTCCTATCCCCTGAAGGGTTCTTCCCTGATCTCCAAAGCCCTCACCCCCATCCAAGGTTTCAGACCAAGTAAGAAACAGTTCATGCTCTTATCTTCACTTATTCAACCTCTTTGGGGTTCAGCTCCTGGGCCTTCTTCATTTTTAAATCTATTCACATGTAGTCAGAGGAGTCACTGCACCATTATGTTGATCCAAGGAAGTTTTTCATCTCAAAGATGAATAGATCTATTCATATTTTTTCAGATATTCAGATAATAGCCATGATTATCTGGGTACAGGGTTTGGAAACCCTTGATATGTATTGTAATTAGAAGTCAAGGTCCATCACGTAGTCAATGGAAGAGCCAAAGAGGCCACCCAAGATATCCTGCTTAAGAAATGGATACTCCTAGCTTGGTGAAGGCCGCAAGGATCTATAACTCTCTAAGCAGCCGCAGGGCACGGGCCAAAAGAGATGGGTGTTGACATTAACATAGAACATCGGGCATAAGATGCTGCGCTCCACTGCCAGCAGCACATTCTTCTTGTACATGTCATTTAGGGAGATGCTGAAGTTGAACAGCATGCTGAGACAAGGTAGGTTTTGTGTAGAAGCAATGATACCCCAGGCAAATTTAGCATAAGAGGAATGGTCAGTTTGAACCACAGGTAGGGAAACAAGATATTGAAAGCAATGGTAGCTAATGGCCCACCTTGCAGAAAACTACCCCAGCATACTTTAGACAAAGGTTGTTGGAGGTGATCATGACAATGAAGATCATGGAGCAAGATGTCCCAGAAAAACTTCATGTGCATCTGCACAGAGGGGCAGTGCACAGTGCTGGTCATAGCTGGGAATTTTGCAAAGGAGGATGGTCACCATACAATAGTAGAAAATGACAAAGATCAAGTAGTCCAGCTGAAACTAGAGACTGTTCAGTTTTTTTCAAGAAGACCATAAACACAGAGGTGAACCAGTAAAGGGAAAGCACCAGGTCAATCTGCATTGTCTTCAGTAAAAATGATTTCTACCCTGACACTCCCTTTACTAATGGCTCTAAAGATTTTCTAAGGTCCAGAAATCTCTTTAGGGAAGATTCTGTTCATGGCAAAGATGAGAAAAATTAAGGTCATTTATGCAGCCTAGAAAATCGGGTCCAGGCACTGATCCTTAGGAGAGGTGAGTAAAGGGAGAAGCTGGTGAGAAAGGGCAGAAAGTCTTTGCAATATGGGAGAGATGATGAGAGACACCAATGTTAGAGATGAGGAATTTCATAAAATCATAGAATGTTAAAAGTGGAAGGAAATCTTAGAACAGAGAACACAAAATTGGATCTGGAGGAGATCCTAGAATGGAGATCACAAAATAGCAGAGTGGACACAGGGGATGTTAAAATCTTGGGGGATCCTTAGCTCAAAGAATGTTAAATAACAAAGGATGTTAGGGACTAATAGATACCTTATAACACAGAATATTAGAAAAATCAAGAATCTTGGAACGTAGATTATTATAATTTAACTATAGAATGGTTAGAAATAGAAATAGTCTTTTAAAAAATAGAATGTTTAGAGGTATAATAAAGGAAATGGAATATTAATTTTCTTTTTAAAATATTTAATGGTATTTTATTTTTTCCAATTTCATGTGAATTCAATTTTCAAAATTCATTTTTTGAAAGATGAGTTTAAAAAAAATTTTTTTCCCTCCCTTCCTTCCCTCATCCTCAAAATGGCAAGTAATCTGATGGATTTCCATAGTAGTCATGTTGTGAAAGAAGAAATAAAAGAAAAAAAAAAACATGAAAAAAATAAGTGAAATAATATGCTCCAATCTGCATTGCTGCAGTTGTTCTTTTTCTGGATATGGTTAGCATTTTCCATCATGAGTCTTTTAGGATTGTCTTTGATCAGTGTATTGCTGAGAAGAGCTATTGAATCAGAGTTGATCACTGTACAATATTACTATTATATACAATGTTCTGGTTCTGCTCACTTCATTCAGCATCAGTTCAAGTCTTTCCAGATTTTTCTGAAATCTGCCCACTCATCATTTCTTATAGCACAATAGTATTCCAACTATATTCATATATCTTAATGAGCATCTCTTCAATTTCTAGTTCTTTGCCACCACAAAAAAGAGCTATAAATATTTTTGTACATATAGATCCTTTTCCCTTTTTTATGATCTCTTAGAGATAGAGACCTAGAAGTGATATTGCTGAATTGAAAGGTATGCACAGTTTTATAGTCCTTTGGGCATAGTTCCAAATTGTTCTCCAGAATGGTTGGAGACTCCAGCATCTCCAGCAACAGTGCATTAGTGTTCAAATTAGGAAATGGAGTATTAATTAGTGCAAGAAGGAATCTTACCAAAAAAAACATTAAACAGAAAGAACTTTAGCACACATTGTTAAAGATAAAAGAACTTTCATCATAGAATGCTAAGAACTCAAAGAAACCTATCTCCAATGAAATGGAGTGTTAGAGCATGAAGGAATCTTTAGAGATGGTTTTATCAAGACCCTTTATTTCACAGGTGGGAAGGCCTAATTATCGCCTAATACTTCTACTGGCTTATCTCCTTATTTTTCTTTTCCTCCTTGCAGCTTTTGACACATTAGACCACTACTTTTCCCTTGGCTTCTGTGGCTCTGCCTCTCTTGGTTCTGACTGTGTTCAGGAATTCTTGAAATTCTCTTATCTGATTACAATCCATTGTCATTTCACCTCCACCTTTGTCTTGCAAACCCAAATCCCATTCTTTGTCCTCCCTGAAACCTCTCCTCTTAATCCTTCCACTCCTCAAGTCTTTTCCAGACCATCAGCCTCTACTGACTACACTCATCAACCTTCCTTATCTTTATCCCTTAATGAACCTGTTCAATACCAAACTTTCCTCTTCTTTTGAATATTCCTTCCTTATATTGCCAGTCTTGTCTTACCTGGCCACAGCCTTGGATTTATGACAAATTAAAAGCTCAAGACACATAGTTTCTGTATAACTAATACTTTAATTATGGTTAGCAAATAATCAATAAATTGAGTCCAGTGGCTCTGTAAAAACACTCAATTACACTGACCTTGTTCCTCACACTTCTTGATTCTGACCATTTTCAAGAACTGTCCGACATTCTTGGAACACTCTTCTCTCTTCATTCTGGCTTTCCTGGTTTCCTTCAAACCTCACTTAAAATCTTTTCTTCAAAGCAACTTCTTTGAGAAGCCTTCTTTAATTTTAGTGCCTTTCTTCCGAGATTATCTTGTATATAACTTGGATTTGGCTTCCCTATTAGATTGTAAGCTACTTGTAGTTTCTGTGTTTTTGTTTTTGCCCCTTTTGCCCCTTCTTTGAATCTCCTGCACTAGTGCCTGGCACATAGTAGGCTCTTAAATGCTTATTTGCTTTTGAGGTGTGTGTGTATGATTATGAGCTAGGTGGTCCAGGCCTGGAGTCAAGAAGATCCAGGCTCAGACTAATGTCTGATCCTGTGGATCTCACTTAGCACTATTTGCTTCAGTTTACCCACCTGTAAAATGAACTAGAGGAGATGGCAAACACTCCAGTATCTTTATCAAGAAAAACCTAAATGAGGTCATGAAATCAAACAGGATTGAAACTGAACAGCAATTATACATATATATATTTATATGTATATTTGTATATTATACATATATATACTTTCTTGCTAGGTAATCTCATCAGTTCTCAAGGATTCAGCTATCTTTATGCAAATGAATCCCTAGATATTCAATTTATCTGATACCCTATTGAACATTTCCATCTGACCATCCAGAAAACATATCAAAATAAACATATCTAAAAAGAGAGCTTAGGTTTCCCCCCAAAATCCATCCTCTCTACTAAAAGTTCTTATTTTTGTTTTTCCAAGATCCTTCCCCTTCTCTCATACAGCCTCTGCCCTACTAGTCAGGCTTTTTTCACCTCTTATCTGAACTTGGTGACTTTCTAGTTGACGGCTCTGCCTTCAGTAATAAATACTTGACAGTAATCTCTTTTCAATCAGTTCTCTGAGTAACTTTCAAACTGATACTCCTAAAGCAGATCTAAAACCATGTCATTCCCTTACTAAAAAAAAAAAAAAATGGTTCCCAGTTGCCACAAAGATAAAATATGAAATCCCCAGCCTGGAATTTAGGCCCATAGAGTTAGAGCTGGCCATATAGTCTGATAGCCTCCTCTAAGAGATAATTAAGACTTTCAGTGATTAGGTAACTTAAGGTCATATGGCTCTTTGAGAGGTTTCAGACTCAGGTCTTCTGAAGGCCAGCTCCAGCATTCTATGCATTAAACCTAGAGGAGCCTCCACAGTCTGGCTCCAGCGTACCTTTCCAGTTTTATTCCCTCTAATCCCTCCCCTACGCTCACTTTCCACTGTACTCTTCCCAAGACACAACATTCCCTCCTCCCCTGCAACCCCGGGATTTGTACCAGATACTTTTTTTGCATTTCATTTCCTCTGATTTACACCTAGTTGAATTTTTCTTCAGAGTTCAGGTACTACCTCTTCCACTCTTTCCTTTAAAGTGCTTTTATTTTGTATTTTTAATGTATTTTGTATTATTTTTATCAGTTTTTATTTTTGATTGATATTTTATTTTAAAAATAATTTACTCCTTATATTGTTTTCCTGAATGCACCTACTTTGTAGCTGTTGTGATCCCCACTAGCACAAGCAGGTCATAGTGGTTTATTTTTACTTTTTGCATCCTCAGAGCTTAGCATAAGGCCTTGCACATAGTAGGGGCTTCATTTTTGGCTTGAAGCCTTTTCAACCTGTTCATTCCTGAGGCCGCCAGGCCCAGAGGGTGAGGTAGGGAGTTAGAATGAAAACGTTTCTTTGCGACCCTACGCTGCGGAGACGAGAGGCCTTCCCAGGTCCGAGGTGGTGCAGCTCATCGGTGTCCCCAACATCTCCGCCCCCACACCAAAGACTCACTACCAGAGACTCAGAGAGGGAGGAAGGATTTCCTTGGTTGAGAACTTTTACTTTTCTACAGATTTCCACCGCCTAGCCGCCATCCGGCTGTTTCCATAGTAACGCACCCTTCCTTCCGGTGCGCCAGCTCTTAGACGCCCCGCCCCCTACAGGTTTTGTTCCCTCCGGGAGCTCGAACCGCCGATGGCGCTGCTTATAAGCCCGCCCTGATGTGCGTCGGCGTAGCGTAGCGAGGGGCTGTAGTTCCTCTGGAGCTAGCTCTGCGGAGGGCGACCTGCGTGCTGATAGGTGGGCGTGGAAGCCCGTCCGTGCTAGGGCGGTGTTCGGCTGTGAGCCCGGAAAGACGATGGCCAAACGCAACAGTCGGTAAGAAAAGCGTGAGGCCTCACAGGCTCTGCCGTTCCCTCGCCCCTTGGAGTTAAAGAGTTGTAGCTCTCTATCCTCTCTGGGGGGCCTTCGGAAGTCAGATCCTGGGACCTTAAAAAAGGGGCCTGGATTCCTCTAATTCAGAGTAGGGTGTTCCTCATTTCCCGCCCCGCCCCCCACGGGGTCAGTGATCGGCCCCGCCCCCTCCCGAGTGCCCTTATGGCTTGGGGAGAAGGAGGTGGAACTAGCCGTGGACCTCGCAAATCGTGTCCTTAAACCGCCCTCTTAAGTGCTTCGCTTCAACTCCTGTAACTCCCCCTCCACAGGCACCTTGGCGAAAACGCGGATTGAGCCCCTCCAGGCCGAAGCTGCCCTTATCCTTTCAGTCCTTCCAGACCCACTGTTTCCACATGGCCCTAAGCGCCCTGAAGGAGCTCCAGGCTGGAGACCAGGCCCCTTTACTAGTCTTTGAAGTGGGCAGGAACTCTCAGTTGGCCTCCCTGAGCTACCAGTCTCCCATCATGCGACGAGTCTTCATGAGATTCCCTGAAGTGTTGTTCATACACCGGACCCCCAATCCCAGGGGCAAAATACTGTACACCTTCTTGGTGGATGGCCCTGGGGTGCAGCCTGAGTGCAGTCTGACCAGGATCGTGTATTTCTCTGTCCCAGTCAAGGAGAACATCGAGGGTTTGGTTCAGCTGTTCCAAACTTTCAAAAAGTTTAACCCTGAGTGGGAGAGAATTTGCACCATCCTTGTGGATCCGTATTTCTCTTTGTTGCCTGTTCTAGCTATGGAATTTCCATCCGCAGAGATCCTTCTGTCTGCCTTTCATGTATGTAAGTTTCTTCAGGGAAAATTTTACCGCCTTGCCATAGAGCAGTCAGTGAAGAAGCTGCTGCTCACCAACCTGCAGTACACTATGTGTTCAGCCACAGCCAGTAACTTGAAGAAAATGCATACCCTCCTTAGTGACTCTGTCCCCCAAGACCTGCAGCCTGACCTTCACCTGACCTGGCTACTAGATGACAGGATCTGGCTGGCACACAGGTGGAGGAGCAAGGCTGAGAGTATCTGCTACTTTCGGGACCTAGAGATCACAACTCGGGTCATAAGCCAATTCTTTGGGATCGAATTGTCTTTGGAAAGGAGTATCCTTTCCTTGCTAGATTACTTGAAGCAGAATATAGATAAGGAAGGAGCCTCCAACCCAGACCTGAGCACCCCAGCCAACTCTACCCCACCAGAGCCTTCTGCAGAAGTTACCAAGCTCCAAGAAGTAGAAGCCTGCATCCAGCATTCCTTGCAAACCATTTGTGCTGAACCTGCTGCCCAGCTCTGCTTGGTAGAATTTGCTGTGGTTCAGAGGTCTATACAGTTGATTGGTTCAAGCACAGACAAGGTGAATGTTCAGATCCTAGAGGACATGCATGAAGTACACCCTCAAGGTCCTGGCAGCTGTACCTGCCACTTCAGCCAGACATTTGGACTGCCCTGCCGTCATATTCTGGCTGTCCTTAGCTCCCGACAGCAAGTGCTGCAGCCTGAAATGCTACCTGAACAGTGGAAACCTGGCTGCAGAACACCCCCCAATAGTGTGGCCAGCCTAGCCAATATCCTGGGCAGCAGGTGGAATGTGGCCCTAGACAAGGAGCTATTGGTCGCATTCCTCACTGGGGAGGTGAGGCGGCTTTTACTTCAGTGCAGCCGGGAAGAGTTTGAGCGACGCTACAACACCCTCCGTGAACTGGCAGACAGCTGGATTGGACCTTACTTTCAAGTGCAAGTGTAGGCTGTCTTCCTTTGTCCCTGCTGGATGTACTCTGTGCCATGACCCACCTAGCTGTCCTTCCTCAACCCAGCTAAAGGGGGTGATGAGTATTGCCTAGGACAGTGACATAATCTCCAAGCTTCAGTTTTCTCAATTATTACATGGAGATACCCGTCTTACTACCTGCCTCACAAGATTGTTTTGAAGAAAGCATTTTCTAAACTATAAAGTGACACAGAAACGAGATTTGTTTTTAACCCAATGGGGAAAAAGGGAAGGAGTAAAGTACCCCACTACATTCCAACTTTCTTTGCAAACATTTTGTACTCTTAAGGATCAGCTGACCCAATAGATGAGGAGAAAGGCTGAGACCAAATAACAGGTCAGCCCAGCTGCCTAGTCAGCTGATTCCGTCCCCCTGTGACCAAAATAAGCATTTTTATAGCCTAGGTGAGGAACTTTGTTTAGTGTCTATACTCTATGTCTCATTGTCCTGCTTGGTCCTTGTGATTGAATCTAAATGCTGCTTATGTCAATACTGCTCATTTAGAATTTTAGCTCACCACCATTCCTGGAAAAAGAGTAATGTTTGCCATCCTTATTCTATTCCCTGCCCACTGCTAGCAAGGGAAGTTTGTACTGAATAAAGGCTTATAGCAAAGCTACTAAGTCAAATGATTGCTGCTACCATAGAAATAGGAAAAGAGTATCTCCCTTCCTCCTCCTCCTTCCCAATCAGTTTTTGTAATCTTAGGTTATTGCACTATTTTCTGGCCAAACTCATTTTCCTGTTAAAGTGAATAAACTTCCCAGCCCTTGGTAGTATTGAAATGCTGGTGTGTAGACATCATATACTTCCCAGATATTGTACCATCCCCTGCAGAAATGGGTCCCCCATCTAGCTGCCCAATAACCATACAGAGAAGCCACCCAGTGAGTCTAGTGCAATTTCATCTGGCTACAAGCAGGAACCAGGACCCTGACTCCTTCTGGGCCCCACCAGTGGGGCCTGGCCAAGCATCATGTGAGACTGGGCCTGACCCCACCTCCCCTCAGTAGCCCCCTCAGGCTCTGGATGGGCCATCATGAAGGCCTGGGCAGCCCGGATCATGTCCTCTTCCCTCAGGCCTGGGACAGGCACAGTGGGGATGCCAGCAATCATCATAGCCAATGTGAGAATGCAGATGTCAGGCTGGGAACCAGGCTCTTTGCCCCCTGCCTCTTTGGGCATCAGCAGGGCCCCTGGAGATAGCCCACAGAGCAGCAGTGGCCCATGCCCCCCAAGGCTACCCATCTGCCCTCCAGCCAACTGAGGGACCCTGCCCCGTGGGCAACCATCTTCCCAGCCCAGGTTCTCAAGCTGCCTCACATGAGGAAATTTTCTGCAGTATCTGCCATGATACTCTTTCCGCCGAAGCGGCTCCCAGCCAGCCCCCCCTGGGCAGATCCCAGGCTCTGGTGTAGGTAGAGAGTGACCCCAGGACTGGGGAGCTGCCTGACGCTCAGCTTTCTGGCTTAGCGGACCTGGCCCTCCAGGGGCTACCACCACTGGCTCCATGGGACCATAGAGGCTGAGAGAGGAGTTTGGAGGGCCTGCCCCACCTGCAGAGACAGGAATGAGATAGAAAGTGATTTACAACCCCTATGATACCTTGAGGGTGATGCATAACTATAAAAACTGGCTGGGATCCAGCAAAGGGGAAGTTCAGGTCATCAAACATTTTTAACATTATATGGTCTAAAATTAGAAAGGGCCCTTAGAGATCATCTAGGCCAGTGCCCTCATTTTTCAGATAAGGCAATCCAGAGACATCAAATAAATTGCATTAGGGTACATAAATAAATGATAGAGCTGGGATTTGATTAGGTATTCTGACTGTTAAGTTCCAGTATCAATCTAGGTGCCACCTTGCCTTTACCTTTGGGATAGCAGCTTTAAGGCTATACTTTCCCAGGAGGGATAACAACAACCTGGGACACTGCATATAGGTGACATGTCAGGGGTAGTCTTGTTCCTCTAATCCAAAGAAACCATCATCTTACCTTGGCCAGAAGTAAGGAGACCCGAATGAGCTCTCTGTGTCATGAAGTAGGACATGGCTCCCACAGGGGCCCCAGGTTGTGAGGGAACAGTAGGACAATTCCTTCATGTCCTACCCCGCTCACCCTTCTAGAACCCACCTCACAACCCTAGGCTGTGTTAGCTGGAATCTACCTCATAGAACTGGCTTGTCCATTCTAGAACCAGTGTACCTCTCTGTGCTCAACCGAGGCAAAGGAGCCTGTGGAACATTAACAGTGCTGTGTTGTGGAAAAAGTAGCATCTGGGGAGTCACACAACATGGGTTGTTCAAACCTATGCTCTTTATTTGTGTGACCCTGGCCAAGTCATTTAACCATAGCCTAAGTATCCTTATTTTTAAGAGTACAGTTTTGGACTAGATCCCCGATGTGCTTTCCAGTTCTAAATCTTTTGATTAGGAATCTAGAGATTTGAAGGGAAAGGGGGAAGGGGTTTGGTCCTACTACTAACCTGCATCTGAGTTTGGGCATAGCACTAAGTCTGGCTCATTTAAAATGGGCTGTCAAGCTACTGCTAAAGGACCAAATCAGGCAATTTCTTGGCCTCAGTCCACATGAGCTAAGAATGTTTTTTACATTTTTTCAAAGGTAAAAACCATTCTAGATGGGGGTATACCAAAAAAAAAAAAAAAGAAGAAGTTGACTCAGTTTGTCAATGATCTTTGCTCCTAGAACAAGAGCTATGCTTTAAATTGTTCCCAGTCCTAAGATGTCTAGTAGAATAGAAACAATGAACCAAACCCTACTTCACCCTCCCTCCCCCCAACTAGGAGATTTGGATTCTTGTCCTAGTCTTACAAAATAAATAGGTATTCTTGCCCAAATCATTTCAACTCCCCATCTCTTGATTTCACCATCTATATATTCACCCTTGCCTAGCCTACTTGACAGATCTTTTGAGAATTAAATAATATAAAAATCTGAAAAATATAAGACACTGAGTATACATTAGAAGACAAAAGGGCAAGAAGCCCTGATCTAAGAATCACCCAAATGTGAACTCATCATTTCTTTTATTATGACTTCTAGCAGGGTGGCCCTAAAGGGCTCATTTTACAGTAGGGCAAGTTCTTTCAAAGATCTGGCTTTAAGTAAAGGCATTAGGGACAGGCGTTCCTGAGGCTGAGACACCTGGCACTAGGGAATTTTATTGGGGACCTCACTCATACTTGCAGAAATCCTTGAGGCCTGTGGGCAGGTGCAGCCCATCGATGGCAAGTCTATGTATCACACTTCTCTGAATGACAATGCGGCACAAGGTCTGAAGGGAAGGCACTGCAGAGAAAGAGAAAGATGAATTGGTGATAAAGATCTCAGGCTGGCCACCTCCATTTGCTTTGGAGATTATCAGGTGTAGCCTGGAAAAAATGGATCTAAACTAGGAGTCTAGAGACCTGGATTCGTGTCTCAGTGTTTCCTTGGATGAATCATTTTACGGTTTTGGCCCCTATTTTTCCAGGTATAAAACTGGAACACCTTCCAATCTACCTCACTAGCTATGAGAAGATTATGTGAAAGCACTTTGAAAAGCAGGGCACCACACAGCCATTCAAGGCTTTTCTCAACCAGGCATCTATCAGCTTTTTAATTTCATCTTACACAAAGGTATACTGGATTCACAGATTAGAACTGTGATAAATTTATCACTTTCATTATATATATCATTACATATACATATATAATGATAATATGTATATATAAATTATCAATAAAATGATAAATTTATCATTGTTTCTCAACTTACCCTCTCATCTCTGGGCCTTTCCTTACTTGATATCTCACACCTGAAGTAGCTTCTCTTTGAAATCTTCCCCATTTAAAGATCACATAAAGCCTTCTTTGATTTCCCTAGCTGGAAATAATCTCTGCTTTTTGGGATCTCTCATGGTATTTTCGGCCTTTTGTGTACATTTATTATACATTATAATTTTCTGGGAATATATCATCTTCCTTCCCTATTCCCCCACCGCTATTGGCTCCCTGGAAGCCCGTGAATCTTGATCATTTTTCATTTTTTAATCATATTTAGTCCTATTCACTCAAGTTCTCTCTGATGTCTGATTATAGCATGAAGGTAACAGCTAAACCAAGCAGAGCAACAGCTGCTAACCTGCAAAAGATTCCATGGGTACTATATCTAGTAATTGTAATTCAAACTGCTCAGACCTATAGTATTGTTTTCCTAGTGGCCATAATATAAATTAAAGAATAAAAAGTATCTTAACTGTACTTATTTTTCTAGCCCTTTAATGTTTAGAAAGTGCCCAAATTACCTTGTATCACAGTGGATTGGGTTATAGCCATTTTACAGATGAGGAAACTGGGGCTTGGATAAATTTCGTGATCATGATATTGCTGGTCCTGGTCTTTCTCTACAATATGCTGATTAGTGTGGTATTGTGACTTTGGTTAAGTCTCAGTTTCCTTAGCTATAAAAAGAGGAGCTTGGACTAGTGATCTCTAGGGTTCCCTTTTCAGTTCTATCTCCTATAATGCCTTTTTTACAAATGAGGAAAGGGAGAACTGGGGGGAAGATAGACTGATCTGATTATTAGTGATTCCAACTCAGGCCTTCTGCAGCATTGGGCAATCCTATACCTACACCCATATTCCAGCTGGACCAGGCGAACACTCTTGGTGGACGCGAAGACATCAACCACAGCATAGAGGGGCTGGGTGGTGGGTAGCCCTCGGGCGCTGGGACCCATATCCTCCCCGTTAATGAGGATATGCATGTCGGCCGTGCCATCTGGACGCGGGCAGAAGAGCACCCCGAGGCGGCTGCGCCGCGCAGTGGGTGGCAGTACGTTGAGCTCATACAGCTGGTCCAGCAGGTGGCTGTAGCGGCCCGGCCGACTTCGGCCCACCAGGCGGTCGCGGGGAATCCGCAGCTGTTCGATGTGCAAATAGGGCTCGTCCAGCAAGCCGGATGGACGGCCCGGCGGCTCTTCCTCCTGGCCCTCGGTGACCACGCGGTTGTGGTGGCGAGTGATGGCAAAGACCCAACTCCGGCCCAGACTGACCAGATCAGGGAGAGAGTATTCGGGCACCGGAGCCAGACTGCCGGGGTCCAAGGCAGTCAGGCCCAGGCGCAGGTGGCCGCACCAGCCCAGCTCCTTTTCCTCAATCTCCACTAGGAATACCTGGCCCGGTGCCAGCGGCTCGCGGCTGAAACACAAGCCGTTCGCGAAGCTCTCCACGCGGGTGGCCCGTGTCCCCGACGGGTCCACGCGGATGTTAACTCCGTGGACCTCATGGAAACGGGTCGGGGGCGGCTCTCTGTACGGAGCACCTCCGGGAAGGACCGGGACACTTTCTGGGGCCGCCGCCATCTGCCCGTTGCAGTGGGATAGGCGAGCGCCAGGGGCTATTTTGGGCTCCGGGGCCGGGCCCGGATTTGGAGAGGGCCATATAGGCTCCCGAGGGTCTCCAGACTGAGGCGGGACTGGCCTGGGGTCCTAGCGCCGTCCGCTACTAGCCGACTCCGACCGTGGGCGGGCGCAGACGGGACGCGACCCTTCCCCACCCCACTACCCGGGGCCTGGGGAGGACAGACTCAGTAAGCTCGCCAGTGCCTGCAGGCGCGGAAGGGGTGCGAATTCCCGGGGGCGACCCAAACTCTTGCCGGGAAGTGGACTCCCCCTACTCGTGACTGCCGATATGATTAGTGATCAGGTGATCGGGATAGATCACGTGATCTGAGCACATCACGTAAATATGTTCATGTGACAGCCGTCCTCACCTGTATCCCCGAGAGAGCTGCGGGACCAACCAGACGGACTCTGAGAGCAAGGTGAGCGGGGTTCGCTACCGCTGTCAAGTCGGAACCTCTCTCCTCGCAGCCCCGGCGCGGGGAAGTCGGGATGGGGTGGAGTGAAGTGGGGAGCCCGATCTCATTTCCTCAGTGTTGCCGGCATCTCCCGAGAGGAAGTGCCGTCCTGTAAACACCTCGTCTCCCCGCAGATGGGTCCGGCCGCGCTCCTGCTGCTGCTGCTGCCGCCTCTATTCGGGCCACCCCCAACCGAGGCAGCGCCCCAAATGGACGAGATCTTGCGGCTTCCAGGGCTGATGAAACAGCCATCCTTTCACCAGTACTCCGGCTACTTGAACGTCGGAGGCGGCAAGCACTTGCATTACTGGTCTGGCTCGGGGCTGGGCTGAGGAGGTTTCCCCGGGAGAGGGAGGCACGTTCTCCAGGGAAGTAGGCTAGGGGAAGGGGAAGGAGTAGGGGTACCGACTGACCTAGATCCTAAGGGGGGGGGGGGGGAGAGGGGTGTCTGGGAGATGGGGTTGGAGGTGTGGATAGACATTCTCACTCAGGCTGTCCTCCCTTGAAGGTTTGTGGAATCCCAGAAGGATCCTCAGCATAGTCCTGTGGTTCTGTGGCTCAATGGGGGCCCAGGATGCAGCTCCCTAGATGGACTCCTCACTGAGCATGGCCCCTTCTTGGTTAGTTGGCCCGACATTTTCATCTTCCTTGTCTTTCATCTCTCTGTCCTTTCACTTCCCCTTTCTCTCTAGCATCAGAAGTTAACTGGAGAGAACTGAATCTAAAAGAAAAGGACTCAGGAAAAAGGCCTTCTAACAAGACCTTTCCTGCCATTCTTTTGGCCAGGGAGATATCTAAGGCTGTCCTTTCTTCCTCAGATCCAGCCAGATGGAAGTACCTTGGAATATAACCCTTATTCCTGGAATTTGGTAGGATTGGGGGTGATGAGGAGGGAAAGCAAAATATAAACCTTGGGAATTTGAAGCCAAGAACTTCCTACATCTGTCTTCCCTATACAATCCCCAGAATGCCAATGTTCTGTACCTCGAATCCCCTGCTGGTGTGGGCTTCTCCTATTCTGATGATAAGAACTATGTGACCAACGACACTGAGGTGAGCCTTGTTAGCTGTTCTTTGACCCTTCTCAGCCTTTCTCCACAAACTCAAACCCCCGTGTATTCTACACAGAATTACTTATCAGCTGTTTTACTTTCCTTGCTCAGGTTGCCGAAAACAACTATAAAGCGCTCCAAGAATTCTTCCGCCTCTTTCCTGAGTACCGTAGCAATCAGCTGTTTCTCACTGGGGAAAGTTATGCTGGCATCTACATCCCTACACTGGCTGTGTTAGTCATGCAAGATTCCAGCATGAATCTGCAGGTATGAGGAAGGAAGAAAGCCTGGAAGTGGAGGAATTTGGGAAGGGGGAAGGTCAGGGAACCATGGGGTAAGTGACAGACCAGGAGGCTCCACTTTTAGTTGGGCCATAGTCCCTCTGAAACATAGGGAGCCAAAGCTTGGTACTGTTTCCCTGTTCTTGGATTTGGGTCTTGGCAGGAGTGGTCTTAAGAAGAGGATGAAGAGAATACTTATTCTAGCCCCTTGGAAAAGCCTAATCATAACTGAGTTCTGTTTGTATGTATGTGTGTCACAGGGTCTGGCTGTGGGCAACGGACTTTCCTGCTATGAACAGAATGATAATTCTTTGGTCTACTTTGCCTATTACCATGGGCTCTTAGGCAACAGGTGAGGGGGAAGGGTAGGGTTGCTGAGAATATGATAAAGAAATGAGGGCTGTGGAGTAATAGATAAGTCATATGGGTGGGGAAGGATCTTACTTGGCTAAGATCCTGAAAGTATAGTATAGATAATTGATCTGGGTCTGGCCCTTGGCTCCAACCTCAATATGAGGCTGCAGAAGGTGGGGAGAGCAAGGTGTCATCACTTCAATACAATGTAAACTCTTTGAGGTCAGGGACAGGGTTTGTTTCCTTCTTGCATCCCTGGCTCTGAACACAGGGCGGCCCTTCACATCAGATCCTAAGATTTAGAGCTGACAGGGAACTTAAAAGATCCTGTATCTAGCACCTTGACTTTACAGAGGAGGAAATCAAATCTTTAAAAGGGAAGTGATTTTTGTAAAGTCACACATATTATGTAGCACACCCTATGATAGATGTCTACTGAATTGAATTGGGATGCTGTCAGTTGGAGTTTTAAAGCTGATAAAGGAAATGGTTGGAGAGTGGCAAAAGCTGTTGGGTTAAAATATTAAATGATTAATGAATACTCAACATCTTGCCAGGAAATAGAAAAGATTAAAAATGTAGACGACAGAATTTTTTTGTAGCTACTTTTTCTCTGCCAAACTGCCATTGGTGTTCATCAGAACAGGACTTCCCTGGAATATGAATGTTGAGGGGGAATGATAGATATCCAGTGTCCAGATTCTGCTAAATGATGTCTGCCTTTTGGGTCACCCACTTTAATCTTGTTCAGGTTATGGTCTGCCCTTCAGATTCACTGCTGCAACCACGGGAAGTGCAATTTCCATGACAACAAAGACCCAGATTGTACAACTAACGTGAGCTTCCCTCTTTTCTTGTCTTCTCATTTGTCCAGTCCCTACAGTCCTCTTGGACTAAATCTTTTGGGCTACCATTGTATGGGTGGCACCATTGTTCTGTCTACCAAACCTCCTTAGAAATTCTGTTGCTTCTTTCTGGTCTGTTGAGACCAGAAGTGTCCACATAAATATTTACCAACCCTTGCTTTGGTATTAGAATGCCCATTCCCTCCCCACCATCAGTCCTTAACCCCCCCCCCCAAAAAAAAAAAAAACATACATATACTTTCTTGTAGCTGTTGGAGGTGTCACGTATCATAAGCAATTCAGGGCTCAACATCTATAATCTCTATGCTCCTTGTGCTGGTGGAGTTCCTGGCCAAATCGGGTATGTGCTACCATGGGGAGGACCTGGGATCTCTACCTTCAGAGATTTGGTCCTACGCCACCCCCACCCCAGGACTCATGGTCACTCTCTTGCCCACAGGTATGACAAGGACACATTTGTAATAAAGAATATGGGAAATCTCTTCACTCGATTGCCAGTCAAGCAGATATGGAACCAGGTAAGTTTGGCAGAACTCTAGCTTAAGACCCTTCCCCAAACTGTCTCAGACTCATCAGAATCATACAGGTGGTAGAGCCAGAATTGGAATGTATGTTTCTTTCTACTAAAGCAGAGATATCTGTTTATAGCCCATCTCTTCTCTGTCTCGCCTTGTGCCATCACTCCACTTATGTCCTTGCTGGCCATCTGGGGCGGGAAGGCCGAAGCAGTGTCAGGAGTGTTTTCTCTCACCAGGCACAGCTGAGAACTGGATTTAAAGTGCGGCTGGACCCCCCCTGTACCAACACCACAGCACCCTCCACCTACCTAAACAACCTCTATGTGCGAAAGGCTCTACATATACCTGAGTCTGTACCAAGCTGGGACATGTGCAAGTGAGCACCCAGGACTGAGGGATAATTCATGTCACTAAAGTGGGGGGAGGCGGGGAGAGCAGAGTTGGTAAAAACAGGGAAGCCCTTGTTGAGTGTAAAAACTAAGGGACCCTAGAGGGTGTAGAGCAAAAGAAACTTTAGTGATAGCATCTAATCCATCTCTCTTATTGTACTGATCGGGAAGCTACAGTATTAGTAATGGAGCTGAGACTAGACTAACATGGGCCTTAACTCTGCCTTTCTTGCTCTGGCCCCCTTTCTCTTTGCCAGCTTTGTGGTGAACATTAATTATCAGCGCCTCTATCAGACCATGAATGATCACTACCTCAAACTTCTCAGTGCCCAGGTGAGTGGGGAGTGGAGATCTTGAGATCTTTTATCCTGTTCCACTTTGTGTTAAGGGTGCCTTTTAAAGGGGGAAGCGGGGAAGGTAGCATTGGACCTGAGTTATAATTTGGTATTCTGTTTCCCTACAGAAATACCGGATCCTGGTCTACAACGGAGATGTAGACATGGCTTGTAACTTTATGGGAGATGAGTGGTTTGTGGATTCCTTGAACCAGAAGGTGGGGAAGCTGGGCAAGGAGGTAGAGTGGGGTGAGCAGTGTGGCCAGTGGGAGGCAAGCCATGGGACAGCCAAGCAGAAAACTGGATGACAGTTGCCTTGAGTTTGGTTCTTGGGTAGAGGACTTGCAGGGTGGACCCTTGTGCTTACTGACCACATCCTTCCTGGGCTGGGGCTGGAGGCAGGTGGAGGTACAGCGTCGGCCATGGCTAGTGAATGACGGTAATGGGGAGCAAGTTGCTGGCTTTGTGAAGGAGTTCGCCAATATCGCCTTCCTCACTATCAAGGTATGTACCTGAGGCTTTAGGGTGAAAAACACTGGGAGTGGGGTCAAGCTGGGTCGCGGTATGAGGGGGAGCATCAGTCTCTGGACAGGGCAAAGCCTGTCTGTGAGAATGGAGAGCCAGAGTGAGGGCAGGGTAGAGAGTTGGGTGGAGGTGGCAGTGTCTTCAGTTTGGTACCTGCTGTTTTGTTAGCTGTCTCTTTAAGCTGGGATACTAGCTCAGTCTTGTGATCAGTTTCCAGATCAAGTCTGGAAGGTTTGTAGAGTGAACTTTTACTATACCTCTATCCATTGTCCTCTAGGGAGCTGGTCACATGGTGCCCACCGACAAGCCCCTGGCAGCTTTAACCATGTTCACAAGATTTTTGAACAAGGAGCCCTACTAAGTCCCTCTTGCCCTGCAGTGGAAGATGGAGAGCCAGCCAGCCAGCAGCCCCTAACTTCTGCCTAGGGATGAGGCCTGGTCCTACTTGGCCAGAATCGGGCCCAGGCCTGCAGGGGTAGGGATTCATATTGTACCCAAATTTCTCATGTGGATTAATCAGGATTTTGAGTAGGGGGATTAATTTGAGCTATTTGAAGGGGTGAGTTGACACTGGTTTATTCTTTAGGGAAGACCTTTCTGGGGTATAGAATACTAGGGTGTCCCCTGAATGTCACCACTCATGCACTGTTCCCTACCCTATGTTGAGCTCAGGACTATGCACATGTCACCTATATGGGAACTGAAGTTGGGGGCGGGAGGGAGAGAAGGGCAGGGCTTCACTGTGATTGTGGGAATAAAAGTCCATAGCCCAGCTTCTGTCTCTGAGTCCTGACTGGGAAAAGGGGGTGGAGAGGGCTTTATTGAAAGAGCAGGGATTGATTCCAGTACATTTTGAGAGAGAAAAAGGGGAGGTTGAACTTCCATGAACGAAAGAGTGGACACCTCCTGGAAACCTGTTCAGGAGGTAGGGGCAACAGATTGAGGTGGAGAGGAAGTGGGCCCATGGTCACCAGCTGGCCGGTTCTTTTCAATCACCTCACGAAGCCCCTTGCTAAAGTGGAGATCGGCCCCAATGGTCAGGAATCCCTATTGTTCACAAGAGGAGAGAGGACTTAAAAAGAAGCCACCAAAGTCCCCTCCTTCCCCAGCACATACGTATACCCTTCACTCACTGCCTGGTTGGTCACCACCTCTTTGACAAAGTCGATGCCCTCAGGGAGCGGTATCTGCACTCCTCGCTTGGTTCGCTCTGTAGCAAAGAAAAGCAAGAGAACAGATTCTTGCTTGGACCCAAAGGACTACCAGGCTCGTTATTAGAGGGAGGCCCAGACCTGCACCACACTCTTTGGGAGTAGGGTGCTGGCGATGCTCAGGGAAGCGAGCCCTGCTTTTTTTTGGGGGGGTGCTGGGGATCCTTTCCAGCTCCTAAGAGTTTAAGGATGATGTAGAGGCTAGAGGGCAGGCTCTGCTCTTAGCTGGTCTCAGGAGTGAATAAGCCATTTCGGGGCTCTATGAATGTGAGGCACTTACCTTTTGGGGACTCCTGTGAAATGAGGAAGGTTTTCACTTAGTTCCTCCCTTACCAGTCTTCAGGAGAAGTGGAGACAATCACTGGATGCAGTAAAGGACACTCCTATTCCGGGTGGGATGACTTGCGCGCCCTTCTAACTCTTCAGGCTCTGGCTCTGGGACTTGCCCAGCCCGGGAGTTTCCCCAGGGTGCCAGGCCCCCCATCCCAGCCTCCGCCCTGGGAGATTGGCTTACCATTGAGCAGGGGCATGACTGCGATCTGGAGCAGCGTCTTCAGTGGGGCCTGCAAGGGAATCAGCTGGGAGGGGAAGCAGAGGGGCACGTTAGGCAGGGGTTGTTGGGAAGCTTCTCGCCCCAGCCGCTTTCTCTGTCCCATCCAACTTCCCATTACTCACTGCCAAGGACTCCAAGGCAGACTGGTTTGAATAGATGCGAAACCTTTGGAAAAATGGAAGAAAGTCTTGGGGCCTGTGGGTGGGCCTGTGTTTCCTCCCAACCCCCAACCCCTCACCTCTGCTACCTGCGTAAATCCATCTGCGCCTGAAGTACCTTCCCCCGAAGAGCCATTTTCGCACTGAGACGGGCATCCTAAAGGAAAGGAGGGGTGGTGACATTGGTGATCGGCCCTTCCCCCCTTAGCAGTTCTGCCCTCGCCCTCTCCCGGCACCGAACCATGGTCATGCTGGAGAGTTGCACTTGGGGCAGGTCGGGGGGCGCCAGGGCAATGACGAGGCTGGCGGTGACGGAGATGGTGGTGCCCGAAGGCTTGATGGTGCATCGCGGGGGGGCCAGGACCTGCAGCTCCAGCTTCAGAGGCGCATCGATCACTGCTGGGCTCTTCGGAGAAAGAAGGGACAGAGTTAGGGCCCGCGCAAGGACGGTCCGTGAGGAAAAGAGGCACAGAGGTGGGGAGCCGGGTATCCCAAGTTCAAATTCTGCTTGTTACTGCTGCCTCTGAGATGAGACACAGGATATTCTGTCTGCATCTACAGGGACTTGGAGTAAGTGACCGCTACAGTCCCTCACAGCTGGAGTCCGTAGACTCTGATGGTCTCTGAATGGATTCTGGTTGTTGCCCCCGCCCAAGCCCCACAGAAATCACCACGGGCACCTCCGGAACCACGAGCAGGCCAGCACATGCTGCCCCCACATCACCGGGGTCCCAGATGATGCTGACTACAAAACATGATAGAAACCAGCCAGTAAGAAAGTCGCATCGACAAGATGCAGAACAGGACACTGGATCGTAAAGCTCCCCAAATCTCCCCCGGCTGGTGCCTGCGCAGTACCTTCTTTGCTGTCCTTGGATGAACCTATGCTAGTTATAATATCATTACCATACACTACTACCCCCAAGTGGGGCTTTCTCTATGCATTCTGGGGAACCCTGTGAGAGTATAGGACTTCCCCATGTTAGCAAACTCACTCCCTAACCGCAAATTTTACATCTCTTGGGGTGCAATCAGCACTATTTCCTCCATAAAATCCTCCTTTTGCTTAGCTGGGCTGCTGACTGATTTGGGGAGCTTGATCCACTCACTGAGTGTATAAATCTTATTAAAATGCCTTTCCTTGGATTGAAAACTGAGCCTGAATTCTTTCAGAGGTTACACCACATCACATAGCTGATAACCAACACGCTGAAAGAATGAAAAAGAACTCTGAATGGCAGCCATGGCAAGGGGGGGCAGCAATGGGAGGACCACCGATCAATAAAGGCTAGTTCAGTGTCTTATTTGCTATCCAACTGGGGCATGTCATCGCTATCAAAGCCTGTCTGTCACTCAACAAGCATTTGCAAAGTACTTTCTAAGGGCCAGGCACCCTACTAAGTGCTGGGGATACAAAGAAACACGGTCCTTGCCCACCAGGAACTCACATTCTAATACAAGTACATACGTGTGAGATGTTTAGAAGAAAAGGCACCGATGGGGGAGGGGAAGCAAGGTCTCCTGCAGAAGGTGGGGTTTGACCTGAATCCTGAAAGGAGCCGGGGGAGACGGGACATAGAAGTAAGGAGGGAACGTTGCAGGGGGGCGGGACAGGCAGGGCACAGAAGGTGGCGACTCAGGGTGATTGTGCAAGGAACAGCAAGTGATGCGGGATCACGGAGGAGGAGTGTGCGGCGGGACCAGAAAGGCAGGAAGAGGCCAGATGGTGTAGAACCTCGAAGGCAAACAGAACTGATCTCTCTGCTGGGATAGCAGCCCCGCAGCAAGGCCGCTGAGAAGCGCCTTGTGAATTCCGCTCTGTGGGAAGATCACTTGGGCCCCTGAGCGCAGGACGGACGGGGTGACGTGTGCCGGGCCGTGGCTCTGGGCGGTGGGACGAAGGCTCGTACACGAAAGGCGAGGGCGAGGGGGTCTGTGGGTGCGTGCCAGAGCGAAGCTGGGAGCCCGGGAGGATGGCACTGCTCTCAACAGAAAGAGGAAAGTTGCGAAGGAGGCAGGTCTGGGGGAAACGACCGGGAGGGCTGTTTGGGATAGGCCCAACGGGACAATCAGTTTGAGATGCCCAGAAGGCAGCCGATCGTTCAGCCTGAACTTGGGAAGCGGTTAGGGCTGGAGAATGAGGAAATCTTCTGCATGACAAGTGACCATGGGAATGGAGGTCACAAGGGAGGCGGTAGGGAAGGAGGAGAGGTGATGGCCCGGTGCAAGCCACTGTGAAAGGAGACTGGGAAGAGGTGGGAGAAAGAGGAGGGAGCAATGTCCCAGAAACTTCGGAGGGAGAAGAGGGCGAGCAGTGGGATCCCAAATTTCAGAAAGATCAAGTTGGGCAACGAGGAGAGATTGGGTGAGAACCCCGGCAACTCCAGCGAGCAGTTTCAGCCCAATGACGAGGTCAGAAGCCAGACAGAAGAGTTAAGAAGAGAGTGAAAGGAAAGGAAGTGGAGGTGCCTCGGGTAGACACTTGTGACATTCTGGAAGTGACCTTTGGTTCTCCAGGTCAGGGCCTCTCAAGAGAGAAAGGATTCTTCTCTACTGCAGGGACAGGCTGTGTAACCACGCTGACTAACTTCAGGGAGACTTCTCGCCAGGGTTTTTGATTTTTGCCCTCAAAAATTCTTGAAGAGCATTTTCCAAGTTATAGAGGGTTATAGATCTGCATGGACAGAGGAAGCACCCACATTAAAATCACAGATCTTTGAAATATCTGTTCTGTGGCAAGGACCAAGAAGACTGATCCTCCCCTGTTATTGTATAAATTGTATTGTATTGTATAGATAAAGAAATTTGAGCCAGAGAAATAAAATGACTTCCCTAAAGTCACACATTAAGTAATAGAGTCAGAACTCAAACTCAAGTTTTCTTATTCCAGATGCTGAACTCTTACTTCATCCATCTAGAGATAGGGCTCTGGGTTTCCTCTTGAGCCCCGCAACTGGAGCACACACTCCCCAGGGTAAGAGTATATACCTAACCTATGGAAACATACTGTTATATCCATTCCCTTCTCAGAGTGAATTTTCCCTCCCTCACATACAGCCAATTCCATTCTCCCATGCCTCTCACCAACAAGATGATGCTTCCGAAGAAAGTGGCCCTCAGTACCATGTCCAGGTCTTTGGGCACCTGAGTCAAGAAAAGAAAAAGAGAGGAGGAGAAAAACTTGAAAGTTAGACTTGAGAGGTCAAATAGGCCAGTTTTCTGTGAATTTTCTCAAGATCATCCTTATTTTTTTTAATAATAGCTTTTTATCCTCAAAATATATGCAAATAATGTCTTCAACATTGACCCTTGCAAAACTTTGTGTTCCAAATTTTTCTCCTTCCCTCCCCCCAAGACAGCATGTAATCCAATATATGTTAAACATGTACAATTCTTTTATACGTATTTCCACATTTATCATGCTGCATCTCTCCATCACAAGTCTACTGGAATTGGCCTGAATCACCTTATTATTGAAAAGAACCCTATCTATCAGAGTTAATCATCACATAATCTTCTTGTTGCTGTGTACAATATCATCCTTATTTTTGAACATTCTAGTGACAGGGAGCTTGCCACTTCACGAGGTAGAAAGAGTCTTCCATCTGATTCACTCCTTCACTCTGCGTCCTCTCACTCCCATGCTGACCCCAGACTCTCTGTGGAACAAGTACCACATCATCTCACCTTGTCCCCAACAAGCTCCAGCCGAAGCACTCCAGCCCGAAAATAACTATCCATGGCAGAGTCAAAGAAGAACTCAGAAAAGGCCACGTAGACCATTCTTTCCTCTTCCTGAAGCTGAGGCTCCACAGCCTGGTTAGGGAAGCTGGTGTTGGCCTCCGAGAGAGGGAAGAAGGCTCCCTAGAGACAGGAGAGAAAAGTCTGAAGGTCTCAGCATGAGCAGTCTCGAAGAGGGATGTTTAGACAGGAAAACACTTAGATGGGGTCAAGAGTCAGGCTCAGCTCCGGGTCCCAAGCTGGAAACTCACCCGGAAATCCATGTCCAGGTTGCTGGCTGAGGTCACTGGATCACTCAGGAGGGAATAGTCTATACCAACATGCTGGTCCACTGCACTGCGTACTGTAGGGAGGGAAGGTTTGTTTCACACTTACTTCAATCACCACCCAACTCGATGACTTTTAATGAGGCAGCCTATATAGAATTATGCTTCCTCGGAGTCTGAGGAGAAATGGTTTCTTTATCTAAGATCTGAGCTCTAGTCTTACCTCTTAAAAGTAAGTGGGTCATAACACTTGCACTAACTTGTTCAGTTGTTTTCAATCCTGTCCTGCTCTCTGTGACCCCGTTTGGAGTTTTCTCGGCAGAGATACCGCAGTGTTTTGCTCTTTCCTTCTCCAGCTTATTTTACAGATGAGGAAACTGAGGTAAACAGTTAAGTGACTTGTCCAGGATCATATGGCTAGTAAGTGTCTGTAGCCCCATTTGAACTCAGGTCTCCTGACTCCAGGGCTGGTGCTCTGTCATCACCTTGCTACCCCTGGACCTCAGTTTCCTAATCTGTAAAATGACTGGATGACTGGAGTAGAAAGGTGGGAGTCCCCTCCAGCTCTAAATGCCAAGATCCTGTAACTGTGGAATGTACTCTGTTCCACAAAGGAAGCCAGCCCATCATTACTTTATTTAAAGCTCTTATTTCTACAGTACTTCACAATTTACAAAGTACTTTCCTTATGACAACATTCCATAAGAAGCAGTGCAAATACAAGGTGCTGCTCATCTTGGAGAAAGTAAATCAAGCAACAGAAGCATTAAACTAGCTGTCCAGCATCACCCAGATAAGGGATGAGCAGAGGCCAGTCCTCGTCTCCTGGCTGTTCCTCAAGCTTCTTTCTCCTCACACCCTGACTCAAACTCCTGGTCAGCAGGTACTATGTCTTCTCCTTCCCACGTATTAAGGGGCAGCAAGACCCAGTAAAGAAACTCATATCAGGAAGTGCAAGGTTCAAATCTCTCCTCAGATGCTCACCAGGGTATGTGAACACAGAGAAGTCATGAAAACTTTGTCTGAGTCTAGTTATTCCAACTTTAAAATGGGAACTAAAAGAATAGCACCTACTTTACAGGATTGTTGTGAGGGTCAGATGAGTTAATGGACAGAGGCAGTGTGGTGTAATGTACAAAATGTTGTTCTTAGAATCCAAGGGCTGTGGATCGAATCCTGGATTGGTTATTATCTGAATGAACTTAGAACCTTAAACAAGTTGCTTAATCTCTCTGGATCTCAGTTCTTCTTCTGTCAATTTAACCTCTCTGGGTCTCAGTTCCTCTTCTGCCAATTTTACCTCCCTGGGTCTCAGTTCTTCCTCTGTTGAATGAGTAGATCAGACTAAATCTTAGTTTCCTTCTAGCCTGAAATCTATGAAAAAAATTAATGTACATGTATACCCTCTCCCCTGCCAAAAATGTTTTGCATGTAATTAGGGAAAATAAAAATAGAAAAATAAAATAAAATTAAAACATCATTTCCACTGAGGGAATCATAAGTTTCTGATGTGGAAATTTACCACCAAAAAAAAAAAAACTTATGAAAAAGAGTAAAGCATTTTGAAAACCTTGAAGGGTTATGTAAATGTCAGCTATGACCGTCACTCTCTATAATATTTTCTATACACAAGTTTGTTGTGAGGCTCACATAAGATAGTTCATGTTGAGCATTGCCTGAAAACTCCAGAAAGACAAATAGCTGTGCTGAATGCCTACTGAAAGGCAGGTAAGACAGGCCAGAGGAAAGGACACCAGGACCTCAATGCCAAGGCCTTCACCTGGCCAGAGACCATTTCTGTCCAATGGGTGACACAGTTTTTATTCAGGGAAAAGACAAACTAGATTTGAGCCCCCCACCTTAAAATTTTGAGCCCTCTTTCCCAAAGCTATCAACAATGGGTAAGTATTTATGGGGAGGCAAGGCAGGCCCTGCTCACCAACTAGCTGAGATAAGACAGTAATAATAATTATAACTAGGGCAGCTAGGTTGTGCAGTGGTTAGAGCACTGGGCATGCAATCAGGAACACTCATCTTCCTGAGTTCAAATTCAGACTCAGATACTTTTCTGTCATCCTGAGCAAATCCCTTAACTCTGTTTGCCTGTTTCTTCATCTGTAAAATCAGCTGGAGAAGGAAATGTCACACAATTCCAGTGTCTTTGCCAAAAAAAAAACCCAAATGGGATCACAAAATGACTGAATAACAACAAAAAATAACCATTACACATTTCTAGAGTTTACAAAAGACTGGTTCCACATTTATCTTGTGGGTTAAGGAAAGTATCATCGTTTCCATTTTATTTATGAGAAAAAAACTAAGGTTCAGAGGAGTGACTTGCCCAAAGTAATAAAGCTGGTAAGTGCTGGCTGTAGTCAGGGCCCGAGTCCTCCAGATTGCCTCATGCTTATTTGGTATGTATTCTGTATGTATTTGTGTGCCTGCCTATTGTCTCTACCAATAAAATACAATTTTATTGAAAGTAGGGACAGTTTCATTTCTGGTTTTGTATTCTTACCGCCTGGCACAACACCTGCCCAGTTATTGTTTGGTCATGTCTGACTTCACGGACCCATTTGGGGTTTTCTTGACAGGCACTGGTGAGGTTTGCCATTTTGCTTTCCAGATCATCTTACATGTGAGAAAACTGCAGCAAACAGAGCTAAGCCACTTGCTCAGGATCACAGTTAGTCAGAAGAGTCTTCCTGAGCCCAAGCCCAATGCTCTATCCACTGCATCACCTGGCTGCCCCGTAGAAAGTGACTTGCCCAGGGTCAATGAGTAAAAGGGTAGAGTCAAGTCTCTTGATTCCAAGGCTAGTGTGTTCACTCTTTCTCTCCCTACTCCTTCCCCTCTTTCCTGTTTATCTGTCTGTCTCTCACAAACAGGTCTTTTCCTTACATATAAGCAGTCACCCACTTATATATAAATGGATCACAAATATACACATATATTCAACCCCACCTCATAACAAAAAAGCTGTTAAGCAAAGACACAGAACCACTGTATGTGCTGCATGTAACCTTCTGCACCCATGAGCCTTCATGTCCCTCAGATGTCCACCTCACCCTCCCAGGCTTCCTCAGTGTGAACAACGTACTTGCTAAAGTTCTGGAGAGACACTCCCAACCTTGGGACTTCTCATCCCCCACAGACCTGCTGCGAGTGGGTGGAAGAGGGCACCAGGGGAGAAGGCAAAAGTACATGCACTCCAACCTTTTCTGGCTTCCATGACTTACCCGGCACTGTGTCCAGGAGGGAATTGAGCAGGACCAGCCCCGCATGGTGTAGCACGGGGCAGATCTGGGGATCATAATATGAGCATCAGCACCAGATCCCCCTCTGCGCATTCTCCCCACCCCACCCGCTCCTTCTCCCTATTCCTGCCTGGTCCGGCCATCTCTCATGCTCCCACCCCCCTGCTATGCCCGGGCCCTCCGAGCCCCCGCCCCTGACTCCCGCATCACCTGTTGGTTGAGAAGGAAGCGCATGCCTGAGATGATGAAAGTAGAGAGGAACTCATAGATCTTCCTGCAAGAAGGGAGGGAGCAGAGAACAGCCCATTAAACATCGTCCCAGCCCGGCCTTGCCCCTGACAGGCGTGGAGGGGACTGACTAGGGGAGGCTGGGGCATGGGAAGGGGTAAAGTTTGGTACCACAAGCAGGGCCAAACCGGATGGGGGTGGGTAGAAGGCAGGGCTCAAGACACATTTCATCATTTCCCTCTCACCCTCAACATCTGTGTCCCAGTGGATACAGTGAAGAGGGAGAAAGAGAACAGCCCTGCAGACCTCATCCTCGTCTCCCAGCAGAGTCACTTCCCAACCAGGCCTCCTTACCTCATCCCCAACAGGCTGAAACCTATCCCTCTGCTACACCGCTCCCTCTCCCAAGTCCTCCTGTCAGTCCTGGCTTCCTGGCCCAGTGTCGGCTCATCCAGGAAGCCTTCCTTGATCCCCACCCCCCAGCTAAAAGTGACAGCTCCCTTTTCTGTACTTTTGCATCCTTAATGGATTCACCTTGAATATGTGTTTTGTCCTTTACCCGATTCCATTAGACAGTAAAAACTCTATGGGGACAGGGAACATGTCTCATTTATTTCCTATCAATGCCTAAGATGGGCCAAGAACACAGCAGACACTCAATGGCTCTTACTCTAGCCTAGTACCTTCTTCCCCACCCACAATTGGGCGTAAGCTGAATGAAGCCCCTTTACATCCAAGACTGGAACAACTAACTATGCTGTGGGCTGAGGAACGGCCGGAGCCCCCCAGGAGCCTTCTCCCACCCAGCATGAGGAAGGGAAGTCCGTAGGGAGAACGTCAGCAGGAATGGGGCTCTGGAGGCAAGGAGAAGCCTCACTTGAAGGTCCCCCCAAAGGCAGCGTGCATCTTGGAGACAGAAGCTCCACAGGAGACGTTGGAAACTTTCATTCGACCGCCAGGGTCTCTGGCCAACTGCAGGGCCGTATGGATGGACACACCTTCGGCCGAAGCATCCACGTAGCCCCCGTCGTAACTGCCAAAAGGAACACCCAGAAGGAAATCAGGATAGAGCACCTACTGTGCGCAGGGCACTTTACATTGTTTCCATCGATCCTAACAGCCACCCTGGTTGGTAGGTGCTACTGTGACTCCTCTCATTACACAGTTGAAGAAACACACTGCCAGCAAATGTCTGACTCTCTGCACCACCTGGCTGCCTTCGAGAGAAGGGGCTCAGACAAACCCACCCCCACCGACCCCCTCCCCAGCCCTCCCTGTCCCAGCCCCCGCCCTGCACTCACAGGAACCAGTAGAGCAGCTGCCGGCGGAAGCGGAGGCTGATGGAGGCATTGCTGATGTACAGGATCAGGTCGTGGTTTGGCTGGAAGTACAGTTCTGACTGGACCAGCTGCAGTTTGGTCACCTTCACCCTAGAGGGACAGGGCATGGGAGGCTCAGAGCCAGGCTGTCCCAGCCTTAGACCCCCTCCAGGCAAAAACAGGATAGCTGGAATAATCCCTAGTAACTCTGGAGAGGGTCAGCGTGCTCAGTGGAGAGCGCGGGCCCTGGAGGCAGGAGGACTGCAGGCCTATCCAGCTCAGACATTTACTAGCTGTATGACCCTGGACGAGTCACTTAACCCGATTTGCCTCAGTTTCCTTATCTGAAAAGAGAGCTGGCACATAAAGAGAGTTGGCAAAGTGTCTTTGCCAAAAAAATCCCAAAATGGAGCCGGAAGAATCAGACAAAACAATTTTAGATTCCTTTCTTCTTCCTGTAAGCATTATGAGAGGAGGGCCACCTCACTGCTCATTCAACTCGACCTGAGAAGACAGACAACACATGGCCTTGCTCTCCCAGGGAGGTTCCTCGTTCTGACTTCGGGGCCGCGCTCTGTCCACCCAGCCATCCAGCTGCCCACCATGTACGATGTCAAAGTTGGATGGACCTTAGCTTGTTTTACAGGGGAAAAAACTGAGGCATAGAATCTCAAAATTGGAAAGGAGCCCAGACATCCTCTAGTTCAACCCACCCCTGAAAGGGAATCCCTTCTACCACTTCCATGATAATTATTATTCAGTCTCCACCTGAATAAATAATAACAGCGAATATTTATATGGTGCTTTAAAATATGTTAAGCACTTCACAAATATCATCTCATTTGATGAATTCCATTTTAGGGAAAATACTATCTTCCAAAGCAACTCATTCCTCTTTTGGACAAATGGAAGGTTTTTCTTTCATCCAACCAAAACTAGTCGTTCTGAATCTACCCCCTCTTTGTTTCCCATTCTGTTTTCTGAGTCAAGCAGAAAAAAATCTTTCCCATGAAAGCATACCCCAAAGACTTGAAGACAATAATCGCTACCTTCTTTTAATCTTCTCCTCTCAAAAAAAAAAAAAAAGAAAGCATTCCCAGCTTCTTCAACCATTTGCCTTGGGTGACAACTTATCCAAGTTTGTCCATTGAGTTAATGGCAGAAATGTGACTCATACTTATACTCCCAGACTCTTTCTATTCCTTCTATGGCTTAACCTCAGTACCTTTTCCTGACCCAGCTTTAGGAGGATGTAGGAAGTGAGTTCAAAGGTGATTACTTCCTTACCCGAAACCAGTATTATGAGAAAGTATGCCCAGGATCCCTTGTAGGTGGGATTCCGTTACAGGCACTGCTGGAAGGTGAAAACTGTACTGGCCTAGCAGTCAAGAGGCTTGGATTAGAGTGCTAGCTCTGCTACTAATCAGCTGTGTGACTTTGAATAAATCCCATCCCCTCCCCTGGTTGGAGGGGATGGGGGAAAGTGGGGGAGAGTGTGGATTCAATCTCTCTGCTCTGGACATTTTTTCTGTCTCCCATGCTTGGAATAATCTCCCTCTTAAATTCTTCCTACTGCCTTCCTTGGTTTCTTTTAAATCCAACTGAAACCCTTTTACAGGAAGTTTTCCCCAATCCCTCTTGATTCCAGTACCTTCCCTCTGTTAATAATTTCCTCTTTATCCTGTATATATCTTGCCTATATATATTTGATTGCTTGTTGTCTCCCTCATTAGATCATAAGTTCCTGGATGCCAGGGAATGGTTTTTGCTGCTTTTTGTTTCTTAAGCACTTAGTGCTTAGTGCATAGTAGGTGCTTAATAAATGTTATTGATTGGACTCGATCAGTTCTTAGCCTTTTTTAGGTCATAGATCTTTTTAGCAGTCTGGTGAAGCCTCTGGATCCTTTCTCAGAATGATGTTTTTTAAATAGGTAAGCAAGCATATACATAAATTGGCACAAACAAGATAAATACGGAATGGAGGAAAGATAACCTCGGAAGGGATGCAATTCCTTAGCTGGGAGGTTGTAAAATGCCTACTGCAGTTGGGGGTCTCAAATGGAGCCAGAGAGTATAAAAGGGGGAGATTTGAGAACATTCCAGGGAGGAGGGACGGATGCAAAGGCAATGAACTGGGAGACAGAGAAACCTTCCTGTGTGATCTCTCAGCCCCAAATGCGAATATCTCCTACCCAAATTACTTTGCATATTTTTTTTGCATCTACTTATATGGGCAGGCAGTGTACCCTTCCCAAGAGAGTCCAGGGTCGTTCCCGGATTAGCACTCTGCCTGTCACACAGTAGGCACTTGTTTGGGGAATGCTGTGGATTGCTAAGTGATCTCCAAAAGTTCCTTCCAGCTCTAAATCTCACAAGCTTATAAAGCTACAAACACTGGCTCACTAGACCTCTGGCAAAGATGGGCTGCCAAAGTTGGGAAACACTGTGGCACAAAAACCTCTCTGGGCCTTAAGTTTCTCATCTATAAAATGAGACAGTTAAACTAAAGGGCTTTGAAGGTCTTTCCCAGCTCTATACTTGTATGTTAATGGACTATGTCCAAGTAAAGAAATTCTGACTTGAATTCAGACGTAGCTCAGCCGTAGCACAGCCCATTCCCCACTGCACCCCCTCCCAGACTTTTAGCCTGAGCTCCCCCAATCCCAGGCCCCACTCACTCAGAGATGTTGTAAGAGAATGGGCCCTCACTGCCCCGAAGGTCTGGGATGGTAATGGTTTCTAGCTCCTGCTCCAAGAACTTCAGTCCTTCTTGCTTTACTGAGACAGTAAGACCCTTCCTTAGAACTGGTAACAGTTTCCACCCAGTATTCTCCCTCCGCTTTCCCCCCTCCCCCCATTCATCCTCCCACCTCCACAAAGCACAGGCTTTTTTTGTGGGAAGGAAAGGAGAGGTGACCCCAGGGCCTTCTCCTAACAGAATCTCTCATTTCCCAACTCCCCCACACCCCAGGAGCCAAAGAAAAGCTGCCTCATCTTCTTACCCAGCTCCAGGGCTTTGGAAGTGACCCGGATCTTGCACCCTGGAGTCTCAGCATAAGTGACTGCTATAAGTGCTAGGAAGAGGGCCCAGAGGAGAGCCATGGCTGGGCCGACCTGAGGAAAAGACAGGCCCAGGATTCATTCTCCCAGAGGTAGGCCTTGGGTGCAATCCCTCCCCTGGGCCTCGGGTTTCCTGTACCTGTTTGGAGTGGAGGTCAGGATATGGCTCGGGCAGAGAAGGCAACTCAAGCCTCAGGATTCAGGTGCAGCTCCCGGGGTAGCCAGGTCCCTGAGAGAATCCAACTAGTACTGTTGGACAGAACAAGAGGAAGGGACCTCCAACTTCCTTCCCATCCTTGATAGCCCCTGGAGATGTCAGTCTGTCTTACAGGACAGAGATCTGTCCTGGGAGCCCATCTTCTAACTCCACATTCCACCACCCATAGGATTTGGGGGAGGAGAATAATGGGGAGGGGGGTCAAAGCTTCTTTTGCAGCAACCACATGACAGGCTAAAACTAGTGGGGTGACTGACCCCATCCCCCCACCCCTTTAGCTGCCTGGCAACCGGAGGCCTGCAACTCAGCCTCGCTCCATGGTAACAGGAGCAAACACATTCCTGGGGACAGTCTGTGGTATCCTGGGCACTACTTAGGGAAGGGGACAGCCCACTACAGAGTGAGATTTTAAAAGCTGAGCTCCTTGGAATCCCGCTGTACCTTTTCCCATCTCTTACGTCTAGAGAATCTGAGAATGACAGCTGTCATTCTTAGAACGCAGAATGTTAGAAAAAGTAGGGACCTTTATAAGAGAATGTCATAGATGGATAGAATATTAGAGTACAGAAAAACAGAAAATTAGAAATGGATGAAAGCTGAAGAGACAAAAAAAAGCAACTGGAAGGTCAGCTTGAGACATTATCTGAGCTTGTGCGACAGCCTGAGCTCCCCCAACCCCAATGCTAGCCCTAGTCCAGACCTTCTGATCGTCTGCCCATCGCCCTCCCCACAGTGTATTCAGACCTTTTCTGCGCATCGCCAGAGTCTCCTTAATTCCTCCCCCAGCCCTGATTCTGAGCAAGGTCTAGGCTTCCGGCCAGGGGTAGCGGATGCTGAGGATGGGGGTGGGGGGAGAAGGCGGCGAGGGAGGAGGGGAGCGAAGATGAGGGGGGCAGGGTGGGATATGTGCTGAGACTCACGAGGCTGGGCCAAGGGGACCGGGGGTCAGCTGCAGTCACGTCTTGCCTGCAGTGCCTGGATCTGAGGAGAGAAGCGGGGCCAGGGTCTGTGAGGGCTACTTCGGATACTGCTGCCTTTATAGGGCGCTAGCCGCAACTCGTTTCCCCCGCCACACACATACACACACGCCCCTCTCCTCCCCTCCGGAGTGGGGAGGGATTGGGGCGGGCTGACTAATGTGGAGGAATGGTGGGGGGAGGGCTAGGCAGCCCGTGACTGATCAAGCCCAGGCAGACTAGTTGCTCCCAGAGACCAAGGAATGGGGCAAGAAGCTCCTTCGTCCACGGGGATTCATATTCGTTTCATCCTCAGGACATCCTGTCTGGCGAAGTATGTCTCAGGAGGTCATCATCCCCATTTTACAGATGAGAAAATTGTGCCTGAGAAACTAGTGACTTACCCAGTGACAGAATTAGTAGATGGTAGAGCTGGGACTCCCAGGAGTTCATCTGAGTTCCAGCACAGTACTATTTCCATGACTTTAGGCTTTGTCCAGTTCCCTTAGCTCCCGATTCTTACATCGTTCTCTTCTCATCTGCCATCCTCAGGTCCTGCCCTACTCCCCCACTAAGTTTTTCCAAGCCAGGCTTCCAGCTTATTCAAAACTTAGCTTTGGAAACCCAGGCTAGTTATATTCAGGATCACTGTAGCATGAAAGGACCTTGGAAAGCATCACACACATACACACACATTCAATTTTACAGAAGAGGAAACTGAGAGGGTCAGAGTGGGACCCCCAACACACACAACGGTAATTATCAAATCCAGGCCCTCTGATTTCAAATCCAGCACACTTTCCACTGCTCATTCTCCTCTGTCCATTCACTACTCTTAACCCAATAGATGCCTATTAGCTCAGCTTCCCCTCCACTTCCAACCCAGATACCAGAAGTCTCTGTTTTCCCATCCTTAGGAAAGTTTGTTCTCCTAGAAACATTCCCAGAGGTTTTATCAGATGCTGGAAAATGTCCAGGCTCATGCAGCAACCTGTCCACCTGCCTCATGTCTTCCACAGTCCTTACCAATTTGCTCTATGGGAGCAGGGAGACTCAGAATCACTGGTTCCTTCTGATGACCTGACCTAATAGATAGTGCAGGTTATTCATCTGGAGTCCTCAGCTCAAGGGCCAGTCAGGCACCTTTCTATCCCATCTCTTTCCCCTCAGCCTCCTCCTCCTCCTCCTCAGTCTCCACAGGAAATGTTGGCTGGCTTATAGATGCTTGGAGCTGGTCCCCTTCCCCCACTCCCTTGGGTATTCCCCATCTGTCCACTATTTCAGGATTCAGGCTTGGCTTGGGGAAGCTGCATCGTCAGTATCTTTCCCAATGACTCTCGCTTCTTCCCTTTATATTTGCATTCATGCACACACTTATCAGCTTCCCTTCCTGAAATTGAAACCCGTGAGCTTGTTGCATGTGACTTTGTTAGGGTTTGGGTGTGTGAGGGTGAACAAGAGAGACCCAAGTAAAGGGGGAGAAGCTCCCAGAAGTATAGACCTTGATTCATTCTGTGTACCAATAGGCCAAATATTTCCACAAGCCTGCTCCAAGAATTCAGAGAACCACAGTGGGAAAATAATGAGGCTGCTGACTCTCCAGAGTAAAGTTTGTAGAGTTAGGAGAGGAGAAAGGACAATTGTTTAATGCTTTGGGTCGTGTGCAAAGATCTGAATTAAATTTCATTTTGATCTGTCTTCGTGCTTTGGTCTGGTAAAAAAAAATAACTTGTATCTTTTTAAAATTGAGAATCCATGAAACTCTTCCTGACATCTATTTCCTCATCTTTAAAATGAGAGAATTGGACTAGAAAATCTCTGAGGTTCCTCCCAGCCTTGATACTTTGCATTCTACTCAGGTCTCATTGATCTCCGTATAGCTAATTCAACTTTTAACATGGACTGCTTTGTATTAGTATCAGACTGTTTCATAAAAGGAGGTTGAACCAGATTATTGTTACTGTGACTTTCTAGGACTAACATTCTAAGATTCCAAGTGTGTTAATGTTCCCTGGGACACAACATAGGCTCTTTGAAGAGTTGAATTCATGTCTTATTTTTATCTCCCATAGTGTCAAATACAGAAATAGTACATAGTAGGTATTTTTTTAAAAAATAACTATTACTGAAGAAAGTATTAGTCTTATTAGGGTGGAGAGTTCATCAGTCAGTCTGTTACTAACTGTATATGTGAAGATGCATGCACACATTTCATGATTGTAAAAGGACATTGAGCTTACAGGATGGCTTTCATGGATGGCCACTACAAAATAAGGATGCTAGTAACCTGGAGGCCTGGGACTCCTCAAAGTTATGAAAGCCTTAAAGTTTATTTTGCTCTGTCCTGACAGCAACCAGCCCTGTCCATATTTTTCCAGAAGATCTGGAGCTGGCTATCAGCCATGCATTCTTTCTATTCCTAATCTCTTAAGATTGAGTAATTCCCCATAAACAAAGAAAGTAAACTCTTTTAACCTCTTGACCTCTTTTAATGCTTTAGTCCTTCTTGTACCCCTTTCTTTACAGGGGGGTCTTCATTGCTTTCCAACAGCCCAATTCTTTCTTGATGTTTAATAAATTCTAGTTTCCGTTGCAGCTTTCCTTTCCTGCAACCTTCCCTGTCCCTATCCACCCTCCCACCTCCAATCCCTCCCTGATCTGTAAGATTTTTTTTTTTTTTTACTTTAGGAAAAGCTAATGAACATCTTAGAATTGGGAATGACCTCAGAAGTCATTTAGTTCAATCCTACTTCAAGCAGGAATCCTGTGTACATTGTATCATGCAGGCTCTGCTTGGAGACCTTCAGCTAACTGGGGACAGTTTGTTTTTCAGTCTCATCTGACTCTTTAAGATCCCACTGGGGTTTTCTTGGCAAAAATATTGAACTGGTTTGTTCTTTCCTTTTCCAGTTTATTTTACAGATGAGGAATCAGAGGCAAACAGGGTTAAATGATTTTGCCCAGAGTTACCCAGTTAGGAAGCTTCTGAGGCTGCATCTGAACTCAGGTCCTCTTGACTCTAGGGCCAGTACTATATCCACTGAGCAACCTAGCTGCCTCTTAGAAGACAGTCAAACTGGTAGGCAGTTTGTGAAGAAATAGATTTCTTGGGAGTAGCTGGATAGGTCAGGATATAGAAAGCTGGAAAGTATAGTCAGGAAGCCCCTGAGTTCAAATCTAGACTCAGACATTAGCAATGTGATTCTTGAGCAAGTCATTTCACCCCATTTGCCTTAGTTTCCTCATCTATAAAGTGAGCTAGAGAAGGAAATGAAAAATCACTCCAGTGTCTTTGCCAAGAAAACTTTATATGGGGTCAAACAGAGTTAGATATGACTGAAATAATTGAACAACAATAAGATTTCTTGTTTTTCAACATCATAGAATAGCAGATTTGGAAGAACATCAAATGTCAGAGCCAGAAAAGACATTAGAACATTAAAATATCAGACTTAAGTGGGACGTTTTAGAAATGGAAGGGATTTTAGAAATGATCTAATCCAACCCTCTTATTTTACAGCTGAAAAAACTAAGGTCCTAAAACCATAGTTCCGAGTCTTCCTATGCTTGTATTTATCTTGTCTCATAATCATAATTAGCTCAATTGTAAAGGACTATACTGAAATGGCACAATAAGAAAAGCAGCAGAAAAATACATGTCCCCCACAAATTTGAGGTACAATTTATCAGAAATACATATCATTGGGAAGAATGGCCATACACAGAGCTCAGAAGTGGAAAGATACACTTTGGTATGTGACAAAGGTTATTTATAGCCCCAGTGCCAAGAATCCCTCTCCATCCAATGTCTTTTCCTGATACCTTTGCTATACATGGCAAGACCCCCTCAGACCATGGTGTCTCTGTTTGATCACTTACTCTTTTGGGCCCCCTAAAGCCTGCTGCTTAGACTGGGTGTGGTAAGCCATGGTCTCTACTGCCTCTCTTGTGGGTTCGATTCTTATCCTGCCTGTGCACTTTTGGAAGGAATAGGTGCTCCCAACCTAGGACCAACAAATGTCTTGGCTCTGGAGCCTTCTATCTCCTGAGCCAAATGCCAGCCCTACTCCCTTTGTGCCTCTTTACACAGAATTTCTTTCCCAGACCAGGACTAAATAACCGAACTATATGTCATTTCTCCATTTTTGAGAACCAAGTCATTGCCTTTGTTGACTTCCAGATGTAATTCTCCAGAATAGCCTTGGTATTATTCATAATTGCTCCTCAGGGAAATTGTAGGCAACTTTCAACCACAACTTGGAGGGAGGAACTAGAAAAGACTTAGTGGACTGTTTCTTCTCGAGCTCTGAGGCTCTCTGGTGGGTGGCACATACTTCCGCCTTTCCACTACCTCATTGGGACAGTGGGCAGAAAGGAGCAGGATAAGGGGTTAGGGAATAAATCATATGCTGGCTATTCTATATCAAGATTTAAAAGGTCACATATAATCAATGGAGTGTGTGTTTTGGATTTTCAGAGCAGATTGTGAATGAGACCTGAATCTTAAGATACCAGATATCAAACGTACAACTGTCTTGTCCTTTACAGGGTGCCTCAGAGATATTCAAACTAGTCATTGTTTTTTTTAAATTGTAATCTCATCTCACAGTCAAGATACTGAAGCTTGGCAGTTTTTCATTTTGAGATGGCAGCTAGGGGATTTCAAAGGCTCAGACTTTGTCCTGATTCACTCACCTCTAACCCCTTCTTATGCCTACAGGACTCTGAATAATTGGTACAATTCTCAAATTTCTTCAGCAGCCCCAAAAGAGAAAGATTTGAGGGGAGTGTGGATAGGAATCACTGGGAGGACCCTCTAGGAAGATTCTGGGTAGAAGGCACATTAGAGATCATCTTATTTTAGAGAGAAGTGAACTGAATCTTGGAAAGGGGACTTGCCCAAGATCAAAGAGCAATTTTATAGCAGAGAAAAGCCTCACACCCAGTCTCCTGGTTATAAGATTAGGAGGAGTTGGAAGAATCTTGGAATATAGGATATATAGCAGCCCTGAAGTCGAAGACTTGAATTCAAATACAACCTCAGACCCCTGCGTGACAGGACAAAGTCACTTAACCTCAATTACTTTGGAAGGAAGGAAGGATGCAGAGCTAAAATAGATCTTAGAAATCATGTAATCTTGGGGGTCCAAGGAAGTGGAGAGATTTCTCTTCCTGGATTTTCCTATAAGGATAATGGAGGGCAGGTACCCTTTCCCCCACTACAGTAGAAAGAGCAAACTACTTGCATACAAGAGCCAGCACATGTATTTATGTGAGTTTGAGACTATATCTCAAAACCTTCCCTACTTCTGCTGTGCTTCTGTCATGAGCATCAGTGATCAAACTTTGATCCTGCTGTAGACATTTTTAGCCTTGACATTTTTGTGGTTCTGAAAGGTTCTGAATTTTTGTGGGTACTCTTGGGTCCTAAGTTGGTACAATCTGTACATCAGCCCCTGGCAAAGCTATTCTAGTACTAGTTGAAGAAGATGATTCCTGACAGGGGAATGAGAGCTTTAGGTTAAGATGAAATGAGAATTCAAAAGTTGTTTAAAATATTTGATGGGTTTCTTTTTTTTTTTTTTTAACCAGTTGCATACTTGTGCATATTTTGTATTTAGCATTTCTTTTGTGAAGAGGGAATAAATAGTGGTTTGGTATATTATTATATGTCATACATTGTATATTATACATTGAATACTTCTTTTGCTGAGACTTTAGACATGAATCAAATCTAAACTTTAAGTGCTTTTCTCTTGACTACTTTGGGTGGAATGTAAAGAGTCAATGAATATAATAAAAAAAGAGAATCTGATCCTTACCTTCCAGGGCCAGGCTCCCCCAGGATTGAACCCAGTCCTCAGGCATAAATCCAGCAATTCTTAGTGGAATATAAAAATAGTTAAGTTCTTCAGACCAATAGACAACAATATCTAAAATTTATACATCATTTTAGTGTTTGTCAAATGCTTTACAAATACTATCTTATCTGATCCCCATAACAGCTGTAGGAGATAGATGCTATTTTAGGTAGATCCCCATTTTATAGATGAAAAACAGATAGACAGAAATTAAGGGAGTTGCCCAGGATCACACAACTAGTAAGTCTGAAGCTAGATTTGAAATCAAACCTCTCTAACTCCAGGCCCAGTGTTCTATCTACTTTGCCTTCAGCAGTATTACATATAATGTATATATGTATACAGAATAAATATAAAGAGAATAAATAAAAATAAATTCAAAGCATTTAGAAGGTTAAATATAGAATGGTCAAGGTAGGAAGACACTATCACTTGGGAGAGCCAGAAAGATTTCATGTGGAAGATGATATTTAAATTATGTCATCAAGGAAGAGAGGGATGTTATGAGGCAGAATGAGGAGGGAGTGAATTCCAGTCCCAGGGGAAAACCAATGCAGAGGTATGGAGATGGCAAATGGCGTATTATGAATGAGGACAGAGAGAAGGACAGTTTGACTGAAATCAAAAGTGAGAGTAAAATAAAGCTGAAAAGATTAGTTGCACTGGTTTATGAAAAGTTTTAAAAGATAAGAGTGATACCATCAAATATGAGCTTAAGGAAAGTCACCTTAACAGGAATATGGAAGATGACTTGTTATAGATAAGTACTTAAGACAGAGAGATTGATTAGAAAGAAGTCTGTTGCAATAATTTAGGTGAGGTGATAAAGGTCTGAAATAAGAGGATGGCTATGGGCAGAGAGAGTAGGATATAGGATGAAGTGATGTTAAAAATGGCAAGATATGGAAACTGATTATTTATGTGAAGTGAGAGAGGGTGAAGAATTGAGAATTAGCCCAAGGTTTTGAACCTGGGAAACTAGAATGGTAGTACCTTTGTCAGAAATAGGGATGTTTGTAACACTTCCCAGCTGTGTAACCCTGGGCAAGTCATTTAATCCCAATTTCCTCAGCAAAAAAGAAAGAAAGAAAGAAATAGGGATGTTTGGAAGAGGGAAAGTTTTGGAGAGAGTGATAAGTTCTCTTTAGCTATGGAAGTGCCAATTTTATTTGGTGTTAAGTTCAGAATAAAAAAAATACAACTAAATAACAACAAAAAAAGTTAATGAGTTATATTTTGGACATGTTGAGTTCAAGATAGCTCTGTGGCAGCCAATTTGAAACATCCAAATAATCTAAAACCTTCAGTCTATGATGGGGGTAAGCTAGAAGCCTTCTCAATAAAATCAGAAGTAAAGCAAGAATGTCCATTATCACCACTATCATTCGAGATTGTACTAGAAATGCAGTTATAGCAATAAGAGAAAAAACAAATTGAAAGAGTTATAATGAGGCAATGGAGAAATAAAACTATCCCTTTTTGCAGATGGTAGATTGATAGACTTGCAGAATCCTAGATAACCAATTAAAAAATTAGTTGAAATAATTGATAATTTAGAAAGGTTGTAAGATACAAAATAAACCCACATAAATCATCAGAATTTATACTACTATCAAAGTTCAGGAGCAAGAGATAATGAAATTCCATTTAAAAATCACTGTAGACAATATAAAATACTTAGGAGTCTACCTGCCAAGATAAATCCAGAAACTATATAAACACAATTACAAAATACTTTTCACAAAAATAGTTAGATCCAAACAACTGGGAAAAGATTACTTGCTGAGTCAAAATAATAAAAATGATAATTCTATCTAAATTAATTTGTTTATTCAGTGCACTATCAGTCAAACTTGCAAAAAGTTATTTATAGAGCTAGAAAAAAATAACAAAATTCATCTGGAAGAACAAAAGTTCAGAAATATCAAGGGAATCAGTGGAAAAAAAAAAGAAAGTAGTTTAGTTATATCAGATTTCAAACAGTATTACAAAGCAATAATCATCGAAACAATTTGATATTGCCTAAGAAATAGAGTGATGCATAAGTAAAATAGATTAGGTATACATTATATAATAGTAAATAATCATCTAGTGTTTGATAAATCCCATACCCCAAGCTTTAGGGATAAAAATTCCCTACTTTACAAAAACTGCTGGGAAAAATGGAAAACAGTTTGGCAGAAACTAGGTATAGATCATTATCTTACACTGTATACAAAGATAAGGTCAAAATGGATACATGGTTTAGAAATAAAGGATGATATCATAAGCAAATTAGGAGAGCCTGGAATAGTTTATCTGTCAGATCTATGTATAAGGGAAAAAATTACAATCAAACAAGAGAGAGAGAATTATAGGATGTGAAATGAATAATTCTGATTACATTAAATTATATACTACATTGCATTAAAAATACAAAACCAATGCAGACAGATTAGAAGGAAAGCAGAAAACTGTGGAAAAATTTTTACAAGCTTCTCTGATTAAAGTCTCTTTTCTCAAACATATAGAGAATTGAGTCAACTTTATAAGATATAAGATATATTTCAAAGTTAAATATTAAATGGATGTCACTCCCTAATTGATAAGTGATCAAAGGATATGATCAGGCAGCTTTCAGATAAAGAAATCAAAGCTATTTAGAGTCATGAAAAAATGCTCTAAATCACTATTGATTAGAGAAATATAAATTAAAACAAGTCTGAGGTATCATCTCATACCTATCAGATTGGCTAAGACGATAGGAAAACATAACAATAAATGTTGGAGGGGATGTAGGAAAACTGGAACACTAATGCATTGTTGGAGTTATAACCTGATCCAACAATTCTGGAGAATTTAGAACTATATCTCAAAAGCTATAAAACTATATATTCCCTTTGACCCACCAATAGCACTATGAGGTATGAATCCCAAACAGATTTAAAATTAAAAGGGTAATGAACTTAAAAGGATCTGTATGTATAAAAATATTCATAGCAACTTTTTTTTTTGGTAGCAAAGAATTTGGAAGTGAGGATTTGCTTCCCTACTGGGAAATGGCTGAACAAGTTGATAATCATAGAATACTATTGTGCTGTAAGGAATGATGAGCAGGATGGCTTTAGAAAAACCTGGAAAGACTTACATGAACTGCAAAGTAAAATAAGCAGAATTAGTAGAACATTGGTACACAGTAATAGCAATGTTGTACAATTATCAACTGTGATTGAACTAACTAACTATTCTGATCTAAGACAGTTCTGAAAGACATGATGAAAAATGCTATCCACTTCCACAGAAAGAATTGATAAAGTCTGAATGCAGATTGAATCATACTTTTTTGAAACTTTATTTCTTCTTTCTTTTTTGTTTTCTTTTACAACATGATTAACATGACAATATTTTGTATGACTACAAATGTATAACTTATTTTAATTTTTAGTAAAGCTTTTTATTTTTAAACTAAATGTACAGATAAATTTTCAATATTGCCCCTTGCAAAACCTTGTGTTTCAATTCCACCCCCCTTCTCCCTACCTTATCCCTTAGATGGCAAGTAATCTAATATATGTATAATCTATTTTAAATGACTTGTTATCTCATGAAGGAGTTAGGGGAAGGAATGAAAAAGGAAGTGAGAGAATTTAGAACTCAAAATTAAAAAAAAAAAAGATGTAAAATTTTTTTTACAGGTAATTGAAAAATATTTTTTAAAAGGAAAAGCTAATAGCTGATGCAGGACTTAAGCTCAGGGGAGATACTGAGACTAGATGCCCAGATACATATAAACACATGCATATACATGTATGTATATGTGTGTATATCTATCTGTGAGTCATACTCAGAGATGATAATTAAATTCATGGAGCCTGATGGTATCATTAAGAGAGAGAATATGAATCAAGACAAAGGTATCAGGAATATTCAGTTAGAGGGCATGATATTGATGATGATGAGTAATTAGACAGGTAAAGGATAAGCAGGAGATAGTGATGTCAAAAAAAAAAGAGAGAAAAGAGTATTTTGAAGATTAAGATGACCAACAGTTTTACTTGAAGCAAACAGGTTGAGAAAGAAGTGAATTTATAAATGACCATTGGATTCAGGATTAAGAGAGCATTGATAACTCTAGTGAGAAGTGTTCAGTTGATGAAGTCAGTAGCCAGAATGCAAAGGGATGAGGCTTGAATGAAAAGAGAGGAAAAGCAAGCAGCAAGTATAGAGCATCATCCAGACAGGGTGAACCCTGACAGGGACCCACCCTCGGGGCAGTTAAGTGGTTTCATTAAGATTGGCCCAGGACCACTCCTACTTAGCTCGAACTTAAGAGATTTCATTTAGCTGGAGATCTGGACCTGATATTTCTATTGAGGCTGCACCCTCTATCGAACTGAAAATTAGTCCAGGACCACTCCTACTTAGCTGGAATTTAAAAGATTTTATTCTACTGGAAATCTAGCCCTGGGAGCAGTGACAACATTGAAGTAATTTCATTCAATTGAAACTTCAATCTCAGATTTCCTATTAAAGAGCAATTTTGGGTTCATTTCTTTGCAGAGAGAGGCCTGAAGTAGGAATCGTGTCATGCCAAGGGACCTCTCTCCCCTTGGCACAGCTGCCTACCAGAACCCCTGCCCGCTGTGAAGAGACATTCTCTTCTCAGTGATAAACCTTTTGTTATCTCTCTGCTAGGACCTTTCTCTCTCTGCCAGGACACTCAGAAGTCAGTCTTCCTAGAAAAACTGGCTTCTGTAGTGCCAACAATAAACTTCCTTTTTGCCAATCTAATATTTCGGGTTGGTGAATTCTTTCACATTGAACCTGTGCCAACCAAAGAGGGGGTCCCACAACTCTCTGCACTGCCACTAACCTCATCATTTGGTGCCCTGTTCCTGTTTTTTCTCCCTGTTCTTCTTCTTGTCCTTCTTGTTCTTCTTTTTTTTTGTTGTTCTTGTTATACTTGCTCTTGTTCTGTCCTGATAAATGGAGAAGTGATATAAGACAACATTTTGAAGAGATGATAGGGCCAAGATAAGGTGTTTAAAATGTAGGAGATGAGCATATTTGAAGGCAGGGAGGAACCAGTATATTGGGAGATTACATCAAGAAGGGATTTTTGAGATTGCAGCATGAGAGGGGATGGTATTTATCAACCTGAATTCAAGAGAAAACAGCCAATATAGCAAAACTGAGATCTTTAATTGGGGCAAGTGAGTTGCTGATTTAGTGTAGCAAGCTCAGGGATACTCAAGGAGTGATTGGAAACAGGGTTTATATCACTTAGGAAGGTAGAGGGGAAATTAACAGAGGCTGGAGTGAAAATGTCTGGTCAGCCCCAGGCAATTCATTGACCTTGAGAATGGAGACTTGGCCAGCTTTAGTCAGTAGTCAACTGTATTTATTGATATCAAGGGTATGTGTAGAGCAAAGAGAAGGGTCTTCTTTATCAAGGAGGCTAAGGGAAAGAGTGGGAAATGATGTCAAAAAGTTTTGAGATGACAGAGAAGGGTGAATTCATGTTAATGGCCTGTTTTTTCAGCTGAGAGAGAAGAAAGGAAGAATAAAGTACAGGATAACTGAAGAGAGAAGAGAAGCTTTGGAATAGTTTCTATGGAGAGGGAAATATGAAGTCAATTAGAGTAGAATGAAAGGTTGGCCTTGCTGTAGTGAGGATCCAGCTCAAGTTAGTGTGAATTTGTAAAGTACTCAGTCTGTGTCGTTGTATGACTTCCTTCAGCTCTTTTCAGCACCATGTGACTATGAGAAGAACAGGCAAATAAATACTAGGAGTAATGCAGGACTGAGGTTTGCCAAGAAATGAGTGGCAATAAAACAGTGAGTGAGGAATTCAAGAATAAAATTGAATTGGCTAATTGTAGGATAGAGATTAGAAAGGGAGTTGGAAAGTAAAATCAGAACAAAAAGAAATGGCCTGAGAAAGAACTGAGGAGGGATTATATGTAAGGTAAAAAAGAAGGGTAAAGAGTTAAAGTCTGAATGAGGCAGAGGAAGAGATAAGAGCTTGAGGTTAAGAGAATAAGAGATTATGGTCACATAGAGGAACAACAACGTTTCTGATTAAGAAACAATACTGTGAGAAATACAATTCATAATGTGACTGTCCTTATGTGGGGTTGAAGTGTAGTGAAGGAATAAATCAGGGGATTCAAGGAGAATGAATAATTGGGAGATCAGGGTGATTGAGGATGACAAAATTTAGTATAATTGTTACTAGAATGACAGAAACATAGTATGGACTGCCATTCCCTTAATGATCCTAGTAAGGACAGAATTTCAGTAATGTCTGTGTACTCCTACTCCTAAGATATTTACTCTTGATTAGTTTAAGATAAACCCCACCTTAAGTGAGGACTCGGGGAGTTTAACCTTGTAAAGGAACCCAGTTCAGGCTGGATCTAAGTTTCTGATGTCTGTCTCCTTCTCATTGGGATTCATGGCATAAAGGACAAAACATCCAGATTGAAGTAGTTTTCCTTGCTCAGACTGCCATAGGCCCCTGGGGTCTCCTGTCCAGGCCTTGCTACCTCATTCTTTCCCCTCCCCTCCCCTCCCCCAATGCCTTTGTTTCGGAAGGTATGAGAAGCTTTTGCGCGGGTCTTGGAGCTAGAAAAATGCATTGTGCTCTGTACTCACGGGACAGCCCCCAGAATGGCAGGTTTGTTCCCCTGCTATCTCCATTTAAAGGTATTTTATTCCTCAACTGAAAAAGGGCTGATTTAAATTAGGGGATGTCACTCTAGATGCTAAGACCTCTTAGCGGAAGGAGAAAAGGAAGATGGGGCAGCCGGGTCCAGAACTCCTTGGGAAGAGGAGTCACCGGGGGCTGGGATACAACGGCCCCTGGGGTCTGAGGGGGGCGGCAAGTTCTGAGAAGTAGCTGAGGGACGGCGGCACATAGAGGCCGAAGGACAAAGCGAGGCCGGCGTCCTGAGGAGGGGCTGCGGGGAGCGTGCCCCTCACAGAGGGCCGGCGTTGCTCAGGCTCCCGCAGCCAACCGCCGCTTATCCCTCAAAGCAGCCCTGACAGGGTCACCTTCAAGCCTGGGCATGCCTGTGCCAAGGCTGGTGTTTGGTCACCTACTCAGAAAAGGAAACAACAAGAAAAGGCAACCGGGGCCTAGCGGCAAGTGGGCCGAGGACAGTGCCCTTGTTCCCCCGGATGGGGGGAAGGGGGGGGGGGAGGGACAACTTTCCACCCTTCAGTGGGAGTAAGTGGGTTACCATCTGGCGCCATCTGGTGGCTCAAAGGCAGCCCGTGTCCGAGCTAAGTCCGTGCCGGACTGAGCTACCACATGATGACCAGAGGCAGGCAGGAAGTGTGTTGGCCCCAGGACCCAAGTGCTGAATCACGCGGGCAAGGACTGTATCTGCTCCTGAGGAACAACCCGCGTTCCCGAGCTTTCTTTGATACTTGGTTTTAAGAGTGGGCACGGGGTTAGCAGAGAAGAGACAGGGTTCGCAGGGCGGCGAAGGCTCTGCCCTCCGCCTTCCGATGCTTTGGGGAGAAGAGCCGGGGAGCGCGGCGCTTGAGGACTACAAACGGCCCAAACTGGTGCTTCAGCAGAAAAGGAGGGCCTGCGGGACCGCTGGGCACGGAAGGCTAGCCAGCACATTTAGTGCGCTGTCTTCCAGGCGCCTGCTGGGCTCCCACGCAGCGTTCTACCAAAGAAACTGATTTGCCATCAAACTGGAATAAGAATAAAGCGAGACATAGAATCCCCAATCCCTCTATTTTTGTCCGCCTGCATTTTGGATTTCCTTCACAGGTTAATTGTACACTATTTCAAAGTCCGATTCTTTTTGTACAGCAAAATAACTGTTTGGACATGGATACATATATTGTATTTAACTTATATTTCAACATATATAGCGTGTATTGATCAACCTGCCATCTGGGGGAGGGGGTGGGAGGAAGGAGGGGAAAAGTTGGAACAAAAGGTTTGGCAATTATCAATGCTGAAAAATTACCCGTGCATATAACTTGTAAATAAAAAGCTATAATAAAAAAAGAAAAAAAAGAATAAAGTGAGATGTGGCACACATCTGAGAGCAACCTGTCCTACTTAAAACAAGTTGAGAAAAATGAACAGAAAAGGGGATGGCAGTGTATACAATACAGATTATAACATTTCTTAAAGTAAATGGATGTAAAATTAAAAAGCCTTTGTACAAACAAAACCAATGGAAACAAAATTAGAAGGGAAGCAATAAACTGGGAAAACATCTTCACAGTTAAAGGTTCTGATAAAGGCCTCATTTCCAAAATATATAGAGAATTGACTCTAACTTATAAGAAACCAAGCCATTCTCCAATTGATAAATGGTCAAAGGATATGAACAGACAATTTTCAGATGATGAAATTGAAACTTATTTCCACTCATATGAAAGACTATTCCAAATCACTATTGATCAGAGAAATGCAAATTAAGACAACACTGAGATACCACTACACACCTGTCAGACTGGCTAGAATGACAGGAAAAGATAATGCAGAATGTTGGAGGGGATGCAGGAAAACTGGGACACTAACGCATTGTTAGTGGAATTGTGAACACATCCAGCCATTCTGGAGAGCAATCTGGAATTATGCCCAAAAAGTTATCAAACTGTGCATATCCTTTGATTCAGCAGTGTTACTACTGGGCTTATACCCCAAAGAGATACTAAAGAAGGGAAAGGGACCTGTATGTGCCAAAATGTTTGTGGCAGCCCTGTTTGTAGTGGCCAGAAACTGGAAAATGAAAGGATGCTCATCAATTGGAGAGTGGTTGGGTAAATTGTGGTATATGAATGTTATGGAATATTATTGTTCTGTAAGGAATGATCAGCAGGATGAATACAGAGAGGACTGGTGAGACTTACATGAACTGATGCTAAGTGAAATGAGCAGAACCAGGAGATCATTATACACTTTAACAACAATACTGTATGAGGATGTATTCTGATGGAAGTGGATTTCTTTGACAAAGAGATCTAACTCAGTTTCAATTGATCAAGGATGGACAGAAGCAGCTACACCCAAAGAAAGAACACTGGGAAATGAATGTAAACTGCTTGTATTTTTGTTTTTCTTCCCGGGTTATTTTTACCTTCTGAATCCAATTCTCCCTGTGCGACAAGAGAACTGTTCGGTTCTGCAAACATATATTGTATCTAGAATATACTGTAACCTATTTAACATGTAAAGGACTGCTTGCCATCTGGGGGAGAGGGTGGAGGGAGGGAGGGAAAAAATTGGAACAAAAGTGAGTGCAAGGGATAATGCTGTAAAAAATTACCCTGGCATGGCTTCTGTCAATAAAAAGTTATTATAAAATAAATAAATAAATCAACAAACAAATGAATGAATGAATGAATGAATGAATAAATGAAAAGCTAAATGGATGGCCATCTTTCATCATGGCAAATTAGCCAAAGGAACCCAGAAAATGCCTTGATTAGGAAACAGTAGAATGCTTTGATACTTCAGTCAAAAATTTCACTGGTTTAGAATACAGAACCATTTGGGGCAGATTCAATGGACAGAGTATTAGACTTGGAGTCAGATCCTAACTTAAATAGTTATACATGAACCTGGATAAATCACTTCTGTTTCCCTCAGTTTAGAAAATGGGGATACATACTTCATGAGATTTAGGAAGATCAAATCAATTAGTATATGCAAAGCATTTGGTGAATCTTAAAATACTATATAAATGATAGCTATTATTACTAAAGTTTTACAGAGAAACATGGTGGAAGATTTGTATTAAGTATCATTTGATAAAAATTTTGAGAGGTCATGAAAGATTAAATAAGTTCTTAAATAAGAAAACTTGTCAGAAAATCTTAGACAAATGGTTGGCCATATGTTGATCTGATGATATTTTTAATATTGCTTTTCTTCTAAAGTTCATTTGTAATATGTATGTTATAAGCGTACTCATGATTTATCCAGATAATCATGCGCAATTGGATAGATAACACAGAAAGCTTATTCTTCAGTACACTTATCTTTGACAGACAAAACAAATTGACAATGATCTGGGTCCAAAACTAAAGCAAGGGTAAAAAGGGGGTTAGATTACCTTTTCAATATTATATAGTTTTTTGAATGATCCCCAAGGTTCTCCCTGAAATAACACTCCATTTTTCTTTTTTTTAATTAAATCTTTTTATTTTTCAAAACATATATGTGAACAATTCTTCAACATTAGCCCTTGCAAAATCCTGTATTCCAATGTCCCCTCCCTTTCCCTACACTCTCTCTTAAATGGCAAGTAGTCCAATATATGCTAAACATGGTAGAAATATGTTAAATCTAATATATCATACACATTTATACAATTATCATGCCACACAAGAAAAAAAGAGAAGCAAAATAAAATGCAACCATCTTCTCAATATCAATATTTTTCTAGTGAAGTTATATCGTATGAGTCATGGAATAGTACAGTCTCTGAAGAATTGAAGTTGAAGTTCATCCAAACTTAAAAAACACAAACATTTCAATACACAAAGGACAAAAAAAGATTTTATGTGAAACTCAGAACTTGTTATTCAGTTTGTTCCTAAAAATGTATTAAATTTAATAAGATAGTAACTAAATCACCTGTTTCTTCATTTCTCTTCTGAATTTTTTGTTTTCTTCTGTGTATTTTTTTGCATGTCTATTACTACCCAAGAACCCTCTTCTAATAATAAGTCCCTTATAATAGTAAGTATAATCTAATGAAACAAAATCAATGCATTGGGCATACATGAAAATTCATATCTTATTCTATACTTTTAGTTCATCACCTGTCTTCCAAATAGTCTGCATGTTTCATCGACAATCTCCTGAAGTTATGGCTGAGACTGGTCCCTGCTTTGATCAGAGTTCTCAGACTTTCAAAGTTGTTTTCTTTCATGTAATTGTGGATTGTGCATTTTTTTTTTTTGGCTGTTCATTTTATTCACCATCAGTTCATTTTTTCTCTCTCAAATTTCTCTGAATTTGTAATATTTCTTTTGACACAAAAACATTTAATTACATGAGTATATCATAATTTGCTCAGCTACTTCCAAATTTATGGGTACCTATTTTGTTTCTGTTTCTTTGCTATCACAAAAAGAATAGCTATAAATATTTGGGTCTTTTCCTTCTGTTCCATGTTTTTAACGTCAATAGTCTTCCACAGGACAATAGCAAATTCAATTTAACATTCATCAAGTACCTACTGTTTGTAAGACATATATATATGGGCAGTTAGGTGGCACAGTAGATAGATTGTGGGACCTGGAATTAACAAGACTCAACTTCCTGATGATGGGGTGCAGCTTCTAGGAGTGATATAGCAATAACCCTAAGTCCACCTGGCCTTGGGAGTAATATAATTTTCTTGCTCTAGCTTATAGGGTAGATGTAGCAGTAACCCTGAGGTCTCCTGGCATTGGGAGTGCTATAGTTTTACAAACATTTCTGGCTGTCAGATAATAATCTGTTGGTCAATAATCCTAAAATCCCCTGGCCTTGGGAATGTTATAGTTCCACAAACACAGCTGCTTTCAGATAACAATCTGTTGGTCAGTGATAAAGTTTCTGAGACAATAATGAAGTATATAGTAGACCCCTCCTTAAATCCACCAGTAAGCCATAAAATTAGTGTATTAGTGACATAAAGCCTCCGTTCTCTCTTTTTCCTATAAATTTATCTTTTTGCTCACAGTTCTTTGCTAAATTCTTTTGGAACTTAGCCTGCTATAATTGGTATTACAATTATAATAAACTTTGCCCCTTTACTTGGAGATGGATTGGAGCCTGCAAATTCTTTTGAGACATCTCACAACACTGGTCTGCAACCCCAACCTTTTGGGATCTCCTTTGAACCTCAACTCTGACTTCAAATCTGGCCTCAGACATTTACCAGCTGTGTGACCCTGGGCAAGTCACTTCTCTTTGCCTCAGTTTCCTCATCTGCAAAATGAGCCAGACAAGGAAATGCAAACCACTGCCAGGAAAAACCCAGATGAAGTCACAAAAAGTCAGACTCAACCGAAATGAACAAAAATATGCAAGAAACTGTGCTGGGTGGTAGGGATATAAAGACTAGACAATTTATATTTTAAGGACTTAAGGTCTACTGGAGAAACACACGTATCCAAGGGAGCAAAGTATATACAAAATAACACCTGATTTCTCAAAGGAAAAGGTACTATTAGCTGGTGGGAGAGGACAAGGAAGAGTAAGGGCCTCATGCTGTAGTGATACAGGCTATTTTGAAGCAAAGTAGTGATTCTAAGAGGAGAGGCAAAGAGAATCTATACCAGATATTGGACATAGTAAGAACTTCATTTTGTTTTTCATTGCTAGTGATGGTGAGGTTCCGGGCAGAGTCCCAGCACTAGTTACCAAGATTGAATCCACACTGAGGCTAGAGCTGTCTCTTCCTCCCTTCTGTCCCAACCCCCTCCTTCTCCTTTTCTCTTCCTCTTTGGCCCCCCTCCCACAGCCCTACTCCTTGGGCAGTGACTCCAGCATGTGGATTCCTTAGGTCCCTTAAAGGGACTTAGGCCATTGGCTTCCTGGTTGCTGAAGCAGTGCAGCGGGGCAAGTCAAAATGGGAGTTGCCACAAATTTTGAGCTGCTTTTGACAGAGAATGCTTTCCTGACCTGGTATAGCATGGTCACCAAGATTGCTGTAGCGGGGAAGCAGTGTGAGGTGTAGAATTTTGTATCTTTTTTTAACTTTGAAATTATACTTTTTGAACTATCATTACTGTATTTGAAGATCTATAAATTCTTTGTTGCATTTTAAGCCCTAAACCTGAATGATTGGGTTGGCCTAGATGAAGCCTGGCTCAGCATATCATCTGTACAAAGACTAAAGACAGAGGTTGTCCAGCTTGCACAACACGAATCTTACTCTCATCACATTTATTCAAAGAGACTATGAGACACATTTAACTTCACAGAGAAGCTTGTTTCACCCTATAGGGAAGTAGGAGAGGAAGGGAAAAAGGAGGAGGCTAATAGAAGGTAGAACAGAAGTAAACTTGGGAGAAAGGTTAAAAAAGATGGGACTGCAAAAGGGGAGGGCTGTTTGAGGGAGAGGTGATAGGTGACAAAATACTGGGAAGAAGGAAAAGGGGGAAAGGGAAGAGAAAAATATAATTGGGAGTAAACATGATGGTAGGAAATAGTAATTTTATTTGTGAATGTGAATGGGATGAACTGTCCCATAAAATGGAAGCGGATAGCAGACTGGATTAAAAGCCAGAATCCTACAATTTGTTTACAAGAAACTAATTTAAAACAGATAGATATATAGAATAAAGGTAAAAGGCTGGAGCAGAATCTATTATGTTTCAGGTGAAGTAAAAAAAGCAGGGGTAGCAATCCTGATCTCAGATCAAGCAAAAGCAAAAATAGATCTAATTAAAAGATAATTACTTAAAGGTACCTTTATCCTACTTAAAGGTACCCTATATCATGAAGTAATATCAATCCTAAACATATGCACCAAGTGATATAGCATCCAAATTCCTAGAAAAGTTGAGAGCTGTAAAAAAAGAAATAGCAAAACTAAACTAGTGGGGGAATCCCAATCTTGCTTAGAAATAGATAAATTGAACCACAAAATAAGGAGGTAAATAGAATTCTAGAAAAATTAGGGATGATAGATCTTTGGAGAAAATTGAATGGAGAAAGGAATATACCTTTTCCTCAGTAGTACATGAAACCTATACAAAAATTGACCATTAGGGCATAAAAACTTCAAAATCAAATACAGAAAGGCAGAGACAGTAAATACATTTTTCTCAGATTATGTTGAGGTTAAGATTTGGGATACCTAAATAAGATTAGGGTTTAGTTGAGACTAGTGGCAGGTTTGAGTACAGGGAGTCAAATGGAGCTCCTCTGCAACCCCACTGGATTCAAGGATATGGCAGTAAATGAGGTCTAGTAGCAGCTGAATCCCCAACAAAGGTATTAGCCCAAAAGCTAGATTGATAAAAGAGGTTTATTATTGGGTTTGGAAGCAAGGTTAAAGTATAGGCGAAGGTAGAGATAAGGGCAGCACTGGACAGAGGGTCCTGACATGGCTAGCATGTTTCAGACCTCTGCAAAGATGGGGTCCCAGCATGTCCCTTTTATAATGGGAGATTAAGCTAGAGGGGCTTTTGGGTATAGCCCCAAAGTTGGCTCAGATCTGGATGGGGGCTGGGACAGGTACGGATCTTCTATTGGAATACAAAGGGACCAGGATTTGTGAGTCAAAGGATAATTACATTAAGTAGGAGGGGGTGGGAATCTTAAAGGAATATTTCCCACATCAATTATGCAATAAAAATTATATGCAATAAAAGGCCAGGGGAAAATAGACCAAAAATCTAAAACTAAATAATCTAATCCTAAAGAATGAGTAGGTGAAACAAATCAGACACACACACACACAAAATCTTGTCCAGTAGATAGCAGGAAAATCAATGTGACTGGATTAGAGACACCTGAAACAATCAACAAACATATTTTCAATAAACACAATTTTTAAATTTCCCTTCTCACTTTTCACCCTAACTTGAGAAAAATGTGTACTTGTAATGTGGAGAGTCAAGCAAAACAAATCTCTGAATTGAACGTGTCCAAACAATGTTTTATTTTTCACTATTATCTGTCACTGAACAGCACACTTTAGGATCAGTTTTATGGAATCAAGGTTGATCACTGTGCTCATAAGAGCCTTCAACTCTTTCAAAGCTTTTGGTTTTTACATTTAAATTCTTTATTCATTTCACTCTATCATCAGTTCATAAGTCTTCCCAGTTTTCTCTGAAATAATCTATTGGGCTTCACCTTTACAGTCATGCTCTGTAATTGAATTCTGTCCTAGAATTTTCATTTGAAGTAGCCACTCCAATCACTTCTAACTTTCAGCTCTTGACTCTAAGGATTACTTTTCCATCTCATTTATGGGCAGATGCTCTCCTTTCCCTTTTCACCTCCATTATGTGTTGTCTTTTTTGTACTTTGAGTGTAGGGACTGCTTTTTGTATTTTTAGTTTCTAAAACAGTGCTTAATATATTTTCTCTTTTATGGCATACATCAATATGCTATTTTTTTTTTTTAGCCATTCCTCAAATGATTAATACTCTCCTAGTTTCTAATTCTTTGCCACCAAAAAAAAAAAAAAAAGATGTATTTTTTTGTACATTATCTTTTACCACTTTCTTTAGCTTTTCAGAGCATACCTATGAGTGATATTTCTGGGCCAGCGGGTATGAAGTGTAGTGATTTTTAACACAGCTACAAATTGCTTACCAGAATAACCATACCAATTTAAAGCCCTATCACTGGTTCATTAATGTAAGTTTTCTTGTAGTTACTCAAACATGTGTCATTTCTCATTTTTTGTCAACTTTCTCAATGTGAAGAGAGGGAGAACCCTGTTGTAGCTATTAAGTTGCCCTAGTAAGCATTTATTATATGTCAAACCTATTGATATAAACACAAGTATCTGCCACTAAGCACCTTGCATTCAACTTAGAGATAAAAATATTCAGAGATGACATGCTATATACAAAATAAAATGTGTGTGTATACAATTACATTAGGAAAGACATCTTGTAGAGAATGGTGTCAAAAAATTACAACATATTAAATGCAAGTACACGAAGGATGCATCCACTAGTTTAAAATGTGGAATTCCTTGATGTAGAAATTCTCTCCATCAACAAGAGACCAAGATTTTCCCATTTAGTTGACTATATTCTTGGGAGTCAGAGGCATTTGGAGGTTAAATGACTTGCTAAAGGTTATACAATTTAGTCAGGATTTAAATCCAGGTCTTGGCTTTTAAGCCTGTGTACTATATTATGCTACTTCCCTGCAATATATTAAAATATAAATTGTGCAGCAGAAATGGTATAAATGATGTAATCAGAGATGTTTAATTGGAAAATAAGGGATAACCTTTGCCCTACTTAATCTATATCAGAATGGTTGTTGGATGAGCATCTAAGTGCTCTAAAATATATCATAGGATTCCTGAATGATTCTCAGTTTGCAGAGCTGTGCAATTGGAAGGGCTGTAGTGCTTTCAGCAGAAACATCCAAGTTTGAAAGAGGAATTAAGTTTGAGGGAAAAATAAGTTTTTATTTAGACTTGTGGAGTCTGAGATGCCTATGGTTGGATATATGGAACTAGGAGTCTGATATGTAGGGATAATTGAGCCTATGGGTAAAAATGAAATCATCTTGAGTGCACTAAAAAAGGAGGACCCAGGACAAAGCTTTGGAAGCTTAAAGCTATCAAGTAGAGTTTGGACAATTATCCTAAAAGAGACTGAACAGGCATTCAGACACATAAATGGAATTGGTATGAAATGGCATAAATTCCATTACGAAAATACAGGTATGACATCACAAATATCCTTCAGAAGACCCAGCCTTTTGATACAATCCTCTGTTTAGCTTATTACCACTCTGCAAAGCCTTTTCTGATAGACAATAGGCAGCACACTTGCCCTACTCTTTTCAGCAACTCCTAGGAAGCTGACTTGGGAAGTAATTGGAGGGAGGAAGGAGCAATCAGTATTGAAGTGATAACCCAGGAGGGCAGCACCTGTCATCTGCAACATCATGTGCCTAGGAGAGAATCAAGACAGGCAATACAAACACAAGGTACAGCATAAAGGTGGGGCCAGATTTCCTGGGCAACTGGGGAAGGTTGATTTAAGTCCTATCAAGTCTTCCTCAATTTTGTTATTGTTGTAAATTTCACTCATGGCCATATGGGCCTTGGAGATCAGGGAGTCCAATCTCTTCAATTCAGAGGAGAGGAACTAAAGGGTAGAGTGGTTATTTGCCTAAGATCAATTAAGAGGATACAGATCTGATTCTTAAGTCTAGTGTTCTCACTACTTTCTGATGCCTAAGTAAAGAGGGTAGAGAATAGAAAGAGCTTTTGGTATTAATAAAATGAAACCCAGATTTTCACACAACTGCCTGTAATGGTAGGCAAGCCATTTGCTCTCTTTGGGCCTGCTTCATCATCATTACCATTAACATTCATATAATGCTTTTAAATCTTCAATGCCTTTTACCATCATCTCAGCTGATAATCTTAACAGTCCCATTTAAAATATGTGTATCCTTTCCTGAAGGTTGGTGGCCTTTTACAGCTGAGTAAACTGAGCCTCAGAGATTAAATGACTTGTCCAAAATGGCAGAAATGAAAAGGTCATCTCCCATGTCCTAGGTGAGAACCAATAAGTTCACCGAGTTGCCCCTATTCCTTTGAAATCAAGGTCTCATGGTCGCACTTAAGGGTAACATCTAGGTCAACAGCAAAGCAGAGAGTGGACCGGGCTTCAGTCAGTAAGACTCTGGGTTTACCTCAGTTTTCTCATCTGTAGGATGGGGATAAACAGCCCCTATTTCCCAGGGTCATGAGGATCAGAGCTTCTGCACAGCGCCTGGCACATAGTAAGCGTTAAATCAATGTTGGCTATCATCATAAAGGATCCTTGCTGTTATGAGCTCCCTCTCCTACAGTGCTTTCCCAACCACCTGGGGAAGTGGGAGTGCAATCATAGTCATTCCCTATAGAGATGAAACTAGTTCAGGGGTAAAGTGACTTGGCCAGGATCACAAAGGTAAAAAGCTGTCCCACCGTTTCAGGACCGCTGCCGGCGCAGGTAACCCAAAATCCCTTTCCTAGGATGGAGTGAACGCTGAAACTGAAACCAGGCCTTTAGGGCTACTGTCCCAGAGTTCTCCGTAAGCACTACCCCACCCCCAAGTTGTCGGTCTCGCCACACTTAAGATGGCGGCGCGAAGACTACCAGGCCCCTCACAGGCGGTGCCCGCGCACGCGCAACGGCACCCTCCCTCCCCGGCCGGGACACAAGATGGCGGCGGCGGCGCTGGGGAGGGCGAGGCGGAGGCGGCCAAACGGGCGGCTAAGGAGAGTATGTAGTCGTGTCCCCCCGAGTCCGCTCCGGGCAGGTAAGGGCCCCTGGAGGCCGCGGTCCTGCCGTGAGCCGCGCTGGAGTCCGGGGATTCGCGGTCAGGCGACGGTGGCTCTTCCAGGCACTTCCCGCCCGGGGCCGCAGCTCAGCCCGGTCGTTGTCGCCACCGCCGCCGCCATCTTAGGCCCTCGGGCGGGCGGCTGAAGCTGGGAAAGGGAGGCCGTGGAGCCAGGGGCCCCGAGGGTAGCGGCCTGGGAGAACCCTCTTCCGCCGCTGCCGCCGCCTTCTCCGTCTTCGCCGCCTTTGTGCTGGGCTGCGACTCCTGAGTCTCCTCAGCCCGGGGGCGGGAGCGCGCGGCAGGGCGGGGGGCGGAGCCCAGGAGATAGGGCGGCGTGCGCGCACCCGCCCGCCGCGAGCTGGAGAGGGAGCTAGGGAGGGGGCTGGAAAAGGGAGTAGGAGAAAAAGGAAAGGGGGGTGGGGGGAAGTGCGCGCCCGAAATCGCCCCTCCCCTCTGCGTTCCCCTTCTCCCCTTCTGCCTGCCCAGAGCAATCGCTGCGCTTGCGCACTCCGTTGGCTCTTGAGCGCCGCCTGGAGGATTTGGAATCCTGTCGGGAGCCCGACCCGGCTCCCTCCACCCCGGGCTGCGCCCCCTATTCGGGGATTGCCCGCCCACCTTGCATTGTCCCGAGCCGAGGCCCCTCCCCCCGGGTGCCGGGTGTCCCTCCCGATGTCCTCTCTTCCCCTTGGCTTTGGGATTGTTTGCTCCCCAGCCTCGCCCTGCCCTCGACCTTGTTTTATTTTGGCTCCCCAGCTGCAGGTCTGACGATGCCCCTGGTACTTTGCCCAAGTCACTGCTGACCTGTCCTTCCACCCACCCACCCACGCACCCACCGGTGCCCAACCGTACCTAGCATTTGCCTCTGGCCATCCGTGGGGGAATCCTGCAGCGACTCCGGAGAAGCCGGGGGTGGTGAAGGTGCCTTTTCGAGCTAATGCTGCAGACCCCAGAGGGTGAGAGAGACGGAGCTTGTCTCCCCTAATCCTCAGGCTCAGACCCTCGAGTTCAGGGTCCCCTCCTGTCTCTGGATCCTATGAGTTGGAGTGATTTGCTGAACTCCCCCCGCCCCTGTTTTACTGTTGAAGACACAACCCCTGAAATGGATTTGCCCCTGAATCAGTCGCCTAGCATTGGCATCCTCTGACTCCCAGGCCAGTGCAATTTCTCATTAGCACCCTATCTCCTTCCAGCTTATTAAGCACAGAACGTTCCCCATCTTAGAGAAATGAGAAATTGTCTCCTAAACGCCACTTGTGCTGGCTTTTCAGTGTACACCCTACCTCTATTTTTAAAAATAATTAGTCACTTCATCCCAAAGTGATTAAGCAGAAAAAGCATAGACATCTCTCCTGTGCTTCTTTACGTTGAACATGAGAGCAGGGTGATGGAAGGGCATTAAGGCAAGGTAGATGATCTCTTTTCCCTATCATGGATAGTCAGGTGGTTTCTGGAAATAGTTTCAGTATTATTGTGGAGAATTTCAACTTTTCTTTCTGGATTCTGAATGGAAAGAGGGTACAAATGGAGTGGGCCTTTTTGGTTTTGACTTGGTCACTGTGTGATAGGTCTCATGCTGTTGCTGAGAGATGGCCAATGAGAACCATGGCAGTCCTAGAGAGGAAGCATCTCTGTTGAGTCACTCCCCAGGCACCTCTAATCAAAGCCAGCCTAGTTCCCCCAGGCCCATCCGACTGGTACAAGACCTTCCAGGTATTATGGGGAAATAATGAAGGAATTATTAAAAAATGGTTCTGGGACCTTGGGAGGGTAACTTCTTGGTTTGTATGATATGCCGAACTGTGCTAAGTAAAATTCAGATTTTTCTGCCTAGAATTCAAGGCTTTCTATAATCTAGCACTCCCTTTTCCAACTGCATTTCAGTTTTTTTGCTTTGTTGCATTTTACATTTCAACAAAACTGGACAAGTCTGTCCTTTGACTATGCCCTGGCCTTTCCTGTCACCTTGTTCCTATTCATGGAATCCCTTTCTCACTCATCATCACCTATTAAATTCTTATTTATCCTTTAATGCCCAACTGAGATGTTACCTCCTCCAGAGAACATCTGATCTCCTCCTCATTGGATAACAAATTTTCCCCTTGAACCTCACAGTCCTTTTTTCACTTATCTAATATGTTTACTCTTTTGCTATTGCCTATGACACGAATTCCTGGTTTGGTTTTAATTCCTTTACTGGACTATAGAGTCATAGTTTGGGACTCTGTTTAATCTAAATTTAGTATTTCTCCCAGCATGTAGCTGATATTTACTAAATGCCCATTACATGGAATTGCTGGATTGCCCTGATTCTGGCTTTGGTTTCCAGATGAGCTGGTCCAGGCTGGCTGGGAGAAGTGTTGGAGCAGACGAGAAAATCGCCCTTACTACTTCAATCGCTTCACCAACCAGTCACTGTGGGAGATGCCAGTCCTGGGTCAGCATGATGTCATTGTAAGTGCCTTGTTTAGGACTGTGGTGGGCCGATGCCGCTGTCCAAGAAGAGTAGAGGATGTTGGTGCCCTCCTGGGGAGACGTCCTCTCTTACCTGGCTTGAACAAGCTGGTTGGCACAGTACTTCTGACAGCACCATGGGTGTACTACCTGAGGGTGGATTTGCTGTTTGGTATTCAGTGGGTGGGAGATGGAAATGGGGCAGGGCTGTGTGATAGGCTCTTCGTATTCTGGGAGCCAGTATTGCCAGTTATAACTCTGCTGGTCTGGCCCCCACCCCCAGTCGGACCCTTTGGGGCTGAATGCGGCTCCGCTGCCCCCAGACGCTGGAGTGGTGGAAACACCAGTGGAGAACAAGCCCAGGAAAAGGCGGCTTTCAGAGGAGCAGCCCAGTGGCAACATCATAAAGAAGCCCAAGGTGTGTGTCCTGCTAGTTTAAACAACGTGGAATAAGGTCAGATGGGCCTGAAGGCATGCATGTAATGAAAAGAGGCCTAGACAAGGAAGCTGAGGACCTGAATCTGAACTTGACTTTGGCACTTACTGAACCATGTGGCAAGTTACATAGCATGTTATAATTTTAAAAAATTCTAAATTTGGGGTTAGAAGGTCTGGATTCAAATCTCAGTTCAGCTTTTTTATTCCTTCTGTGAACCTGGAATCATTTCTCCACTTTTGGTCTGTTTTTCTTCTCTGAAAAGGATTGTATTAAATTGTCTCTAAAATTTCTTTTATCTTTGAGACCTCTATTCTCTGATTATTACTTTTAAGTGGAACTTTATTCCTTCTGTAATAGAAGGATGGTAATTCTTGCTCTTTCTCCCTCACAGCACTGTTGTGAGGACCAAGTAATATATATATGAAGACCTTTGGTAAAGTGTTGTAGTTTTGTGAAGTATTATCAGCAAGATGTAGTAAAGATGTTTGGTTGGCGTATTGGTGATAGGAAGAATGGCGCTATTATTCTATAGGGATTCATGTTCACACATATTGTCAGCATGTTGGTGAGCGTGGAAAATATGACTTTTATTATTCCTCCTTTCAGGTGGAAGTTCCAGGGACTCCTTCTGCCCAGTCTGTACCTAGCTCTCCTAGCATTCCTGGGACACCAACTATGAAGATATGGGGCGCATCCCCTGAAGACAAACAGCAAGCAGCTCTCCTTCGGCCCACCGAGTGAGTCCTCTCTGGAGGCTGTGTCGGGCTCTTTTCATTTTAGTGTGGGTATTGGAGGGTAGGGAACACCTACCTAAGTTATTGGCTGGCTCATCTGAGTGTCAGTCATTGATTCAGAAGCTTTGGGAGGTTACTGGGTTAGGTGGTTCTTTTGGAAATCTGGAGAATGGATGCTCTTCTTCCCCTTTCTTTACTGGCCATTGTTTGTGTCCTAAGGGTGTATTGGGACCTCGACATCCAGACAAATGCAGTGATCAAGCAGCGCGGACCATCCGAGGTTCTGCCCCCACACCCCGAGGTAGAGTTGCTTCGCTCCCAGCTCATTCTCAAGCTTCGCCAACATTACCGGGAGCTGTGCCAGCAGCGTGAAGGTAAGACTGGGCAGCTGAGCCTCGCCTTTGCTTATGGTTCTTCTTCCAGCCTTTCTTTGTTGCCTTTATCTTCCTTTCCTCCCCTCAGCCTTTGGAAAAAGACAGAGATGGAGCTGAGGACTTCAGGATCAGATACATACACAGGGCCTTTTCCCCTCTGACCTCCGGCTTTAAGTTGAGATAAAATCCAGGGTGCTTTGAATTGGGGGAACTCCCACCCTCTCTGTTCCTGTTGCTGTCTCCAGAGATGTAGTGTGGTAGAAGTGGAAGCACTGGATTTGAAAACACAAGATCTGGTTTCAAATCTCTCAGTCCTTTGATTTCCTTTCTGGGACTTCCCAGAATGCCTAAGGTCTTGTATTCCTCTTTGTTCCCCAGTCTCCTCTTAGGATTGTTTATATTGACTTCTCTTTCAGGCATTGAGCCCCCAAGGGAGTCCTTTAATCGCTGGATGCTTGAGCGTAAGGTGGTGGATAAAGGGCCTGATCCTTTGTTGCCAAGCAACTGTGAGCCAGTTGTGTCTCCTTCCATGTTTCGAGAAATCATGAATGACATTCCCATCAGGTACTCCTCTACCTGGTCCATTTGGACTATGGGCCTCTCCTAGGGTTGAGCCTACTTCCTTTGGGGGTAGCCTACTTACTGAGTTCCCTGATGGCTTTTTGATCCAGGTTATCCCGAATCAAGTTCCGGGAAGAAGCCAAGCGGTTGCTCTTCAAATATGCAGAAGCTGCCAAGCGACTTATTGAGTCCAGGTTAGGAACTCTCTTTCCAGGCCATCAAGCCATAAATACTTCTACAAGAAAGTTCTCCAGGAATGAAGTGGGTGGTGGGGTGGTAGAAGTCTTCAGAGTCCATCCTATACATCACACTTTTACACTCAGTAGGTTCTGTTATGACGTGCTGACAGGGATATCAGGTACCAAGGCTGAGGGGTCAGGGGTAAGTGGCTGAACAGAGAGGGATCCTGGTGCGCCTGTGGAGGCCAGAGCTCCTGCTTCTTTCTGTGGAACTCTATCCCAGGCCCAAAGAGGCAGTCCCTTCCTTAGCTCCTGAGCAAGCACTGGGCTAAGAGGAGAACCGAGTTGGAATCTGTTCCTGTGTTCTCCTCTGTGACTTTAGTTAGTCACTGTCCCTGAGCCTCTGGTTCTTTATGAAACTGAGATATTTATATTACCCATTTAGCAGAATTAAATCTTAAAATATTACAGAAAACCCAAGCTATTGCCTGATACAAGGCTTGTGAGGGTGGAGTTTGTGTTGGGGTGGGGAAAGGAGGGGGCCAGTAGAACCAGTACCTCCCAGTTGGCCTGACTGTGGTGCCTGGGTACACTGATTTGCTGCCCTTCCCCTTGTATGTTCTGTAGGAGTGCATCCCCAGATAGCAGGAAGGTCGTGAAGTGGAATGTGGAAGATACTTTCAGCTGGTTACGGAAGGATCACTCGGCTTCCAAAGATGACTATATGGTGAGTGCTGGCCAGTCTTCTGGCCCTTGGAGAGGAGGGTTGAGGGGGTTGGTGGCTCCCCAGGGTAGGTGGTGCTGCATCTACAGGGCATGTCTGCTGCAGGACCGTCTGGAGCACTTAAGAAAGCAGTGTGGCCCCCATGTGTCAGCTGCGGCAAAAGACTCAGTGGAGGGTATATGTAGCAAGATCTACCACATTTCCCTGGAGTACGTCAAACGAATCCGGGAGAAGCATCTTGCCATCCTCAAGGAGAACAACATCCCGGGTATGGGGGTGACCATCAGGGAAGATGGTTTGGGAGCTTTTGGGTGGGGGATGGCCTATAGGAATCCCTGTGGGAGCATGAACTAGTTCTGGGAAGGAGGAGTAATTGTAATCATGGAAACATCAAACAGGCCTTGTTGCCTTTTGGGTAGAGAATCTACAGCTCCTTTCAGTCCATTGCAGGGAGAGGAGAGGAAAGAAATTGTGTTAGGGTTATGGGACTTTGGAAATGGAGAGAACCTTAGAGGTCACCTCATCCAACCCTTATTTGTATGGATTTGGAAACTGAGACCTAGAAGTTGTGACTTGCCCGAGGTAATATAGGAAGTGCGTAGAAAAACCTGGAATTGAGCCAGGTGAAAATAGACAGGGGCTTGGCAAGGGGGCAGCACATGTTAACTCCTCCTGCTAGTTGATGGGGACCCCAGCATTGAAGCATCGCTGCCATCTTTCTTCATCTCCACATGAGGCATTCCAGGGAACATCGCATGGGGTGGTTATCTCCAGGAGGCAGTCCACAGGAGCTAAGGAGCTGACACGAGCAGAACTGAGAGAGCCAGGTGCATATACAAGGAACAACTGTAATAAGACAGATGCCTAGGAGCCATTGGCTAAATTAAGCTTCATTCGTTGTTTTATGGACAAATGGCTTATAAATACCCCTCTCACCAAAGCAAATCCTTGTGGGACTGGCTCCCCATTCAAACTAATCTTTGGTGATTTCCTCTTCTTTATCTTTGGTGTTTATTCTAACCGAATTTCACCTGTATCTGCATGGAGTCTGGGCTGGGGGCGGGGGTCTGCAGCACACAGTATATGAGTTTGTGTAATCAAGAGTCCTCGGTTCAGATCGGGGCTCTGGCATTTACTCACTCAATGACTTTGGTGAGGTCACAGATTCTCAGAGCTTCAGTTTCCTTTTTGGCAAAATGAGGACACTGTAATAATTTTGGATTAAACACTGTGAGGAAAAGTCTTGGTAGGCCTGAAAGTGCTGTATAAAAAGGAGTTGTTATTAATGCTATTATAATAATCATAATATAATTATGACCTAGGTCTGCAACCCCCCCTAGGTATAGCTCTGCCAGCCCCCTGCCAGTCTTCCTCAGTAAGTCCCCTCAAGGTGCTCCCTGACCTGAGTTGAGAATGGGCTGGAGTGGAGCAGGGTGGGGCCACCCCAGGCCAGGGCCCTCACCTCGCCCACTTCCCTCAGAGGAGGCAGAGGCAGCAGAAGTGGAGCAGCGACTCGTCTACTGCTACCCGGTACGGCTGGCCGTGCCCTCACCTCCCCTGCCCAGTGTGGAGATGCACATGGAGAACAATGTGGCTTGCGTGCGCTACAAGGGGGAGATGGTCAAAGTCAGTCGTAACTTCTTCAGCAAACTGGTGAGAGCAGAAGCATTGAAGGGTAGTGGTGGGATATAGGAACTAAGAAAGGAAGTTTGCCTATATCAAGACACCAGAACTCTCCATTTAGAGGACTTGTTTGGGGAACGAAATGGCTTGTAGGTACCACAGAGTTATGGGGGAGACATTAGGATGTAGTGGAGCCTTTGGACTTGCGGTCAAGAAACTGGGGTATGATTCTTATGCTGTCTACTATCTTCACACAGTCATTTTGAGGAAAGGGCTTTGTAAACCTTAAAGTACCATATAAGTTACATATTATAGTTAGTTATGACATGTTCCTCTTACCATACTGGAAATTTCACATGGGCAGAAACACAGACTGTGAATCAGTGTGAGTCTGTCTCTAGCACACACAAGATGCTTAATGAAGCTTTTGAACTGTTGACATGGAAGAATCTCCTTCCCCGAGCAAGGAGCCTCCCCAAGAGCTCTTTGCTAATGTCCAACTCTCTGTCTTCTGACAGTGGCTCCTCTATCGCTACAGTTGCATCGATGATTCTGCTTTTGAGAGATTCCTGCCCCGGGTCTGGTGTCTTCTTCGACGGTATCAGGTAGAGAGTATAGGGCACAGCTGTGCTGGGCAGAGCCATGCTAGGCTAACAGCTGATGGAAAGGGGGATGGGGGATTTGGAGGGAGGAGGGGGAGGTATGAATAACCTTGAAGAATGGGATGGAGCCATGGGTGGGGAGGAAGAAAGAGGGTGATCCCGCTCTTCTTCCCTCCCAGTGATGATCACTCTTTTGGCTACTCCTGCAGATGATGTTTGGGGTGGGGCTGTACGAGGGGACAGGCCTGCAGGGTTCGCTCCCAGTACATGTCTTCGAAGCTCTGCACCGACTCTTTGGCGTCAGCTTTGAATGTTTTGCCTCCCCTCTCAACTGCTACTTCCGTCAATACTGTTCTGCCTTCCCAGACACCGATGGCTACTTTGGTTCCCGAGGGTGAGGTCCCTGCTGCTGGTGTGCAGTGGCTATAGAACTGCTATACACAGTTCTGAAATCAGAGGGGCTGGCTCCTAGCTGTTGGTACCAAGTCCTCTAGCTCTCCCCAGAGGATGTCATTTTTTTGGTCTGGTTGTTGCTGAAGAGAAATCTTATCAAACTTGCTTTATGGATTGGGCATGCTAATGTGTTATATATCTGCTGCTACCCATCAGCTCTTGTACTATGGGCAAGATAGTAACTGTTCCTCATAATTTTCAGTTTTGTTGGGGAGATAACTAGGGAGTAAATTAGTGCTGAGTGACTTCCCCTAAGAATTGAAGCGATTAGATCTAAGTGTCAGACAAAGATCATACTAGCACAGGTAGCTTGGGAAGGTTTTGAGAGGCTTATTTGAGGTGGCCTTCTCTGCCTTTAATTTTCCAACCTGGCACACTAGACACATACATAGGGCACCTGCCACTCTTGGTAGGTTGACTGACGGCCTCCCTCCCTTGCCCTCAGGCCCTGCCTGGACTTCTCCCCACTGAGTGGCTCCTTTGAGGCAAACCCTCCGTTTTGTGAGGAGCTGATGGATGCTATGGTGTCTCATTTTGAGGTTTGTGACCCTCATCGAGGGGCTGGGGGAGGCATGTTGTGACCCACACCTGAGTCTCAGCATCACCTCCCCTGCTGGCGCTTTGCAGAAGCTGTTGGAGAGCTCCCCGGAACCCCTGTCCTTCATTGTCTTCATCCCGGAGTGGCGGGATCCCCCCACACCAGCACTGACCCGAATGGAGCGCAGCCGTTTTAAGCGTCACCAGCTGGTGCTGCCTGCCTTTGAGCATGAGTACCGAAGTGGCTCCCAGCACATCTGCAAGAAGTGGGTGCATTCTCTGGGGATAGGGAAGCAGGAAGAGCCAGATGGGAAGCCCTGGGGCAGCTTTACTAACAGCCCACTTGCCTTACAGGGAAGAGCTCTACTACAAGGCTGTGCACAACACAGCCGTGCTGTTCCTGCAGAACGACCCTGGCTTTGCCAAGTGGGAGCCAACGCCGGCAAGGCTGCAGGAGCTGACCACAGCCTACCGACAGTCTGGCCGAAGTCATGGCTCCAGCTCAGGGAGCGCTTCCTCTTCCTCTGAGGCCAAGGACCGTGACTCTGGCCGGGAGCAGAGCACCAGCCGAGAGTCAAACCCTACTTAGCAAGCAGTGGAGAAGAGAGCTGTTGAGCTGTGGGGGGTTCAGGCCTCTCTCTTCCTTACCTGACCTTATCCCCAGCCCCAGGAACAAGAGGCCATCATGTTTTATGGGGCAGCAGGAAGGTCAGAGCTGCCACTGACATAGGAAGAATGTGGTTCTCCATGGCTTTCCTCACACACATACCCCTTCCCCAATTTCCTTAAAGCCTCGCACTCACTCCACGTCCCTTGTGAATAGTCCCACACGCTCCCTGTCCTGTCGCTAACGTGTACAAGAAAATACAGAAAAGCCCCAAGACTATGTGAGGGTTCTGGAAGGAGGAAAGAGCTTCCCAGGTCCCCTTCCTGGGAGCCCATGTCCAGGCCCAATCATGGTTGCTGCCTTTTCCTATGCCACTTCATACCAGTGAGACGTTCTCACTGCCCACAGACGACGACGTCCCTTTTTACTCTTATAAGCCCACTAGTTGCAGGTCAGGGAGATTGGGGAGTCCACAGGGCTTTGGGTATGTTTTAGCAAACAAGTCCTAGGCCTAGTGTTCTTGGCTTCTAGGGTCCTGTGTTCTCAGGGACATAGGGATTTACACAACTCCCTGACCAGCTGTGGAGTGAGCCCTATGGGCAGGGGGCAGAAACCCAATCAGGCCAGAAACCAGATTCATCTTCCTCTTGGGTTCTTTCCTGTAAGGATTTTTAGGCCAGCTGAATCCTTACAGGCTATATAAAAGCTAATGGGCCCAGTCCAGTCTTTAACTGATCTGAGTAGTCTTACCCATTGTGTATAGGGACCTTTGAATGAGCCTACCCCATGCCACTCAAAACTTGTCAATTAGGGTTCCTTAGGCCTGTGGATTATCAACTTCCTCTGGTGTCTCCAAGGACAAACTGGCAGAAGTTTGAGAAAGCCTTTATAGGGCAAAGGGACCATAGTCTAGAAATGCATGATTCTAGAATTCGAAAGTAATTCAGTAATAATCTTACTTCAACTCGAGCATGACAACAAGCTCTGATACTACCTGTGATCTTATGCAAGTCACTTCTCTCTCTGAGCCTAATTTTCCTCATCTGTAAAGTGAGGTGGGTTGGGTGAGATGATCTCTAAGGTCTTTTAAAAGCTCTGTCTCTGTGACTGAATTTCTGTAAAATGATACCTTCCCCAATCCTAAAGTAATTCTCCTTTAATACTGAGCGCCACCAGCAGGAAGGGAGCTGCAGCTCTTGTCAACTGTGGAGGGCTGATATTAGGGGAGGTAGGGGAAAGGCCTCCAGGATCTCTATTTGCCACCACCACCACATGGTAAAGAGAAAGCAGGAAAGAGAGCCACCCCATTCTGGCAAGACTGGCCAGGGCTGGACTCATTTCCTTTTCTTTATTCAGACAGACATACCAGATGATCTATCCAAACAAAAATAGATTTCTCTCAAGCCTGCCTGCAGGCCCGGATGCCCTTTATCCGGGGTCAGGGGGTCAGCAATACCTTACCACACCAGTGCCCTGTTCAGCCCTGGCACCGAGGCGGGCCCAAGTTCATTTGGAAGTCTGGGACACCTGCCTGGTTCTCATGGAAGCCTGGTTGGCAAGGAGGATCTTGTGAGACCCCCTTGGGTGGGACAGCCCCTCTGGCATTCTCGTGTCTCTGTGTCCTCACTGTAGCCCCTCAGTCATCAGTCAGTGTGATAACATCGTACTCGATGCCTTGATGCTGCAGCTGCTGGATGTGCTCTGGCATTGCCTCTTCGGTGCTGAAGAGGCCCTGGGCTTGGGCCATGGCAGCATCAGCCACAGCTGGCAGGGGAACATGGAGTTAGTCTTAGGAGGCTGAAGTCTAGGTCCATTCCCTCCTTTAACTCCATTGGCTGACCCCAAGGTTCCCTCCATTCCCTGCCCTGTCACCCATTTCCACTCTTCTCAGTCCTGTACCTGTAACAGCTGAGTGGGCAGCAGCCTCTAACTGAGCCTGAGTGACAATCTGTTGTCCTGGAGACACAGGAACATACTGAATCTGGCAACAAAAAAGAGGGGAACTGAGTCTCTTGGAGATGTAACCCTCCTCCCACCCCCCTCTTTGGTCCCATTCCTCCCTCCTCCTCTCCCCTATTCTAATACCTGAGATTCCTGCAGGAAAGGAGTGCCCTGCTCATACTGAATATGAGTGATCTGTCCTTCTTGTACCTGGCAACAGGAGGATAAGTCAGCCCTTACCACTACCACCCACCAAGCCCTTCTTCCTTTCTTCTTTGCTCCTGAGGCTTTTCTTTACCTGAATGTGATGCCCCTCAGGAACCACCACATACTCTTGGGGAAGGAGATGCTGTACTCCATCCTGAGAAATGATGTACTGCACCTGAGAAAGAAGAAAGCAAAATGATCATTGGAAACCAACTTCCCGGTATGCCTTGGATGGAGGATTATTCTGAGCTCAGTTTAGGATTGGATCCAGGTGGCCCCTGTCTTAGAATTTTTAAGCCTCACTAGGAAGAAAATATATCCTAGAAAAGATGACACTTTTGGACTGACTGTAGAAAGGGGCTTTTGAAATAGGGCAGGGGTAGTTCTGAGATCTAAGGGGAGTAAGACAGCAAGGACATAAGAGAAGATGCAAATCATTTTACTCCTCAGGACATCAGTTTCAACTGCAAAATGAGAGTTGGATTAATCTTTAAGCTTGTGTCCAACCTCAAATCCTAAACTATTAGGAATGGAGGATGGAGATGTTGGAGACAGTGAAATGAAAAAACTTACCTGGTTATCTGAGGTTACCAGGTGCTGTACCATCTGTCCATCTGCAGTAGTGATCTCTTGGATGTAAGTGGCTTCCTCCTACCAGAACAAATCCAGCTCCAGTGGAAACTAGTCCTAACTGGTCCCATCTTTCTTGCCCCACCCATAAATCCCAGAGCTCCTCCTAGCCTCACCTGATTGGATACTGTTTGTTCTTGGGCCACAATGATGTGTTCCTGACCCAGGGCTTGCTGGAGTCGATCAGGGCCCAGAACCCCATGACTGGACTGTAGAGCAGCTGGAGAGGAAAAGGGGATAAAGAAGAGGGGTGGAGGGAGGAGGAAGAATAGGGAAGGGAAAGTGGGATGGAGTAGGTTAGTAAGCTGCAGAGAAGTCTAATGCCATCTTATTTGACCTGATGGTATGCTCCCAGCTCCCCAAGCCTGGTCTGCTTTCCAAGACAGACCAGCTTAGGCCACAGAAAACATATTGTCTTACTTGTCCTGAGAAAGTGCCCTTACCCAAGATAATGTTCAGCTAATGTTCCCCTGAACCCAGCTGGTGCCCTGGAACGTCCCTGTTCCAAGGGGGAAGGGGAGGGGTGGGGTGCTTACTATGCAATGTAGCCAGTGTGTCATCATCACTATTGAGGATGATGGTCTGGGTGGAGGTACGGGGAGGGGCCCTGGGCACTGGAGGTCCCGGCTTTCTTCCGTCTGGGCTGTGTAACCGTTGTATGTGGAATTTGAGGTGGCCATTTCGGTTGAAGCTGGTGGGCAAAAGGGGAGAAGGGTCAGATAGTCCCAGTCCCCTGGGATGTTCTCCTCCTGTCCCTCCTCCCCAACCTCTTCTAGGTCTCACCGCTGCCCACAAAGGTGGCAGGAGAAGGGCTTCTCGTTGGTGTGGGTGAGGGTATGTCGCCGAAGGTCCTTCTTGTTTTTAGAAGCAAAGCTGCACTGGCTGCACTGGTGGGGCCGAAGGCTTGAGTGCTGGACCATGTGGGCCTGGCAGGTAGCCAAGGAGAGTGAGCATCACAGGAATGGACTTTTATACCACCTCCTTTTTCCCTAAGGAGTGGGTCTATAGACCTGTCCACTGACTTGAAAGTGGCTAGAGAGCAACCTTAGAAAGATAGCATGGTATAGTAGCTAGTGCTAGATTTAAAGGAAAATCTGGGTTCAAATAGCACCTGGGGTTATGAACACAGACAAATCACCCTCCCTGTGCTTCAGTTTCTTGCTCTGTAAAATGGGAGGAAGGGTTTTAGGATTCCTTTGGAAGGGAGGATCAGGAGGCTTGGATTCTATCCCTGGCTTCTACCAATTATGCTACATTGGGAATGCCATTTCCCTGCTCTGGATTCCAGTTTCTTTATCAGTCAAATGAGGATAATATATTTCCAATCTTGTTGCAGTTACAAGTGTATTTGTAAGCAACAATGCAGTGCCAGATGTTAGCTGTTACAGTATTAGACAAGAGAATCTCCTTTTGTAGATGAGGAAACTGAAGCCCAGAAAGCTGAAGTGACTTGCATATAAGAGGTGATAGAGGTCATACAGCAAGCATGCATGTAAGCAGGAGCTGCAATTCAAACCCATGCCCTCTGCCTCCAAATTCCATGTTTCCACTATGCCAGCTTGCATTCTAATTTGGTTTTGTGTATTAAATCATAACAAGCTTGCAAATGCAACCCAAAAGTCACCTGTCTCTATTACCTTGCTGACATAAGATTGAGGGAAAGAGAGTCCATTTTAATATTTGACTCAACCATTAGTAAGATAAATTTGCTGTTGAAATACCACATATACCAGGCATAAACTAATGCTGGATTACTGATCATCACCATTGGGATCTAACAAAAGAAACACGGAGTCCAAGAAAGAAGACTTGGAGCTCCTTCATCCTCGCTCTGTCCCTTACTGTGTGGCTCTGGGTAAGGCAATCTCTTTCTCTGGGCCATTTTTCTCAGCCATAAAAAAAGGGCTATTGGTAAGCTGGTCTGCTGATCTCAGGGGACATTAGAAGAATTGAGACTATGAAAAATATCACACAAATATGAGGGATTATAATAAGAGAAGCACACATAATTGAGAGTTGAGGGCTTTGGTACTAGCTCCATGCTCACAGTGAGATAAGTGTGCCTGGGGTCTCCCATTTCAGTCCTGTTACCTACCCGAACCTCAGGCCACAAATGAGATACAAATGGGCAGTCGGGACACTTGAAGGTGCTGGGTCCAGTGTGGGCCCGTTTGTGGCTCTCCATTTCGGCCCGGCCTGGGAAGGCCTCTGAACAGATCTTACAGGAAAACTTCTTGGCGGCAGTAGCTGCTGCTGTTGAGGAAGATGGGGGTGGAGAGGGAACCACCAAGCCCAAGGCTTTTGTGGCCGGGAGAGGTGGGGAAGCTGAGGTAGGTGGTCCTCTGCTCTCAGCTGGAGTAACCCCAGCCCTAAGAGCTCTGGCTGGGGAGGAGGGTGCAGGGGGTGCATCTCTGCCCATTGGCCGTCCTCCACACTGCAACAGGGGCCATTTAGCCCCAGTGTCTGGAGGATCAGAAGCTCCGGAGCCTGAGAAGGAAACACCTCCATCTGCACTCAGCTGTGAGGAAAAAAGAGAAAGTGAGGGGAACTATGGAACAGAAATCTGTCTGACCTAGGAAGGGAGGAGAAGAGAATAAAGGCAATTAAGAGACAGAAATTGGGCTGTTTAAAATGAGAAAGAGAAGACCAGAAGAGGAAACAATAAAATCAGGGTGATTTGGGGAGAAAGGTTGAAAAAGGGAAAGACAGAAATAAGACTGGGATGGAAAAAAGCAAGCTTGGGAGGCAAGGGGTTACAAGTGAGATTTGGAGAAGAAAAGGAGGAATAAGCTAGTGGAAGAGAGGGAGGAGAGAGCATCATAGGGAAAATGAGGGATGAATAGGGAAAAAGAAGAGACAAGAAAGTCAAAGAACAAAGGAAGGAGGCACTAAGAAGAGAAAGAAAGAAAATTCTGGCATTAGTATGGTTTTAGGATTATGGCTTAAAACACAGGAATGACTGGCTCCTGGACAGTAATGGAACGAACATAACAAGGCAACTAAGAATGTATTAGTGGTCAATCTTTCAAATCTAACCAAAAAGGCTTTAAATAGAAAAGGAAAAAAGGGGGGATGGGGAAGAATTGTCTATAACCACCAATCTAGTTAACAAACTATAATATAGGATGTATCAGCACCCCAAACTCACAACAAACAGACGATAAGAATCATGGCTTCCTTTGTCTATAAATATAAGTACAAAATAGAAGTAACAAGTAAGGTGACCAAGAAATGCTAAGCAAATTTGATCTGAAATTGATGGGAGGAGCCCATAGTGGAATATAGCTCTGGAAACTTAATCAGAAGGAACTATTAAGTAGCATTAGCATTATATTAAGTTACCTTCCTCTGTAGAAAGCCCAAGAGCCAAAGTAGGGAAACATGGTAGAGATCATTTGAGTACAGAACATCAGTCTCAGAAATAAGATGATATTATAGGTAGCATATATTAAAGAAAATGGAGCAGAAATAGGAAATAAATGAGTATGGAAAACATCACAAGCCTGGAAAAGCAGTGATAAGGAGGTTTGGAGTATTTTCTGGATCTCTCTTTGCTAACAAATCAGAGCAGCTAATGATTTCTAAACTTGTCTTCATGGAAATTTCATCTTTCAAAAGGTAGAAGAATCAATGATAGGAAATTCTGTTCTGAATTTGATTCATACCAATAAGGAAGAACTACTGGCTCAGATAGAAACAACATAAATAAGGAGAAAAGGGTCACTTCATTTTAGAATTTGTGATGGAGAAGAAAGCTGGGCTCACTGTGATAAACCTTAGATTATACAAAAATAAATTTCAAAATTTTCAGAGACTAGACAGGAACTCATGAACTAAAATTCTGCAAAGGAAGCAAATGTAAGAAGAGCAATAAGCTTTCAAAAATGAAGTTCTGAAGACACAAAGAGGCTGAAAGAAAAGTCACCTAAAGAGATCAATATGTACATACAGGGAATCTATCAGCCAATTTAGATTTTTAAAAGACATATGCACAAAGTAGAAGACAAATATAAAAGAGAAGGTTGACCGTACAGGAATTTAAGTATCAGAATTTAAAAGTTCAAAACAAGTGAAGATTTGGAGGAAAAACTCTAAGGATAAAAGATAGTTTTGTTGGAGAAAAGAATAGAATCAACAAAGGCTAGGAATGGGCTTAGTATTTGTGGAGGGTTAATAATAGAGCCCAGGATCATAGATTTAGAGTCAGGATCATATATTTAGAGCTAAAAGGGAGCTTAGAGCTCATCAAGTCCAATTCCTATATTTGAAAAGTGAGAAAAGTGAGACTGAGAAGAGAGGTCAAGGCCAAGGTCACACAGCTAGCAGTAATGCCTGAGGCAAGATATCCACTTGGACCTTCCTGACTCCTTGCCCCGGTGCCTTGCCCAGTGCCCTGTCCGCTTTGTGGAGAGAAAACATCTTCAATTCTTACTTTGCTTGTTTTTCTTTGACCTTTAGATAGGAAAAGAGAACAAAAATGGCCGATGGGGATGTGAAACCGAGGGTAAATGGAGAAAAAGAGAGCACCTGTCTGTCTATGATGAATACAGGCCAGGCTCAGATGGCTCAGAGCACCGGAGGGAATGTCAGACATCATTGCTGAATTGTCAGCAATTTATGAAAAATAATGAAAATAGAAGGGCACCCACAGGACTTGAGAAAGGCAAGTGTCTGGTTTTCTAAAATGGGAAGAGAAAAGTAAACTCGATGAGCTTGATTTTGATATTTAGCAAAAAAATAAACAAAAATGTTTATTGATAAAAGAATGATTAGTTGGCATCTGGTAAAGGATAAGTTAGGTCTCCTCAAAATCAGGTCATGTCAGCCTAACCTTATTTCATTTTTTGACTGGGCTAGGGGAATGCTGCAGATAAAATTTATTTGGTTTTTAGAAAAGCAGCTGACACAGTTTTTCAAACTCTTCTTGCAGGAAAGCTGGTCCAGTGTGGCCTAGACAAAAAAAAAAATCTGTCCAAGCTAGATGGATTCATAAGTGGTTGAACAGACAGACCTAAAGAATAGCAATCCATGGTTTGATGCAAACTAGGACAGAGTCTTAAACAGAGTACATCAAACCTAATTTGATATTTTCCTAATGACCCAGGAGTGTCATTATTATCATCAATTGTTATATGGTTGTATATAAATAGTAAGTTGCTACTAAGAGTTATTTGTTCCTAAAAAAATGCACTCAGAAGAAAAGTCTCTAGGAGAGTATTCTGGGAATCTGTATCCACTTCTATGCTGATTAACATTTTTATCAATGACTCAGATAAAAGCAAAGATGGCATACATATAAAATTTTCAGGTGACACACAGTAGGAGCAAATGATTAATACTTTTCATGACAGTTAGGATCCAAAAAGATCTTGACAGGCTAGAACAACCTGTGGCCTGCAGTCTGAACCATATTACAATATAATAAGGAAATAAAAATGTAATAGAACATGTATGATTTTGTTAACCCTATTTCCATTTGACTTTGACACCACAAGCCTAGACCATGTGGCTAAATTTAATGAGACTTCATTTTATCACTATTAAATTATCATTATTAAATTTCAAGTCTTATACTTAGGTCCAAAAATTAATTTGAAAAGTACAAGATTAGGGAGACATGACTAGATACGAATTCATCTGGAAAAGATTTTCACGCTCAATGAGAATCAAAAGAATCCCATGATATACAAGAAAGGCTAATTTAATCTTATTTCGCATTAAGAGAGGTCTAATATCTAGGAATAAGCAGGCACAATATAATTTTTTTCTGCCTTGTTCAGACCACTATAATACTGGAGGTCACATTAGGGGAGGAGGACACTTCCAGAGTAAGACAATCAAAATGGCTTGAGATTATGTGATGAGAACATTGACTAAAGGAAATGAGGATGCTCAGCCTGGAGCAAAATAAGCCTTAGGGTGGGACATGACAGCTGTTGTCAAATATGCGAAGGGCCATAATAAAGAAGAAGTATCTGACTTAGTCTGCTTGACTCCAGAGAACAGACTTAAAAACAATGGGTAGATGTTGCTGAGAGGCAGATATAGGTTGAATGTAAACATTTTCTAACAATTAGAGCTGTCCAAAGTAAAAAGGAGCTGTCTTGAGGCGGGGGCTCATCCTTACTGACAACCTTGTTAACTATGTTGTAAATGTTTTTTTGCTCAGATCTAGGATGGACAAGAAGCCACTGAAGAAACCCTTCCAGACCTGAGTCTTCCATCTTGTTAAAGTGAAAGTGAAAGAGATGAAAAGGGGAGGGTAGAAGAGGAGAGAGAGAGAAAGAGTAGTTTGGGAGTATGTTACAAGAAGATGGGGAGGGAATATCTTTTCTTCCTCTTCCTCTCTCCTCATTCAGCTAATATTTATAAGTTTGCAAAGAATTTTAACACCTACCACCTCATCTGATCCTGACAACAATTCTAGGACATAGGTGCTCTTTGGGACAGGCATCTTGAGAGTGGGTAGTAAGTAGGCTGAGAGTTAAGGGAAAATGGAGAGCCTTAGGAAGTAGTCAGACTGCAGTGTACTTTTGGGACTGGGGGGAATGCTAAAGAGTCTCTTACCTCAATGTGATGTAGCTGGGTCCCATCTGCTGCCATGATATAGTGGGTACTAGGCTCCTTCAAGGCATCACTCACCACCACAGCCTGTGCAGCCTCTCCTGGAGGCTCCTGGCTGTGGGTATAGAGAGATGAAGGCAGAGCTGAGAAGGAGTCATAGGATCTTGAGGGAAGTAACAGGGTTTTGGGGGCCTATTATTCATAATATGGGAGAAAGAATATAGGATGGGATGAAGGAGATCTGGGTTCTAGTCCTGGCTGTCACTTCCTCCTTTATTTTTACTAGAGCAAGCCATTTTCTCATTTTAGGCTTCAAGTAAAATTAGGGTGAACTAAACATAATCTCCAAAGTTCTTCTGTTTATAATGATTTAATTCCATGATGTATCCTATGTCTCAAAGCTGCCAGAGGTAAATGCTACCTATAAACCCAAAGTCGTCCATGATAGCTGCCCTTAACATGCAAATGTATAATATGAATCTCTGAAATGTAAAGAGGATTTAGATCTATGACTACCCAAGTTAGAAGGTGAGGTAAGTAGCACCTGGACAGCCTCATTTGGGTAAAGTCAAAGGCGAGGAGTTCTAGAAATCCTAGAAATGGGATAGGAGAGTATTTGGGACGCAGCAGTTACTGAGAGCAATTCCTCATCAGTAAAGTCCATGTCCAAGGCTAGAAAAAAGGATTAAGAGATGACTGGATTCCTAGAGCACAACCTGAGAGTCAGCAACTGAACTGGGGCAGAAGATGAATCCCCAAGGACAGTCAGAGAAAGATTCTGATAACCTTGGGTCTCAAAGGTTAAAGGACTTCAAAGGTCATCAAATAACAATTATTACTTGGCAGAGATTCTATCTATAATCTTGACAAGTGGCTACTTGTCCTTTGGCCAATTATTTCCAGTAATGCAGTTCTATAAAGAAGTTTCCTTCTCTGTACCAATTCAAAATCAATTTCTCTGCAATGTTCCCCTATTGGTCTGTGTTTTGTCCCCTAAGGCCAAGCAGAAAGACTCTTACTTCCTCTTCACTATGACAGCCCCTCAGATACTTGAAAGGGGCTAAGTCTCTCCCTAAATTTTCTCACCTCTAAACATTCCCAACTCCTTCACTAATCCTAGATTCTCACTTGGTACTTCTTTCCCATCCTCTTCACTCTTCTTTACTTGTCAATGGGCTTCCATAAATAAGACACAATCCTCCAGATGGAGCCTAATCAGTTTGGAGCAGGATGGGATGATAAGCACTCCCTAGTCAACATAAATCCCATTAGCTTTTCTAGTTGCCACATTCGGTATCTCAAAGCAAAAAAGCCAAAGAAGGTGGCCATGGGATCCAAATAAGATAGATCCTGACTCCAAATAGGAAGCCAAAGTTAGTGTCTGACTCAATTTCAGAGGGTGGAAAGTAGGGGAGAGTGGGTAGGAGATGTAGATTAAGGAGAATGAACAAAAGCTGTCAAAAAGATGGCGTTTCAGTGCTTTAATCTAGGGCAAGAAAGTAAAGCAACTGAGCCTAGTATGACTGAGGGAGTGGCGTAGACGACCTTTAAGTGTCTGCTTGAAGCAAGGGATTGTGCTGGAGGCTAATACAAAAGAACCAAAACCTAAGATAATCAGGAAAGATTTCCCATAGGAGTTGGCATGGCGTTGTGAAAAAATTAGGAGGCTCAAATGGACTCCCGCTTTCATGAATCAACAATGCAACATGGCTATCAAAAATGCTAATGGGATCTAGGGCTACATTAAGGGAAGAACTGAGCAAAGTGTGGTCTTCATTTGATCCTGTCCTGGACAGTGCATGCCTGAAGTGCTGTCCCCAGTCCTAATTACTACACATTTTAGCTCATACACTGAAAAAAGGAGCATGGCCAAGATGGTTCAGGAAGAGAGGTCATGGCTCAGAAGGACTAGACAAGAAAAGCCACCACAGTATTGTCTTGTTCTGCTTGGCCCCAGAGACGATGAGGTAGATTTTTGATTTGATGGAAATACAAAAATTCCTAACTTTTCAACCATGGAATGACTACCTCAGGGAGATCAGAGATTGCCCCACCATTGGACTTCTTCATCTAGAAGCATGATAGTGTGGGCAATAGGGTAATGGAGAGCAGGGCAGGATAGTCTTGTTTAGGCATCTCGGATTAGATGTTCTCTAAAATCCTTGCCGACACTGAGATTCTGCTCTTTGGAGCAGCCAAAGAACGTCATTCCTCTTATAAAAGAGATATGTATCTGAACTAACGGTGGGTGTGCCAGAGAGCAGGGTGGGGAGCCAGCACCCCTGGGGAAGAGAAGAAAGGAGGAAGGCTGGTATGCAAATGCTCTTAGTACAAGAAATCTGCCTCTGTCATCCTGAATGGTAGCGGGACATTTCACTGTAAAACCAGTGAGGGTGGACAGGGACTGGGGTTGGGACTTACCTGTATGGGGTCCCTGGGGCAGAGGTCCCCTCTTCCATAGGAGGAGCTGCAATGACGCTGTAGCTAGCTCCACTGTATGGTACTGGGGCCAGGGTGATCTGCTGCAGGTCAGACACTCCCATTGGTCCCTCTCCAGCAAAGCTACCCCCAGACTCGGCCACATGCAGGGTAACCACTTGAGGAGAGGTTCCTGGGGGGCTGGGCTCTCCAGGAGGGGACGAGAGCTCTGCCCGGACACCATCTGATTTCACCACAGCCACCTGCCATGGGAGTGAGTAATGGGTCGTTACCAGGGGGGACAATAAGGCGATTCCATGCCCACCTTCATCATGTACCCCACCCCAATTGGCCGGCTCTTCATTGTTCCCTGAACATGCCAGACACACTGCCAAGCCCCACCTCTGCTTGTGTTTTGGCTTTCTAGAGAGAGCACCCCCCCAATTCTTGCCTACCTAGCCAGGTGCCACCACCTGGGATGCCAAACACCCCCCTCCCCAGGAGTATGAGTGCCAGAAGTGGGGCCAGGAAGTTCACACTGCCTGCTCTGTTACAGCTTCAATGAATGCAAAGCTAGAAAAGACCTTTGAGATCTCATCTAACCCGTCCTGGATCAGAGGAAAAGAAGTCTGAGGCCCAGAGAGGGAAGTGACTTGCCTAATGTCATTATGCCGCTAAGTAGCAGTCACAATTTGAACCCAGGCCTGATGTTCTTTCCACTATAGCCTCAGTTCTCACCTCAACCTTCTGAGCCTCAGACTATCCAATGAGGATACCTTCTCTCATGGGGATGCTTGATGGGAGGCACTTGATAAAGTGTGGGTTTTTTCTTCAGCATCACCTCCTCTGGGAAGCCCTTCTCTATTCACAGCTTCCCCTACCATTCTCTATTAGTAGTTTAAAGCAAAGATGCTTCACCTGGAGTCCATGGACTTTTTTTTTTAATGGTTTGCTAATTATTTTAATATAATTGTTTTCATTTACATTATGTATTTTATTTGTAAATTTCAAAAGATTATTCTGAGAAGGAACTTATAGGTGTGACTAGTCAGCCAAACGGGATCCACAACACAAAAATTAAGAATCCCTGTTTTAAAAGTGCAGGTCTTGTCATCCCAACTAGACTCTGGGCTGAGCAGAGGCAGAGAGAATGAACTATTTTCCTCACTTCCTTCCCCTGTTCCCAACAAGGATCTAAGCATATAAGCAGCTTGGGAAATACTTGATATTTTGGGGGAAATATGGATTCTCCCAAGAGCTGGTATTTGATGTAAGGAGCTCCTCCAGAGTCCCACCTGTAGCGCAGCTCCCCCCAGCTCCCGCTGGGTACTCATGTTTAGCAGTAAGTCCAGAGCTGTTTGAGTGGCTAGGGCTGTGGACTCTTCAGCTCCTAAGAGTGGAGATGGGTATCAAGGTAAGGAAGAGGGGAGAAAATTGGTAACCAGAGATCCCGACTCTCACCGTTGCCCTGCTCCCTGCCCCTCACACCCTCCAAAAGCCTTACCTTGCTGGTAGATGATTGTGGCACCCCCTAGGGAATCGGGACACAGCAGTGGAGAGGTCTCAGGAGGTGCTGATTCCGGGGGGGCCTGGGGAACAGGGCATGCCTTTGGGCCCAGCCTGGGCTCTGTTGTCATTTCCCCCAAACTGGGTCCTGTCCTCACCTCCCCCACTTCCCGACCCTCACCTGGCTCTGATTCCCATCCTCCCCCTGCCCCACTCCTGTCCCTCTCCTGCCCCTCACCTCTGGGGACCCTGGTGGCTCCAGGGGGGCAGGCCCAGGGAGCACGGGGCGCTGCCCATGCTGCTGCTTCAGCTCCTCTATCTGCTGCCTTGAAAAGAAAGGCCTGCGGCGGCACGGTGGCTCCTCAGGATGGCGCCGGCCCCACTCCTCGAAGCTGGCCGAGTGCCGGCAGCGCACGTGCAGCCGGAGGTTCTTTTTGTGCCTGGTAGTGAAGTGGCAGAACTCACAGGCAAAGGGCTTGGCTCCTGTGGGGAAGGGAGGAGGAATGGCACATCTGGAGAACGCCCTGCCTGTCCACATGCTACAATCCAAGCAGGGTGAATCAAGTTCCACCAAGAATTATAGAAAAGGGAAAAAGCTTAGGCCACCGAATGTGAAATGTGAATGGGTGGCAGAGAGAATCTAGTCCAACTCTTTCATTTTGCAGAGGTGGAAACAGTGACTCAGGTGCTAAAATAATTTGCTTAAAATCATACAGCTGTCACAGCGGGGCCTGGAACCCAGTCTTTGCCTCCAGGTGCAGTGCCCTTTCCACTAAGGTAGTTTCTTGTCTTCCTAAGTGGGCTGTGAGCTCACCCAGGAGGTGACAGCCTAGCCTGGCTCCTTCTAAAGGGCCCCATTACCCTCCCCATGTGAATGGTGAAGGCAGGGCTAGAGGTTGTCAAATGACTTGGTTTCTCATTCTAGTTCTGCCCCTGACTTGCTGGGCAGCTTTTCAGAAGTGCCTTCCCTTCTGAAGCCTCAAATGCCTTCTCTTTAAGATCCTGCTTCCATCACTCTTCTTGCAGAGTTATTCTGCAGACTGAATAAAGCATAAAAACACTTTATAAAGTAGAAATTATTATGGTTATCACAGGCTTATTAGCACAGAGCAATTTCTGGACATATGTGTGCTATATTAGATTTACTTTCTTTTATCACTGGTAAATTTTTTCCTTATTTCAAAAGTTCCTTTAATAGCCTATTCAGGATGTCTTTATTCTGCCTCTGGGATTAGAGGATTCACTTCACAAAGCTACTTGTATCTGTTGGAGTTGATTTGAGGATTTAGGGTAATGAAATAAAGTTTGAGAGGAAAGCAGAAGGGAAGACCAGGAAGTATTTGGCAGTTGGGAGGGTATCAGAGCTTCAGGGCACAATGGAGGAGGAGGAAGTGCCAAGAATGGCAGGCTGACCTGTGTGTTTGACAGCCACATGAGAAAGCAAAAAATCTTCTCGGAAGGTCCGGTAGGGGCAGAAGTTGCACTTGAAAGGCTTGTCACTGACATGGGAGAGCTGATGATTCAGTAGAAGCTTCTTGTCTTCACAGACAAACTCACAGAACTCACACTTGAACCTGGGGTTGGGCGCATGAGTAACTAGAGAAGCCAGGAAGGGGGTTGGAGGGCCCATAAGCCAAGGTCCTTGAAGGACAGGGTCAAAGGGCACTCCCCCACATCCTCCCTTGCTCTCTATTCCCCATGGAACTAAGACTTTCATTAAGAAGAACAATAATACTTAGTATGATGATTATGGCCGACATAGCATTTTACAAAGAAAATTTTTTCACAAAAGCCCAGTGGGGTAGGCAGTAAAAGAATTACTATTTCCTTTTGAAAGGGGGGAAAACTAAGTCTGAAAGAGGTAATATAACTTGCCCCAGGACGCACATGGTATAACATGAACATCACTTTTTCTGAAGGCACTATGAGATGATACCTGCGGTTTGCAATGGCTTGGATATGTGTCAGTAAATGCATCTTGAAAGTATATCTCTTCTTAAAGGACTTTCCACACTGCAAATTATAGGATGGAGAGAGGAAAAGTAGGATTCATGCACAGCATAGGTACCCTCCCAGCCCTGCTTGCTCCTCCCCAGTCCCTCCTGGGCCCCATCCATCCACCTTGTCACACATATGGGGCTTCTCGGTGCTATGGGTTTTCATGTGTTGCGTGAGCCGTTTCTGCATTGGGTAGACTCTGCTGCACACAGGGCAGGGGAAGGAGCTCAGTTTCGGGGGCTGCAAGGGCACAGGGAGAGAAGGGATAGATGGCACAGCTCATACAACATATCTCACTTCCCTCTGGAAAAATGCCTCCCAGCTCCGTGCCCAAACTCAGCCCAGGGCTCCAGACTCACAGGTTCCGGCCTCTTCTTCCTATAGGGGAGAGATGTGTACAGGTCAGCCGAGTCTCCTGGACCCGGACCCTCACCCTCAGTAGCCTAGACCCAACTACTCACAGTCCCACTCTAAGTGTCCTTCCATTCTAAGAGTTTCCCCCAACCCTGAAAGTGACGCTGCCCACCCAACAATTAAAACATTTGTGGGGCTTTATGGCTGCAAAGCTTCTCTCTTGAGGCAAATAATCACAGTGGTTTCATTATTCTCTTTTCCAAAGGACACACCTGATGTCCAGAAGGCCGAAGGCCCAAGCTTCCTGGCCCCAGTCTAGTGCTCTTGCATATGCCTTTTCTGAGCTAAGGACTATGGAGGAGTCCCCACCCCCTCTGAACCGCAAGTCCTTCATCTATAATGTAGCGATAATAACTCTAGCGTGAGACTTCCCTGACTAGACAGACTACTGTGAAGATCACAAGAATGTGTGTCAGTATAAGGAGTGCCCCAAAGGCACGGCCGCCCCCCCCCCACTGACCGGTCCCGGTTGTGCACCGCCGAGTGCCGGACGACATCCTTCCTGTACACGCTGGTGTAGCTGCACTCCTCACATTTGTAGGGTTTGCTGCCCACGTGATTGAACATGTGCTCCTAGAGGGGCCGGCAGGGTAACAGACTGAGAAGGGGCCCCGAGGTCCAGAGTCAGAGGCCGGGGTCGTTCCCCTCCCCACCAGAGACCTTGAGAGCTTGTTTAATATAAAATAACCACAGACTTCACCTCCCTGCTCACCCCAGAATCCCAGACTGTCAGAGCTGCGAGACCTTAGAGCCCAGAATGCCAGAATTAGAAGGACTTTGAAAAAGAAATGTTTAAGCTGGAAGAGGTTTGAAGGACCATCTGTCACGCTACAACTCGAGGGAAATGGCGCTCACAGTCACAGAGCTAAACCTCCAAACTAAGCAGCTGTCCTGACACCAGAACCAGCCCCTTCTACGGCCCCGCCCTGGTGCTCTCCCTCCCGCCCGCGAAGCCCCTCTTGCTCACCTTGAGAGAGGACCAGCGGCGGGAGCGGTAACTGCACTGCAGACATTTGAAGAGCTGGGGGTCTCCAGCCTCATGGGAGTTAACATGAAAACGAAGGTCCTCATGGGATAGGAAGCGAGAGCCACAAATTCGGCAAAGGTAGGGTCGCAGCAGAGGCTTGGGAGACTTATAATAGTATCTGGTGAGGGTGGAAAGAGCTAGGTTTAGTGATGAGAAATGAATTGGGGGTGAAGGGACAGCCACACACAGCGCTCTCCTCCCCCCTCACCCATGCCCCATGTACTTGCGGTATTTCTTGCCCAGGAAGCGTCGGGAGGGCCGGCCACGTCGTCGCGGGGGTACATCTGCATCATCTCTGGCATTAGGAACTGTGTTCTCTGCATCTGACTGGCTCACACTGGGCTCCACCTGCCCCTCGCTGTTCCCACAGGGCTCCGGGCCTGATGAGCTAGTGGCCTCCGGTCCTTGCAGTTCTGGGACGCTTTGTCCACTCTGAGAGGTGACCAGTGACTCTGCTTCCATCCCTGTAACGAATAAGACCCTTCACAGACAGGCTGTCAGAGATATGGCAGCACTGCACAAAGAATGATGGTCTTGGAATTGGGGGACTAGATTCAAGTCCCAATAACATAGCTCTGCGTAAGATCTGGGGCTAATCGCTTCAACTAAGTCTCAGTTTTCCCATTTGTAAATTGGCAGGGTTAGAGAAGATGGTCTCTAAAGACCTCTCCACCTTTCCATAATTTGTGACTCTTGAAGTCAGTGTAAGAACCAATAAAATATAGATAACTTACCTACCTTCAGAAATGTTGCAGTTCAAATGAGATCAGAGAAGAAAAGATGCATGGAAGAGTCTAAAGTGCTATACACTCAAACTTTAAGGGACACTTATAAGTAACTCAGATTTCTAGTTTTGTGCACTTTTAAAGCACTTTCTCCACAATAACACATTGAAAAAGATAGTATAAACACATTATCCCCGTTTTATTGATGAGAAAACTGAGTCTTTGAGACATTAAGACTTTTTTTTAGAGTTCTAGTGCTAGATGTCAGATCTGAGGTTCAAAGGCAGATTCCAGTCTAGAACTACTGTCTCTCTACAGGGTTCACAATACCACAGCTTGCAACCTTCTCCCCTCCCTTTTCCCCCCAACCATTCCATACCCTGTCCCCAGGCTTACCCTCTGGAGGGGTGGGGAGATCGAGGCGGGGCAGCTTTCGAGGTCTCCCGGGTCTCCTTCGGGGACGTTCAGCGCTGGAGGTGGGTATGGGGCGCTGGGGGCGTGGCTGCCGAGACCTGGGCTCATCTTCTGCAGGGTTGTAATCACTGTCCTCTGGCAAAGGGAGAACAAAGAACGGTGTGAAGTTCCTTCCATCTTCTCCCACGGCTGTCCTCCCTTCCAGCTCCCAGGGCTCACCTTCCAGGTCATCAATGGCTCCAGCATCAACAATGTCATCATCTTCTTCTTCCTCTGGCCCTTCCTCCTCCTGGGGTTTAGCTGAAGCTCCCCACTTCCTGGAACGCGCCTTCTTCAATGCTGCTGTTGTAGAGGCTATGGGAGAGTGAGAAGGGGAGGCAAGCCAATTTGTCCCCCAGGCTTGGTCACCAAGAGCTCCTTCCCATCCTGCTTGTAGGAAGCTAAGAATACATTAACCAAGGTTTCTCAGCACTTTAGTTAGAGAGGATCTTAGAGGATAAACTGCAGCAGGCCGGAGCAGGAAGGGCTTAGAACCCATGGTCAGGACTGAAAGGTAACTCAGAAACCTCTTGGTTCAAGTCTCCTTTTAAAGAGGAGCAAACTGAGGCAGGAGGTGACATTTTGCTCAAGATCACACCCCCAAAGCCATGTCAGAGCCGGGACTCTGAGCCAGGGTCCCACTGCTAGAGCTGGCTTCTGATTGCTGCCCCCCTCCCCCCACATCCCCCACCTCCCACGCACCAGGGCGGAAGTGCCTCTCCCTCATGTGTCTGAGCAGGGTGCCCTTGGAGCTGCTTCGGTACTGGCACATTTTGCACTTGAATTGCTGTACAACCACCACCTCCATCATAGCCTCCAGGCTCTGCAGGTCTGGCTCCTCTGAGGGTCCTGGAGGGGGCTCGGCAGATGGGGAGCACCCCTGAGTTTCAGCTGGCTCCATGCAAGTAGAGGTAGATGTGGGGCCATCAGACAGGGCCTCGATGGCTGCCAGACTGTGGGCCAGAGCGGAGCTGGACATCGGGGACACCATGGGGGCACCTGTGGAAGCAAGAGGGTGAGGACTACCCCTGACCTGCTTCCTTTCTTTCAAAGAATCAGAAGATGTCAGGGCAGAAGAGATTGTTGAGTACAAGTCCCCATTGTAAAGACAGGGAAAATAATGTCCACAGGAAGGACTATAACTTTGGCAACATTAGTGTTAGTAGATGAGCCAAGCCTGGGATTCCCGATTCCAGGTCCATTCTCTCTTATTCTTATACTTCCCTTCACTTCTTTCCTACAGTTCTCCCTCGAACCCCGATGACCAGCGGCCAGTCTACTGCTCACCATCATCTGGGCCCTGAAGAATCAAATACTGGGTGGTTTCAGCGCCACCATCTTCTGCGCTTGTCACCGCGATGCAGCCTGGAAGAGAACCCAAACTCACTGTTCCCGGAGACACCCAGCCCAGCTCAGATCCACCAGATTCATCACCTTGGATCTCTTTATCTTCCTCCCTCCTCTGCACATTCTCTAACATCCAGCTCTAGTCTCCTTTCTTCCAGGAAGCTGTATCTAAGTGATCTAGCCCATGTCCAATAGCTCTCACTTACTCTTGGGTACATACTGTGATACACTATCATTTAACTAATGCACAGGGGAGTGTTGCCTCTCAAACAAAAGGTACAAAACTGGAGGAGATTTGGGGAACCCATTTAGTCTAACTCCCTCGTTTTGCAGATGAGAAAGCTGAAGCCCAAAGCAAGAAAAAGACTCCTAAAATCACACAGCAAGTTAGTGAGACTGCACTGAGACCTAGGTCTTCTGAGCACCAGGCAAGGACCGTTTCCAGCATGTTACAGTGCCTCTAGTAGGTGAGCGCTGCCACTTGGGAAGCCTGCTGGGCATGGCAGGGGAGCTGAAAAAGCAAGAAGAAATGCACTAATCCCAGTCCCCCCACACATCTGCCCCCCATGCTTACTCTGAATAAGGTCTGGCCCAATAGTCGACTCAATGATCTTGTCAATAGCAGAGCCCAAATCAGAGGAGGAGGCAGTGGAGTCAGAGACCAGCATGGCGGCATCGGCAAGTACACTGGAGTGCACCAGCACGGGGGCCCCTGCCGATCCACTTGACACTAATGTCGATGGGCCGATAGAGGATGAGTCTGGCAGATAGCCCTGAGGGGTGGCATCCCGGCTGGAACTGCTTTCAGATACTTCCTCCTGCAGATCAAATCATAGTAGTTCAACCACAGCCTCTCCAGCACTCAACCCCAGACTTAAGGATCTGCTGGTGACATATCAAGGGCACAATGCATTGTCTCCAATGGGAGAAGGCCAGCACCAGGTCACACTGTCTCTTATCCTGAGTTACCACATCTCAGGTTCCCAGTTAGGATAATTAAGGAGTCTCTGGACACATTGGATCCCCTAAAAGCCCTGAGCTCCCCTGTCTGTGCCTTTGTTCCCACTACTTTCTACACCCAGAAATGTCCCACCTGCTGAATAAATCAGGGTGAATAAACAGGATAATTCCTCTAATATACTGGACCTCATTTTTGTATTAAGGACAGATTTGTGCTTTCATGGACAAAGGCAAATTATAGTGAGGAAATTTCCTCTCTCATTTGGGATAAACAACTTTTCTGCAATTTCAAATTGTAGAGAATTGCCAGGGGGCTTAGAGGCTTTAAATAAGTTGCCCACATATTATGTGTAAAAGGCAATATTTAAAGCCAGGATTTCCTGATTTCAAGACTAGCTCTATTTACTATACCAGTAGATTTCCAACTTTTTTCATAGTGATATGACTTTTCAGGTTAAACAAAATTTTGACAGAGCCATTGTAGTAAAATTCTCTGAAATTATTTCTAATGACCATTAACAAACAACATAAGGTTATTAAAAAGAAAAGAAAAAGAAATGACTTGGAGTATTTCAAGATTCCTTACAGCAGTTTGAGAAATTGAACTATTCCATACTGCCTCTCTCCATTTCTTTATCCACTGAATTCCTATCCATTCTTTAAAGTTCAATTCAAATGCTATTTCCAAGAAGCCTTTCTTGATCCCTAACAACTTTCGTTAGATTTTTCACAGCACCTTAACTTTTTCAATGCACTTAATTATAATTTTACAAATAACAAAGTACTTTAATCTTAGACTTTTTTTATCTTAACCAGCAAAAGGACTAGATCTTATCTAAGTTTTCCCCAGTGCTTATTCTGGGCAATTAATTCTGCACTTAATGATTTACAAAATTTGTTGCAATGATGAATGGAATATAGCAAGAGATTATCTTTTATGTAAAAATATAATTGTTATGTAATGTTTTGAGGGGTGGAGGGAGGTAAGCCCCATGCCCACCATAACATGGCAATTCTTTCTTCGCTATTCCCTTCAAATATTTTATTTGTATTAAGTACTTAATGAGAAAAAAAGGAAGGAAGAAAGAAAATATCTGAATTGAAGAAAATTGGATATCAGGAATGGGACATTATTCAGAAAAAGGACAGACAAAACTCTTCCCTTCAGCCTTCTCCCTGGGAACCATGGCCATGTTCTTAATACAGGAAGGGTGCTCAACTCAGTGGCTCCCCAGAGCCGTCCCCGGCTGGGCATTGCGCCTTCCCGGGCCTCAGCCCCCTCCCAAGCCCTTTGTGGTACCAGGGAACGGGTGCCGTGGTCTGAGCTCTGCCCCACGACAGAATCGTCCGCCTCCGACAAGAGGCCGGGGCCTGGGGCGGCGGCAGTGGCATCACTGCTGTCGGCCGACACGGCCTCGGAGGTGCCCACGTCCAGCCCGCTCTCCGAGGGCTCCTCCTGGGCGGGCCGGGGGGCTGCGTCGCTGCTGCTTTCCACCTCATTCTCCTCCATCGATGGCCCTGGCTCGTCTAAGTGCCGGGCACGGCCTTGGCACCGTTGGTCTCACCAGGGCTATCTCTTGGAGTGCTGTGCAGAGGGTCCCCCGCCTCCTGACCACTGGACACAGCACAGCTGCCCAGAGCCCTGGGAAAGAAGCCCAAGACACCGCAGGGGGCTTGCTCTGGGGCAGCGGGATCAGGGCGAGGTCTGGGGCCTTCACTCTGCAGGGAGGGACAGACAAGGGGGTGTTCGTGAGCCAAGCTCGCCCCTAGGCTGGCCCACCTCCCCTAACCCACACCCCTCCCCAAAGGGGAAACTGAGGCACCGGCTGGTGTGGGGCGTAAAAGGGACTGGAAAGGAAGGGTCCTGGGGAAACATGACCCAGGAGTCCTGGGCTCGCAATTTCAGAGGCACCATCCCACCCAAAGGGGACCGTGGCTCTGGCCACTGGACCACACTGCTCTTCGCTCCCGCCCCAGGCCCGGAGTCAAGGTGGCGCCCTGGGTCAATGGTATGGTCTGTGCCCCCCAGTTCTCCCCCAGCCCCAGGATCAGTGGTACAGCCCATTGGTCCCCTGGGTCAGTGGTTCGTTCCCCACTCTGTACCCCCCTCCCCCTCTTTCCCCCAGTGGAGGGGGTTGACTGCGGCGATCCCGGGGCCTTGGCGGCTGAGGGCTGTCCCAAGCGTTGCCTGTGTTCTGGGCCCGACGCCATCTTGTGGAGGCATTGGGTTTCCGCTCAGGCAAGTGCGAAAGCGACTAAAAGATCGGGGACCCCGGGGCCCTGTTCGGGCAGCCCCGCCGGCCCGGGACCTCGTCGCTAGTCACCGCCAAAGCCCATAATCGCTGTTCTGCAGAGGATGTGGAAAGGCCCACCCCCGAACCGTACTCACCCGCTGTTTTCTCTCCCGGCTTCCTCTCCCGCTCCGGCATCGACTCGGCCGCCATTCTCCTCCCCCCGTTGCGGAAGGACCCATCGTCCTTTCAAAAAGCCGGATCTACTTCCACGTCGCTGTAGAAGAGCGCGACCGGGAACTGGCCTAGATTCTGCATCCAAGATGCTACGGCCACTCAGAGTTCCCAGGGTCATATGCGTAAATGTCTGTTCCCATTGTCCGGGACGACAAAAGTCCCTTCGTTTTAGGGACTATTTCCTCTTACTGCGGAGGGATCCTCTTACGAGATTACGTTGAGCGTGTGACGTAACACCTGGGTCCCTTTACCCCAGGGCGGAGGGTTGGTGGGAGGGGCCCAGTTGGGGCGATGCAAGCCCTTCCTCTTTGACGTCATGATGAAGCTAATCTGGCCCCTTTCTTCCGCCGCCCTTTTTTTCTGCCGAACTAGAGAAGGAGGATTTGTCAATGTTGAGTTTATTGCTGAAAAGGACCATGGGGAAACGAAAGTCCAGAGGGGGGAAGTGGAAAGGATCCGAGACCGATCTCAGGGATTAGGAAGATCAAGAAGCACAGATAGATACTCTGCAGTGGGGCAGATGGGGAAATTTAAATCACGTCTATGCTACATGCTGCTGTGTGCGATCTGGGGCACTTAACATTTTAGTTTCCCCTTCTGCAAAACGAGAGAATTGCATTAGCACTACATTATATGAAGAGAACTCGCAGGGGTAATGACATTAGGATCTCTAGAACGGGCAACAGGACTTGCTTCACCCAGAGACTGAATCAGGATGAGTTCAACCTAGTGGCTTCAGTTCTAACGTTAGGCAGCAAATCCTTGGGTTTCAGACTTTGGTTCCTTGTTCAGAAAAAAATAATGATTTGTTTTTTAGGAGTTCTTAACCTAGGATCCGAGAACTTGTTATTTTTTGCTAACTGCATTTAAATCTAGCTCGCTTTCCTTATCTATAAAACGAAAAAGCTGAACTAGAGAAGACTCTACGGTCTCTTCCAGATTTAGCATTCTATCATTCTATTCTTCCAAAGGGCAATAAATATTTATTAAGAGTGTACAGAGAAGATTGCTGCTTCTTCGGACTGAAGGAGATACAAAGACAACGCTTGGGACAACGCTCAGTCTTCAAGACCCCTCCCCCCCGAGAACGCTGCAGTCAGTCCCCTCCTTTGGGGAAAGGGAAGGGGGACGCAGAGTAGGAAGGAACCACTGATCCAGGGACCAAAGGGCTGTACCACTGATCCTGGGGATGGCGGAGAACTGGGGTCGGGGTGGGGGGAGGGGAGATGGACCATACCATCGACCCACGGCGAAGTGAAGAGCGATGTAGCCCCGTGGCGAGAGTCACGGTCTCCTTTGAGTGGGATGATGCCTCTAAAATTGGGAACCCAGGACTCCTGGGGCTTTTTTTCCCCCACGACCCTTCCTTTCCAGTCCCTGATATTCCCCATTCTAGCTGGTGCTTCAGTTTTCCCTTTGGAGTAAGAGTATGAGTTAAGGAAGGTGGGCCAGTCTATGAGGGAGGATGGCTCAAGGAAACCCCTTGTTTGTTACTTCCTGCCTCAGACCTCACACTGATCTTGTTGCCCCAGAGCAAACCCCCTGCCGTGCTATGGGCTTTTTTTTTTTTTTTTTTTTTTTTTGTAGTCCACCAGTACATTTATTTTGAACAGATGTTGTAAACAGACAGTGAATGGGGTTCCAAATTAAACAGTATTTAACAAAATGCACAACCCTTTTAATGACCCAAGCCTCTCCCTGAAACAAAAGTCTATCTTTTTTTTTTTTTTTAAATAACTTTTTATTGACAGAACCCATGCCAGGGTATTTTTTACAACATTATCCCTTGCACTCACTTCTGTTCCGATTTTTCCTCTCCCTCCTTCCACCCCTTCCCCCAGATGGCAAGCAATCCTTTACATGTTAAATAGGTTACAGTATATCCTAGATACAATATATGTGTGCAGAACCGAACAGTTTTCTTGTTGCACAGGGAGAATTGAATTCAGAAGGTATAAATAACCCGGGAAGAAAAACAAAAATGCAAGCAGTTTATATTCATTTCCCAGTGTTCTTTCTTTGGGTGTAGCTGCTTCTTTCTGTCAATCTTTGATCAATTAAAGCTCTCTTTATTGAAGAGATCCACTTCCATCAGAATACATGCTCAAACAGTATTGTTGTTGAGGTATATAATGATCTCCTGGTTCTGCTCGTTTCACTTAGCATCAGTTCATGTAAGTCTCGCCAGTCCTCTCTGTATCCATCCTGCTGGTCGTTCCTTACAGAACAATAATATTCCATAACATTCATATACCACAATTTACCCAACCATTCTCCAATTGATGGACATCCTTTCATTTTCCAGTTTCTAGCCACTACAAACAGGGCTGCCACAAACATTTTGGCACATACAGGTCCCTTTCCCTTCTTTAGTATCTCTTTGGGGTATAAGCCCAGTAGAAACACTGCTGGATCAAAGGGTATGCACAGTTTGATAACTTTTTGAGCATAGTTCCAAATTGCTCTCCAGAATGGCTGGATGTGTTCACAATTCTATGGGCTTCTTTCCCAGGGCTCTGCCCAGCTGTGCTGTACTCAGTGGTTAAGAGGAAGGGGCTGTGGCTGCACAGCACTCCAAGATATACGCCTGATGAGGCTGACTTTTTTCTTTTTTAAAATAGTATTTTATTTTTCCAAATACATGCAAAGATAATTTTCAGCATCCACCTTTACAAAACCTTGTGTTTCAAAATTTTCTCCCTCTCTCCCCTCTTTCCCCTCCCCAACACTGCAAGCAATCCGATATAGGTTAAATATGTGCGATTCTTTCAAATAGATTTCCAAATTTGTGGTGCTGCATTAGAAAAATCAGTTCAAAAGGGGAAAAACCACAAGAAAGGAAAAAAAAAACAAACAAGCAAACAACAAAAAAGGTGAAAACACTGTTTTGATCCACATTTAGACTCCATAAATTCTCTCTCTGGATGTGGATGACACTTTCCATCCCAAGTCTATTGGAATTGCCTTGAATCACCTCATAGTTGAAAAGAGCCAAGTCCATGGCAATTGACCAACACATAATTTTGTTACACTCACCAGTATTTCAGTGGATTCATTGTCTTTTTGAAGTGGCTATTCTGTCATTAAAGATCCCAACCAGTAAGTTTGGGGTATGTGTGTGGGGAGGGGTTGTTTGTTGAGTTTTTTGTTTGTTTGCTTGTTTTATTGACATAGGGACTCCCAGATAGGAAAATCCGGTGAGGCTGACTTTCCCAAAGGGACCATACCCTAACTTAATTAGTTTATACATTAAAAAAAAAGATCATTCTCTGAAGGGTCTGTAGGCTTCAACAGAGTACCAAAGTAGTCCATGACACCACAGAATTAAAATTAAGAACCCTTGTATTAAGACTGAGAGACTAAATGCTTTTTTTTTTTAATTAAAGATTTTTATTTACAAAACCTATGCATGGGTAATTTTTCAACATTGACCCTTGCAAAACATGTGTTTCAAATTTTCCCCTTCTTTCCCTCTCCCTCCCCTAGATGGCAGGTAATCCAATACATATTAAATATGTTAAAATATATGTTAAATCCAATATATGTATACATATTTCCACAGTTATCATGTTGCACAAGAAAAATCAGATCAAAAAGGGGGGGGGAATTGGGAAAGCAAACAAAATGCAAACAATAACAGAAAGAGTGAAAATGCTATGTTATGATCCACACTCAGTTCCCACAGTCTTCTCTCTGGGTGTAAATGACTTTCTTCATCACAAGATCATTGGAACTGGCCTGAATCATCTCATTGTTGAAAAGAGCCACATCCACCAAAATTAATCATCATATAGTCTTGTCGTGGACAATAATCTCCTGGTTCTGCTCATTTCACTTAACATCAGTTCATATAAGTCGGTCATGTAAGTCCTTTCTGAAATCACCCTGCTGATCATTTCTTATAGAATAATAATAGTCCATAACATTCATATACCTTAACTTATTCAGCCTTTCTCCAGTTGATGGGCATCCACTCAGTTTCCAATTTCTACAAAAGGGCTGCCACAAACATTTTTGCCATGTGGGATCTTTTCCCTTCTTTAAGATTTCTTTGGGATATAAGACCAGTAATAACACTGCTGGATCAAAGGGTATGCACAGCTTGATAACTTTTTGATCGTAGTTCCAAATTGCTCTCCAGAATGTCTGGATCTGTTCACAATCCCACCGATAATGTATTAGTGTCCCTGTTTTCCCACATCCCCTCCAATCATTATTTTTTCCTGTCATTTTAGCCAATCTGAGAGGTATGTAGTGGTGTCTCAGAGTTGTTAATTTGCATTTCTCTGATCAATAATGACCTAGAGCATCTTTTCATATGACTAGAAATGGTGTTAATTTTTTTCAACTGGAGAAACTAAATTCTAATCCTAATCTACCTTTGGGTTCTTGGACAGGTCTTTGGGTCTTAATTTCATCTGTAAAACAGGGATAACAATATTGATCCTATTTACCTTGATTAATTTGTAGGGGTAAAAAAGTACTTTGTAATCTTTAAGTTATAGGTGAGATATTATTTGTAATTGACACCTCAGTATGAGGTGTCACCTCACCTGAAGGCATGAGTGAGGTGGAGTGGGACCAGAGACCTGGAGAGAGAAAAAGACCAGTAAGAGGCTGCTGGGAGGGCACAAGTAACTTGGGTTTAGTTTTAATTCTGCATTTATCTGATTTTAGGTCATTTTCTCTTTCTTAGTCTTATTTTTGTAATTTGGGAAATTTGAAGGTTAGACTCCATGCTTGTAATTGCACTAATGAAGGAAAGTACTTCCTTACCTTGCTGATTACAATAATGCTCATAGGAAACAACTGTCGTGAGAAGCTGGTTTATCTGTGGGGCTTGCTTAAGTTTGCTATCAGTTTTGTAATCTCTGTTCCGGTGAGTTATTGTCAACAGTCCTTACCCCAGTCAAACTATCCCCCCCCTCCTTACACCCACTCACAGGATATTAGTCCCTAGGCTATGTCTGTTCCCAGCCCTACTGAAGATGTCATATTTATTATTAATTGATGTCACATTTCTTCATGTCAGAACATAAATGGTGTGCTCAGAGCAGGGCCTCGTGGATTTAGTTTTATGTTGAGACCTTAGTGATGAGGGGAGCCCCCAAACTCTTTATATTTCTCTCTTTCTGACTTTGGGGGGGAATGCTAAGCTCTCCACTGAGAGACCTGCCCCAGAGAATCAAGATAAAGTGATTCTGTTATCTGGGGGGGACTGGTTAAGTAAAGGACCATTGAATTGGAGATTAGCTCAGAGACAATCATTCAATTCCAAGATTTTCTATTCTGATTCCAGCTCAAACTGCTCCCAGCCCCCATCAAGAGCTGCTAGCCTAGGCTTCTATTATAAAAAGAGCCAACTTGGGGTTTAGTCCTTGCAGAGGCCCTAACAGGCCATGCCATGCTATGCCAAGGAATCTCTCCCCTCTGCCTGCTGAAATGATATTCTTTTTCAATGTTACCCCCTCTTTATCTCTTTCTCACCTATTTCCCTAACAAGACTTTATACCTCTCTGTCGTGATCTCTCTGCTAGAAACTTTACTTCTCTGTCGCGACTTACCGCCAAGGAATTCAGTCTTTCTATTCATGCATAGCAAAGGCTGACTTCCCAATGCCAATAATAAGTTTCTTTTACCAGTCTAGCTTTTCAGGTTAGTAAATTCCTTTATGAAGGACCTCTGCACTGCCAGAAGGGGGTTACTTTACACCAAATCCTAGGGGGACAAATGCCAAATTTCTTCATTTGGTTCCCTGAACCCCAAACCTGCCACTAACTTCATCATTAGGATGTAGACCTAAACACGAGTTGGATGGACTAATTACTACCACATACCTTTTCTAGTTCCAGAGTCTCTTAACCTTCCTTCCTTCCTTCCTTCCAATTCTCTCCATCCCTTTTCCAATCTGCCCTTTAACATCACTTCCCAGTTTACTTTCCTTTAAAGAAAGTTCAGACTTCTCTGGACTTCAAAAATGATGCCCCCTTGATATTATTGTAATCTTCTTTGCATACTCTTGACTACAGGGTAACTGGAAGACTAGCTATCCCATGTATGTCTCAATGCTTTCCTGCTTTGGTGACTTTGTCCCCTACTTATGTTCACTTCCCTGGAAATCTGTATCCCAATATTTGTCCTACCTCTTGATGCTGAATTTCCCAGCTCAAATGCCAGCTCCTCCATGGAGCCTTTGATTTTTCCATGGGGGTCAGAGTGTGAGACGAACTTTTCTCCTCTTGGACTTAATATAGCACTTTATGCTTGAATGTATTTATCATCTAATATTATATATTACAGCTAAGGGAATCTGTCTTATCCCTTTTCCCCATAGTTGTCTCCCCCTCTCCCACCCTGGAATTCATGAAGAAAAATAAAGATCTAAAGTTATATGTCCTTCAATCTGTATGAGCACAGTGCTTAGTACACAGTAGGCTCTTAATAAATTTTTATTGCACATTGAAAGAATAGCATGACAGAATGCTAAAGCCAGAAGAGACCAGAGATTAGCCTTTTCATTTTACAGATTAGAAAGTGAATCCCAAACAGCCAGTGACTTGCTCAAGACCCCACATCAAATTAGTGGCAAAATCAAGACTAGAACTTGGAGCTGATTTACAATCCAATGTTCTTTCTACACATTAAGTTACACTTCCAGCCTGCCCTCAGGCTTCTCTTAAGGGAACTCCAGCCTGACTTTCGGGAAATAACAAACATTAGATGCAATTTGCCAAAGGCATATTGAAGTAGATGGTTCCAGGTAGGCAGTGCTCTGAAGACAAGATTTATATGGACAGAAATTAGAAATAAGAAGGGAAATGTTTGCCTGGAGTATATGGAAAGAATAATAATAGTTTATAGAACACTTTCCTCGAAATTCACAGAACATTCAGGAATGGCTAATGTCAAGCATAATTATTTCCTTTCTCCAGTGCAGATAAATGAAATAAACTTGTCTAAGGTCACATGGCTATTAAGTTTTCAAGCTGAGTTTCAAACTCACATCACTTAATTCCAAGTCTAGTGCTCTTGTTAGCCTTCCTCAGATGTTTCTTGAAGATAACTAGGGCATGGCCAATACAATCCAAAAACCTTTCCCAAGTTCTTGGTGCCATCCCATCCAAACTGACTGGCAGCTAATCCCCTGACAGAACATTCCACTGCCTGCCTGTGCTTTTGCAAAGACTCTCCTGTGCCTGTGTTCCCTCTTTATCTTTGCCTTATGGAATACCTAGCTTCCTTCAAAGCTCAGTATTACCTTCCATGGGAAAATTTTCCAGTTGCTAGTGCCCCCCCCCAGAAGTACTTTGTATCTGTTTTGTATTTTATTTATTCTATTTACCATACCACCACCACCTTTTCATTTTCTGTGACAACCAAAATGACATCACTGTATTAGAATCCAGTTATTGTGTCTGACTGTAACTGATCAGACCAATACGAGCTTGGAATGTTCTGCCACAGGTTGGACACAAATAGTCCCTATGAACATTTGGGGTGGATTCTCTAAGTTTTCATATTTTACCATTCCTTTGGGGTAATTCAATTCTGCACCACACCCCACTCTGCACCCCCATGGCAGAGTTTCATTTGTTGGTCCTTGTATACCGAGGGCCTAGCCTAGCCTAGCAACCAAGTAACAACTTAATAATTGCTTGTCAATTATAAGATAATGAGACAAGTTTGTAGACTGTATGACAAATTTTTAATGGCTATTCAACAGAACAAAAACATTTAAGTGACATATTTTGTTACTTGTATATATGTATCTTTTCCTTCTCTCTCTCTTCCCTCCTACTTAATGAATACTGAATTGAATTTAACTTCTATGGAATATACCAAGTGGATAGATCTGGCTTAGAGATAACAATGCTCTGCATATAGTTGGTATTTAATATACATTATTGAAGCTGAAATAATGTTTTGGAGGTAAATTGACAAACTGGAACATGTTGAGAGGAGGCAAGTAGGATGAATATGGAAACTGCAAAACCATGCCATCTGAGGGTATGTGAAAGGGCCTAAGGATATCTGGGGCAGGTAAGTGATGCAGGGGGACAGCACACAGGCCTGGAGTCAAGAAAACTCATCTTCCTGAATTCAGATCTGGCCTCAGATACTTCCTAGCTGTGTGACCCTGGACAAGTCACTTAATATTATCCTGAGAAGGTACCCAAGACAAAAAAATAAAAATTAACAACCCCTAGACTAGATAATCTCTCAGGTCCCTTCCAACTCTGAAATTCTTTGATTCTAGATGGGGAGGAAGACCAAAGATAGAAGTGGAATGGAGAGCCTCATAAGAGTTTTTGTTTGAGTTCCATGTTCCAGGAGATTAGAGAAAGAGAGGAAGACAAAAGAAAATTACTTTCTATGGTCAATCAGGAAAGGCTTCATGGAAGAAGTGGGATTTTTTTAAAAGTCATTTTGAATGAAGGAAAGGAGATACATGGCAGACTGGGGCAACAAGTTGTCCCAGGTATGTGGTGAACCTGAGGAGCCTGAGAAACATGATGGAGGCATTGGCCATGTGAGCAGAAGTCTAATAGATTTGAGGTTAAAAACTTGGTATTAGAAGTTCAGGATATCTGAGCTTATGTGTATTCATACTCACATACATACACACACACACATATAATATAGATGTGTATCATGATGTGTGTATATATATATATGCACGCACACACATATATAGTTATGTGATTATGCATACACACAATATATAAATATATACATTCTCCTCTATGGAGAGGAAAAGATTGATCTGAGAGGTTAAAAAGATGGCTTTGACAGCACCAACAATTGCTTAGAATAAATCTTAAAATGGGAGAGACCCTAAAATTAGTATAGGCCAGACAAGACCACAGTGCTATGACAGGAGTCTATGTCAAAGGAAAACTTAAATATATGGGATTGTAAGTTGTCATAGACTTTCAAATCTGGGAGGAATTTCAGCAGTCATTTAGGCCAGTGTCTCCAAAGACGGGACCAAGATCAATATGGAATGATGGCTTTTCTCTAAGGAAGTTGTAGCCTGATTCTATAGGATATATAATAAATCACTCAAGAGTAGAAAGATGGGTTGAATCCAACTGAAACCCACAATATAGTTTAAAGTTTAATCTGCATTAACATTTTCTCCATCATTTTTTAAATTGTAGAAAATCATCAAAATACTAAATTAAACCCTGATTTATAGCATTAATCAATTTCCAGTATATAAATGCTCACACTGCATAAGTATGAATGAGTGGCTTTGTCCAGACTGTATGAGTTGGATTCAGCAAACTTGGTGGCATCCTATCCTCTTTTTGATAACGATCATAAAGCTTGTCTCCGACATAGCTACTCCAGGTCTTTTCTTTCGGTATTCTCCCATTGTGCAAGTTTCCAACCTCCCTCCACTCTGCTTTAAGTGTTAAGGAAGTTGTAACCTACCTGCTAGCCAGATATCCATAACAATAGCCTCAAAGGTAGCCTCTCAGGTAACATCAGGAGAATCCTTCAGCCCCTCAAAGCATAGTTACTTCTTGTTCCCCAACTCCAGGGTAAGTGACACTGAATGAGAGTTCCACCTCCCCTCTTTTCCTTTTGAATGGTTCTGAAATGGACAAATCCCTCCTTTCCACCTCATGCCAGCAGAAGAAAGTTTGCTTAGTTAGATTGGGGATTTCTTTTGGATTTCAAAAGACCGGCTCAACAATGCCCTTAAGGGCATCTGTTCCAGGTGGGAGGTGCTCGGAGGTACTCAATACTGATCTATCTATGTTAGAATATCTGCTTCCACCCTCCTGTTGTAAAATGCTAATCACAGATTCCAATGTAACAAAGCCGAACAAAAAAATGTTTATAAGGCTGGTTTTAGTTCTGTAAAGGCACGGAATTCGATTAGAACTCCGTCCTGAGCTCGGTACCAAATAAATTCTAAATCTTCCTCATTGCAGCTGTCTTGAATTCTATTGCCTGGGCTATTTCAGTTCAAACTTCATGACATTATTAAAAATTGTTTCAATCAGCAAAATCTACTCTCTTTTCCTCTTCCCCCTTCTCCTCCTAGAGAATAAAAGGGAAAAAAAGCCTGTTACAAACTTGCAGTCAAGCAAAACAAATTTCTTCACTGGCTGTTTTTTAAAAAGAGATGGGAGAAAGAAGTCTTTCTTTTCTACAAGTTTGGTTCATGTTGCCCATACTGTAGGTAAACTGGATTCTCACCCACTAGATACAGCAGATTAAAGTTGCCAAAAAGCAGAAAGAGAGAGGCAGAAAAGAGGAGTAAAGAGAAATGAGCCTGTTTATGTTCTGTGTTATTTGTCTACCTGAAGCTGGAAGGTGATCCCCTTTACTTGGTAGTTCTGGTTTTAGGCTAGGAATTCAAGCCATGGTGACATTGAAGTCAGGATTATACGTAGAATGGTATAGCCAGACAGCCAGTGTGGAGGAAGCCAACCCAGAAAAGCCAGGAGCCTTGGGACTCAAACCCAAGAAGGGTTTTGAATTTGGAACTGTGGCTCTGCTGTATAGGAACTGAGCTAAGCTATGGAACTAATCTCCTTCCTCTCCCTAGAGACTGAATTGGGGTGGGAGAGAACCCCCTATGTGTTGTTGGAGCAATAAGTTTGTAAATTTATGATTGTACTTTCGGAAGTAAATATTTCTTTATAAAAATTAATATATGTGTGTGTATATACATTTTCAAATATATACATATATACATAAATGTCTCATTCTATACTCTTAATCTTTTACCTTTCTATGAAGGTATAGGAATATGTTTCATCATTATTCTTTTGGAGTCATGGTTTATCATTAATGCTTATCAGAGTTCCTAAGTGTTTCTAAACTGTTTTGTTTTTATAATATTGTTGTCATTGTATAAATTGCCCTCTTGTTTCTATTCACTGCATTCTCCTTCCATTCAAACAAGTCACTCCAGGTTTCGAAATTACTCCCTTCATCATTTCTTACAGCACAATAGTATTCTATCAACAAGATAGATATCCTGTCTTGTTCAGTCATTCCCCAATTGATAGACATCTCAGATTCCAATTCTTTGCTATTACAAAAAGAGCTATATAGGATCTTGTGAAATGGACAAATGGCCCTCCTTTCCACCGTAATTCAAGGGCCTCGGGCTAGAAGAATAAAGTTTGCTCAGCTAGATTGGGGGACTTCTTTTGTACTCCAAAGGGCCGGCTCAACAATTCTCTTAAGGGTATCTCTTCCAGGAGGGTGGTAGCCGAAACCCTATATGTTAAAACATCTGTCCAGGTGCGATTCTCCTTTTTATCCTGTAAAACCCTCATCTTCCTGTTGTAAAATGCGAATCACAGATTAAAATGTAACAAGCCGAACAGAAATGCTTATAAGGCTGTCGTTAGTTCTGTGAGGCATGGAATTCGATTGGAATTCGATCAGTACTTCGTCCTCGGCACCAAATAAATTCTAAAATTTTACTCATTGAGGCTGTCTTGAATTTTATTGCCTGGGCTATTTCACTTGTACATTCTTGGAGTTTATGTTGTTTAGGATTAATTCTTCCCTTAATCTATCCTTTTAATTCTCCTTTCTTCCCTTGCCATTCTATTTCCTTAATGAATGAAAAGCATTTCTGTATTCAACTCCTGTGTTTGTGTGATCTTTCTGTTTTTGTCCAATTTAGCTGAGAGGTTCAAACATAACCTGCTCTCTCCTTCCCTTATGTAGTCAAGTCTTCTTGCACAACTTGATCATATGAAGTAATTTTCCCTATTCTTCCTTTCCCCACATCCCTTATGATGTGGGAAAGATTCCTTTCTTTAAGATTCCCATGCCCTCCTAGTTAATGTAATTACCCTTTAACTCACAAATCCTGGTCCCTTTGTATTCCAATAGAAGATCCAGGCCTGTCCCAGCCCCACCCAGAACTGAGCCAACTTTGGGGCTACACCCAAAAATCCCTCGAGCTAAACCTCCCATTATAAAAGGGACACGCTGGGATCCCCTCTTTGCAGAGGTCCGAAACATGCTAGCCATGTCAGGACTCTGTCCACTGGACCCTCTGTCTGGTGCCCTACTTATCTCTACCTTTGCCTATTTCCTTAACTATGCTTTAACTTTGCTTACAAACCCAACAATAAACCTCTTTTATCAATCTAGCTTTCGGCCGATAAATGTCTTTACTGGGTACTTGGGCCACTATTAGACCTCATTTACTGCTGTATCCTTGCGCGGAATCCAAGTTGGGTTGCAGGGGAGCTCCATTTGACTCCCTATACTCCAAACCTGCCATTAGACCTCACCTAAACCCTAATTTCATTTAGGTACCTCAAATCTAGACCTCAACACCCTCTAGTGTATTTCTCCTTTCTTTCCATTTTTTTTTTTTTTTTTTTAATGATCTTGATGGAACAGAACCACTCTCAGGCCTTCTGTTTAATTAGGTTCCCTTTCAATAGAAATGATAGAGTTCAAAGGGGACACATGCATCATGTCTCCCCATATTAGAATGTAAGCAGTTTATCCTTATTTAGTCCTTTATCATTCATTTTTATCTTATTTTTATTTTCTCTTCACTTCTGTGCTTCAACTTCAAAGTTCCTACATGCTTCTGATCTTTTCATCAGGAAAGCTTAGAAATCTATTTCATTATAGATCCATTTTTCTTTCTCCCTTTCTGCTGTCCTTTCCCCCTCCTTTCCAGTAAGATTATGTTCAGTTTTGCTGGGTAAATTATTCTTGGCTCCAAGCCTCTGTCCTTTGCCTTTTAACTTAGCATATCATAAGCTCTCCATTCCTTTACAAATGTTGATTGCTGAATTGTGTGTGATTTGTGACAGTGGCTTGTCAGTACTTAAATTCTAATTGTTTGCAATAATTATTCTTTAACCAGGAAACTATAGATTTGGACTGGAATATTCTTGAAATTTTCATTTGGGGGTTCAGGAGATGGTCTGCTTCCACTTTGCCCTCTGGTTCTAAGAGAACTGAGCAGTTTTATGATTTTCTAAAATACTATGTCTAGGATCTTTTTTTGTGTGGTTATGGTTTATAAATAGTTTAGTGAGCCTTATTTTTCCCCTCTTCAATCTGTTTTCTTTACTATGAGATGCCTTACATTTTTCTATATATATTTTCAATCTTAGAATTTCTTATTGCCTCATAGAGTCATTGATTTCAACTTAGTCCATTCTAGTTTTCAGGGAGTTTGTTACTTGGATAAAATTTTCTGCCTCTTTGGTTCAGATTATTTCCTTTCCAATTCTTCCATAGCTCTAATTTCTTTTCCAATTTCATCCTCTAGTATTTTCATTAAATTTATTTTAAAAAAATAACTTGTAAGCGCTCAATCTTTCTCTTCTCCCCCCAAATAACCCCACAACAACCTAACCCTTTTGCTTCATCTCTTCCAGGAATTCTAAAAGAATTTCTGTCCAAGCTATGTTTTCATATGAGGCTTTGCTTATAGATATTTTGGAGTCATTCTATTCTTTTGAATTTTTGTCTTTAGCTTTCCTGTCACCAGGATTTTATGGTGGGATTCTTTTTTTGTTTGTTTGCTTATCCTTCCAATCTACTTTCTGACTTTGGACTACATAATATGGCACTTCTGGAGGGAAGATCTGGGCTGATCCTATTATTGCTTTCTTGGGAGTATTAAATGTTGTTATTCCAGGTTCTCAAGAGACAATGAAGTCTTTGAAGTATCAGTACTTCCAAAGAGATTTGATCCATGGCAAAGTCAGATCATTTCTTCACCCTTCATTGACCCTTTCCTCCACTATCTGAAATCTGCAAGTTCCTGATTTGAGTGTGGGTCCTGTGGCTGGACTCAGACTTCATTAGCCAAATGATGAAAGGCTCTGTTGGCTCAGAGAAATGGGACCATAGACTTCCTTTTGGTCTGGGTCACCTTCCTTTCTCAGTGCCCCTAAATCTTTGTTTTTTTATACAGACATAGGGTGAAAAAGTGACTCGCAATGACTTTCTTAGCTTTCCTGATCAAAATTTCGTTGTGATCAACTAAATCTGTTTGGATTAAGGTTTGTTTTTTTTGGAGGGGGAATGGTGGTGGTGGTAGTATTAGATCAAATTTATATCTAAATGAGTTATGTGCTTGCCCAAATCCAACATTATGGAGGCATTTAGGGATATGCTGGTAAATATTTAACAACCAACCCTTTGAGTAGGGAGAAATTACATAAAGCATAATTTTAAGATGAATCTGAATTATTTACATTTTTTCTATTACTTTCTTCAGTCTAAAAATAAGTTCTTTAAACAGATATATAAAGTCTATAGATAAACAATAAATAAAAGATTAGCAATAAATCAAACCCTAATTTGTAGTATTTGCCAATTTCTGAAGTGTAAATACTCACACTGAACATTTAAGAATTAAGTTTCCTGAACTAGAGCACTCTAGCACACTCCTGGAGTTATCCCTGTTGGAGATGCATTTTCCATTTTTTGTCATATGGATGGGAACAGCTTCCTTCCATTGGTTGCATAGTTGGAACAGGTTAGAACTACCTGATCCAAGTAATCTCTCACTCTTTCTGGGAAAGTCTAGAGAGTAAAGGTTCTATTTACCTGAAGCTTAAGTGGCATGAACTGAGCTAGATTTGGGGAGAGTACTACTTTCCCTATCCCTACTACTTTAAGGCCTTGTGACCTTAAGAAACAGATTTGGGTTTTTTATCTGTTTTACTTGTTTTTTTTAGTTGTAGGTGCAAGCTGTGGAGGTCCCCAGACCCAACTATGGACCTTGGAGACAGAATTCTAAGCTGGAGGTTGTTGCCAGCTCAGCAGGGAAACCCCAGGAAGCCAGGGTGCCAGGATTCAGGCCTGAGAGAGGCCTTTGGATTTGGAACCTGGTGGAAGTGATGCTATATAGAAACTGAGATTATGAAAATGATGTGATACAGCTCCTGCGGGAGTGGAGAAGAGATGTAACAATAACCCTAAAGCCTACCCAGCCTTGGGGAATGATGTAGTTAAAAATGATATATTCCTTTCCCTAGGTGATCCTGCCCCAATTTACTCTATGTGACCAGGATGCTTTGGCCACAAATATTGCTGGCTGTCAGATAATAGCCTGTTGGTCAGTCTTATAAAAAAAAAAATGAATTTTGAAAACTATCTTTTCATGTATCTGGGAAAATAAAATACTATTTTATTTTTATTTATTTATATTTGCTGAGGCAATTGGGGTCAAGTGACTTGCCTAGGGTCACACAGGAAGTATTAAGGGTCTGAGATGAAATTTGAACTCAAGTCCTCCTGACTTCAGGCCTGGTGCTCTCTCCACTGTGCCATCTGGCTGCCCCTTAAAATATTGTTTTTAAAAGTCCCTAATTAAAAAAAAAAAGTTTTCCAAAGTCATGGAGAAGTGATAAGGATAGAAAAGTATGTGGATATGATGTGCTTTCTAGCTGATTTTGATGAGGTCAAGGTAGTAATATCTAGTTTCAAATGACAAATCCACAATGACTGTTCGCTTTGTTAAAAGGAAGGTTTATTTGGAAGAAGATGTTACAGACAAAATAAGAGCTAAAATAGATCCCAGGAGTGACAAATATGAGCTAGAAAGGAAAGAAATTTGGAAGAATCCATTAAAGGAATATGCCACGAGGCCTGGGTATGCCATTGATTGTCAGGTTAGATCCATAAAGGAGTTTAACAGGCTAACCAGAGTTAGCGAGAGTAAGAAGAAAGGCACTATTGGAGGGAATGCACCATGAGGGAGAGAAAGAGAGGATTTCATAGTGGACTTAATCCTGAAAAGAATTTAGCCAAAAATCCTCATCATAAGCAAATCTTTTATAGGGAAAGTACAGCCATGGGGGGTTTTCAGGGAAGTACAGATGAGAACTGAGAGGGAGGGATCCAGGAGCCCGAAGGAATGTACTAGACAGATCAGTTTCCAGACCTGACTAAAGATATGCTAATCATTACCTCAAAGGTTGTTTAAAGATGCAAAGAAGTTTGAAGGATAGACTAAAGAGTTCCATCCTCACAAACACTATACAAGCTGGATAAGAAAGAATAATAATAGCCAGATGGGCTTCTTCCTGAACAGGGAAGATAAGATGACATCAATTTCTAGGATTTCTTCCAGCTTTAACTTTCTGTGATTCTGAGATTTACACCAATCAGCGGAATCCCCTTCTCCTCCCCAGTTCCAACTCCAGGCTCCATTCACAGAAATGCCATCCCAAATACTCTGATGAGATGACCTTCTTTACTGGACTCCCAAACTTTCAAGAGAAAATGTGGTATGGTAGAAAGCATTCTGAATCTGGAATTAAGGAAAGACCTGGATCTGAATCATGGTTCTGATACTTATTGTGTGATCCTAGGCAAATTATTTAATCTTTCTGATCTCAGTTTCCTCATCTGTAAAACTGTGAAAATAATATCTTTAAATTACACATGTCTAACCTATATTGGATTGTTTGTTCTCTTGAGGAGAAGAAAGAGGAAAAAAAATTTTGGAACATGAAGTTTTGCAAAGGTGAATATTGAAAACTATCTTTACATATATTGGGAAAAATAAAATACAATTTTAAAAAAGAAAAGAATACCTTCTTGGACCTTAGGGTCCAATGAGAAATATATGTAAAGAGTTTCTCAAATCTCTAAGTGCTAAATAAATATCAGCTATAAGAAATTTGAATTGTTCTGGGTTACCCTCAGAAAGAATAACTGGAATTATGAACTGAAAATTGTATACATCCAAGGCAATCCCAATAGGTTTTGGATAGAAAATGCCATCTGTATCCAGAAAAAGAACTATGGACATTGAATGTAAATCAATACATGCTATGCTCACTTCTTTTTTGTTTGTTTGTTTGTTTTATTCCTCTCCCATGGTTTTTTCCTTTTATTCTTATTTTTTTCTCTTAACATGATTCATAAAGCAATGTGTATTAAAAATAAATAAATAAGTGTTGTATATAAATCGATTTCTACTTCATAGGACCACAGATTTAGGATTGGAAGCAACTTAACAGATTATCTGGTACTATGTATGTTCATTTTAATGATAAGGAAACTGAAGCTCAGGAAGAAGTGATTTAACTAACATCATGAATATTAAGTGGAAAATTCAGCATTTAAAACCAAATCGGCTGACTCCATATGCAGGATTTTTCTTGTACATCAAGATCCCTCTCAAGTTAAAATTTCCTAACCATCAGATATATTCCTGAATGGAATGTGTGGCTTCAGGAGCATGGGATTCCTCACCACAGAAGTTCTTCAGACAGAAGCTGAATGGCCACTTGTTGGGAATATTGGAGAGGGAATTTTGGGTCTCATTCAGGTGATGACCTCTGTGATCCCTTCCCATCCTGAGAGCCTGGGATTCTGAGAGCTTTTGTGCAAAGTCCCAGAAGGGCAACCTAATGGGGATGAGCCAGCACTATCGTTTACTTTAATAATATTTGGTAATGTTAGGTCATCTATATATAAAGTTCTTTTTTTTTTTTCCTTTAGCAGCAGCAGCTGAGGTAAGCTATTTTCTTCCTGGCCATCTGCTGCCTCCTAGAATCAGTCATCCCCCGGGGGTTATCCTAAAGGACAAGCGCAACACCTTGATTTGTGAGACATTGCGCACTGTTTTGTAGGGGAAATGGAGAAACTGAAGCGCAGCCTCATAGTTAACAAACATTTAAGGAGCATTGGGCTGTGTTTGGCACTTTCCGGGGCACTGCACATACATAGAGAGGGCATCAGACCATTCCCAGTCCTTAAACCGCGTCATCAGGGAGGGGATCCAAAGAAGGAGGTGTCAGCACAGGGAAGTGGGCAAGGGCTCACGTTTCTCTAGTGCTTTCCTCACAATGACCTTTCCGTGAAGTGGGAAAAGATGATCATTATCATCAGTTTGCACAGGATGCAGGTTGTCCCCTAAGCTTGGAATTCATTCCCTCCTCACCCTTATTTTTGAAATCCCAAACTTCTATCAAAGCCACTTTTTATAGGAGAACTTCCCTGGTGACTCTTCGGTTGGTTATGCCTCTCTTTCAATTTAGCTTTTATTCACTTTGCATCTACAGGATGTCCCCAAAGTCTTAGAGCAGTTAATTATAAATTCTTAACAGCTTAAAACTGCACGAAGACTTTTGGGACACTGTATCTTGTCAAGGCTGTCCCCAGTGCAGTAATGGGGTGGGGTTTCAGTATCTACTTTTTTCCTCCTTAATATTTGTTTGTTAAATTAATTATATGAGGGGCAGATAGATGGAGCACCAGCCTGAAGTCAGGGGGAGCTGAATTCAATTGTGACCTCAGACACTTAACACTTCCTCGCTGTGTGACCCTGAGCAAGTCACAACCCCAATTGCCTCAGCAAAAAAAAAAAAACAACAAATAATAATAATAATTTAAAAAAAGATTTAAATTAATTATATTAACATTTCATCTTGGCAGTTAGCCATGCATAGAGCACAGGGCCTGGAATCAGGAAGATAAGAATTCAAATACCATTTCAAACATTTCCTGGGCAAATCATTGAACCTCTGCCTCAGATTCCTCATCTATAAAATGGGGGTAAAAATATAACCTACCACCCAGGACTATTGTGAAGATCAAGTGAGATAATATTTGTAAAGTGCTTAGCGCATTATTTGGCATATAGAAGGAATTATATAACTGCTAATATTATTATTAATTTTTATATAACTGATTGATTAACTTAATGTAATTAATTTAGTTTCTCTCCATTATCTCTTCCTATTCTGTACCAAAAGATAGGGGAACAAGTATTTAAGGAAATATTTCAGTGAAATTTTTCTTTCTTTGAAAAATTCTTTATTTTTATATGTATTTACTATCTCTCCTTCTTATCCTTTTCCTAATTAAATAATAGAAAAAGGAAAGGGGAACAAACCATCATGACAAATATGCTTAACTCAGCAAAACAAATTCCTACATTGGCTAATGTCCAAAAATGTATGTTTCACTCTTCATTTTAAGGTAATCATCACTTCCCTGACAAGAGGTAGATAAAATCTTCATTCCTCTGGAACTGTGATTTATCATTGCAATGATCAGAATTCTAAAGATTTTCAAAGTTGTTTTTCTTTATAATGTTGTTGTCACCATGTAAGTTATTCTATTTCTGTTCACTTCCCTCTGCATTAATTCAGAGATGTTCTCAATTGCCTCTGAAACTGTTCATTTCTTCATTATTTATGATGTAATAATATTCTATTATATCCACATGTCTTAATTTGTGTATTTCTTTCCCAAAAAGGTGAGTATCCCTTTATGTCCAGTTTCAGGATACTGTGAAAAGAACAGTTCTAAATATTTTTGCACATATGAATTTTTTTCCTCTTTCTTTGATCTTTTTTGGAGTATATGCCTAGAAATGGTATTGCTTGGGCGGGGGAGTTCATAGGATACAGACAGTTTAGTGACTTTGGGGGCATGTATCCAAATTGTTTTCCATAATGGGTGTGCCAATTCAGATTCACCAGTAATTTATTAGTATGTCTGTTTTCCTACAACTCTTTTAATATTTGTTATATTCCTCTTCTGTCATTTTTCTCAATTTGATGCATGTAACCTAGATCAATTGTCTAAATTTGCATTTCTCCATGTTCTATTTGGCATTGTTAATGATTTAGGACATTTTTTAAAAAGGATACAACATAGAAAATTGGATTTATTTAAAGTAGCAAAAAAACCCCAATGATTCTATTTTATAAAAATTGTCAGGAAGGAGTAGATGGGATTCTTCTGATTTATCTGAAATGGAATTATTAAAAAATATATCATTCAGGACCAACTCTCAATTCGACACATTTCTTGGAAAATTTGCAAGTCACGGTTTTATTTAGGAAAATAAAGAGAGGAAAAAGTAGATATAGAAGGAAAAATAAAGTGTGATACAATTAGAATGAAAAGATAGTACAATTGGTAAGATTTTAGAAACCCTTCTTAGCATTTTCAAATATAAATGCTTATTAGTAACTCAAGTGCCTATTAGAGAAGTAATGAGATCTTTGATATCATCAATGTAGAATTTTTTTTTAAAAGATGGTTATTGGTAGTTTATATATTTTTTCTTTTGGAAACTGCCTGTTAATTTAGCTATTGGAAAATTTTAGTTTTAAATGTTTGAACCAGTTCTTTATAGAATTGGTTATGAGACTTTTATTAGAGAAATTTACTGCAAAGATTTTTCCCAGTTATCTGCTTTCCTTCTAATTTATATTCCATTAATTTTACTTTTTGCAAAAGCCCTTTTTAATTTTTTATAATAAAAACTCCTTATTTATGGAGAAAATCAAACAGCAGTTCTGCCTGGATCTAGTACAAATTTATATTATACAACCTCAACTGTGTCCTAGATAGTCTGCTTCTATACTTTCCTTATCAATTCACTATTTCTCTCTCCACAGTGGCTTTTCCAAAGCTTTTCATCCCTTCTCAAATACCTCGTGACTACCATTCTCTTAAGAGAAAATCTTGCCTCATATTTTCAGAAAAAATCGAGCCTATTTGCTATGAACTTCATTTTCTCCCTTTTTCTTCATCTCCCATTATTTAGGTACCTTTTCCCATTATCTCCTGCTTCACAGTTTCCTCATCTTGACATGGCCTTACTTCATACCAAAGTTAACTCCTTTACCCATTCAAGTGATTCTTATTCACCCTATCTTTATCAATAGATTGTCCCTTCTGTTATCCCCTTTCTTTCACTTACTTTCAATCTTTCCTTCTCCAGTAGCTCATTTCATATCACCTAAAAACACATCCACGTCTCCTCAATCTTAAATAAATCCTCATCTGATCTTTCTATCTCTGCTAACTGAGTCAGTCTGGTTGATGAATCAAGAAGATTCATCTTCATGAATTCAAATGTGAACTTCAGACATTAACTATGTGATCTTTCACAAATTACTACATCCCATTTGCCTCAGTTTCCTCATCTGTAAAATGAGCTGGAGAAGGAAATGGCAAACCACTCCAGAGTCTTTGCCATGAAAACCCAAAATGGGGCCATCAAGAGTCAGACATGACTGAAAAACTACAAATCCCTGCTACCAGCCTACTGTTCTTTATAACTAAATTCCTTGAAAAGGCTATCTGCAATAAGTGATTCTACTTTTTCTCCTCTGACTTTTCTTCTTAGCCCCTTACAGTCTGATTCCTGACCTGATCATTCCATTGAAATTGCTCTCTCCAAAGTTACAAATTCAATAGCCTTTTCTCAATTCTCATTCTCCTATACCTCTCTGCAGTCTTTGGTGATTTTGATAACCCTTTTCCCTTGCTACTCTCTTCTCTTTATGTTTTCTGGAAAGAGTTATCACTCTCTCCTAGTTTTCCTCTTAATCATCTGACCATTCTCTCTCTCTTTCCTTTGCTAGATCCTCTTCTAGATCATACCCACTAATTATAAGTGTCCCCTGGGGTTCTGTCTTGGGTCTTTTCTTCTCCTTTGGTATGATTTCATTTGGTGATCTCATCAGTTTTCCCAAAATTAATTACTCTCTTTTTGGTGATAACTCTCAAATCTACCTCTCCTGTCCAATCTCTCTGCCGACCTTCACTCTTGCATCTCCAACTATCTATATCTTGACCTGGACATACAGTAGAAATCTTAAACTCAATATATCCAAAACAGAACTTCTTATGTTTCTCCCTAAACCTTTTTCCTACTCCTACCTTTCCTGCTATTAAAGAGGGCAACACCATCGTCCCAGTCCCTCAGTCATGCAACCTCGGGGTCATCCTGTATTCCTCGTTATTTCTCACTGTCCATAGTCAAGCTGTTGCTAAGATCTGTCGATTTCACCTTTGCATCATCTGAAAATGTCTCTGTCAGGCCTGCATAAAAATTAGATCAAGAAGGCAATCAATAAAGTTAAACATTTATTCAGAGCCAAAGGATTAAAGTTTGGAGCAATGCACTGTCTTACTCGGGGAAGTTCAGTGAGGGGAGTTGCAAACAGAAGTTATATGTACTCAGGAGGGAGGGAACAGCAGAGTGGTTCACAAGTTATTTATTGCAGGGTGATTGCACATTCCTAGAAAACCAGAGAATCCATTTTAGGTCACTTCTAGCCAACAGAAGCAGTCCACTCTCTGGGCCCCAAGCTGAGGTCACCTGTAGGGAACAGAATAAGCTGAACTGCAGGAAGTGGGAAGTTGCAGAAATGTCATTGAAACTATATCTGCTGGGGAACAGGGGAAGCAGTTTCTAACTGCTGGTCACAGCAGAGATTCCCAGAAGTTTATGTTGGAAGTAGGAAATGATAGATATTGCTAATCCGAACAGGGTAGGGGCCCCAGAATTTTCCAGGAGGTTCTCTAGGTTCTGGAATCTCCTTCTCTCTTCTGACATTGTCACTGCCCTAGTGCAGGCCCTCATCACTTTTTGCTTGGACTATTGCAATAGCCTGCTGGCAGATCTGCTTGCTTCAAATTTCTCCCCACTCCAATCTATTCTTCATTCAATCACTAACATGATTTTTCTAAAACACAAGTTTGTTACCCATCACCCCTCTCTACTCAACAAACTAGAGTTCTTATTGACTTTAGGAGCAAATACACAATGCTCTAGTGAACATTCAAAATCCTTCATAACCTCCCCCTTCTTACCTTTCCAATCTTTCTACCATTATACTCTCCAACATATACTCTTCCATCCAGTGATCCTGACTTCCTGGCCATTCCTTGAACAAGACACTCCATTTCTCTGTTCTGGCTATTTTCTCTGACTGTCCCTTATGCCTGGAATGCTCTCCCTGTTTAACTTTGACTAATAACTTCTCTGGGTTCCTTCAAGTCACAACTAAAACCTTAACTCCTATAAGAAGTCTTTCCCACTCCTTCTTAATTCCAGTGCCTTCCCTCTGTTATCTCCTCTTTATCCTGTATATAGCCTGCTTTGTACACATTTGGTTGCTTCTTGAGATCAGGGCTTTTTTTTGCCTTTTTATTTTTTTCTTGTATTCTTAGTGCTTCGTACAGGGCCTGGTACATAGTAAGTACTTAATAAATATTTTAAAAATTGAATTAAATCGATCTTCTCTCTCTCTGTTTGATCTTGAACTCTTCCATCCATATACTGAAAGGTATATGCTATACAGCATGAGATAGTGATTTATACCTAATGTTAGCCAAATAGCTTCTAGTTTCATAGCAGTTTCTGTCAGATAATGAGCCCTTATGCCAATAACTTGAGTTTGGAGGTGTAATGAATGTTATGCTACTGTTTTATTTGCTTCAGTATATTGTATAACTTGATCAACTGCACTACTTTTTACCCAATACCAAATTGTTTTGCTGATAAAATGAGAGATGGTACTATTAGGCTCCCTCTTTCTCACTTTTTTCATCATTCCCTTGAGATTCTTAACCTTTTTTTCCTTTATGTGAATTTTGTCATTATTTTTTTCTATCTTGATGAAGATAGTCCCTTGGCAATTTAGTTGGAATGTACTGAATTGCTTAATTTAGGTTATATTTTCATTTTTTATTATGTTGGCTTTACCTAACATATTTCCTTAATTATTTAGTTCTGTCTTTATTTGCAGAAAGAATGTTTTATAGTTGTATTTTATGTAGTTCCTGGATATTCTTAGTAAATAAGTTCCCAAATGTTTCATATATTTTGTAGTCACTTTGAATGGAAAGTATCTCTTTCTGCTGGATTTTATTGCTATGGTATAGTTAAAGTTAAGTTTTTTGGGTCCTTGCTTCTCATTCCTCATTTTCTATAAGGCAACTCAGAAGAAGAAGAAACTCAGTGGTTTAGACTGCCTAGACTACTGAATACTCCACTGCCTTATCCCAAGGGAGAAGGAGCAGTTTCCTGTTAGGGCCATGAGAGTTTTTTTGTCTAAAACTCTAAGTTCCTAGCTAGGGCTGTGGGATCTAAACACTCAGCTTTTTGTGTGTCTAATTCACCAGCTTATCTTTGGAGTTGGGGACAGTGGTTAGGGGGTAGAAGGAACAAAAAATAATATTCCATTTCTCATTGGCATGTCTTTCTCTCATGGATTGGTACAGCAGTATTGCTCTATTTCCCCTTTTGCTCTACATCAACAATTTTGTTTTCCTTTCTCTTAAAAATTAGATTAGCTAACTGTTTATCTAATTTTTTTTAAGGCTCTAAGTTTTACTTATAAATGTTTTGAAATTTGAATTTTACTGATCTCTAATTTTCTTTTTTGCTTTCCTTTTTAGCATTTCCATATACATAATATATGTGGTTTCCTCCAACAGAATATAAACCCATTGACATCAGGGACTGCTTTATTTTTGCCTTTGAGTCCTCAGTGCCTAATATAGTATGTACTTAATACATACATATTTATTAATTAAATTATCTTCATTTTACTGAAGTATTTGAAGCTCAGAGAGGTTAAGTTCCTTGTGTGCAGTCAAACAGCTAGTAAGTATCAGAGCCAAGATTAAAATCTAAGGGTTTTTTTTTGATTTTTTGAAAAATTCTTAGAACAGGGTCAGCTAGGTGGTGCAGGGGATAGAGCACCAGCCCTGAAGTCAAGAGGACCTGAGTTCAAATTTGGCCTCAGACACGTAACACTTCCTAGCTGTGTGACCCTGGGCAAGTCACTTAACCCCAATTGCCTCCACACACAAAAAAAATTCTGAGTCCTACATTCTTTCCACTAAACCATGATGCCTCTTCCTAAAACTATAAAGAAGTCATGATTTTACTGCAAATAATGATCATAATCATAATAGCTTTACAATGATCAATCATTAAACATTTATTAAACCTCTATTATTTTTTCCAATTATTATCTCATAACAATTCTGGGAGGTTAGTGTTATTATTGGCCCATTTCACAGATGCAATTGAGACAAGCAAATAGCTAATAAGGGACTGAGAATGGATTTGAAGTCAGATTTTCCTGACTCTACGTCCAGCTCTCTATCCACAGCGCCACCTAGCTGCTATTCCCTACACTAACGCAGGTTGACATCCCTAATGAGTTGTTATGGGGGTTGAAACAACATCATAGTCTGGTAGCCAAAATTGTGGTCATCAGCTTCCATGAACGTAGCCATTTTGCAGCCCGGAGCCAGCCCATCAGTGACGGGGGCACCCCCAAAGCCTTTCCGAGTTGTGTTCCTGAAGGCAGAGTGCTCGGCAGCTGAAGAGTCACCCCCCACATGGGACCCCGTGTCAGGAGACAAGTGGGTTGTAGGAGAGATGTCTTCTAAGGCAGGGTTTGACAGCTCCTGGTGACAGGCTGTGAGGAGAATAGTGCATTATTTGTCCCCTCGGTTTATAGGAGGAGTGTCCGAGATCGCACTATGACTATGATTAGCCACGCTAGAACCCCAATGCTGATTCTCCGCTCCTATGATGTAGTGCAAAGGATAAGCTTCTTTAGGGATGCAGTGTTGTTTGGAATACAAAGCAGAACTAAGGGCACGGGGCCTCAGGATCATACAACCATAGAGGCAATGGAGAAAGGACCCTTAAAGGTCCTATGGTCCAATCATCTTTCTTACAGTTAAAAACCTGAGCCTTGAAGGGGGGAATGGCTTGCTTAGGGTCACAGGAGCAGTGCTGGCCAGAGGTTTCAAGTCTCTTCTTCTGATTCTAAAACCATCACTGTGCAATACTGCTTCACGTTTACACTGTTGTAGAAATGGCTCTGAATTATGAGACTGCCACTGCTTCACTACTAACTCTTTATGTGATGTTGAGTAAGTCACTTCCTCCAGTGAACATTAGTTTAAGTGAGGGGCTTGGATTTAACCTGGGATCCTTGGATGGATGTCAGGGTATCCATGACCTTGGATGGGAAAAACTGCACCTTTATTCTTATTAACTGTTGGTTGAAATTTAGCATTTTCTTCATTTATGTATATTGGGGAGAGTAGTCTTACACTTCATTAGCCCTCCGAGGGGATCCATGACACAAAAAAGACTAAGAACCCTTAATTTAGATGATTCTTAAAGTTCCTTCCAATCCCAACATTTTATGTTCTTGGTTCCCTCCTAGATTGGACAGTCTATGTGCTATGTTCTTAGGATTTCCACACAAAAGATTCAATCAATACTGCTAAGAACAGAAATACTCTAAAAGAGTTAAGTCCTCTCCCCCTATCCTTACACCCCAGTAGTGGGTCTGGCCTAAAACCCACACCTGCCTAGAGGATGTGTCAGTTCCTTCCTTCCTGAGAATATTGGGCAAATTTCTGGCAGGAAGTGGTTGTTCAGGAGACATTGCCTCAGGATCCTGAAGGGGAGGGGAAGGCAAATCAAGATGGGTCCCTTAATGGAAGGTCTGCCCAACCTATAAATGAGTCAAGTTGTACTTGATTAGGGTATTCCCAGACTAACATTCTAGTAGTCTAATGTCTGGAATAGGAGAGAATTTGTGAATCCCCCTCCATCAACAGTCTATGTAGACCTGACAGGTAGCATTCTGTGTGTAAACCAGAAAGTAACCATCAATAAATGAAATAGTGTTTGGATTATGCAAGTCATTTCACAAACCTTGCCTTTCATGCCAGTATCAAACTCAGTCAACACTTGCATTTGCTAATAGTATGGTGCAGTAGAAAGGGGCCTGAAGTTGGAAGACAAGATATTTAATCCTTAGTTTCAATACTAAAATATGATAATGTCCTGGATTACTAAGTAGGGCTAGCAGAGAGAACCCAAAGTATTGATAAAATCACTTCCTGACACAATCGGGGAAGGGTACTGATGAGGATCAGTTTAATCTTATAGTCCTACTCTTTGTGGAAATCATGGGTAATCCCACCTTGTTATATCCACCCAGAAATCCAAGTTATGTCAAACCCCTGAGGTAAATTTCCCCTATAAATCTGTTTACGATCCACACCATCTTTGCTGAATTCCTTTTGGGATTTATAGTCTGCTATGACACTCTGCCTTAGGGTGTCTTTATAGTCACCTTTTCCTCATGCCATGAGGTGTTTCTCCTCTCATTCCCCCACCATGTCTCATGATGTCTTTTTCTTTATAGCTAACTCTTTTAGGGTGCTAAACTAATTTTTGTGGATTTAGCTTGCCAGTTAAGGGCATACTCCAACCTCATAGGGTGTTCCCTTTCTCCTAGTTAATTGTGAGTTCTATTAGGGAACTTGTCTGTTCCATTATTCAATGTTAAATCCCTTTCCTTGATAACTATAGGCTCTCACAATTCTATTTCATATTTACTATTCTTGGCATTTCTCTTTATTTTGCCTGTAACCTCTTCTAAATAAGGCTACCTTTTGCCAAAGAGAATGGCCATTGTGAATTCTTCACATGACTGAACCCCAATATTTCATTTGGTGCTTACATCAATCTCATCATTTGGTGCTAAATCCCAAACACATCATATGGAAATAGAAATTGCCCTCCTAAATCATATCTTGACTTGAGGAAATGTGAAAAGTGACTCCTAATTTAGGTCTCAGATTTTTATATGTAAAATGGGAGAGAGGGAAGACAAATAATTCCAGTCTTACCAACTTCCCAAGGGTTACTGTGAGGATCATATAGTCATGGGACTGTAGGTTTATAATTAGAAGGAACCTTTGAGATCATCCATCTACCTACCCTCCCACAAACATTTGCCAGATAAGGAAAAGTGAGACCCTGAGAAGTTAATTAATTTGAATTTAGAAATAGTAACTAACAAAGCTGAGGTTTGAAACTGGATTCTCTGACTATAAATATGGTACTCTTTCCACTGTATCATGCATGGATGTGAAATACACCATAAATTGCTGTTATTAACATCTGTGATGGTGTAAAGGTGGACCTGAGATTTTGGGGAATTCAAATGAAAAGGGAAGAACATTTGATAATTTGTATTATACTTTAGTGTCTCAACTGCATTGGGTCTTTGGTTGTCAGATCATCATATGCTTTGTAATGCATTAAGCCAGTGTTTCTTTCTTTCCTCTTTGTGCTATTTTTTTTTCTCAAGTTTTATTTTTTTCCCCTATGGAATAGTATTTTTCCTATAGGAAAATTTCTGGCTTGGCATAGAGATAAATTCTCAGTTTGGATTGGGAGTGGTGATGAGAGAAATGGTGGAAGGAGAATCCTCCCCACCTTGTAAAATAATTAATATGATAAAGTATTAAACATAACACACCAGGCTCTGGGATAAGTATTGGAGATACAAAGTCAAAAATTAGTATGTCTAAGGGAAAGATATTACTTTTTGCTGGGAGAAACAATGCAACTCCACATAAGTAAATATGAAACGTATGAAAGACATGGATCTATTATTACTAGTTGTGTGACTGTGGGCAATTCACTTCCTTTTTTCCGCACCTCAGTTTACTCATTTGTAAAATGGGCTAATATTTGTGTTGCGGTTGGGAATTATTTGTATTGCCTACTTTATAAGGATTTTGTTAGTAAAATAGTTGTAAGCTTTGTTGTTTAGTAATTTTCAATCCTGTCTGACCTTTTGTTATCCCTTTGGAGATTTTCTTGGCAGAAATGGTTTGCCATTTCTTTCTTCAGATCATTTTATAGATGAGGAAAAAAAGCAAACAGTTAAATGACTTACTCAGGGCCACACAGCTAATAACAGCATCCACTGCACCACGCAAGGAACCATAAGAGTGAGTTATTGCTTTTGTTTCTTCCCTTTGAACGAGATAAGGTGAGATCTTTCAAGACAGTTGTGAAAAATCAAGTAAGGCTTCATCTACTTCAGAGTTTGAGTAGGCCTGAAGGACTTTGAAGATTGAGTCAAGGGCATACTTAAGTCCCCTTCCTGCTATCCTCCTATGACATCAGTGTCTCCCTATTTCAGTCAAATATGGGCAACTATGTACTTATTGGTCAAGTTCAATTTCTTGGGTAGTTCCCGTGTTTAAAATGTAAGATCCTCAGTCAATAAGGATGAGGGTCAGTGGTGGAGGGGGTATTTGCGTTAGGGATTAAAAGTGTTTACCCTGCACCAGAAGGTGTTTTCTCCCTTCCATTGTCTGCTGGAAAGGTGGGAAGCCCTTCTCCCGAGAATGTATAATAAAACTTTGCTTTGCTTCTAGAGATCTCTCCAGCTTTTTTTTTTTTTTATTAAATGGTGACCCCTCACCACTTCTGAACCACATACTTTCTTTGCAACCTTGTATGTAGGGCACTTAAAATCAAGATACAGCTTGTCAGTGACTTGGTTCTACCCCTCCTTACTGTGTGATCATGGGCTAATTCTTTCTGTCTGGACTCAGTTTCCTCATCTGTAAAGTTAAGGGGTTGGAGTAGAAAAAGTTAGAGACTTTCAATGGAGGACTAGGCAGATACAGGTGAATGGCTGCTCCATCTCCTCTCCCAGTCCCCTACTCCCACCCCAGGCTCTCTCCTATTGTGTCGGTTCATTCTCTCTCTCTCTGCCACCCCCGGGGAGTCGGAAGTCTGCTACTATTCAGGTGCATCAAACCTTCAAAACGGTAATAGGTTTGAACACATCACAGTAGGTTGTGTGAATACATTAGTTTTGTTTTACCTAACATCCTGGTTGTTGGGGGCCTTTGGAATTCATTATGCTAATTTATGCATATCAAATCCAAATAATGGTGTCCCAGGATTAAATAGGAGAAAAAAGAAATCAGAAGAGGCTGGGCCCAGGCCATGCTATAAGTAAGTCTTGTTACTTACTGATTTTGAAAAGTCAGTGCTGTTCTCCAAGGAGGATCTTTTCCTTTTCCTTCCTGGTATCTCTGTCCTCTGAGGCTGTCTATACCTGAATAAGGGAGCTGAGAACCACAGGAAAGGAGGTGGATATTACAGGGAGAAGTAATCATCAGCATCTCAATTATGTGGATACTAAACTAGAAAATGTCAGCACTGAAAGGGACTTTAGGACAAGAGGATAGAATGTTAGACCTAAGAGTAAGCTCAGAACTTAGACTGTGGGGAACTGTGGGGAACTCAGAATGTTAGAATATAAAGTACCAAAGTTGGATGGGATATTAATCAAAGATTATTGGAGTTGATACAGACCTTAGAGACCTATTCCAAGTACTTCCCGTCAGAGAGCAGGAAAATGAAGCTCAAAGGGGTATTATATTAATATATTACAAAGATTATATTTCAATAATATATTATAAAAATTATATTATAGAAATATTATATCATGTTGTTATATTGATACGGATGTGGTCCCTTTAAGAATTGACTTATTACTTAACCAAATGTTGAGGTTTAGATCTGGGGTACCTAAATGAAATTAGGGTTTAATTGAGATCTAGTGGAAGGTTCGGGGTACAGGGAGTCAAACGTAGCTCCCTGCAACCCTATTGGATTCGGTGCCAGGATATGGAGTTAAATAAGTCTAGTGGAGGCACAAGGGTTCCCAATAAAAGCATTTACTGGCCCGAAAAGCTAGATTGATAAGAGGTTTATTATGGGATTTGGAAGTAAGGTTAAAGTATAATTAAGGAAATGGGTGAAGGTAGAGGCACCAGACACAGGGTTCCAGTGGACAGAGGGTCCTGGCATGCCAGGCATAAGGCTGGCATGTTTGGGACCTCTGCAAAGAGGGGGTCCCAGCATGGCCCTTTTATAACGGGAGACTTAGCTACAGGGGCCTGTGGGTGTAGACCCAAATTGGCTCAGATCCGGGTGGGGCTGGGACGTGCCCGGTTTTCTATTGGAATTCAAAGGGACCAGGATTTGTGAATCAAAAGGTCCTTGATTGATAATTACATCAACTAGGAGGGGTTGGGAATCAGAAAGAAAAGAATCTCAAAGGGACCACACCCGCATCACTTAGCTGAAAAGAGAATGTCTTTCAGTGGGCAGAGAGTCCCTGGCAGGCAGCCATGCCAAGGGAGGTCCCTCAGCCTGGCACTTTTCCTGCTTTGGCCTCTGCAAGGAGTTGAGCCCAGTTGCCCCTTTTTATTTTTGAAACTTTGGCGAGAGGCTGGGGCAGTTGAACTGAAATCAGACAGAGATCTTCGGGAATTGAATGAGCAGACCTAGACTAATCCTCAACTCAGTAAGGGCATAATCAATAGTGAGTGTTACCGCTCTAACAGAATGAAACTACTTGCCTTGATTCCCTGGGGCGGGTCTTTTGCAAAGGAAGGGTTCAAGGAGACTTTCTCCTTTGAGGAGTTTCCACCTCATACCCCCCCAAGTGAGAGAGAGAGAGAGAGAGTGTGAGTGTCAGGGCTCCCCTTGTCTTTTTGGCTCAGGGCTCTGTTTCATGCGGTATAATGCTGAATAGTTCAGATGAAATAGCATTTGTAGATTTGGATTAGGAAGATTATAGCCATATTAAATAAAATTTGATGCATTGATTGATTCCTTAACCCTCTTCACTTTAGTGGGATCTTCAACAGAAAGTGGAGTCTCTCTTTGGCCAGGAGAAGGTTAGGTACTCACAGGTCCTCAAGGTTTTTCCTCTATCATGAAGACTGATATTCTGCAGGGATGAACCTCAGCAAAGTATGACACAGGCAACTTTTGTCTGTCACAGACTTACAGAATTTGAGATGCAAGAAATGTCACAAGCCTTCTAACCCAATCCATTCAGGAAGGGAATCTCTACTATACAATATCTAATGAAGGATCATCTAATCTCTGCTTAAAGACTGCCAAGAAAAGAGAACCTACCACTCTCCAAAAAGCCCATGCCACTTTTGGGCAGCTATAATTAATTGTTAAGAATTTTTCCCCCTGATATCAAGACTAAATTTGCTTCTTTGCAGTTTCCACCTATTTGTTCCTGGTTCTACCCTCAGAGGTCAAATAATCCTTTTATCATGTGACAGACCTTCCAATCCTGGAAGACAGTTTATTTTATTGTCTCTAAATCTTTTGTTCTCCCAAGTAATATTTCTAATTCCTTTAACAGATCCTACCATACTATGGAATCAGGGCCTTTCACCATCCTGACTGCTCTCCTTTGGATATTCTCCAATTTGTTAATATCTTTCTTAAACTGTGATTCCCAGAACTGAACAAATAATTTCAGATGCGGCCTGATGAGGACAGAATGCAAATTAACTATTATCTTCTTGATTCCTGGAAACTAGGATTCTTAATGTAGTTCAAGATCTTGAGAGCTTTTTTGGTTGATGTATCACCCTCATGTGACACTTGTAGAGCTTGCAGTTCACTAAACCCACCAGATCTTTTTCAGAACAATGGCTATCTAATCATATTTCCACCATCTTATATACATGAAATGGATTATTTGTGCTTATAGGTAAAAACTTTTCATATTCAAATTCATTTTATAGACTCAATCCAGTACTCTAGGTGGTCAAGGTCTTTTTGGATTCTGAATTTGTCATTTCAAATGTTAGTTGACCCTCCCAATATTGTGCCATTTACAAATATTTATGAGCATACCAACTCTGCCTTCATCTAAGCCATTGGGGAAAAAAAAATTAAACTGAACAGAATCAAGCTCAAATCCCTGGGATACTCCACCAGATACTGTCTGTTAATTGACATTGAAACATTAACAACTACTCTGAGTTCTGCTACTCAAATACTTATGAAGCCATCTAAATATGTGATCACCTGGTTTACATTTCCTTATCTTTTTTACTGACCAGGCCTTTCCTTAAGAATAATTATTATACCTAATATTTATAAAGCATCTACTATGTGTCAGGCACTGTGCTAAGTGCTTTGCAATTATTATCTTATTTGATTCTCACAACACTTCTGAGAGGTAGATCTATCATTATAATCTCTATTTTACAGATGAAGAAACTGAGGCAAGCAGAGGTCCAATGGTTTGCCCAAGGTCACCCAATTAAGTATCTAGTTAAGTGTCTGAGGCCAGATTTGAACTTTTCTCTTCCTGAATTGAGACCTGGAATTCGATATGCTGTATAACCTAAGCCTTTCTGGGCTTTGTGGAAACTTTTCCCAGCTGAAAGAATTATTCTTCCTGCTCTTATCAAACTGCACTCTTAGAAATGGATTTAAAGTACTTTTGTACTCAATCACTCATTATCTATTCAGCAAACACTTAGAAGGTATAGGGCTCTGGGGCAGCTAGGTGGTGCAGTGGTTAAAGCACCAGTCCTGGAGTCAGGAGGACCAGACACTTCATGCGTCCTAGCTGTGTGACCCTGGGCAAGTCACTTAACCCCAATTGTCTGGGGGGGGAGAGAAAAAGAAGGTTTATGGCTCTATGTTAGAGATTAAAGAAAATATACAATCAAATAAGACAAAAATCATTCCTTCAAGAAGTTCATAATCTGGTAAAGGGGACAAGAAGAAGAAAGAAAGCAGAGTTTGACAAAGGCCCTTTGAGAGATTGGATGTCCTTTTGGTGACTTTGGAGGATGCAAGAGAGATGGAATCTACCTGGGAGGTATTAAAGAAGGATATAACACTGAAGCTGATCTTAAAGGAGGGGGAAGATTTTTGACAGGTAGGATGGGGAGAGAGGGTTTATTTAAGATTCAGGGAACCATATAAAGCCCTCCCCGATTCCTCAGTTGACAGGAATCTAATGTTATAATTCTGTATTCCTTGTTTCACATTCATATGTGTATTATATTTATCTGGATACCCCCTACGTACCATAAGCTTAAGGACACAAGCCATGTCTTTTCTAAAATTCAGCTGTCTCCTCAGTGCCAGACATGCTAAATCAAGTTGAGGATTAAGCCCTTTTTAGGGATGCTCATTTGCCTTTGATGTCCACCTGGCATTCAACTCCCACCTGAAACTCCAAAAAACTGTAGCACATACAGCAGCCATTCCCTAATAAGCCATCTCAGCAGATGGGCTAAACTAGTAAGGGCTGGTCTCAGACCCATTGGTGAGTTAGAGGGATGTCTACCCCAAGCATCTCAAGACTTCCCCTGACAAAAAGGACTGATGAGAACAACAGCCATAAAGGTAGCTGATGCAGGCACTGTGCAGCTATTAGAGGCTGGTCAGGCCTTGAAGACATTGAGATCATCTGTTGCATCCAGGGCTAAAAAAGTCTTGACTTTTGTCTTGCCAAGAGACTTCAATGACTCTGGAAGAGAATGAGACCAATGACTGGGCAACTTTGCCTCACTTAAATCCAGTTCATCCACACATCAATATTCCAGAATGTCACAAATCCTCTTCCAAAAAGAAAGGACAAACAAGTAAATAATACTCATTTAGTAAATATTTGTTGGATGTTTATTAAATGACAGCTGTTATTTAACTTTATAGATGGATAATTCTAAAATACATTTCTAGGTGGTACTTTATAAGTAGTTTAACTCCTGGGCTTGACTTTATCTGTTTCAGGGATATATCTTTGAGTTAATACCAATATTTTAACCAAAATACAGCTTATATTTCATGTCACTTTAAGATTTACTGGAAACTTTTCCCCAAATACTCCCCTGAGGCAGGTAAAAATTATTGGCCTTCTTTTATAGATAAAGAAAATGAGTTTCCAAGAGATAGATTGGTTTTTAGTGAAGTGCCTTTGGAATCTATTTGTCCTTGAACTTGTGCCATTTAAAGTTTTGATCATTTACTTGAATGAAGGCTTACCTGGCAGATTATCAAACCTGAAGTTTACTCAAAGCTGGATGCAATAGTGTATATATTGGATGAGAGAATCAGATTCCCAAAAGATCTCCACAGAGGAAAATATTAGACTAAAATGAATAAGACTACATTTTAAAAGGGCAAATGTATGATTCTATTCTTGTCTTCAAAAAATAAACTATAGAAAGATAAGACAGATGATACATGACTAGACAAAGATGAATGTAAAAAACAACTTGGGGTTTCTGGGATCTGCAGACTCCATATAAGGGAGTTTTAAAGCTTTCTGCACTTGGGTTTCTTCAGTCTCCTCCTCCCACAAGCACTTTAGTCCTGTTACTGGGATGCTAGGCTCTGATAGGTGAAATTTCCCCTTATGTTGTCTTTTTCCCAACTATTTCCAACCAGGCTTCATGGGACTAAACCAACCCTTTTTAGCTTCCCTTTGTTATATTCCTCTATTATATTATAAGCTCCTTGAGGACAGAGAATATCTTCCTTGATGGTTTTTGTCTCCAGAGTTTAGCATAGTGTCTCTCACAAAGTAAATTCTTAATAAATTCCTTTTCATTTTTTCAAACTTTCAGAGCAGCATGGCAGCCAAAACAGATAATAATACATTTTTTTTTCAGATAATAATACATTGAAAGAGGAATTGTATTTAGAGCAAAGTATCTTTCTCGCTTAAACCAATCCCTTTTTCTAACTTCTCTATTTCTGTGATGGGTATCACCTCAAGACATTGTAGTAACTTTCCAGCTTCTGAATATATTGAATTATTAAGCAATGCCATGCCAATTAGAATTAAGCAATGCATGCATAGGAACTGGGCCCCAAATATAAGGGGAGACAGATTTTTATGCATTAAAAGCAATTAAGCAAATAAGACTAATTAATTAAAGAAAAACAAAATACAGGATACAAAATTAGGTAATCTGATTTCTAAATGAAGAATAAACAACATAAAAGGAGGAAAGATTAGGCTTTCCCACTTGGGAGGGGGAGAGTGAAGAGGCACAATTACCTGAAGTTAGAAAAGGAAATATTCCCCTCCTCCCCACAAGTGCCTATTCAATCAAAGGAACATGGAAACTATTACTGATTGAGCAGTTTAGGACTAATTGTTGCTAAGACATATCAATTGCTTGAGATGTACAAGTGTGAGAAAATTCCTTGTATCAATCTTTGGACCTTTCTGGTCAGCATAACCTAAATCCTGAGTTAAGGGTCACTAAGCAACAGGTAGAGGTGGTCTAGATTCCCAGGCATGAAGGACTGGGTTCAAACAGTACAATAATTTTCTTATAATCCCAATAATTGAACAAAGTTTTGTTACAACATAGTAATTGGATTGGATCCATAATTGAACAGAAAGGGAATCCAGCTAGATCCAGAACTGAGTCATAAGATGGAGTTAATGTAGTTCACTTAATTCCTACAAATCCCTCTACAAGGTCATACAGTAAACTACAGTGTGTGTGCTGCAACCTGTTCATATCAGCTACTAAGAGGTGATTGTTTAATTTTCAGAATAAGCAATTACATCAGAAAATTGGCAAATGCAACATATTAGGACTTGATTTATGGTTGTGTTGATTTCATAGGTTAAGAAAGTAAAGAAAAATATTAATAAAGGAGATCAAATTGAAAAGTTTATGCTGGTGTAAAGCTCTGCTTGCCATCTGGGGGAGGGGTGGAGGGAGGGAGGGGAAAAATCGGAACAGAAGTGAATGCAAGGGATAATGCTGTAAAAAATTACCCTGGCATGGGTTCTGTCAATAAAAAGTTATTTAAAAAAAAAAGTTTATGCTGGGCACATTTTTCTTTCCTAAGAGCTGGTTGCTAAACATTTACCAATTCTTCCTTGTGATATGGCTCATCAGTTCTGAAATCAAGATTTAAACCTGTATCTTCTCAATTGAAGTTTATTATCTTTCCTTTCCTTTATTTCATAACTACATACTTATCTTATTAATAAAGACTCATAGGTTCTTAGAATACTGAAGCTAGAGGGAAGCTTTTTTTTATACTATCTCATATCATTTAGAATATCTCTGGGGAGATAATAAGTACATTTTTTCCTCTTGGGACCCTACAAAGACTGTGAACTTTTTCACTTCTGTGCCTTTGTTTTCACCACCCTTCCCTTTTCAGATATTTTCCCTATACCTGATGAAAATAAATCAATGAGAATTTACTAAAATGTTTAAGGCTCTTGGGTTACAAAGAAATGAAACAGCCACTGACCCCATTAAATTAGGAGAGAAAATATGTGCTCATATACTTATATACAAAATATATACAACATAAGTATAAAGTAGATAGATACAAGGCAACATGAGGGGGCACCAGCAGCTGGGAGGATCAGGAAAGGTCTCAGGTAGGAGGCAATATTTGAGTGAAGTTTTGAAGGAAGATTGGGATTCTAAAAGGGAGAGATGAAGGTAGAGTGCATTCTATGGATCAGAGTCAGCTTATGCAAAAGCAAGGTGATCAACAGAGATGAAAGGGCATGTTCAGAAAGCTGCACAAAGGCCAGTTTTGCTGTGTGGTAGATTGTATGAAGGTGAGAAAAATCAATTAAATCCCAAGTCATGTGCCACTACTTCTAGTCCATTTTTTATGATACCTCACCTCCCCATCAGTTTAGTGAGGACCAGCTTTCCCTACTTCCAGGATTGTGCTGGAGCTATTGCTAACTAGTTCAAAAGAGATGATTGCTAAATTTTCAGTGTGAGCATTTACCAGAGAAATTAGCAAATGCCACAAACCAGGTCTTGATTTATTGTTTTGTTGATTACCTAGACTTAAGAAAGTGATGGAGAAAATATTAATAAGGTAGATTACACTTACAAGTGTGAGTATTTTTTCTAGGGAGCTGGTTGTTAAACATTTGCCAGTATACTCCTGCCTACTTCCTACCCTCCTGACCTCACAAAGCACTTTCTTCAAACTTCTTTTGTGTATTTACTGTGTATCATTACTGTGCATTATGGCTTTCTGTGTATTTCTCCTTACTAGATTGAAAGCTTCATGAAAGCAAGAGAGCAAAACTTTCTATCACCACCTGTACTGAGCATAATGCTTTACACACAGTAGGTGTTTAATAAATGCTGAATTGAGATTCATAGATTCTTAGAATGTTACAGATGAAAAAGAGACCTACCTATGTAACTTTGTGCTTTCTAAGCAACAATTTCCCTATCTGAAAAGTGAAGAGATTTGTCAGATTCCAAGCTATGATTGATTCTGTGATACTAAGTAATTTAATATTTTTTTTTTTTTTTTGGTATTTTACCCCATATAACACAGAGCCAGACTTAGATTTCATGTAAAATAAATATTTAAAAGTATGAATGAATGTATGCTGGAGGGGAAGGGAGTAATAAAGGTGGGGAGGAAATGAATGATCAGAATGGAATCCAACTGGTTTATTCCTTCTAGACTGTATGGTTCATATGTATATGCATATGTGTACATGCATGCACACAAACACAACACACACACGTGTATTTACACATGCAGGTATACATATAATTTATATGTATTGTGGTATATGTGTGTGGCTCACATCTATGAATATATGTGTGTGGCTCACATCTATGAATATATGTACGGTTTTAAGACTTGCAAAGCATTTTACATACATTATACTTTGATCCTCATAACAATTCGGTGAAGTAGGTTAATTTACAGATAAGGAAACTCAAAGAAATTAAATGACTTGCTTATAATCACACAGCTAGTATCAGGCCTGGGATTCAAATCCAGGCCTCTCCTGACTCAAGGTCCAACAGTCTTTCTGTTATACCACAATATGGATAGACAAATTCCCCTGGTTCCAGAATTTCCAGGAACTCAAGACACTTCTCTCCCTTCCAAATATAGAAAGTGTTGGTTAGCTCTTAGGTTGGACACAGTGGAGACTGACAACCCTTGCCTTGGGCTTCAGTTTTCCCTCTGGAGTGTCCTGACTGACTAGGTGCTGAAAGATAACGGACACTAAAGTAATTCAGCATGGGCTGATGTTAAATATACACGAAGCCAATGATATTCAAATGATATAAAAACCAGAGGGCTACTTTTTGTGTTGGACTAGCAGCACTGTTGAAACTAGTCCTTTCCAAAGGTTCTGCCTAGCACCCCCAAAGCACAAGAAATTTGTAATGTAATTTCCAAAGAAGTCTTTGTTTGGGGTCAGGAGAAGCTGGATGGGAGTTCTAACTCCACCATTCTAACTTCAATCATGTGACATTGTTTAGATACTTCCCCTCTCTTTATTTTCTCTTTTATAAAATGGAGATAGTAATACACTTCCTACCTGACAGGATTGTTGTTCAAGGAAAAGCTTTGTAAATCTTAAAGTACTATAGACAGGGGAGTTGTTATTAATATTCTCCCCAGACATAGGTGTCTCCTCTACTTCCTGGCCCAAGCCCCAAGGGCATCAAAGAAGCAGTTGCCTTGCCCCTCCTCAGAGCCTGATGCCAGAGCTAGTAAAGGAGGCACAGGGTTCATCACTCTGCCCTAGGGGGAAGAGATCCCCATGTGGAATCCACCTCGTGAGGCTGATCTTGTTCTAGTGACTGGGGCATTGAGTGTTCATGAGGGTGGGGGGGAGGGTGTTAAAGTTATTAATAACACCATGGCAGGCTGTGTCATCCCACCTCTTGGGTGAGGATGCTGACTCAGAATCCCAGGGCTCCAATCAGTTCAGATCCAGAAGGCCCCAAGCCAAAGGATTCATAGAATTCCCCTGCCCCCTCTTTTGCAGTCTCAGGCCCCTAAGGTGCCTGTTCCATGACCTGGCCTCAGCTGGGGCCTCAAACCAAGACCCTGGGTTGAGAGAGGGGGAGTGTGGGACCAAGGGTTGTATCCTGTTCCCTGTTTCCCTTGACCAAGATACCAGATAGACTCTTTAGTGTGGGTTTGGGTAAGGGAGGCAGGGTGGGAGGAAGTGGGAGGGTGTGTAGTAACCAGAACCACTTCCTCTCAGTGTTGAAAGCAGAACTCTCCTCAGGTTCTCCTAAATTCTACCCCACTTCCTCCATACCAGTCTGGGATGCAGGCCTGGGGGACCAGGAAGTAACCTTATAGTTATATATTCCTTTCCTGGGAAGAGGGATTGAAAAAAGATGCAGGATGAAAACCTTGATATTTCTATGTAGATGACCAAATCATGCCTCCCCACCCTGTGTGATATTTGTGTATATTTTTCCTTGCTATAGGGGTCCACTCATCGTGCTGGGGATCTTAACAATGGATATCAATGGGGCATAAAAGATATCAATGTGTTTTTTCTATATGACAGGCCCATCTCCTTGTCTGGTCATCGATTTCTCTAATAATTTTTACACCACTTCTCCTTTACATTTCTTTGTTGGTAATATGCCGCAGTCTATTCACCCCTACCATTGGTCTTTTCACTGCCTTTTGGGTGACCTACAATTTTGATCCTTTAAAGACTGCCATATTCCATGCTTTGCAGTTTTGAAGTATATATAGAATGTGGATGTTAAAACATGAGATTGATTCAGGAAGAAACTTGGAGAATTTCCCCCAAAGCAATCTAGTTTGATCTCCATATAGACATATGATAGAGGAAGGCACTAGGAGAAATACATTTCAGTGGTATGGTATGTGTGCTGAGGGATTGAACATGAATTTATCCCCTTCTGATCCTAAATCACTATCCATCTTCAGTCTCTTTCCAGGATAAATATACTGATGGACCAGCTCTATATACTACCCATCAGAACATATAATGTAAACAATTACATTCTTAACCACACCTTACACTTATAAGGAACTTTATTGTTTATAAAGACCCATGATCTCATTTAATATGCATAACAAATCTATCAGGAACATAGTACAAGGACAATTATTCTTGAGTTTATATATAAGAAACTAAAACTCAAAGGGTAATCTTGGTATAATAGAAAGAGCATAAAGCTTTGAATCAAAACTCAACCACTGTCCTCTGAACCTCCATTTTTCCCCTTTATCAAATGGTAATAATAATAAATATGCTTCTTTGCAGGTAGTTGCAAATCTGTAAAATGGGAATAATCCTAGTACTATCTACCAGGCAGGTTTATTATTAGTGGCATCTTATATTTATGTAGTTCCTAAAGCATTTTCCATCTAGGAAGCCTTTTACAACCTCCTCTCTTCTCCAGACTCACCTAACTCCCAGTTGACTCCACTAACTAGGGTAGAAATTCTCCATCTGTGGGAAGGTGAGAGTAGTCAACAGACTGTCACTCCTGCATAAGGCTGGAAGGGATTCTCATTTTACTGATTGGGAAACTTGAGTCTTAAAGATGACTTACCCAAGGTGACACCGCAAGTTTATGTCATAGTAGTCACTAGAGCCTGGATCTTTTTTCTGAATCTCAACCCAAGGCCCTTTCCATTATACCCAATTGCTCCTCCAGAAGGAGGAGGAATATGTTATGTGATATATATGTGAGAGAGAGACAAAAGAGAGTAGCAATTTAATTAAATTTAACAAATGTTCATTAAGCACCTACTATGTGCCAGGCATTGCACTAAATGTTAGGCAAAAGACAATCCCTCATGAAGCTTATTATCTCAAATAAATTAAGAGTAAACCGTACATTTCTTGTCACTGTAAGAGTAGCTTAACAGCTGTTATCTCACTTGATAAAGGCAAGAACTTAGTGAGGTAGGTTTAGCAATTAGGAAACTGAAGCCTAGACAAGAGAATTATTTTATTTATTTCACTCAGGTAGCAAATAGTAGAGGAGGCTTCTAACCCAGATATTTTAAATTCTAAATACAGAACATTTTCTTCTTCATCAATCTGCCTCCCTTGAATAGAGACCATTCCCAGAAGACCCCAAAATATGCTGAATTCCCTGTTTCCAGTAGGTCCCTGAACCCACTGACTTCATCTACCTTATCCTGTTCCCACAGACTCTGCAATTCGGAAAACCTCAGATCTATCCTATTGTGCCCAAACCCCTTCAGTTTGGCTGTGATTTCCTGCATGTGTAGTCCTGACTCAACAAATCAAACCCCACTTAAAGGAGAGTGGTGAGAGGAAGGGCATGGTTATGAGGGCTGAAACCAGGCAAAGAGGGTCAAATGTGAACCTCAGTGGAAGAAAAGCCCCCCAGACAGATAGAGCCTTTTGACTCTCTTGACTCACTATCGACAGACTTGAAGAGGAGAGTAAAAGGGGCGGGGTTCCTGCCCCTCCTTCCTTTCTGCCTGCCCCCTGACTCATCCTGTGCTCTATAAAGCCCCTTCTGCCCCTTTGGGCCCCAGGCTCCTAGAGAACTCACCATGACACTGCTTTGGCCTTTCCTTAATTTGATGCTCTTAGTGCTGGGCTGCTGCTCAGCTGCCCCCCGAAAGCACCCCTCCGCCGGGCCTGTCCTGATTCACTTCCCAGGAGAGAAAATGAACCGTCTTACAAATGAGCAATTCGCTGAGGTAGGCAACTGGCCCGCCCAACGGACTTGAGAGATAGGACGGGAGGAGAGGGGAAAGAAAAAGTGGACAGGGAATAAATAGGTCAGGAGTATGCCCAGGATACTGGGGAACGAACTAGGACCTAAACGAGGAGTGTGGGGCGCCAGAAGATAGGTTTTGGCATGTACGAGGGCTGACTGGCATTTGGGAATGTGTGCCCAGGGATTATAAAGGGGCAGAAATTGGGCCCAGCTGATGAGAGAGGATTAGGACGGTCAACTACCAATCATTTTCCACCAGGAATACCTGTATCGTTACGGCTACATCCCGGCAGGGATGTTGGATGGCACCGAGTCTACTTTGAAGCATGCGCTAAGTAAACTCCAGCGTCAGCTGGCCCTACCGGAGACAGGAGAGCTGGACAGCGCCACTCTAGCAGCAATACGCGCTCCACGCTGCGGTGTACCCGACGTGGGCGGATTCCAAACCTTCGAGAACGAGCTCAAGTGGGACCATCAGAACATCACCTATCGGTTAGCGGGAAGAGGATTCAGGGGGTGGGGAGTGAGGGAGCACTCCGATAGCAGGAACTCCTGGGGCCAGAGAGACAATCTGGTGTGGTGGAAAGAGCACAAGACGAGAAATTAGGAGATCTGGGCTTCAGTCCCAGCTCTGGCACTAACTTGTTATATGACCTTATACAGTCCCCCGCTTTGGGCTAGTCTCCTCTTTTGAAAATAGTCGGAGCGGACTAGAGGATTTCTAAGGTTTCTTCCTGGTCCAACAGTCCCGGCGGCGGTGTGTGTGTGTGTGTGTGTGTGTGTGTGTGTGTGTGTGTGTGTGTGTGCGCGCGCGCGCGCGCGCGCTCTTTCTTGATTCTCTCACCTCCCTGCAGGGTCCAGAATTACTCCCCAGACCTGTCTCCTGAGGTGACGGATGACGCTTTCGAACGAGCCTTTGCTCTGTGGAGTAGCGTGACCCCACTCACCTTCACTCGTCTCAGTAGTGGGGACGCAGACATCCTTATTAAGTTTGGGACCGAAGGTGAGGGAACAATCAACTGAGCGCTGTGGTGGCGCAAAGGGTGAGCGGAAAGGTACCTATACTCCCTTCCAGCAGCCTCAGATTGACCCGGTCCCTTCCTTTTTTCTTTGCCAGAACATGGTGATGGATATCCTTTCGACGGGAAAGATGGGCTCTTGGCTCACGCTTTTCCCCCCGGCCCAGGAATCCAAGGAGATGCCCATTTTGACGATGACGAGTTCTGGACCCTAGGCAAAGGCGTCGGTGAGATTTCGTATCCGCTCCCCTCCCTCTCTTCCCCATCCATCCCCACTGAATTTTGCATCTCTTCTTTTCCCGGGTAAGTCTCTCCCTTGGAAAGGCTTAGTCCGACCTAATTTTCTCTTCCTCTTTTCCTTCCAGTGGTCCACACGCGGTTCGGGAACGCAGAAGGTTCCCCCTGCCACTTTCCCTTTATTTTCGAGGGCCGTTCCTTCTCTTCCTGCACCACCGAAGGCCGCTCTGATGGGCTACTCTGGTGCAGCACTACTGCTGACTACGACACTGACCGGCTCTGGGGCTTCTGCCCCAGTGAATGTGAGCTGCGGGTCTAGAAGCTTTGCTTGGGGGGCGGGGGGAGGTGAAAAGAAAGTGAGGAAAACGTGAGAAGGGGGTGAGGAAATAGCCACTACTCCCTGGGCTTCCTCAGATTTATGTGCTGAGGTTCAAGCTAGTGAACGAAAGGAGAGCGAACCGAATCTCAGTACCGCTTCTTGACTCTAGTGCTCTACACCCTGGATGGTAACGCCAATGGAGAGCCCTGCGTGTTCCCCTTCACCTTTGAGGGTCGTTCCTACACTGCCTGTACCACCGAGGGACGCTCTGACGGCTATCGCTGGTGCGCCACCACCTCCAATTACGATCAGGACAAGCGTTATGGCTTCTGTCCCAACCGAGGTACGCTGATTCTGCCTTCCAGTGCACTTCTCCCCACCTAATCTTCCTGAAGGAGAATGTCATCCTCCCCGCCCTTGTCCCCCTCACCTCCAGACTCTACTTCCACAGATACTGCGGTAACTGGAGGCAACTCCCAAGGGGAACCCTGCGTTTTTCCCTTCACTTTCCTGAATCGAGAATACTCTGCCTGCACTAGTGAGGGCCGCACTGACGGTCGCCTCTGGTGTGCGACCACCGATGACTTCGACCGCGACCGCAAGTGGGGGTTCTGCCAGGATAGAGGTGTGTAGGATGTATAGGATAAGTATCTCAAAGGAAGAACTCCAGCTAAAACCGCCTCAGACGAGAGGTGGATAATAAAAAATTGTCAGAGGCTAGGAAGGGATGAGGTGAGGATGGGAAGGGGAGGGAACAGGGAGCGAGAGGCTGAACCCCTTCTTCCTTACCCGTTCCTCTTTCAGGGTACAGTTTATTCCTTGTGGCGGCACACGAGTTTGGGCACGCACTGGGCTTGGAGCACTCATCTGTGCGGGAAGCGTTGATGTTCCCAATGTACACTTTTACTGAGGAACCCCCATTACATCCAGATGACATAAAGGGAATTCAATATCTATACGGTGAGGGTGATACTCTATCTGGTTATGTTGTGAAAGGGGCCAGGGAACTAACTTCCAAATGGTGAGAGAGCATCCTGACTTCAGTATCTACATATTGAAAGGTGGTGATAGGAAAGACACCACATTATCTGTGGAGTTGGGTAATGGGCATTGAGAGAGGGATAATGAATGAGAAGAAAGTTTTATTCGGTTCTTGTATTCTCATCTTCAGGTTCTAGGACTGAGCCGGAACCCAAACCTCCGACCTCCAGTCCTTTAGAGCCAGATTCTACCACCCAGGCCAATGCCTGCCCCACCCTGCCCCCCACTTCCAGACCCACTGGTCCTCCTACTGCTCGACCCTCAGCACCCCCTACTGCTGGTCCCACCGGTCCTCCCACAGCCAACCCTACTGTGCCTCCCACTGGGCCTTTTGATCCAGCTGATGACATTTGTGGCGTCCAGATATTCGATGCCATCGCTGAGATCCGGGGCCAACTTCACTTCTTTAAAGACGGGTGAGCAAAGGGGTCTGGACCACTGAGAGGGGACTTGGATGATGGGAGGAAATACCCTGAGTTGTGGCTGAGCGCCCCCTGCTGTCCTCCTTTCTTCCCCAGGCGGTATTGGCGAATCCAGCAGGGCTCCAAGAGACGGGCTCAAGGCCCTTTCTTCATCACCAGCACCTGGTCTGCATTGCCCTCGAAACTGGACACGGCTTTCGAAGATCCACTGACTAAGAAACTCTTCTTCTTCGCAGGTAAAGACGTAGGGAACTCCTCCCCCAACAAATTCCCCATCAGACAGGTCCTTAATGGATGAGCGCCTTTATGATTTATACATACCATAGTGTCATTATCCCAATCCAGTCTGTCCCGATCCACTCTGGATTGGGATAATAACTCTGTAACCAGATAAAATATAGGTTCATGACCTATGAAAGTGGACGGGAGTTCAGAGACCATCTAGGTCAAACTTCTCATTTTACAGATTGTGATTTGTCCCTGGTTACATTGAAATAGCTAATAGCAGAATTAGAATAAGAATTGATTTCCAAGGAAGCCCTCTTTTCATTATACCTCACTGACTCTCCCTTTCCCTTGGAAAATTCAAAAGTACAAAGTACCATGGGAATAGAATTCCTTTTACACATAACAATAATAAATAACTCACATTCTTATAATACTTTAAAGTTTATAAAGTTTTTTCTTCATTATAGTTTTGTGAAGTAGGCAAAATATGACTTTCCTTCCTCTCCCCCCCCACCCCCTCCATTTTACAGATAAAGAAGCTCAGAAAGGTTTTATGACTTTCTCATGGCCATACAGCTAAATAAGTGTCAGAACAGATTCAAATCCAGGTCTCTTGATTCAAAATCCAGCACTCTTTCTATTAAATTATCCTAACCTTCCAAAATTTCTTTTGGATGTGGGTCCTTAGTTTCTTTCTTACTTTCTACAGGCCAGCAGGTGTGGATATACACAGGTCAGTCAGTTCTGGGTCCCCGACGACTGGAGAAACTGGGTTTGAATTCCAGAGTGCGAAGCATAACTGGTGCCATTCAACGTAATGGGGGCAAGGTGCTATTATTCAACCAGAATCAATTTTGGAGGTAAAAGAGAGTCTGAGCAGAGCAAGGTGATTGGGCAGTGGAATGCTTAGAGTAGGTTGGGACAGAAATCCAATACTTTCTTTCAAGGTTGGATGTGAAGAAGCAAAAGGTAGACCAAAGTGAACCTCACCCTGTGGAGGATATGTTTCCTGGAGTACCAGAGAACTCTCATGATGTTTTCCTATATCAAGGTAAAGAATCAAGGTCTCTTCTCTATGTCCTGTTACTCCAAGACTTTCTCTACATTCTCTGCCCCCTTTTCCTATGACCCTCATGAGATCAAACAGGATTTGTCACTTGAGAAGGAAAGAGTAGAATTGACTTGGGAATATTTATAATTGGGGGCAATAAAAATAAAGTATAGATCAATCAGTTTGTAATTATTGAAAACTTCTAGAACAGGAGTTTTTAACTTTGGATCCACAGACTCCAAATGGTCTGTAAGATAGAATTCAGGGGGTCATGAATCCAGATGGGGGAAAATACATCTTTATTCCAATAGAATTGGCTTCCTTTGTAATCTATGTATTTTATTTGATTAATTTAAAAACATGATTCTGAAGAGATCCATAGACTTCACTAGATTGCCAAAGGGAGTCATGATATAAAGAAGGTGAAGAACTCATTTTCTAGACAGCATTATTGAAAAATAGTGTGTAAACAATTTAGAGCAAAGAGAAACAGTGATCATCAGGAGCCAATCAAGGTTCACTAAAAACGAGCTCTATTAGACTAAGCTAATTTCCTTTTTTTGACCTACAGGTAAAGGAATGCTTATCAAATTTGGAGATGATACAAAAACTGGGAAGAGATGTTAATGTGTTGGATAGCAGAATAACAATCCAATGGAAAAGTCTATAGATTAGGACTGTTGGGCTTAATCTAATAAATTTAACTTTAATGAGAATAAATATAAAGTTCTGCACTTAGATTCTAAAAATCTTTAGTATATCTATATTGGAGAGAAAATGTGGCCAGCCAACATGGGGTGATAACAGTGGTAGGGTTTAGCAAGCTCCATATGAGTCATTTCTGTCATGTGGCAGTTAACCAAATCTCATTCTCCATGATTCAAAGTCTAATGTCCAGAATCAAAGAGGTGACTATCCCCATTGTTCTCTGACTTGGTCAAATGCTATTAGAGTTCTGAGAACTTCATTTTAGGAAGAACATTGAAAAACTGTAGCCTTTCCAGAGAATGACCAGGATGGGAACTCATATTATAGAGGAATAGGTTGAAGAAATTGGAGGATATTTAGCCTGGAGAAGAGATTTAGAGTATCTGAAGAATTATCATAAGAAAAAAGTCTCACACTTAGGCAATGAAGGGAAATTTACAGGAAGACAAATTTCAGCTCAGTAAAAAGGGAACCCTTCCAAAATTTTCAAACAATAGATCTAGCTGCCTTTTTTTTCTTAGTAGTGAGCTCCCCACCATCTGAGATATTCAAATAGAGTCTAAATAACCCTTGCAGTTAAGGGGATTTGTCCCAATAGGTGGAAGACTGGATTGTAGAGGACATTCTGTCACCAAATGGGGAGATTAAAGTAGGTGACTTCTAAGATCCCTTTTCAGATCTGAGATACTATCTTCACATTTCCTATTCACTTTCCCCATTAGAAAATGCGTACTTCTGCCACGACCGCTACTTTTGGCGAGTGAACCTTCGAGACCAGGTGAACAAGGTGGATCAGGTTGGCTACGTGACCTACGACCTCCTGAACTGCCCAGAGGAGTAATCGTTCAGCTCTCCATGGATGCTCTCAGAGCAAGTGGGTATAAGAGCTGAGGAAGGAGAAGACGAAATTTTGCTGTGCAAATGGGGATAGATCTGAAAGGAGCGGAAGGTGCGGGCCGGCCCGCAGCTGGAGGCAGGGCAGGGCAGGTCCGGTTCCTTCCTCCCAGTTGGGAATGTTTCTAATAAACTCGGATTTTCAAAGCCTTGCTCAATCGGATTTCGTTTGTCCTCTTGGGGCCATGATCTGGGAAAGGGCTGAGGGGGAGGGGTCTTGTGTGTAGTGGTGGTGTTTTAAGATTTAACGGAACAGAGAGAAGATCCCTTTTGACTGGAAAGAAGAGCCTGACCTGAAGAGGGAGCGAGTCCTTTATTGAATCATAGTCAACTCTACCTGTCTGCGCTCCTTCATCCTACCCCAGTCAAATACACCCGCACGTTTTCCTATTCTTGAGGCTGTCTTTTCGAAAAGACCGAGCAAGAGCGTACAGGGCGCTAGGACCCTGCGAGGCGAGTAGCGGTAGCTGGGCTGGGGGTGGGGGAGCAACTCAGTCTCCCTCCAGGAGACCCGGCTGCAACTCCTTAAAAGATCTCGGTCCAAACCTGAGCACCTAGTACCTGAACACCCAATTGCTGACCTCCCACAACACACGCACCATGAGTCGGAGGTTCACAGTCACTTCTCTGTCCCCTATGGTTCATCAGGGGTCCTCCAGCCCGGGCCCCTACTTGGACCCCGACCCGCATGGTTGCCGGGGAGAAGACGCCAAAGGTAGCTGAGGCTTGGAGGACAGCTGTCAGGGACCCAAAGGAAAAGAGGCGGGGCTCAGCTGGCTAGGGGAGAAAGGGCGGGGCCAGAGCCAAGGAGTGGGGACTAACCTGATGAATGGCCTTTTGAGGAAGGGGCGGGGATAACTCGAAGTGGGCAGGGCCTTTAGAAAGGGCGGGGTTGAACGCTCTGGGAATTTGGTTCGCTGAATTGGCCCTGAGGGGAGATAGAGTGGATTAGGCTGAAGGGAGAAAGTCTAAAAGGGGAGGATTTAAGTAGGGCAGGGGCGGGAATTAGCTGGGGTTTAGGATGGACATGAGCCTGGTTTTAGAATAGGCTGGATCTTTTAGGGAAAAAATTCGTATTCCAGGCTAGACGAAGGACTCCAGGTTTTTTTGGAGCCATCAAGACACCTGACAAGTAATTGAGGGACTCGGGGAACCATTGCCCTCTTCGCCACCATTCCCAGAGAACCAGAAAGAATCTGGGCCTTAGGATTCCTATTTTCTCTCCTGGCCTTTGCTTGCAAATCGTCCTGTGCTTCAGTTTCTCCCTGTGGGAGAGGAGGAACGCCCCTCAATTTCCCTTCTTTCAAGAAAACCACATCCTTCTCCTCTGTCTTGCCTCTCCCTTAAGTTGTATTAACTGGCTACATGACTTGGGACAAATTCTTTTCTTCTCCAGGCCTCCTATATCAGCCTGCAAAACAGAAGGGGTGTGAACTCAGTAGTGCCTAAGGTCTTGACTAGGCACTAGGTGACACTCTGGAATAGGGTAATAGGATCTTAGACCACATACACTCACTAGAGAAAACACCTGCCCCTGGCCACTAGGGGTTGTTTGGAAGTGGTAGGACCACTGGATGTGATTCTCTTTTTGGCTCTCTAACTAGCTATCCAAAAGGACATGACTCTACTATGCCCTAACAACACCTTTCCTAGTTACTCAGCATATCTACTTTCCATCTAGGATGGGCCAGTTCCCTTTTCATGTTCTGGTTTTGTTCTAGTTTTCCTCACTAGCCACATCTTAATCCTCATCTTCATTTCCTCTTTCTCCTTCCTCCTCTTTGAATTGGACTGAATTGGTGGTCTAATGTACTTGAGACTGAGCCTAATGTTTCTATGATACAACAAACTTACAATCAAGCATTTCCTCCTCTTTCCTGTCCTAGTGTCCCTTCCCTCTGGAAATTTGATTCATTCTGTGAGTACTACACACATGCCCATATAAACCATAGTGTGTATGTGGAATGATGTGTAAGCTTGTTAGTTCATGTATGCTATTATGTGTGTACAAGGGCTGAGAGTATTCATCCCAGATGTATTCTGATTGTTTCTGATCATGAGCTGGTGTGTGTGTGTGTGTGTGTGTGTGTGTGTGTGTGTGTGTGTAGCCTATGGATATTTGGGGGTAGGGAGTTATAAAAATACAAATATTTGGGCTTTAGTATTATATAGATTGGCTATGGACTAGTATGATTGAGAAGACTGCCTTAAGTATATCCTTGTACATGTAAAAGATATGGCTATTCTGTCTCGTTTGTGTGGCATGTGCATGTACAAACTTGTCTCTGTGATTTCTGAAATGTAGGTGTATCTAATGATGGTGAGTTCCTGGAGGTGGGAATGGTATGGGATGAGTGTCCATATATGCAAGTTTATGTATGTTAGAAGAGTGGGGTAGTATTTTCATCCCACACTTAGGATCAAAGGGATATTTTCAATGTTCTATGAAATCTTAGAACAAAATCCCCACCACCACTTCGGATAGATCCCTCCTCTTGATCCCATTCCCTGACTATGAGCCCCAGGAGAACAAATGAAAGCTAATTGAGCAAGGCATGGTGAGTCAATATTTGTTTGTATGTAATTATATTTAAGTGTCTACCTATGTCTCTATCTGTTGCCATGTCTCATATCTGAGATTCACTCTTTGAGATGAGTCAAGCAACCATTTAATCCTCAAAACATTTGAAACAGATTTAACTATCCACCTTCCCATAGATTACTTATGTGGGAAGTATAAAAGTGATTGCTCCTGGAACATCTGCCTGACTCTTTGCTCTGGCTGTTTCTGATCCATCTCTGTCCTAAATGGAAAGAAACTCTTTATTCCTTCCATTTGAAAAAGAGAAGTGGGTCTTTTAGAGGATTGAAGTTAAAGCATTCATAGAAGGAAGAGGAAATAGGTACTCTTTTGGAGATTTCATGCTGGAATAAGGGTTAATCCTGCAGACTGCAGAATTCTGCCCTAAACATAGCTTGGATTCTAAGGGAAAATCTGTACTATCCATAGGAGGGTTTGGTAGGGAATGGAATATGAACTTTAGGCTCTATCCTAGTCCTCAGTTCTTTTATTAACAATTTCTTTTGAACTAGTGAAGTTCTCTATAGCTTGTTTTCCTCATATATTTTATTTTGGATTGGACTTATGCTTGATCAGTGAAGGAACTCCCAGTGAGAAAACTATCTACAGATGCAACTAATATCTGCTTTGCAATGGGCATTGAAAGGTTAAGTGACTTGTCCAGGGTCACAACATCAATATATGTATAAAAAGAAGTTGAAAACAGATCTTCACTCCAAGGAAGATTATTACTAAGCCATGCTACCTGTCTTCTCCATCAATACCATGGGAAGAATGATTGGGATATGCAACGAAGGAGCAAATACCATTTTCTTCATAGAGAGAATGACAGTGACGTAGCAAAAAGGGAACCAATGAATTACTTCCACCTCAGTTTCCCCATCTGTATCATAGAAAGAATGTTATCAATCCAGAAGATAGGAATGTCCCTGAGCAGATGGCCTGCTCACAACTCCATTCTGTACATACTCACCTCCCATCCCAGTATATAGGATCCAAGACAGGTCAGGCCATTCAGTCATACCTCACATACAAGGTGAGCTGCCTGGAAATCTCCATGGCAACAAACTGGTTACGAAGAAGGCTGCTGTTACCACGGCAACAGATTCCCTCCCTCTTTTCCTCCCTCTCAATGAACCAGAGCTATCTGATTCCTAGGAGTCTGAGACTGAGGGTGGAGGCTCATGCCTCTCAAACTTCAGACCTGGACCTCAATGTGGGAGCAGGGGAGAGGTGACAAGACCAAATCTTAGGGACTCAGTGGCTGTTGGGGTCCTGTTGTCTTGGAGATGGAGCTGCAGCCTGTTAATTAAGCCACTGGTTGCCACGGAGATAGTGGTGGTGGTTGACTTGCTCTGCAGTGAGGGGGCGGGGGACTCTGCTGGACTCATCTTTTACAGTCTAGGGCTCAGGGGGGAGATGGAGGAGGCTATCAGTGGGTTTAGAGGCATCTTTGTTATGGAGATTGGAGTGGGAGTGAGGGTGGCAGGATATAGAGGCTGATAGGTGAAATAAGATCCACAGTAAGAGGAATATTATTTATTCTGTCATTCTGGGGTTGGAGGGCTTGATTCTTCCTCCATCCCAATCCCAATAGATTCTGCCTTCCTGAAGGCAGAGATGGTATTAATTTGCCTTGAGTCAATAATATTTTTAAAATAACATCAAGGTGGGAGCACAGGTTTCTTTCACTTTCCAGATAATGAAGTTGGACGGTTATTGCTCGTCTCATCAAAATCTGATATTCTATTTTTTAAGGTCTTCCAACTCTGATATTCTGTGTTTTTATTTTTGTTCTAAGTTTCCTTTCAATCGTTAACATTCTGTGAATTGAACAGGAAACCCGATAGGGATAGGGCAAAAGGTGTATACATGTTTATTGAGAGGTCTCACAGACCAGCAAGCTATCCCTGCCCAAATCTCTGGTCCATAGGTAACTCTTGGGAGATGGGAATCTGATATCCAGAATTGATTAGCCTTCCTAGGAAGCTAAATATTGAACTCAAGTTCAATTTGTATGGGCAGACAAATCTGAATCTTGGGGATTCTTGGGAAAGAAGAGGTTTTTCCCTCCCCCATCCTTAAGCTAAATTGTCCCAGCTCTCACCACATGGGACTCTGGATTGGATTAAAAATATGATTGCAAGAATGGCCTAGAGAATTGTAAAATAACCAAATAATGATTTCCAATATCCAATTTTTAGAAGCACTAGGTTTCAGGGTCCAAGTTGGAGCTCTGAATTGGTCTCTTCCTGAGAGCATGGAGGAATGTTTATCATGAGGCTAGTTTTTTATGATTTAGCTAACATAATAGACAGGGATTCTAAGCAGTATAGAGCTAAGCTCTTTCTGGAGGAAAAGGTGGCTTTTCTGGCCAGAAGATGGTGCTCTGGAGGTGGCTGTGTGTCCAGAATCATGGTCATTTCTACAGTTCTTACTGAATACTTCCCCCTTAGTGGCTTTCTGATGCCCATTTCAGATTCCTGATCTCAGCCTCCCTTTTGTTTTCAAAGATACACCTTGTGGTTGGACCAAGGTAGGAAATTGTCCCCTGAATTAGAAGAACTCAGAATCATGAGTATCATAGATGGAAGAGACCTCTGAAATTACCTAGTTCAACCTCTATCTAATGCAGGAATGCTATATTCCCTGCAAGTGATCATAGAATCTCTGCTAAAATATGAGATTTTTCTTCATGGATCATAAAGAAAGGCAGTGTCCACTTGTGAACCATACTATAATTTTCAAGGTAGAGATGGCTATGACAAAGTCAAGAGAATCCCTAAAGTGTAGGAGATGCCTAGGAATTCTTATGCTAATTTATGTAATGAAAATTTTCCATAGCCAATCTATTAACTGCCTCTGCAAACTCAGCCACTAAATAAACCTGGGGATCTAGTCCATAGTCAAGTTCATATTTGCTATACCTTATTTTTAGAAAAAAATATTATATTGATGTAATTCTTTACATTGATGTAACTTTCCAATAGAACTTATTTCCCTCCACTCCCATAGAACCCTCCCTCATAACAAATAGAGTTCAGCAAAACAAATAAAATATTAGCCATTTATGAAAATATATGCCTTTCCCTACAACTACAGTTTACTAACTCTCTGCTGAGAAGTAACAAGCATGATTTACTGTCAGTCCTCTGTAATTATGACTGACCTTTCCTCTCATACCTTTCTGGGAATCTAGTTAGGAGGCTGAAAAATACTTCCTCTCATCTTTATCCTCATCCTCCACAATCAGTTTCAGCCTCTGAAGGGTCTCCTGAAAACTGAAATCAGTTGATCACTGTGGTCAGTAGTATGTTTTCCTCATGATCAATCCATACAGGATGGGCCAGTTCCTAAGGACTCCACATGCTTGACCAAGTGTGAGATCTATGACAGATCCAAGAAAACCAATCTGGATCTTTGGCCTTTGTCCATGGTACTGAAGGAGTCAGTGGCCCATAATAATGCCTATTTATTAGTTAATCCAATGATCATTTATTAAACTTATTCTATGCGAATGGAAGTGAGGGAAGAAAAAAAAATTTACATACAACACAGCTCTTGCCCTCATGAAACTCACATTGTAGTAGTGATATTAGTTCATATATCTAAAGTTCTATTGTTTCTAGTCCTACCCTGGAATGATTAGGGAGGGAAGGAAGATAATAGGATTTAAAGCTGAAAGGAACATTAGAGGATCATTCAGTGCAAACCTCACATTTTAAATATGAATAAACTGAGGTTCAGAAAAGCTAAGTGATTTGTATGGGGCCATAAAGTTAATAAATGTCAGAAATAGGATCTTGAGCTAGGTCTTTTCATTCCAGGTCCAGTGCACTAAAACCAAGTGCTGAGATTGGGTCTTTATCTAGCTCTCCTTTCTCTCAAAGGTCTTCCATAGACATTCCAGAAAAGGATTCTGGAACTTTGGACTTTCCACTCCAGAGCCCACGAGTCTACTCTGTAGATCAGGAACTGGATAGTAGCTTTGTCTTGTGGACATTGGTAACTACTTTGGGAGAAGATGAGAACATTCCATTTAATGGGAATGGGAAGAAGGAGGAGAAAGCTGAGTTTGAGTTAGATTTCAATTATCTGTCAAATCTTAGTAATTTAAGAGAAGCTGAAAAGTATAGCTGAGTTTCTCTCACTCCCTTCACTGAGGCAATGTAATGGCCCCATAATAAAGGGAAGGGGAGGGAGATGTCATAGCCTTGAAGGCAGAGAGAATGACTGAGGCTCAGGTCACTGTAATTAGGGTCATTTTTAATGTGATCTTCTGCAGAACCTCCCTCTTCTGATATTAGGCCTTTCTAGAGCTTCATCTGTTCCTTTCCCCTTTCATTACTTCCCTTTCTTTTCCTCTCTTCTTTCCTTTTCTTTCCTTCTTTCCTATCACAAGTTGCTGCCTAGATCTTCACCCCGCCTACACTTCCCTGCTTGTGATTGTTGGCCCAAGGCTAGATGTCAGAGACAGAGAGGGGCTCTGAGTAGCAAAATGGTGGAAGAGAAAGGAGAAAAGAAGGGAGGGAGGAATGTAGGGAGAATGTTAGTACTGGCAGCTCCTGATCAAAATCCTCGGATTAATGGATTAGTGGCTGGAGGACTAGGATTCTAAGGCAGAAAAGCCTGTCCCTAACCAGCAGGTGGCCACATTCTCTCCCCCCTTCTTCCCCCTCCCCCAAAGACCGGGGGCCTTACCTCTCACATCTCGGTCCAGGCCCAAGCCTCAGTTTTCCACAATTTCAGATACCCAGATCGGATCAGGCAGTAGCTAGCACAGAAACCTTAGTGTTCTCTCCTTGTCCCAAACACCCAACACTTGCCAGGGAGCAAGATTGTGCTGGTATCTAATGGTGCTCTTTCTAGGGGGCTTGTCTCTGGAGCCTGGATTCAGGTGGTTTTGTAATTGTGAGGATGAGAAAGCTCACCATGTCTCCTTCCCAGAAGGACCGAGTTCCTGGGGGGTATCTGCTCCGCCACTCAACTAGGGCCTCCCTCCCCCTTCTCTTCTTCACTAGAATATGGGGGAGGGGCGGCGGAGAGAAGGGGGAGTCTTCCCCTGACAGAGAGGCTGGCGTGGGCTTGGAGTTCCTACCGGACTATCTCACTGCCCCCCGACACCCTCATCCCAGTCTGGGCCGAAGCAGACGCTGCGGGGCCGGCTCCCGACGGCCACGACCCAGTTCCCCGTGTTATTTTTAGGGCGCTGGATGGCACCTGTCCACGTGCCACAGCCCCGCCCGCACAGAGAGAGGGGCGCGCTGCGTCTGCTCAGGGGAGCTGCACCCCTCCTCCTTTCTCCGTCCTCCCTGCCCCGAACCACGCAAGCCGCGGGTCTCCGCTCGCTTCGATCTCCCCCCACCCCGCACCCTCTATCCCCTAGCTTTCCTCCTCCCCCCTTTCTAAAACCCCGCCAGCGGCTCACGCCTCCTGCATACGAGATGAGCTGAGCAGCTTGGCCGCTGCGAGGGGGCGCGCGCGGGTGTGAGAGCGTGTGTGTATGTGTGTGTGTGTGTCTGGGTCTGTGTCCGGGTGTGTGCGCGGGAGAGGGAGTGTGTGTGGGAGCCCAGCGGCTCTGCACTGCAGCCTCCCCCTGCGCGGAGGGGAGATCTGGACGAAAAGGAGAGAGAAGAGAGTGCTCCACGGTAGTCGGGAGGAGAGTGGGAAGGAGGCTCTCCAGCTCAGGCCGGGCAGACGCCTCGCAGCTGCAAGCTCAGTCCCCGGGGCGCAGCGCGGCGGCCACCATGCTCAACAACCTGACGGACTGCGAGGATGGCGACGGGGGAGCCAACCCGGGTAAGCCGGGGGCCTACGGGGTGGGGGAGGCAAGAAGATCGAAATGGAGGCTGCCACCTTTGGGGACCGGGGTTACAGGCTCGGGGGCGGTCAAGTGTTGCAGAGAAGGGAGAAGGTGCTGAGGAGGAGAAATAGACAACCCTGGGGGACTAGAGGGAGGCTCCGAGTTACCCCCCTGGGGCATCTGCTACTGCTTGGAGGCGTGGGCGCTGCTCTGTCGGAATGCGCTCTCTGCGCTGTCCGAGGTTCTGGAATGCACCCGACGCAGCGCCTGGGGGTTGCTTGGGGCAGTGGCTTTGGGACTCTAGAGGCTAAACAGTTGAAGTGGTACAGTTCCTGCAGGGGTCTGAATAGTTCAAAGGGCTGGTCAGGAGTAGTGGATTGGAAAAGGGCTTTAGGACTGGGTTTCTAGGACCAGATCTGGGCTCTCCTGCTCCCACAGAGGAGACCCCGGAGTCGGTGCCCTCCTTCCCTAGCGCAGAGTGTGTTGCTGCCTGGCTGCACTCCGGGCAAAAGACACTGCAGTTCCTCCCCCCACTCCGCCGCACGGAGCTCACCAGCGGAGAGGGAATGCTGGAGGTGGGAGTGGAGGGTGGGGGAATAAGGGGTGGGAGTCATGTGACGACCTCCTGGCCCGGGCTGCAGAGTCCTGTTGTTGCTGCCATTGGGAAATAGGGAAAAGTGGGGAGGGGGCGAGGAGAGGGTTTGTATGATTGGAGCCCTTTTACCCTAGGCTACCCCGGAGGACGTGATTAGGTCAAACTTCAGGCTTATCCTTCCCTTTGGTATTTAGTCGGAAATAGGGTCCGACTCCCCTTTCTCCCCATCTACTTAAATACATTCAGAGATGAAGCCAGGTCATCTTCCCCATTCTTTGGGATCATAGTATCCCCCTTTGCTCTAGTGTTCGGTAGTGAACCTTCCAGTTCTGTAGGCTCCGCAGTTGTCCAATTGCGGGGCTCCTGGGCATCTGATCTCTGGGGTCTCCGCAGCAGTGATCATTGCACTGCAGACTGCTCTGCGGTGATTGAGAAGCGTTGCCAATGGCTCGACGTTCAGACTGACTCCTCTCTATCCGTTGGACATCCGCTCTATGTACCCCTACCCTGGCCCTATCTAAGAGCCTCCAGGAACATCTGCCCCCTTCAGTTCCCCATCGCCCCTAATCGGTCAGTCAATCTATTAAAACTGTCAAGACCCCCTCCCTTTGGCGGCCCCCTGGAGACACAGCGCCCCCTGCGCACTGACTCGGTTCCCAGTCGGGCTGTCTGAGCTCAGCGGCTGTAAAACATTCCCCTGGGCCTCGTTGATGGACAGGGCCTGAGCTACTGGCAGCTGCCTCTAAGAGATGGCCGGAGGAGCAGAACCTGAGACCGTGGCCTATGGAGCTGAGATAGCTGGGAGAAGGGGTTGCAGAGTGTAAAAAAGCCAGGGCATTATAACCTAGCCGAGGCTTTTCTCTTCTTTACTGTTTCTTAGTAAATTAAGGCCAAGTGAAGAGTTAGGGGCATGTGTGTATGTGTGTGTGTGTGTGTGTGTGTGTGTGTGTGTGTGTGTGTGTGTGTGTACGTGCGTGCTCGTGTGTGTAATCCATATAAACATGGAAATGAGAAGGCAGAAGGTGAGTCTTTGTAGATCTATTTCCACTGTCCTGTTCTGTCCTACAGAGAATCAAACCCTCTCAGTTCCTAACCTCAGAAGTCTAAGGGAGGACCCTTCAAGGGCTAAAACTAAGAGGCTTCATCAGAGCCTCCTTCCCCAATGACCCTGGAGTCCCCTGGCTCTCAGTTCTCATGCCTCCCTACCTCCACTCTAACACTGGGCTCAGGCTTCAGTGCTGGGTTGGAGGGGGGAGAAAGAAAGGGGACAAGCTTTGGAAGCAGTGTCTCACTTGCTGCAGCACCCAGGGTGTCCCTGTTGAGGGTGGGGGAAGAAGAGGAGTGAAGGGAGGGGAGATGTGAGGAGAGAAAGTGAACTGGTACCTTTGCTATAGGGTCTTCTTTCCCTACCTTCAATTTGCTGGAGGGAGTAATCTTAAATCTGGAGAAAACCTCTCTTCATTTGAATCAGAAGCTCCTGGAAGGAGCTTTCTGACCCCAGCACCATTGTTTCTTCCAATTTGACTCAGGTGTATTAGAAATTTACTGTGGGACATCACACCACGACCCCCTAACCTCCCCCTCCCCCAAAAGATTTCTTAAAAGGGGAAGATTAGAAGTATCCTCTTGCCTGAAGCTTTGAACTTCTAGAATGGTTCCCAGTTTAGAGAACTCTCTCTCTCTCTCTCTCTCTCTCTCTCTCTCTCTCTCTCTCTCTCTCTCTCTCTCTCTCTCTCTCTCTCTCTTTCTCTTTCTCTCTCTCTCTTCTCTCTCTCTCTCTCTCTCTCTCTCTCTCTCTCTCTCTCTCTCTCTCTCTCCCCTCTCTCCTCTCTCTTTGTCTCCTCCCTTTTCTCTCTGTCTCTCTACCCTCTCTCTGTCTCTCTCTTGTTTTTGTCTCTCAGTCTCTGCCTGTCTCTGTCTGTCTGTATCTCTCTGTCTCCCTGTTTCTCTTTTTTTCTTTCTCTCTCTCTCTTTGTCTCTGTCTTCCCTCCCAAGAAAAGGAGAGGCCAGTGCCTAGGCGAGGAGACCAGAGTAGGCAAAGGGAGTCAGAAACAGAATCTGTTGAGAGAGACAGGAATGAAAACCGGGAAGGAGCCAGTCAGCACAGGGCCCCGAAAAATTTATGGACTTCTGAAATCAAGAGTAGCATGTTGTAGTGGAAAGAATGCTGAAATGGAGTCAAAAGACTGGCTTTTGATCCTACCACTGACTCATTTTATGACCTTGGGTAACTTACTTCCCTTCTTTGGGGCTCAGTTTCCCCATCTGAAAAATACGGGGGCTAAATTATTTAGCCTCTAAGACTGCTTCCATCCCTAACATTCCAGCTCTAATTTGAGAAATGAGGGGGCTTTATCTGGGCTTTTGCCCCCCACGGGCCTTGGAGAATGGGGGAACACCGAGGAGCCTAGAACAGGGATTCCAGTCCCCAGGCCCCGGGGGGAGGATCCACTGTCCGTGCTGAGATGTTGTTTTCGCCCCGGGAGCTCTGGCCGCTGCAGCTAATTGAAAGCCGATTCGAGCTGAGTGCTCCCTAGGGCCCCAGAAAGGCGGCGGGGGAAGGGAGGAGGGTTCCGATCCCGGTCCCTCCTCTGCCCCGCCCCCATTTCGGCCACGCCCCTTCTCTTCTTCGCCCCCCCTTCTCTTTTTCCCCATCCCTCCCCCACCCGCCCCCAGCCTCCAGTGCTCCATTTAACACGTCCGCTTCAAGCCACCCCTCCCTCTGGGTGCCTGGACTAGAAGGTGGGCGGGGCCTTAGAACCCCAACGTTGCCCAAGCCGTCTGGGGTCCCCAGTGGATGATTCTCTCCCTCTCTCTCATATCGGGAAGTTTTTGGATTCGGCGTTATATAGAACGGGTATTGAATCTCATCTGGAGGGAGAGTATAGACTATGAGGTCCAATGAACTTGGGGGAGGGTGCGGAGGAGGAAATACAGGTGCCCACTCCCGTCCTCTTCTCTCTCTTTCTTTTTCTCCCTCTTCTCCCCCTCTCCTCCACCCCTCCCACCTTTCTCCGCGCCGCGTGCCGCGTTACATAAGTGACTGCGGGCGCGCGGCCCCTGCGCTTCAGCCCCGCGCGGTTGCCATGGAGACGCAGCTCGGAGGTCTCTGCGGCTGAGACCCCCATAGCGGGGGTTGGGCGGGCAGTTCGGACTGCGTCACTCAATACACCCACCCTCACGAGCCACCGGCCTTATTCTAAAGAAGGGAGGAAGTGGAGGGAGTGGACACCTCCCACTTCTTTTTGGCCCTTTGGTCCCATCCTTATAGGACTTGAAGGAAAAAAGACCCTATCCCATACGTCATTTGGCCCTGTCCTGAAGGGAAAGGAAGACTTAATGGGAGAACAGCATTTACCCACATTCGGCTGACCAGGTGCTAAGGAAATATGAGAGAATGAGACACTTTGCTACCCCCTTCCCCCTCCCCAATAAAAATCGGGCCAGTTGTCCTGCCCTTGGAAGAGAGGAGTGATCGAGAGACACACGTCTTCCTCTTTCCATTGTTCTTGGTCTGAGAAGGAGAAGAGATATGAAAGAATAAAATATGTTGGCTCTGCTCCATGCACAACTGCCTTCCTTGAGGGGTCAGAGTGCCCCTCGCTCCAGCTGGAACTCCAGCCCACCTGAGTCAGTGGTTAGTAACTGGAGGGAAGGTAGACCACATGGGAATGAGGGAGCTCCAGAACCTCCTCAGGGACAGTTATGAAGCATAGGACTGTGAAGGCCCAGAATTTGGAAACCTTGGAAAGTGATAAGAGGAAGCTCTATTTGGGTTAAGATGGGGCAATGAAGGAGAAAGTGGGAATTGAAATCATGTTAAGACTTCCAGAAGCTGCTCTCTGACATTCTCTGCTCCCTCTTCATCTTCCACTAGTTTTATTGGGAGAAAGGTAGGGGGCTTTGTATAGTGGAAAGAGCATCTGATTGAGAATCTGGTCATTTGGGTTGTAATCTAGCAGCTCTCCTACCAACCAATTGTACACTTAGGCAAATCACATCACACGTCCAGAAGTTAAGGGATGAATGAATGATCTCTGAAACTCCATTCATTCCACCCTCCAAGGGTGAGGGAAAAAGGGAAAAAAAAAAAAAATCTTGTTTCAACCTCACACCCACAGCAATGGACTCTCTCATTATCTCACTCTCCTGTGGTGCAGGATTTGCATGTTAGCTGAAGTTCGAAGACCATTTAATTTCAGGAGCCAGAAGACCTTAGTGTTAGTCATGACTCTGAGATTAATTAACTATTTGACATTGGGTAAGTCACTTCCCCTTTCAGGGTTTCAGTGTTCCCACCTGTAAAATGAAGGGGATTGGCTTAGATGATTCATTCCACCCCTAACAGCCTATTTTCTAACTTCTTAAATCCTTTCAGATTCTGCCTAACATATGTTAAAGAGTTCCTTTTGGATCTAACATTCTATATTCTATGACCTCTCCTTACAAAGAAAATTTTTGGGATGTGGAGAGGGGGGAAAGATGTTTTTGACTTTGACCAGATAAACAGACATCTCTTAAGAATGAAAGAAATTAAAGATGTTTCTCTCTCATTGAGATTTAACCCCAGAGATCTTGGGTCCTTAAGTCCTAGATGAAAAACTAAAGAGAACTGGAAAATTGGAAGACAGCCAAAGTTTTTTAGGGATGGGTTCCCTCTTACTGAGAAGAGTCCCAGACATCAAACTGATTTGTACCAAAATACTTACTTGGAAAAGGAGGGGAACAAGATAGAATGATCTACCAAATAAAGTCTCTAAGGGTCCAAGTAATACAGTATGATGTCCAGGTTATAACTGGTTCCTTACCCTCTGTAATTTAGACAAGAATATATGTCCTTCTCCCAGTCTATATCTATGAGGAATTGGAATATGGGGGGACCAGTCAGAACCAACATCACCTAATTCTTTTCTTTCTTAATGCTTCTACAAAGTCCTAGGGGTTTCATGGTATAGAGAATAAAGTTCTGGCTGCACTTTGGAGCTAGGAAGTTGTTAACTTGTTTAAGTCATATTTAACTCTTCATGACCCTATTTAGGATTTGCCATTTCCTTTTCCACCTCATTTTCTAGATGAGAAAATTGAGGCATACAGGATTAAATAACTTGTGCACAGTCACACACTAGTATGTGTCTGAGGCCGAATTTGAACTCAGGATTTCCTGATTCTAGGCTCAGTGTTCTAGCCATAGAGCCATAGAGCCAGCTGGCTGCCCTTGCTAGGAAAATCTGGGTCCAAATCCTACCTTAAATACTTGTTACATATTTAAAAAGGCATTGAAACTGTCTGGGACCCAGTAATCTAATCTGCAAAATGAAGGGATTGGATTTGATGACATTTAAGATCTCTTCCAGATCCAGTTTTTTGATCCCATAATCCTACTGTGATGCCTCATCATGGTGTAAAGGTGACCCTGGGTTCTTGAAGGCTTTGCCAGTAGAGCATAAGACCTGGCAGGTTCTACTATGTTGGAAAGAGTTTGGTCTCATATTTGGCTTTCTGAGGGCCAAGTACAGTGCTAGTTGGCTAGTTTCTCTGTGATGAATTCATGGCAATCCATGAAATCAAGACAAATCTAAATAGCCCTCATTCCTTTATGATTTTTCTATTTCTTTAGTGAATTGAGGGGAAATAATAATAATAATAGCAGTAATAATAAATATTAACTGTTTTAAAATTGCAAAGTACCTTATAAATATCATTTTCTCTTATCCACACAACAACCCTGGAAGGTAAATACTATTATTATTCTCATTTTGTAGATGAGGAAACTAAGGCAGACGAAGTTAAATGACCTGTCCAGGATTACATAACTATTAAATATCTAGCAATAAAATAAATGTTCAAGCTGCAGCCTAATGACTCCTTGTTAAAGATTTATGGTGGAGAAAATCTCAGAGGTCTCCTCTAACTTTGAAGTTTTGGGAATCCAAGATTCTATAAAGGAGATGGAGATAGCTAGATACAATCTAGCCCCGGTGGGAGAAAGATACAGAAGGAGTGGCATTCCACTAGATTTGTGGGTTGACTAGAAGAGTTGGAGAAGATAGAAGCAGGGAGTAAATGGAGGAGAGCTCCAGTGGGAATTAGTTGCTGTTAAGTGGCATAGAGGCTAGCACTTTGGACTTGGAGTCAGAAAAGCTTCTGTTTGGATTCTGCCTTACACACTTTCTAGCTGTGTGGACTTGGATGAAGCACTTAACATTAGTTCCCTCATCTGAAAAATGGATAATGACACATACCTCACAGAGTTGTGAGCATCAACTGAGACATGTTATGAACTTCAAAGAACTATACAACTTTCGTCGTTGTTGTTAATATCTGCTGCTTTCCCCACATCACCCTCTTCACCATCATACAGTACAGATGACTAAAAAAAGTTCTCCCTACTTGGCATTGATAAAATTTCTTTTTCCCCATTTATCTCATTTGCAACATAGGTATAATAATCCAGTACCTTTCACAGAATTGTTTCTGTGAGGAAAATTAATTGTAAAATTAAAGAGATGTAAATGTATGGTGACTATTAGGAAGCACAAAGGCCTATGATTTAGACAATGTCACTGCCCACTGGGAGCTACTGGGATCCTCTAAGACAGGAGTTCTGAACCTTTTATGTATCCTGAATCACTTTTGACAGTCTAATAAAATCTATTGACTCCTTAGAATAATATTTTTAAGTGCATAAAATGCTTAGAATTAGAAATGGAACCAATTATATTAAAATGAGGTTATAATGCATTTTTTTAGAAGTTCATGAACAACAGGTTAAGAACTCCTGCTTTAGGACAAGGTTCAGAAGAGCTCTGAAAGGGTTTAGAAATAGCAGCAAGTGGAGTTCTGGGTATCATGTCCTGTCAGGTTATGACTTCTCTATGTCCTTACCTCAGGTGATGGCAACCCCAAGGAAAGCAGTCCCTTCATCAACAGTACTGACTCTGAAAAGGGCAAGGAATATGATGGCAAGAACATGGCTCTGTTTGAGGTAGGCAGGGGGCAACTAGGGTAAGGGTAGCATTTCTGGCTGGTCCTGGAGTAGGCAGGATTGCCTGCCATTGGCACTGGCTAAGGAAAAGCTGTCATTTCACTGTTCACCCACCTTCTACCTTTTCCTGGAGGACTGTGCTTCTCTGTCTTTGTCACTCTCTTCTTGGTCCATTTATGGCCATTTCCCTTTATAACATGCTTTTTGTACTTTGTTACCTTTATTTCTATGATTTCTTTGACTCTTCTCCCTTGGAACCCTCTCCAGTGGTCTCTTCCCCATATCCTATCCCCCTTTCTGATCCATCTTTCCATTCTTCCCTATTCCATTCTCATTTCCCCGATTCTTCCTCTCTCTGCTGCCCTTTCCCAGGTTCCTTTTCCAATTCCTCCCTCCCATTTTTCTGGCTCCATTTCCTAGCTTTCATTTTCTTTTACCCTTTCTACTTCTCTGAAGTTGCTTTTATAATCCTTATTTCTCCCACAGGAGGAGATGGACACCAGTCCCATGGTGTCATCCCTGCTTAGTGGCCTGGCCAATTATACCAATTTGCCACAAGGCAGCCGGGAACATGAGGAGGCTGAGAACAATGAAGGTGGCAAAAAGAAACCTGTGCAGGTGGGAGCAGATATAGTAGACTGGGGTCAGGGGAGGAGAGGCAAGGGACTGGAAATGGAGGAAGGGATGGGAGATGGAAGGAGGGCTGACAGATGGGAAATGGGAGGGAGGCTCAAATTCAATTTGGGTCTGATTTGGAGGGAGGAGGAATTACAATGGTATACAATGGGGGTGGTGGTGTCTGTAACAGAGTACTAAAACATGGCTTAGAACAAAGGGCTGGCTAGGAAAACCAGAGGTTAAAGCTGGAAAGCTGTGGTAAGAAGTCAAGTTGACCAATATCTCTCTGCAGGCACCTCGGATGGGCACCTTCATGGGTGTGTACCTGCCCTGTCTGCAAAATATCTTTGGTGTCATCCTTTTTCTGAGACTTACTTGGGTAGTGGGCATTGCAGGAATCATGGAATCTTTCTGCATGGTTTTTATCTGCTGCTCCTGTGTGAGTACCCCTTCCCAGACCTCCCCACACCCCTGACCCCCATTCTCACTCAGAGAGAAGTCAGTGTGGGGACAAAGGGAACTAAGGAGAGGGTCTGAAGGAATTCAGAGCTAGAACCAGAGCCCTACAATTTGCCACCTGCTCCTGTAGTGACTGATGCCTGGGAGGTATTAGGTGGGGGAGAAGAAAGCCCTTTCCCAGCTGGTACTAAAAAATATCTGAGTCTTATATATATATATATGCCATCAGCCTGTGAACTCCCCCATAGTTACCAAGGCAAATCGAGTGGGCCTGCCCCTCCCCATCCCACCCCCTTCCTTGTCCCCTTACTTAGGTTGCCCTGATGGAACTTCTTCCTCCTCGGGCATCCTGGATATTCACCATAATCCGTTTTCATTGGGACACACGAGGGGGGCTGAGAAGGGAATTGTAGGAGAACACATGCCAATTGCTCCTAAACTGTACCCTTTTCCTACTAAGAGATGGGCATTATGAGGGCATTTGTGGGACTCTGGAAGGCACCTGGAGAACTGAGACAGCTATCATGTGGTGAAAGATCACTGTATTCCACTTCAGAGACCAAAGTGCAAATCCCAGCTCTGCTGATGACTAACCGTGTTACCTTACCCAAGTCAGTTCTGTTTTCTATGATTAAGTTTTCTTACCAGTGAAGTGGAGGCAACAGTATTGGCACTAGTTTCATTACAGGTTTGTTATGAAATTTATAATGCATTCAGGATGCTTTTAAACAGTGAAGTATTACATTGTTAATATTATCATTATTATTATCTGTTGAGGAATGGGGCTTGTTAGCTGGATAAAAGGATGCTTTCTCGGTAAAAGGGATCTAATGTAAGGGGCTAAGGAAGAATCAAGCCATTAAGACAGAAATAAGGGAGAGCTGATAATGGTAATATGAAGAATATAAACTACTGCTTTTCTTTCTCTGTCCACCTTCCCTTGCCCTACAGCGTTTCCCCAATTCTGATGTTCTTTGTGTCCACACAGACTATGCTGACCGCCATCTCCATGAGTGCCATTGCTACCAATGGTGTTGTGCCAGGTGTGGGAATGGGGCCCTTTTCTGTGTGTGGGCAGCAGGGTTTTTGCAGGAGTGGGTGATTATAGGGGAGGGTTTGATTCTTTCTGGGTGGTGAAATAATGGGGGCCTTGGGGCTTTGAAAGGCACATGCCTTTGGAGTAGGTGGGGGCAGTTATGATGCCCTTGGAAAGAGTAATGGTCAATATGTATTGGTTGGTATTGTTGGTGAATGGGCAGGACACTTCCTGCACTTGTCACACAGTGAGCAAATGTCTGGGGCCAGATTGAATCCCGGTCTTTGTGGCTTCAGGCACTGGCTGGGAGCTCTCCTCTCTCATTTGTGCCTTTGGAGCCACTGGCTCCTTCTTGGGGTGATTAGAAACCTGCTAATCTAGGGACTGACTCTCTCCTTAAGGCAGACTGGGGCCTTTCTCCTAGGCATCTGCAGGGAGCATATGGCTATAAGCCCTTCCCCTGCTATCCTTCCTCCATCCCATGATGGCCTTCTCTCCCCACAGCTGGTGGTTCCTACTACATGATCTCCCGGTCACTGGGCCCTGAGTTCGGGGGCGCTGTAGGCCTTTGCTTCTACCTTGGTACCACCTTTGCAGGAGCAATGTACATTCTGGGCACCATTGAGATCTTGTTGGTGAGTGGGGGCTGGAGTTTTGGGGGGCTGCCATCAGTCTGATAATCAACAAACCTTACTGAGAGCACATAAAGGGGAGCACTGTGGGTAGTGGAAAGTCAGGTCTGGGTGACCAGTACAGGGAAAGCACCCATGCCATATGAGGGACTGAAGGTGTTTAGGGCATAGAAGAGAAGTCTGAGGTGGGGCCATTATAATCCCTCTATTTGAAAGATCTCCCATGTACAAAACTGAGTGAGGCAGTGGAAGAAAACTAGAGAGGTAGATTTAAGATTTGTTCTCAGCATCACATTCTCTCACATTTAGAGCTGACTCAAAGCAGAATGAGTACCTCCTCCCTAAAGGTCTTCAAGCAAATTCTGGGGAGCCACTTGCCTGAGATATTGAGAGAATTCCTTTTCAAACAGGATTTGGATTATTTCATTTCATGTCCTGTTCAATCCTGGGATTGTGGGTTTTAATCTCAGTTCTACCCCTCAGTCTTCTTATCTGTCAAATGGAATTAATAATTGTACTATCTACTTCATAGACTCTGAGTAAACTGCCAAATGTAAAGCACTATACAAATGTGAGGTATTTCTGTTAGGCAGTAACAAAGCTATAAAGATGGGAACAAGATCTTTGCAAGATCTCTGCCTATCTTCAAAGAGCTCGCAGTCTAGTTAAGGAGACAAGACATGAAAAGAAAAACCTGGGGAAGAAGAGACGGAAGGGGGAATATGGTCTTGCTATATGTACTCCTGTCACCAGGCCAAGGCTAAAATAGCACTAAAATACCACCAGACTAAAACGCCACTTTCATGATCAGAATGGCACAATGACTATTGTCTTCAGGACAAAATCCAAACTCTTAACCTGGTATTCTAAGATCTTTCAAAATCTTCTCCAAGGATCTTTCAGATCCCTCTAGCTCTTGACAATCAATGCTGTGAGTAGTCAAGAGAGAGAAAAAACACTCTCACATAGGGGATAAGGAAAAGGTTCATTGAAAAGGTATAATTTAAGCTGGGCCTTGAAGACCAGGTAAGATCAGATATAGGGGGAACTGAATAGAATATTGCAAGGGAAAGAAAAGTGTGGATCAAAATTTCGAGGGAGATTGAGGACCACTCCAGCTGGAGCAAAGGATTCAGATGGGAATGTGGAAGGGGGTAAGCTTGGTGCAAGATTTTGGAAGGTGTTAAATGCCAGGCTAAGGAACTTGGATTTTATGCTATAGGCCCCAATAAGCAGTTGAAGGTTTTTGAGCTGTAGAGTGAGATTTGTGAATTAGAATTAGAGAAAAATTATTCTGGACATGGTGTAAAGTGTACGTTGGAGTGAAAGAAACTGAAGGTTGAGAGAGTGATTAGGAGACCACTAGGATGCTCCTTGGGTGCTGGCAGTGGGAACAGAGAGAAAGTGCAAGATACAAGAGGGACTGAGGAGATAGAATTGGTGAGGCTTGGTGACTGAATCTGGGAAGAAAGAGTTAAGAGATTTGCCAAAAGTAACTTGATGACTGAGAGGGCAATGAGAAGAAAAAAGAACTGAGGACAGAATGGCCCTTTCCCTCAAATACACCAGATCACTCTTTTATAAGCAAAACTGAGAAAAAAGGAGAAAAGCAAAAAATATATTTCAGGTCAGTGGGGTTAGGTCTCATAGCCTTCTGGAAGTAATCCAGCCATGACTGAACAGGATGGAGGCTAAAAGAAGTGCCCAGGGATTAGGGCAGCTGAAGTGATAATGGGAGCCCAAAGTGAGTGTGGATGGTTTGGGGATTTAAAATCCTATGACAGGTAGAGACCAAGGAAGGAAGGATATCTCCTTCACTTCTCTTCTGTTCCTTCAGGCATACATATTTCCAGCCATGGCCATCTTCAAGGCGGAGGATGCGAGTGGAGAGGCAGCTGCTCTGCTGAACAACATGCGTGTGTATGGCACCTGTGTGCTCACATGTATGGCCACAGTTGTCTTCGTTGGGGTCAAATATGTCAACAAGTTTGCACTTGTCTTCCTGGGCTGTGTCATCCTCTCAATCCTTGCCATCTATGCGGGGGTCATCAAGTCTGCCTTTGACCCACCCAACTTCCCGTGAGTTGTTGCAGCATAGACTATGGGTTGCAAGAAAGAGCCAAAGATTGGGTATTAGGAAGCCATTGTGGCACTTCCTCATTGTGTCATCTGGGACAAGTCACTTGGGCTTTCTGGGTCTCAGCTAGGAGCTCTGCCAGCTCTCCAACCCCAGTCCTGGATTTCTAAGCTATAGACACCAGGACCCTCCTCCCCCACACGTTCTGGTTTGTATTCCCTGGCCAGTGTTCCCTGTTTCCTACTTCTCTGCCTTAACCCTTCTGTGGTATTGGTGCAGGATGAATTAATTAGCCTCCTCTAGGAAGAGAACAAGTCTAGAGGCAGTGTGAGTGTCACAGAAGATCATTAGTCTAGGAGCCAGAAGACCAGTCCTGATTCTGTGATTTATTAGTTGTGTGAATCTAGACAAGCCTCTTCTCTATTTCATAGTTTTCTCATCTATAAAATGAGGTTAATAATACATATGCTATCTGCCTCATGAAAGGGTTGTGGGGGAATCAGATGAGATAATTACATAAATTATTTTATGGTGATAATGTGTTTTATGTTGTATAGATATGAATATAGGTTGCACTTTTCCCCAAATGTGACTACCCTATGTCCTATTATCAGTATTATTTTCATTATAAGTTTAGATTTTTTCCTTTCAAAGAGACATTCTTCTATGGGTATGACCTATATTTTGGTGCAGACCCTATTAAGACCAATAAGAAAAATGTGAGCTATTATGGCAGAGGCAGGATGGGATAGTGGAAATATCCTTAGATTTGGAGTCAAAAGATTTCAGTTTAGAAGATCTAATGATGCTGGGGAAGATGTTTCTTTTCTTTGGCCCTCATTTTCATTGTGCATAAAATGGAGAAAATATTTACTCTATCTCATGGAGCTACGAGAAAAGTGCTTTGAAAAATATTAAAACTATAAAGAAATGTGAGTTGCTATTATCCTGGGAAGATTGCTCACTAAGTAGAGTATAGGGGACTCAATCCCTAGTTGTAAAAGGGCCCACGGGAAAGTGTCCTTTCCCGCCAGTTTCCAGGTTAGGTCCCTCTCTTCCTGCCCTATTAAGTCTCTCTCCCTTCTCATTAGAATCTGCCTTTTGGGAAACCGCACGCTCTCACGACATGGCTTTGACATCTGTGCCAAGTTAGCCTGGGAAGGCAATGAGACGGTGACCACCAAGCTGTGGGGGCTGTTCTGTTCCTCCCGATTCCTCAACGCCACCTGTGATGAATACTTTACCCGTAACAATGTCACTGAGATCCAAGGCATCCCTGGTGCTGCCAGCGGCCTGATCAAAGGTATGAAAACAAAAGGGGTCAGAATCAAGAGGGAAATCGATGAGCTGGAGCAAATTGTCCCAGGGGACAAGGGACAGGAGAGGGTAGGGAATATGGGAAGCCAAGAGGTTTTAAGGCAGCTGTGGAACAGAGAAAAAAGCCCCTGCGGCTTTCTGCCTGAATTCACTCCTGACTATACTGCTTGTTCTCTTGGGGATTAGTGAAGGAGGAAGAGGAGAAAAGAGAAGGCAAGTTATGGGAGCCTTATTTATTCACCTGTGAAATGTCATAACATTATTTACACAAATGTTTCGAATCATCTAGGTGCAATGGAAAGATCAGATCAGAACAGACATGTTCTAATGTAACAATGATTCTAAAATTTTGGGCCACTTATATCCACTCCATGAGGCTTAGTTTTTTCATTTGTAAGATGAGGGACACAAATGCTGTTTCCTTAGCTATAAAATATGGATAATATTTCACAAGATTGTTAAGAAAGAGTTTTATGAATCTATTAGTACTTTAGAAATGGGAGATATATTATGAGTATATTATTATAGAATCAAGATCTGAACTCAAATCTGGCTTCTAGTAATAGCTGTCCTATGACCCTAGGCAAGTCACTTAAACCATGACTGCTTCAGTTTCATCATCTGTAGAATGGGAGATGGCAATAGCACCTACTATCAAGGATTGCTGTAAAGATCAAATGAGATAATTATAAAGTATTTAGCACAGTGCCTGGCACATAGTAGATGCTATATAAATGGTTATCTCCCCCATTTAATCATCAAACATTTGTTAAACAACCACCTACTGTGTGCAAAGTGCAGTGTTTCCTGTTGGGAAAGATGTAAAGATAAATAAGACATAGTCTCTGGCCTAAAATAATTTATAATATAGTAGAAAGGATAAAGCTTATTGCATACAGATAACTAAATTAGAATTAAAATATAAATAAGGATGTAAGATGTATAAGCATGTAAATAACACGGCTATGAGACAGGCAAAGAAGAGAATGATTTCTTCTTGATGGGGTTGTGATCAAAAAACTCTTTGAGTTGAACCCATAAGAATAGATTCCTTGTAAGAAAAAGATTCTCGATTAGAAAACTATGGATCTCCCCCCCTCACACATGGCTTTGATTCTTTATCTGGAGTGTCTTGACCCTAATCAGAATACCTTTTTCTTCACAGAAAATCTCTGGAGCTCTTACCTGACCAAAGGTGTGATTGTTGAGAAGCATGGGATGCCTTCTATACCGCTGCCTGAGGCAGTTCCTCTTAACCTGGATCAGCCCTATGTCTTCAGTGACATGACCTCCTATTTCACCCTACTGGTCGGCATCTATTTCCCTTCAGTCACAGGTGAGGGGTAGAAGGGAGAAGCAGGAACTTGGGGGGAGGGAGATGTTGTGCTTGCGTACATGTCCTACTCTCTGGATTGTCTCTTACTCTCTTGGTCCTGGCCCTGGTTCCAGCTATATTGTTCTGCCCACAGGAATAATGGCTGGTTCCAACCGTTCAGGGGATCTTCGCGATGCCCAGAAGTCCATCCCTACTGGGACCATCTTGGCTATCGCTACCACTTCTGCTGTCTGTATCCTTAGATTCACAAAACACCGGAGCTGAAAGGGACGTTAGACAATAGAATGCTAGATCAAGGTCTTAGAGGTTATCTAGTCTAATCTTTTTATTTGACATTGGAAGAAGAAAATGAGACCCATAAAAGAAAAAAAAAAAAGCTTGTTAAGTATCAGACGCATTGTTGGTAGTTCTAGAACTAAAATCTGTTTGCTGACTGCCAGCCCTAGCCTGGTTAGGGGCAGCCCTGCTTTGTCGAGTACTCCCAAGTCCCAAGCAGAATTGGTGGAGTAGAGGGTGTGTGTGTGTGTGTGTGTGTGTGTGTGTGTGTGTGTGTGCCAGACTAGAAGCAGGATCTCCCATTTCTATGGACAGAATGGTACCTTTTTGTTATCCCTGATTCATTCTCCTTCATTCTGCAACCCAAAGACATCAGCTCTGTAGTCCTGTTCGGGGCCTGCATTGAGGGAGTCGTCTTGAGGGACAAGTAAGCAGGGGACGGTGTTTCTGGGAAGCCTCAGAAAGGAGGAGGGAGGAGGGACCGAAGGGAGAGCATGATATTGCTCTATGTGCACCTGCCACCAGACCATCATAGGTCCCAGACTAAAATGCCACTTTCCTGATCAGGAACTTTCAATAACTAGCGTCTTTTATGACAAAACCCAAACTCTTAACCTGGTATTCTAAGCCCTTTCACAATCCGCTCCAACCTTCTCTCCCTTGCCTCTTCAACATGAACCTTCTGCTACAACCAGGCTCACCTCCTCACAGTTGCCTGCTTTAGACATTGCTACCCATAGTTTTGCTTCTTTCTTGTCCCTCCCCCTCAATTACCCAAAATTTACCCCAAGTGAAATTCTCTCCCCCTTAAAGAAGCCTCCCTTGACTGTTGACAGTGATATTTTTCTCATCTGGGCCCATAACACACATTCACTCAATCACTCAGCTCTTAATCACATCCTGTTATGGGTAGTTCTCCAGGTCGCTTTGCTCTACAGACAGACTGAACTCCTGAAGGCAGGGACTGTGGGTTAGGATTCTCTGTGATTCCCCATAGCACTGACTTTAAGGGAGGGTACATAGGATGCCCTCTTAGGAGTAAGAGATCATAGAACTTAGACCTGGAGAGACACAAAAGAACCTTGAAAGATAAATATCTGTTATCTTAGACTGCGGGAGGGGCAAGTGGAGGGCCTGAGCAGGGTCAAGTGAGTACCATTCATGTCAGTGGAGCCCTTGCCCAAGAGATGCCTTTTCCCAGGTTTGGTGAAGCCGTGAATGGAAACCTGGTGGTGGGTACCCTGGCTTGGCCCTCCCCGTGGGTCATCGTCATCGGCTCCTTCTTCTCCACCTGTGGTGCTGGGCTGCAGAGTCTCACGGGAGCCCCTCGCCTCCTGCAGGCCATCTCCCGGGATGGCATTGTGCCCTTCTTGAGGGTCAGTGGCAAGTGATTTGGGAGGGATGTAGAGGGATGTGGGTGTGTGTGTAGAAGGTAAAGGAGGGATGTGTCACATCTGGGCACGCAGAACTCATGGGCAGTATCACCTTTGGGAGTAGGGTCATTTCTAGGGCAAATCAAGATGATTCTGAGCTTCATACTTCTCTGCTCTGAAGCCTGCTCATATCTGCTGGATGCAGCAGCTAGAGACAGCTAAACAGGGACGGGGTAGTGGGAAAAGGAGGTGGCTCCCCAGCTCATGTTGGTGTATAAGACCTGAGGTTTATAAATATAGACCTTGCCTCTGCAGACCTTGTTCTCTATGGGTCTGTAGAGACCTTGTTATAGTCCCTAGATAGTAGTGACTGTGTAATTTAATCTTTACAGGTTGCTCTAGGCTACACTCTTCTAACCCTCCCCCTCCCCCAAGTCCTATTTTCTCTAGGTACTTTTCTGTATTCCATAGTTTTGGTCCCTTCCTATTCCCTGGAAATAATCCTAGGATTCCTTTCCCCATAGCCTGGATATCTCATGCTCCTAGAGCTGGCCTCAGGCCTTCTCATACCCACTAAAGACTTCAAATCAAACACACTCCAAACTCCTAGCAGCATGTACTGGGTCAATTATTCTTGCTGGAGATGACCCACGTCTCTCATCTGCACACCTTAGGGATGGTCCTGTGGCTAGGAAGGATTGCTGCCCAGGGGACTCTCAGGGAGGGGATGGACTGGGATAGTATCTAATTTGCTTCTCCAACCCATTCCTAACCCAGAGTCTCTGCTTTCCTAGATTTTAGGATTAAGGGAAAGAGATGGAAGATCCTATTTTCTCTATGCCAGTATTAACATTGATTGTTATTCTGCCCTCAGGTCTTTGGCCACGGCAAAGCCAATGGGGAGCCAACATGGGCTCTGCTCCTGACTGCCTGCATCTGCGAGATTGGCATTCTTATTGCCTCCCTAGATGAGGTCGCCCCCATTCTCTCCATGTGGGTCTCTCTTCTTCTTCTCCCTCATTATGGCACTTTGGATGCCCTTTCATTTATCTCCATGTAACTCTCTTTTCCCCATTACTATTGAAGCAGGGTCACTTCCCTTTCCATTTTTCATGTAAACATTTTTGATGCTGTTTTAAAAATATTGTTGCCATTTCCCAATTGCCCCTTTTCTGAACAGAACCTTACTTTATAACAAATAAACACAATCAAGTAAAGGATTTTGCTCCCTCCTCCACACTTTCCACATGGTCTCCCTTCTCCCTATTATTTCCATGTTGATCTTTTCCCCTTCTGTTTCCTCCATGTGGAGTCTTCCATTCATCTTTCTCTGTGAATCCTGATGTGATAATCAGCATGACCTCATAGTCTTTTCAATACACCTAAAGATTGCTCCCCTTTGCCATAAATTTTAAGAGGGCATCCATATTATTCCATTTTACTAGAATTTTATTGCATTGCTCAAAAGAAGTTAGAACTTAAGTCCACAATCCCTTTTTGGTTCCTGCCTCCCACTCCCTTGACAACTCCCTACCCATTTTTTAAGTTTCAGTTTCCATGTTTTTCTTAAGTTTCCAAATCTTTCTCCCACTGCTTTTGTGTTTTGTCTTCTTCATTAATTTCTCCATAGAATCACAGAATGTTAAAGCTAGGAATGATTTTTAAAACTCACCTGATCCAACCCTCTTCCTTTTACAAAGGAAAAAACTGAAGAAAAAATGACTTGTCCAAGATCACACAGAGAGTTTTGTGGCATGCTTAGGCTAAAATCCAGGTCTCCTGATTCCCAGGTCAAGACTATGTCCTTTGAATCAAAATGCCTCAGTGGTGCAGTTTCTGTCTCTGTGCCTGTCATTAAGAGCTAAGGGATATCAGAACCTGTTCCATACCCAAAGAGTCTGATCCATACCTGGACAAGAGTCCATTCTACAAATCCAGCGTTTTCTAGAATCCATCAATAAGAGGGGAACACCACTTTGAGATGACTCTTAATTGTTAGAAGATTTTCTCTTAAATGAGCTGAAATCTGCAATTTCCCCCCAGCTCTGTTCTCTAAAAACAAGCCGTTCTCAGTCTTTTTGTCTTCATGTTCTTTCTCTGTTCCAGGTTCTTTCTGATGTGCTACATGTTTGTGAACTTGGCCTGCGCAGTGCAGACACTTCTGAGGACACCTAACTGGAGGCCCCGATTCCGCTACTATCACTGGTGTGCACTCTGGGCCTGCCTGGGCTTGCAAATCCCCATGTTCCACACAGGGATCTCCCCCTCCTTGTCTGCTAGCTCTAAAATTCTCCAACAAGAAGAGAAAGTTTCTGAAGGACTCGATGCTCCAAGGACAGGGTTTTCCTTATTGTTTTTACCCATTGACTCTTTTGTAGCCTGATTTCTTTCTTGTAATTCTTCTGGTCAGTTTTTCAAAAATTGCCTCAGCGCCTCTTACTATCTGGGATACCTGGGAGACACCATTTCTTAATTCTTCCTTATTTTCTCTTGTCTTTGTGCTTCCTCCACACTACCTGCCTTCTTGATTGGCAGAACTGGAGGGGCAGCTGGCTCCTGCCTCAACTCAAACAAAGCTGTTATTGGCTGAGGGGGAGGTCTGTCTGGAAAAAACTGTTCCTAAGATACACAAGAGATCCCAGCAGCAGTCCTGAAACCAGGACCATAGATTAGTAGAATAGATATGTGGAAGCAAAGAATTCAGCCTATCTGTTTTTACCACTTTAAGAACTAGTTTCATTTTGACATTTTAATCACTGGGAGAGTTAGAAAGAGATTCTTGGGAGGAGAAAATTCTGTTTCTATCCCTCTTTCCCATGATGAAAATGTTCAAATGAAAATGTTAAAGTGATAAAATAGGCTAAGTTCTACTGTTTTTCAAAATTCTGTCAAACAACCTGAATTATAACATTATTTCACCAAGATATACATATAGCAAAGGGACATATAAATTTCCCCCAGAGATAAAAACCTTGGACTTCCCTAAGGTCCCTCTTATCCACTAGAAAAGGTTTAGGATTCGTGTCCCAGAGTTCTAAATTCTCCCTATCTGTCCCATAGCACCCAGAAATGGCCATGGAATCTTGACCATCATATTATATGATGTGGGACATTTCAGCCCTTCATAGTCCTTATTAGATATAGCCCCTGCTCAGGGTATCAGTAGGTTAGTGAGGGCACAATTTACTTCCTTACCCTGTTCTTTCAGGACACTCTCCTTCCTGGGCATGAGCCTCTGCTTGGCCCTCATGTTCATATGCTCCTGGTATTATGCTCTAGTTGCCATGCTCATTGCCGGTCTTATCTACAAATACATTGAATACCGAGGGTGAGTAATAGCTGGAGTTTGGGATGAGGGAAGGGATAAGGAAAAGGAATTAGAAGATGTTGGGGGTGATAGAGGGAATTGGGATGGATTTGGAGCAAAGGAAGAAAATGGATGAAATTGGAGGTATGGGAAATGAGGAGTGTTGAGGAAAAGGGTATTTGGTGAGGGGAAATGGTAGAAGAAATGGATAAGTTTGGGTTGGAAAAGAGGAATAATGAGATGATTCCTCCTCCCTCCATTCTCCCTCTTTCCCCTTCCAAGCCCTCTCTCCCCCTCCATCCCTCCCTTGCTTCCTCCCTCCCAATTTCCCCCCCTTTCCCCTTCCATCCTTCCCTTGCTTCCTTCCTCCCTCTCTTCCTTCTTTCCCTCCCTTCCTCTTTTGGTGCTCTATGGATAATTTGAGATTAAAGATCTCAGCCCCCAAACTTTATACCTGAATTCAGAGAATTATAAGTTTACCAGGTCCCCTTGATTCTTGTCTTTCTGTACTTCCTTTAACCTTAGGGCAGAGAAAGAGTGGGGTGATGGGATTAGAGGGCTATCCCTCAGTGCTGCTCGATATGCCCTGTTGCGATTGGAAGAAGGGCCTCCCCACACCAAAAATTGGAGGTGAGTAGCAGGGATGTGGGGCGAGGGAGAAAGCTCCTTGAACCTGACCCTTCAGGCCTGTTCTGCTTATTCTGACATCTATTCTACTCCATTCCTATTCAATAAGTCCTTTTCAAAGAATTTTCCATGCTTGGAGAACTGACTACCCTGAAGCTGAGTAGATTTTTACTTTTTCACATGTTCCCAAAGCTTTCTTCCCCACTTCCCAAACCTGATAAATATCATGTACAGGATTATCATTGACTCACTGAATGTTAGAGATGCAAGGAATCTAAAAACATAGAATATTTTATTATCCTTTTATGTTACTCCTGAGAAAAATGAAGTTGAGATGAGGTCAGTCATTGAGTTAACTGGCATTAATTAAGGATTTACTGATGTGTCTTAGGAGCCAAATGATATGTTTGAAGTAAGGACCAAATATTGAGATAAATTGATGTAGGTACCAAATGTTGGAGTTTGGTCATGTGAATAATTCTCAATGGCTGTTCTCTTTGGCAAAAAGTAGGTTTATTTAGGAGAAGAGGTTACAGACAAATGAAGAGGTACAATAGACACCACGAATGGCAAATATGGAATGGAGATGGGAAAGCACATAATAAGGAAAAGGGTTTTTAATAATCAACAGTGGAAAAGACAAGTTTCCTAGTGGAACTCACAATTAACAAGGAGAAAGGGAATACCCTATGAGGGTGGAGTATACCCTTATCAGGAAGACTAAATCCTAAAAGGGATTTAGCACCCTAAAAGAGTTAGTTAACTATAAGAAGGAGAGAGATACCATAAGGCATGGGGGAAGGGTGAGGGGAAAGACACAATGAGGCAGAAAGTCTCAGTCTGAAAGACTGACCCAAAAGATATTCACCAAAGATGGCATGAGCCATGCATATATAGGGGAAATTTTACCTCAGGGATTTGACATAATTCAGATTTCTGACCAGACATAGCAAGGTGGGGCTACCCACAACCTCCACAGAGGATGGGACTATAACATTAACTTCAACGCTGCCTCTCAATCTAGGCCCCAGTTGCTTGTGCTTGTTCGAGTGGACCAGGACCAGAATGTGGTGCACCCACAGCTCCTCTCATTGACTTCACAACTCAAGGCTGGGAAAGGTCTGACCATTGTGGGCTCTGTGCTGGAGGGCACCTTCTTGGATAATCATCCCCAGGCGCAGAGGGCAGAAGAGGTATTAAAGTATCATAGAATTGGAAGTTGAGAGGTGTTTAAAGATTAGCTTGTTATATTCCTACCAAGAGATTATTGTAATGTAAAAACTAGAAGAAACCTTAGACAAATTATCTAATTGCTCGAATTTTGTGTAGGAGAAAACCAAAGCCTGGATTGAGGGAAGGACCAGCCTGAGAAGGCAAATTAATGACAGAACCAGAAATTGAGTCTAGGTCCTCTGACTAAAAGAGGACTCTCTTTCCACTTCCCTTACTCCACTTTCTCCAGAATAGCATCATGGGAAGCTAAAGTCAAAAAGGACCTTAGAGATAATCCAGTCCAATTTCTTCATTTTTGCAAGTGAAGATACTAAAAACTAGGATGATTTGTTCAAGGTCACAAAGTTAGATCTACTGATTGCTGCAGGTCTAGGGCTTTCCCCATCAAATCAGTGTGCTCAAAAGTTTAGAAGTCCACTAGGAATGAGAGGCCCCACCGTTCTGAGGGATGAGGCTAGGAGTGGAGAAGACAAACTAGAGAAGGAAGGATGGAATCTATAGGGACTCTGGTTCCTTATGTAGCCTGAAAGCTTTGACTGTTGCTCCTCTGACCTGTGACATTCTTCTGTCAGTGAGAATGAGGAACTAGAGCTAAAGCCTTCAACTGCTTCTGATTCTACTTTCTGTTCACTGTGTCCCTTCTCATCTACTCAAGTCTATTCGACGGCTGATGGAAGCTGAAAAAGTGAAAGGGTTCTGCCAGGTGGTGATCTCTTCCAACCTTCGGGATGGGGTGTCCCACCTCATCCAGTCGGGGGGACTTGGGGGCCTACAGCATAACACTGTGCTAGTTGGCTGGCCCCGGAACTGGCGCCAGAAGGAGGACCACCAGACCTGGAGGAACTTCATTGGTAAGGAGGCCTGTTGGAGGGCACTAGGAGTGGGCTTTGCTGCAGTGATCTGTGTCAGGGAGGGACACAAAGCGTGTTTTTTGGGGGACCTGCTCTATTTCTTTCTGTTGTTATCTGTTCTTCTCTTTAAGACTGTCTTTTGGTTCCTGTCTGTGTCTTCTCTTTTTCTGTCTGTACCCCCAATTTCCTGACTCTGTCTCTGACTTCCTTTGTATGTCCTCTGTCTCCATTCTATCTCTGCTTCCGTTTTTCTCTGCTTTCCTCCTCCTTCTTCCTGCTTCTATTGCTGTGTCTCTTTAAGACAGTATGGCATAGAAGATAAGGGGCTGGATTTGAGGGCTAGGAGAATTGAGTTCATATCTTACCACTAACACTCGATCATAGGCAACCTTCAGTTTCTTTATATGTAAAATGAGAATGATGACTGTAGTATTAATCTCACAGGACAACTGTGAGGTTTTAACTGGATAAGGTATGCTTCTCAAACCTTAAAGTGCAATATAAATGTCTGTTATTCTTCTTTCTCTTGCCTTTCTATCTTTGTCTCTGTGCCTCAAGGAATGATTTACGAGGCACAGTGGACATGGGGTTGAAGGCAAATATAGTTCACAGATGATCACAATGATCCTGTTTATCATTCTTTGCAAGGGGCTTTTATCTCTCATTTTAGCCTTACAACAATATTTTAGGGCAGGGATTATTATTTCCATTTAACATAAGGAGAAACTGAGGTACTAGGTTAACTGTTTTGCTCAAGGCCATAGAATAAATGATGGACTTGGAAGTGGAACTCCAGGTTTCTGACCCCGAGTTAGTGCTCAGGTTGAGCAGGCTCCAAGGAAACAGCAATTAGTATTGTCCTATGCGGAGGGGCAGGTAGCCATCCATGGGATTCAGAGACATTCAGCCTCAGAGCCCCAGGACCGAGGTCCACCTTGATATTGTCATCTCAGAGCTGGTTCGGGAGACCACAGCTGGACACTTGGCCTTGCTCGTCACCAAGAACGTATCCATGTTTCCTGGGAATCCTGAGCGCTTTTCTGAGGGCAGCATCGACGTCTGGTGGATTGTGCATGATGGTGGAATGCTCATGTTACTGCCTTTCCTGTTGAAGCATCACAAGGTGTGTGTTTATGACAGAAAAGCAGGGGGTGCTGAGGTAGAAGAAGGAGTGATATGTGGGGGCTGGAAACTGGGTTAGGCAGTGAGGCAGAGAATTTGGAAAGTGAAACAAAAACATTTCAAAGGAGGGGAAGCTGAGGCTCTCCTTCCTTCAGTCATAGCTCCACTCTGCTTCCAGGTGTCCAGAGATCTCCTGAGGACTCCTCCTTGAAAAGTAGCTCATAAGCATATAGTTAGTCATAGAAATTTGGAACTGGAAAGGGCCATAGAGTATAAAATTCACAAACTAGAAGAGACCATCGATAGAATGTCCATGCTGAAAGGCAACCTCTAGTTTAGCCCAAATATCTCTTTACAGACAAGAAAGCTGAGGCCCAGTAATGCTCAAATTAAAGTGATTTATCCAGATAACTGTAACGGGTGTATCTAATTAAAATATGTGGCAGAGCCAGCACTAGAAGTCTTTTAACCTCTAGTTCTTTGTTTTTTCTACTAATCCAAAGTGCCCATCCAAAGGATCCCAGAGAGAATGTTTAACCAATAGTAATGGAGCTACAATGGAGGAATTTTAGGCATAAATCAGAGAAATCGTTTTGGTTAGGTGGGATCAAGTGATGTGGGGTTCTGGGCATTTCTTTCAATGTCTCTCATTGTCTCTGAATCATGTCTCCTCAATCCCCATCCCCCATCTCCAGGTCTGGCGCAAGTGCAAGATGCGCATCTTCACTGTGGCCCAGATGGATGACAACAGCATCCAGATGAAGAAGGACCTGACAACTTTCCTTTACCATCTTCGAATTACAGCAGAGGTGGAGGTGGTGGAGATGGTGAGACAGTCCTTCTTGTTGACCCTCTCACCCAGATGATTCCTCCGGTAGTCCCTTCTTCCATTAGCCTGTGGCTTCTGACCTTTCCCCCTATATATTATCTAACCCATACACCTTTCTTCCTTCCTGATTCATTCATTCTTTGATCGTTCATTCATTCATCTGTTTATTCATTTCATTTCAGTTCATTCATTTCATTTCAGTTCATTCATTTACCCATTCATTCATCCACTCATCTATCCACCTACTCATTCAATTGCCTATTCATTCATTCATTTTTTCATTCGTAGCCATTTCTTCAATCATACTTGTGTTTACTTATATATTCATTCAACAAGTGCCTACTATGTGCCTAACATTTTTTATAAGTTCTGAGAATAAGAAGGATTTGCATTTTGTCTAGGGCAAGAATCAGCAATCTTTTAAGGGAGTGAAGATATTTTTGTCATTCTTAGAATATAACTTTTGGGAGAATTTTGAGGATATATGTGTGTTTGTATAATCAATCAATAAGCACTTATTAGGTATTTACTATGTGATGGGTATTGTGATAAGTATTAAGGATTATCAAGAACAAGCAAAAACATTCCTTACCCTCAAGAAACTTATATTCTAATGGAGAAGAAAACATATAAGTTAATACACACAAGACAAATACAGAATAAATGAAAAGTAGCCTTAGAAAGAAAGACATTAGCAACTATAGGGCCTCCCAGAAGAAATGGTTCTTGAGCTGAGTTCTAAGAAAAGTGAGATGTTATAAAAATCTGAGGTGAGGAAGGAGATCATTCCAGGGACTGAGGATAGCTAGGACAAAAGCAGAAATAGAAGATGGAAAGTTGTGTGTGAAGAGCAAGTAAGTAAGCATAGCTGAAGTGCATAGTGCATGAGAGAAGTCATGTTTTAAAATATTATAAAGATAGGAAAGGAACAGGTCATGAAAAGCTTTAAATGTCAAGTAGAAGAATTTATATTTGATCTTAGATCTGGAGTGAACCCTGGGAGTTTATTGAATACTGTGTGTGTGTGTATAACAAAGAGAAAGAGAGAGAGAGAGAGAGAGAGAGAGAGAGGAGAGAGAGAGAGAGAGAGAGAGAGACAAAGAAAGACAGACACAGAGACAGAGACATAGAGATACAGAGAGATACAGAGAGAGATACAGAGAGACAGAGACAGGCAGAGAGAGATAGAGACAGACAGAGAAAGAAACAGACACACACACAAAGAGAGAGAAAGAGAGAGACAGACAGACAGAGAGAGAGACAGAGAGACAGAGAGACAGAGAGAGAGTACTTGCTAGATGTGTGCTTTTTTTTTTTTTTTTAGATCTATGCTTTAGTAAAAATTACTTTGGCAACTTTAAGGTCCATTAGAGGCATGAGTCCAGTTAGAAGACCATTGCTTGCAACATTCCAGACGAAAGATGATAAGGGCTATAAAGCTATCTTATATAAACAATCAATATATATTTCATATATAATGTTTATGCCATCTGTATTTGGCTCATCTGTTTTTCTTATTTTTATTTAATTTATACAAGTTAATATAGTATGATAGAAAGATTAGATAATAATTTGTCTCCAGAAAGAATCTCATTAGAATGGCTTTGAGTGTGGCTTAGGAGATGGAGAGAGTGCTCTGGGGAGCTTCTCTAGCCCTTTCCACAAGGATATTAGTACAATGAGTTTATTAGATTAGCTAATTTTCACCTTGGAAGGTAGGAAAGCTTGGCAGTTTAGAAAATGGATCATGCATAATGGTGATATAGAAGATGGGAGGTGGAGGAAAGATGGGTAGCAGGAAGCTGTATAGAAGGTGGGAGTGCCTAATTTAGTCAACATTTCAGGAGAGGATTTCCCAGTGGGAGTTGTCTTTGTGCTTTGGGAACCAAGTATGCTTATGCTGGTGGTGGTGGGGCGGGTGGAGAGGTAGGGTGAATCATGAGAGCTTTAGGACTTTCCCCCTCTCCTCAAATGCTAATAATGATCTATTGTTCCTTTTACTGAGATTCATTAATGAAATCAGTCAGAGTACAGGTACAGACGACTCATTCTTTATCTGGCTGAAAGAGCCTCTTCTGGGACTAAGAGGGCTACTTATTATTCAGGAGTCTCCATTACAGATACCTGTATCTGAAGATTCATGAGAGGGTAATCCTTAATCCAGAAAAGGGGGAATTCCAGGAGGGAAGGTGATGCTGAATTCAAAGGAATGAAATTCTAATGGGGGTAACTTTAGTCATATGTTGCAGACGTGTTTTAGGGTAAAATGAAAACAGGGTTTCCTTGTGTCTTGAAATCATGCCTTACAAGTGGCTCTTTTGCTCAGGAACAGGTGTTCTATTAAAAGAGTAGCAAAGACACAGTTGCTTCCACCAAGGTCTCTCCCATCTTCACCAAAACAATTGAAAGATTCTTCTAGTGTACTATAAGTGTGTGTGTGTGTGTGTGTTTGTGTGTGAATTTTTTGTGAGGAGAAGAGCAGCAGGGACTTGAGCCCTCCATATGCTCTGCCCAAGAACCTAGTTCTCATCTTCATCTCCATTTTTGTCTTTCCTTTTGTATTGTTCGGCAGCATGAGAGTGACATCTCTGCCTATACCTATGAGAAGACATTGGTGATGGAACAACGATCACAGATACTCAAGCAAATGCATCTGACCAAGAATGAGAGAGAGCGAGAGGTGAGGAGGTGGATCTTGGCCCATTAATACAGCCAGAACCATTCTGAGAGGCACTAGGACCGCTATTGTGCCTTTTCCTCCTCGCTGCCCTTTGGGTGTCATCAACCTTTTGTATAGTTCTAAAACTTCTAGACTCCCAAATTTCTCTAGCTTTCTCTATTACTACCTGCATTTAAATATTCCCAATACTTGTGGGTTTCGACATTGGGCATGTATAGTAAACAAAGTTGACCTGGACAACTGAACAGGCACAGAAGGTGTCAAGACTGGTTTGGATTATAGGTAGCCTTGGCACATGGGATGTTGGACAGTAGGTTCTCCCAATGTGTGAGTTATGAAGTGCTAGTATTTGACTCAATAATTGGATAATTTTGGAGTGTGAATGTAGGGTCCTACTGGAGTGGCTAATGTATGGGCATTGGGTCTCTCTGGGTTGCTAGTAATTTTTGTATAATTTGTTTCCCAATGTATGTATTTAAAATAATCCTTGAATGTGAGTAATGGGTTGAATGAGGAATTTGAGGATATTGGTGCTAGGTTTTTTTTTTTTTTTGAGTTTGAGAACTGGGCCTTTAGCATATAAACATATCTTTGGTTAATCACCAGATTCAGAGCATCACAGATGAGTCCCGCGGCTCCATCCGGAGGAAGAACCCTGCTAATACTCGCCTTCGGCTCAATGTCCCTGAGGAGTCTGCAGGAGACAGTGAAGAGAAGCCAGAAGAGGAGGTAAGGAGAGGAGAGGTACCAGGAGGCAGGCCTTATAAAGTGTGGTAGGAGGGTCACCTATCCCCCCATCTCCAACTAGGTGCAGCTGATCCATGACCAAAGTGCACCTAGCTTCCCTAGCAGCTCTCCATCCCCTGGGGAGGAGCCTGAAGGAGGAGAGGCTGCTCCTGAGAAGGTGCATCTCACTTGGACTAAAGACAAGGTTGTGGCTGAGAAAAACAAAGGACCCAGCCCAGTCTCCTCCGAGGGAATCAAGGATTTCTTCAGCATGAAGCCGTATGGACAAGCCTGGGAATCTGGGAGGGGGAACAAGTTTCAGGGACTCAGGGGAGGGTTGCCTCACTCTTCTTAAGTTTCACTCTTAAGACAGATTGCTGGTTTTGGAGTCAGGAGCACTGAGTTCAAAGACTGGCTGTGTGACCATGGGAAAGGCACAATCTTTCTGAGATTCAATTTCCTCACTTTTAAAAAGGTGTTATTGTGAGGCAAGCACTTTGTACAATTTAAAGCGCTATAAAGATGTGAGTTGCTAAGGAGTCAGTCAAGGCAAAGAACTGTTGAAGAAAGTCTAGTGTTTGGGGATGCATTTTTTTCAACTGAAGAAGCCAAGCCTACATTCTTCTCAAGGCTGGGGCTGGTGGCTTTATAAACACTTTATTCTCTCCCTGGCTCTATTCTGACTTCTTTCCTTCTTCCCTTCTTTCTCTTCCTACTTTTTTTGTGTGCTGCCTGAAGTGAGTGGGAGAATCTGTAAGTTCTGAGAGCCCTTTCCTCTTTCTTTTTTTGATTGGGCAGGGTCCTTGCCCCCCTAACCATTTTAACACCCAAAGTGCCCAACTCCGCTCTCCTGGAGACCCCCTCTCTCTAGGGCACCCAACCTGAGTTCCTGTGCCCTAGGCCCTCTTACGTAGCTGTGAGGGATCCTAACTCCCCTGACTATGGGGTTGGGTGGGAAGATCCCTTCCTATTTCCGTTTGTACTCATACACCGATGCCCGGTATCCTCAGGAACCAGTCCAACGTGAGACGAATGCACACAGCAGTGAGGCTGAATGAGGCCATCGTTAAGAAATCACAAGATGCGAAGCTGGTGCTTCTCAATATGCCGGGACCTCCGCGTAACCGCAAGGGCGACGAGAACTGTATCCTGTGACCAAAGAGGGCCAGGGTCCTGGTTTGGGAGGCTGGGCCAGGGCCTTGGGGATCGACAAGGGATTGGATTTGGTTCCTGGGGGCCTGTCCTCAGGGATGCTCATCACAGTTCCCTCCAGTTCCCTAGGGGGCAAAGGGTTTCAGCACCACGGACAGAGACAGGGCCGCTCGGAGCAAGCCCCGGCGACCCCTGGCGGGCAGTAGCGACACCTGTTCTCTCCTACAATGCTAGGAGAGCCGTGGAGCTCGCAAGGTGGGAGGGGGACCGACTCCCGTAGGCCTTTCTCCTTGACGAACCTGCCCCCAGACATGGAGTTCCTCGAGGTCCTCACAGAGCACCTGGACCGGGTGATGCTAGTGCGCGGTGGTGGCCGTGAGGTCATCACCATCTACTCCTGAGAGAAGGGAACGCCCTCCCGGGCTCTTGGGCCCAACTGCCCTGGACCATTGGATCTCCGTCTGCGCCGTCCCTGCCGCCTCCGCCGTTTACATAGATTCCCTCTCCTGCCCGCGCCCCCAACTCCCTCTCGCTGCCCAGCCCTAGGACGCAGGACTCTGAATCCAGGAGCCTCGGCTCTCCCTGAAGGACAACTTGCTTCCAGCTTCCCCTTATCTGGGGCTGGGCCCCGAGAGACAGATTGAGCCGGCCCCTCTCCCCATTTTTATATATCTCTACCCCTGCCCAGACTGAGACACAGAATCACCGGGGACAAGAAAGAATCGGCTGCGCTGCCTGGACTGGGTGAAAAGCTACTACTCCCCTCGCGCTGGGAGCCGGAAACCACAGGGCAGGTCTTGGCACTCCAGGAGTCCCCGTCTCCGAGTCTCAGCTTTGCCCTCCCTCCTTCACCCGAGAAATCATTGGAGTGAGCCAATAGCCAGCCAGAGCTGCGGCCTCTCCGAACCCCTCACGGCCTTCTTGAGAATCTCCGGAACCCATAGGACAGACAGTGCCGGGGGTCTGGAGCAGGGCTGGGGCCGAGTCGGGCCCCTGTACATAGTGTACAGGAGACAGTCCGTGTATTTTTAACGTGACCATATTTATGTGAACAGAAGCGCAATGAACTCAACTCCTCCATGCCAGCACTGAGTTTGTCTACTGGGCTCCAACTCGGGGGCAAGGCGAGGAGGCAGAAGACAGGAAGTAACCTGGGACCAGGAGGTTGGGTTTATATAGATCTCCAAGTGCTTAAGCCCTAATGATCGAGGAAGTAGCTCTGGCTTCTTAGCTATTAGGTATTAGTGGCAAAGCCTTTCCTTCTCTCCTTTTCCCTTTCACTCTTTTCTTCCATCTCTCTGCACCACTCAGCTTTTAAAATGTTATCAGGGAAGAGAAGTCTCCAACTTTTTTTGGATTCATCTCACTGCGGATTTGAGCTTCCACTACGGCTGCAGATGCTGGGATGTGAGCTTAGTATCCTCCCCCTACCATCCTTCTCACCTTCCTGTGCCCTGAGACTGGGGCCTGTTAGGGGTTAGAGTTTCTCTCCTAGTGGAGGGCTCTGTACTTGGGCAAGATCTTAGTTCCCCCTTTCCCGCCCTGGTGCCTTCACCTAGGGAGCAGTAGCCCAGGCAGTGCCGCTGATTCTTTGCTTGTCCCCTGCCTCAACTCCCACCTCCATTTCCTTGGCTCTTCGCCAAAGACTTGCCCCCCGACCTGACCAGTACCACCTCCTAGGTGTTCCCCCCTTGTACTCCTTCTAACTCTACTCCCATCTTCAGACACAGCAACTCTTTCCTTCACCCTCCAATTCCTTACTGGCCAGGTTTTCAGAATAAATGCCAGTGGACCTGCCCAAAGCAGATTCAGGAGTGTGGGATTGCTTCTTGGAAACTGAAGGGGTAGCAGCGTGCTGTTGGGAGAGCCATGCAGCCAACCTCTCCTTAGCTCCCAGATCTGGCCCGACTCATTAAATTCTCCTTGGAAGCATCTGAAACCTATTTGATCCCTGCTATAGTTTGGGTAGCAAGCCTCAGGGCCAAATGCTCTCCTCCTGCATGACTTCCGCTTTCTGAGGGAGGAGGAAGGTAGGTGGTCTGAATATGCTTTTGCCTCTGGAATCGGATTTATTTCTTGCCCAGACACCCAAAATTGTTCTCCTCTTGGCACTTGTGCCTCATCCACATCCCTAACTACCGCACCAGCCCTGTCTGTTCTCACCTGTTACCAGAGATGGAGCTGTGGTTCTGTGAGACTTGACCCTGCTAGCCACCCTTCCTCATACCTCCACCCCAGAGAGGGCCAGTTGAAGGCACTGCATCTGTCTGGTTCTGCTCCTGCACACCGACTTCTGTGATTGCAGTGCCTCCCTATCCCAGGAGCATCCCCAAGCTATCCCAACTCCTTTGTGAGAGTACTTTTCTCCTCTGCTTGTGTGGGAGCCTGCAGGATCTTGGAATCTAGTTAAGACCATTGAACACTATCTTTGACTTTATTCTCTCCTCTCTTCTCTCCTTGCCAGCCTGAGGCAGACAGAATTTAGTGGGATATGAGAAATGGAGGTTGGGGGAGGCGATTTGATCAGGAATGGAGATGGATTTCGGCTCTCAGGTCAGATTCCACAAAATGACCAAGTTCCAGACAGCTTAAAAAATATGAAGTCCAGGTCACCCTGGCCAAAGGCAGCCCTAGTTAGTACAGACCAGTCCTAGAAACTGCTTGACTTTTTGCCCTATGGATAGTTGGGGAAAAGGCAATGCCAACATCTATCAGAGCACCAAGCTGCACTGTCTAGTCCCAGATTTCCCAGCTGGCAAGACCTAAGATCCCAGCAGTAAGCAGCAGCCCCATGGGTTGAGTTTCTGTGGATGACAAAAAACTCAGACCCCTAAAAATCCCCTCCCTTTTCTGTGCTACATGTGCAATATATTTGTTATGAATGTTCCCACAAGTCATTCATTAAATTACCTTTATAATCACTGTAGTTTTGATGTTTTATGTCCATCCAAGTGACTTTTATTCTGAGTGCAATATTTCAATAGCCTTGTAGTGACTAGTATGCTTTTGTGTTTAGAGATCTCTGTGCAGGGCAATGCAAAGAAGTTTAAAGACCTTGTAAATAGGACAGGTTGCAAACCAAAACCAGAGTATTTATTATTCTTATTCTTGGGCTTGCCTTTAATTTTCTGTGCAAGTGTTTGGGTATTCAGCATTCCTTCTCAGTATTTATCTTTGTGTTTTTTGTGCCAATATTAAAAGGGAGGGGTTGGTTCTCTCTTTAATTGTTGAATGCTCCTGTTTAATGCTTTATAGCTTTTACTGTATTAATTTTTTAGACTCTTGTCTGCACAAAATGCAATAAAAAGAATTTTATTACACCCTTCAAGGCCTGCAGTGTCTCAAGTTGATATTGGAAAGAAAAAGGAACAGGGCAGAAGTATTCAGAGAAACACTGTTTTCTTTAAGAGTGAAGACTTTCATACTGACATGGGCTTTATAAAATCTGAAACTCCCAGGCCTAGTTCTTCTGCCCAGAGTTGAGCTTTTTTTTCGGGATACTTGACTACCTTTCCAGTCTAGATTCAGTTGGACAAAGAACAAAAGCAGGAAAGAAATGAATGTGATATAGTGGAAAGAGCACTTGACTGGAAGCTGAGAGATCTGGGTTGGAATTTTCACTCTAGTTGTGCAGACCTAAGCAAGTCCCTTCGCCCCATTTGAGCCTCAGTTTTCCTCCTTCATACAATGAAGGGGCTGGACAACATCATCTTAACTGAAGATAATAATACTGCTTTTTGAGTGGTAAGGATAAAATGGTGACGTTGTTCAGGCAGGTGAGAAATTGGGCACTGGAAACTCCTTCCCTTAATCATTACCAAAAAAAAAAAAAAAAAAAAAAAATCAAAGTCCAAAATTTTCCTAGCACAGAAGGACCTAAGCAGAATCTGTATGGAATCATGTGGAAGAAACTATAGGTGAAACAAGTGTTTTAAGTGTAAAATTTAATTATCTAGCAATTGTTTGCTATCAATAGTTATTAAGAGCTTATTATACTAAGTAAGCAGCTCCAGAAAAGGTTAAAAAAAATTTCTGGTTGTAGTACCTTGCCAAAGAAAGCAGCTGACTCTGGATGGATGGAGTAGACTTGATGGTTGGGAAGCTGAAAGACGGCATTTAAAGTAAGGATATTATAAAATGCAACACTTGAAGCCATTTAATCAGTGATACCATTATTTGACTCCATGATGTGATGTCCCAGAGGTCCATTTCAAATATTCAGACTGAAAACCATCCAATAGGACAGACACAGTTTTTGCATTTTTCTTCTTTAATTAAAAAGTAATATTCTTATTAACAACACAAGAGTTTCAAAGAGAAAAAACACTATATAACACAAACAGGTTGGAACAAAAAGCTGCCACCTAAGGACCTTGAGTTTTCTAAACCAAGTTCAAACAGTTGCAGGCCCTGGCACAGCTATAGGCCCAACCTCCTGGCCCTCCCAAGCCTCAGAGGCTTTGGCTCAGAGGGGTAGAATGAGCATATCCCCAAGGAAAGAGCAGCTTCCTTTGGTGTCAACAGAGAACAGAAGCCAGATGCTCTCCTACCAACAATTTCATTCAGGCTAAAACTTAGGAATGGAAAGTTGGGTGTCCATAACAAGATGCACTGCAGCTGCTAGAACATCTGCCCTCAAATTATCCCTTGCCCACAACTCCTCTCCTCCAAAAAGCAAACAAGTGGGTTGAGATGAACAGTCTGTTTCTCCAAGCTAATTGCTCAAAAAAAAAAAAATAATAATCTTTGAGAAAATGGAATTCTAGGGCCAGGTTCTAGAGTTGCATTTGCTTATATTATAGACTCCTTACCATCCTCCACCTGATAACCACCCATGAGAGAAAATAATAGGCCAGTCACAGGAGGGGGACCTGGAGATAGGCATACAATCTGGGCTAAATTGTTAGCGAGTGGAGCTATTTGGTCTGTGGGGATGGCTAAGTTAAATGCAAAAACTCTGAACAGGCTGAAATGGCCTGGCTAATAAGCTTTCATGGCTACAATGTGGCCAATTCCTTTCCCAAACCCTGAGGGAAGATTTTATTAAACCTCAAATTGGTCTCTCCCTCTGGCTTTTGTCGGTGACACTGTGTCTACTCAAACCCAGTTTGCCAACTGCTTTCTTGATTCCCTCCTGAGTAGATTTTGCAGAATATAGGTTTGTACTGTGTTAAATTGGCAAGCTTTCCTTTAAATATTGCCTCCTCCTAAGGGGGCTAGTGGCTGTTTAAATGAGCAGAGGCAATGGCTCTGGACCGTGAATAAACAAATGACATTCCATACTAAGTGGAGCAGAAACTTATTTCAGTTGCCCTAAGGAAGGGCCAAACCTAGGTCTAGGCTTCTTCATCTCCTAAGCTCAAGGTATACCCAATTGCCAACTCAGCTCAGACACCTACACTTCTGCTCCCTAAATCTTGGAGCCTATCAAACTCTGCCCTAGGGGGAGATCAGTAACAAAGCTGGGGGTGGGAAGGAAAGGTGTGATACAGGTTCATGACACTCAATATGGATGTGGACGGAACCTTCTTGGAAAAACTCTATGAATGTGGCAAATGGGTGGAAGAGGAAGGAGTGGGAATGAAGGGAAAGTGGTATTGATAAATTAGCATCAGTAATGCCTTTGGTAGGATCCCAGAGGGGCTTGGGATCGTCCCACCTGTGCTGTGGTTTGACTCACCAGGTGAGAGAGGGCAGGGCCACTCTGGATCAGGGTGTCCAGGGCTTTCTGTACACTTGGATTATCAAAGTTGATATATGTGGAGGACACTGGCCTTTGGCCAGCAACATTGCTTGCAGGTACCAGGCGACTGGAGGACTGGCCGAAGAGCCCTTGAGATGGAGCCCCGGGCCTGGGGCCTACGTTGCAGGCAGAGCCTCCCTGTCCCAAGATACTTGGAGGCTGGTTGCCTGAGGCCTGTGATCTCTGCTGAGACTGGTTGTTAGCCATGGTGGCAAAATTCTGGTTCTGTGTGCCTGCTGGGGGAGCTGTGGCAGGGGTAGGACTGCTGTTGGCCACAACAGCTGCTGCTGCAGCAGTGGCAGCACCACTATTAAAGAGGCTGAGGATTTTGGCCTGAAGCTCCTGCTGTGGGGTGGGGGCTGATGCTGGAGCTGGTGTAGCCGGAGGGAGTGCCTGACTGCTCTGGAGAGGCTGGGGGCTAGGCAGGCTGGACTGGGATTTCAGTGAAGTGCCCGAAGTCGCCCCAAGGGGTTGGCAGGAAATAGTAGCTGAAAAGACAGAAAACAAAGGGCTCTAGCTCAAGTCTTAGGCAAAGGCGGGATGCCAAGAGGCAGAGGGAGGGGAAAGTGTGGAGTATACTTAACATTTATATTATTCATCTAAAAAGGTTATGGCTCAAGCTTCCCCGAAGGATTGGCCCACTTTGTTGCTTTCAGAAAACACCCCAGTTCCTATAGAAAATTACTGGAGTGGGTCCAAGAAGTTGACAGCCTCTATCACAGGATCAAAGGATTTAGAGTTGGCAGGGACCTTAGAAATCCTCTAAGTTCAACCTGCTCATTTTGCAGATGAAGAAAACTGAGGTCCAGAGAAGTTAAGTGACTTGTAGGAGGTCACAAAGAGAGTAATAGAGATTCCAAATCTAATACTCTTTCCACTGCACCACATTGTGTCTTCCAAAACATTAACTGAAGGATCAGAAATGGTGGTTATATACTAAAGCAAACCTCTCTTTTTCATTAGGAATAGATGTATTAGGACATTAGGACATTAGAAAAGGAAGGACGATTGTAAGGAGAATGGGGTTGGCAGGAGAACTATTTATACTACAACCACAATAACGGAAAGGAAAGCAACCTTGAAAGACTTCAGAACTCTGATAAATGTAGTGACCAATCATGATTTCAGAAGAACAATGGTGAAGTTTCCACTTCTTGGCAAAGACAGTGGATTAGAGGTGTGAAATGAGGCATACATTTTCAGACATAGCCAATGTGTTTTGTTTTGCTTAACTATACAGGATGATCCATTACCCCTAGAATATGGGTCAGTGCCACCCTTCCCATCTGAGTCTGGAGATTAGCAAAGCAGAGTCAGAACGTCACCTTGGCCCAGCCGCACAGCTCACCTGGCAGAAGGTCTGTGCTGCTCCTCATAAGCCGTTCCTTTCGCTCCCGTAAATAGTTAATAATCTTATCTGTTTCTTCAGCAGTGAGGTACCTGTTATCAGCCAATAAATTGAGGAGGCTCTGGATGGCAGGTGGGTGGCCACCTCGTACCCCTTCTTCCATGGGGGCTGCTGCTGCTCGCTCCCTTTCCTGCATAATGGCCTCATCTGCCATCTTGGCTGCCTGCCTGGCGATTTCCTCTCGTTCCTTCTCCCGAGATTCAGTCTTGTAGCGTTCATAGTTCCTTGCTACCAGCACCATGGCATCTGCTTGGGGCATGTTACGATGTTCTGCGAGAAAGAACGACACACGCACTTGAGCTATTTCCTCCTACTGACAGTTCTGAGTAGTTTCAGGCTGGTTTCCACCTTGTCTTTCCTGACCCTAAACCAACAAGAAAATCATTATAGTGATGGGAAAGACAAAGAACAGAGAGAGACCAGGAAATGATGAATGATAGCTTTGGTTGAGAATAAGTAACTTTGCAAGAAACTGGATTTCAATATATTTTAGGTCAAGGATTAATGGTAAAAGTCAAAGTTACATAAACAATTTCCTTTTTTTATCTCCCACTAATTTCAAATAGATACACAGTTGCACTATCAATGAGAACAAGTAGAAAGAAGGCGCGCTAGGAACCAATGCAATTGTAGGGAATCAGAAGAATATTCTGTACTCATACTCTGAAAAATCTTTTCTTCCTTCCAACTCAGATGTCAGCCCCCTCCTGCCAATAGCCCATGAGTTGAGTCAAATGTCTGACTCCTTCCATTAGAACTAACTGTACTCTTAAGATTAAAATGTCAGCTTAACTAAGTCATTCCCCCTTATGTGGCTTTGTGGGACCTAAACTGATACGCTAAGCAGAAAGACTAGTACTACTCAAATGCAACATAAATAAAAAGAGTTAATATTTCTTTAACATTTCAATTTATAAACTGTTTTCTTCAAGCCTATAAGATAGGCTGGCAGGGATTTAAAGTAAATTTATGTGAGGGGCCAAGTATTAAGAGATAAAAATAATGCAACAAAGACTCTGCTTCCAAAGAGACACATTTTTGGACATGGTAAATATGGGAATTTGATTTGCATAATTATGCATATTTGTTAAAAGTTTTATCTTTTTTTCAATGAGAGGAAAAAATGCTTGATAATTGAAGGAAAATAATTTCACTAAAAGAAACATATTCTGCTCTCAAGAGGCTTCTGATCCACTGGAGGACATGTACAAAAATAACTAAATACAAAGGAGAAGTTCAGACAATGTCATGGTGGGGAAAGACATATAAATCCTGTCCCTCTCACTATCATGTTGTTATTCACTTTCCTCAAAATATCTATCCTCTTTCTTCTTGCCCATTTATCTAGATTTCATCTCTCTGTAAGCCCCAGCTCTAGTTCCTACTAGGCTTTCTCTTGTGATTCCAGTTAACATCAATGTTTCTTTTTCCCTGAACACCAATAAAACCTATTGACTAAATAATAGCAGTACTAAAGTACTATGTTAGGGTGGGATGAGGAATGAGGAAGTAGAATTTAAATGGTCCCTGCCCTCATTGAACTTAGTTTGGTAGAAGACAGCAAAAGAGATACTATATAATATTACATAATGCAAGGAATTAAAGTTATTAGTCCCTGGAAGAATCAAGGAAGGCTAGGGCCAAAGAGGTTAAACATCTTGACTAATAATCACATAGCTAATATTGGGGCTCGGATTCAAATGTTTTTGTTTTTACTACATGTTACTACTATTCAATTGTTTCCAGCATTTCCAACTCTTTGTGATCCTATTTGTTTTTTTGTTTTTGTTTTTATTTTTGGCAAAGACACTGAAGTCGTTTGCCATTTCCTTCTCCAGCTCATTTTAAACAGAAAACTGAAACAGAGTCAAGTGAGTTGCCCAGGATCACAAAATTAGTAACTGACTGATGCCATATTTGAACTTAGGTCTTCTTGATTCTAGGTCCAGTAATCTATCTACTGTACTATTCAGCTGCCCATGCTATCTCTTAAATATAATCCTGTACATTATGGTGACTCTTCAAATAAGGAATAAAATATCCAATCATCTGAATTCCTTCCTGGGGATGGAATCTTGTGAATTATTGGCAAAAATGAAGATATTCTGAAGGGAAGGAGAAGAATTTTGATTGTTTCACATTTGACATTTTATGATGCACTAATCAAAACCATAAAATGTCAGATTTAAAAGAAAGAATATCAGCATACATAAAATATCAAAGCTAGATGGGCCCTTCTAATGAAATTCTTTCATTAGAGAAGGAAAAAAATTAGGTGAGAGAAGGATGTGATTTGTCCACAGTTACAAAATTAAGTGGCAGAACTGAAATTAGAGCTGGGTCCCAGATCTCTTGCTTCCTAGCCCAGGGCTCTTTGAATTACTACTAATGACCATGGAGGTTGGGTATGACAAGTCCACACTGAAGAAGTAAGGCCCAGTTTACCAAGATAGCTGAGATAGATACTGTTCCTTTACTTTCTTATTTATATCATCTAAATGACTAGAGAACCTATGGTTGCTCTCATCCCAAATATATCATGAAATTACCTAGCAAACCACTAAATTCAGGGCCTTGCTGGTCTTATTTCAGAACTGCAAACTTTTAATTATCATTGTTTCTTAAATTCCTTTTCCTTCTACTTCTGATCGGGACTGTCAGTGTCTAGGGAGGAATGCAGGATAAGGAACAGAGGGGATAAAATAAGTCATTCTGACTGTGACTGACCTCTAATTTCTAACTAGTAGCCATACCTTGTGGAGTACCAAACATGATATTGACTGTACAGGAGCGATGAACTTGGTGCTGCTGGGTGATGACAATGGCAAAAGGAGATCCCCCCCTGCCAACATCCTCCAGGGCCTGTGTCAGTGACATCTCTGTGTTGAGGAAAATTAGGTCTACCACCATGCCTAGGTCTCGAACTTTCCTCCCCACGGACTCAGCATAATCTCTGGAAATAACCATGGCCTTAGTTAGTATATACTCCTGGTCTACAAATTTATAAAGACTTTGCTCTTGAATTGGAACTAATTTCCACTTTACCCTCTATGCAAACCATGTGAATTTTTTAGTGGAAAAGAGCTTTAAAGGCCCATCTAGTTGGACCTTCTTACTTTATAAAAAGGGAAATGGATATTGTCACAAAATGAATTAGAGGCAGAGCTGAGACCCAAGGCTCTCAGCTCCTATTCTACCTTTCATGCACAGTTTTCTTTCATCAAAAGAGAACTGTTTACACTTTAAAAAGTGAACATCTTTTAATAGTGCGGCATTGAATCTGCCTGCTGCTCAATGTCTCTAACCCTCCTTCTCTTTGTTACTGTTTTGGAAGAAGTTCTTTCAATCTCAAACTATAAGGAAATATATGAAGTCATTCTCTAGGTATGTCATGAAAAACAACATGGCAATGACCAAATCTATAATACACCATGCTCTTTTCTTTCAGCCCCGCAGCAGATATTCAGCCTTTTGATGAGCAGAATGTTAAAAAGAGGTGAGCACAGCACAGCAGTGAACCCTCTTGCTGAAGACTAGCAGCTCTGCAAGGTTGTAGCCCTTTACAAATAATCTTTGTTCTCTGCCAAGCTCCGTGATGGATGCCCAGTGTGCACAGGATGTATTGTCTCAGCAGTGTGGTAGAATGTGTTAGGGAACTCAGGATTGGCACACCATCACCAGTACCTATATAATCCCTGTGCCTTAAGGCCCTATATTGAAGGAGTTTAGATTTCCTCCTAACATTCAAGTAACTGATTTATTCGTAAAAGACATCTCCATAGGGCCTCTTACTTTGTCTGCTTGTTGACCACGATTACAGAGCAATCTACAGGCCTTTCAGCATCAAAGCGCCTTTGGATTTCCTCAAAATACTGACGATACAGTTCTTCTCTACGCCGCTCTTCACGCTTCAGACGCTCTGTAAAGACAGAGTCAAAGAAAAGCTGAAGAATGACCACTAAGAGCCAGTTATGCTTAATTTTTTTTTATTATAGCTTTTTATTTACAAGATATATGCATGGGTAATTTTTCAGTATTGACAATTGCAAGACCTTTTGTTCCAACTTTTCTCCTCCTTTCCCCCACCCCTTCCCCCAGATAGTAGGTTAACCAATACATGTTAAATATGTTGAAGTATAAGTTAAATACAATATATGTATACATGTCCAAACAGTTATTTTGCTGTACAAAAAGAATCGGACTTTGAAATAGTGTACAATTATATGCTTAAATTTTTAAAAACCATTCTACCACCTCCTTTCTCAACTTCACATAGGTCTAAAAACAGACTCAAGTTACTTGTAGCTAGACATCTTTGTACAATGTGTTCCAAACACCTAGAAATACATTGATGTCCCTCTCCTCTTCTCTCTCATATCCCCAATAAATATTTGTTAAATTTGTAATGCTGCTGAACTACTATCATCCTTTCATGCTACTCCATCAACCTAAAATGGGATAGGAATGACTTTTACAAAATAAAACTGATACTCAACCTTTAGAACGGGACTGACTTTCTGGGCCTGGAGGAGTTCGCCCATCAAAGTGGTCTCTGTAACGATCAAAATAAGTGTCATCCTTCCTTCTGTAATACTCTTCCATGCGCAGATAACGGTCATACACTTCTTCTCTCCTACAAAGCAAATAAATATTCACTGAAAGTTAAGTAAAAAAAGAGGAATAGCTGGGACACTGCTGGATTTTTTAAAAGCAGTCTTATTTGATCATACATAGCTCACAGTTCTCTGACAAAGCAAATGAAGAATGCAATGCCCATCAGAACTGTGTGGCTCTCTAGTAAGAGAGATATTTAGAAGGCGCAAAGGCAGAGAACATTGGACTTGGAAGTCAGGAAGATCCGAGTTCAAATCTGGATTCATACACACTAGCTATGTGATCTTGGGCAAGTCATTTAATCTGCCTCATTTTCCTCATCTGCAAAATGGGGATAATAATATCTACCTCCCAGATTGCTGTGACAATTGAATGAGATGTTTTCAATGCTTCTGGCAAACCTTAAAGCATTATTATTATCTGTGCCATAGTCTTCTTCAATAAAAAGCAGCAATATAGATGTTATTCTTCAAACTATTTTCTACAATAATAAATTCCTTCAATGAAAATAATAATTTTCACACATAAAAACAAACATGTTTTATTTCAGTCACAATGAATATTTGCTGAATGCCCACCACTATAAGGGACAGTTCCTTACAATAAGTATATTATGTAAGAAGAAATATTTTTATCCTCATCTTATTTCTGATTTGAAGAGTGTACAAAGGCATGTGTATGTTGCTCTCTTTAGGATTTATATATAGAGTAGATCTTACCAGTATCATACAAAATTGCCACATACCTATTAAAGACAGGATCTCGTGAATCCCTCACATCTTGATATCTGTCATACATAGGGTCTCGTGGGGCATCTCGAATATTACGCAGATCTCTCATATCCCTGGGATCTCTCAGCTCTCGAGGATCTCCAAGGTCCCTGAGATCTCTTATATCCCGAGGATCCCGCATGTCTCTGGCATCTCTGGGATCCCTCATATCTCTGGGATCCCGCATGTCTCTGGGATCTCTAGGGTCCCTCATGTCTCTGGGGTCCCGCATGTCTCTAGAATCCCTGGGGTCCCGCATGTCTCTAGAATCCCTGGGGTCCCGCATGTCTCTAGAATCCCTGGGGTCCCGCATGTCTCTGGCATCCCTGGGGTCCCGCATGTCTCTGGAGTCTCGGGCATCTCGGCCATTCCTGCCATCCCTGGGTTCTCTCCTTGGGCTGCCTCGAACTGGGGACCGATCCCGTCTTGCATCCCGACCATCTCCAAAACCATATGGATCCCTGTGGGGAAGGGAGCAGGAAAGTACTGTGATGAAAAAGACAGCAATGACCCTTCAACTCTTATATACCTAGTATAACCAAACTGACACCACCCAATAAAGTCTACTCTCCAAATCAGAGCAAACAGACAAGAGTAGCTAGGACACTGCTGGATTTTTTAAAGACAGTCTCCCCATTTGATCATATATAGTCCAAACAGTTCTGACAAAGCAAAGAAAAAAAATGTCCATAGGAAGGATTATATGGCTATCCAGTAAGAGCCTCACCAAGGAACTAGGAAAGGGTCAAAATGATTTTTAAAAAACTCACAATGACCAAATAATGAGTTTTTATTAAATAATATTAGGCCTAACAGGCAGATCATGAAAAACCATTTTCTTGAATGATGACTGTCTTCAGCTTTTAGAAAATTATGGTTAAAATGTCTGCCAGCACAATCAAGCTTAAATTAGGCGAAAATGGACAGCAAAGTATTAATATATCTACAAATACAGATTCTCCAGATTATTGTAAGGTGACAAACATAAATATATATACTGACATTTATAATTTATGCAGCTTTCAGGTAAAGATTTATATGGAGCACTAATCTCTATGAATTGACTAATGATATTTATCACATCACAGAGATCATTAGGCAACTCCAAAGGGTTTTTAAAAGAAGATATTTTCCCTTGGATATGCCATGACTGTCTTAAATGTAACACATCTGAGAACTTACTTCATCACCTCAAATCTATTCTCTTTTAGATTTTTCCATTTCATTGTCATTAGTTTCTCATTCACCAAGGCTCAAATTTCTGTGTGACGTTTGTCTTTCCCATTTCATATTGTTACCTAGTCTGATGACTCTTTCCTTTATGATCTCTTTCTTATCCATCTTCCCTTTGCCTCTCCTCTGCCATCAATCTACTTAAGATTATTTTTCATGGCTGCACTATTGAAACAACTTCTTAATTACTTGAATTTCCTTCTCCATTTGATTCCAGACATGAGATCAGATTAATATTCTTGAAAGATTCTACCTCCATATATACCTTTTATTTTAAAACCCCCAAATTTCTTGCCCTGATATTATGCCCTAATTTTATGAACTATTAGAAAGCTTAGATATAACCAAACAATTCTACTCACTGTTCAAACATAATGTATTCTCCCTGTGCCTTTTTGCTCAGGCTGTTTCCCTTGTCTGGGATAATCTCTACCCCCTTTCCCTTCAATGACATACTCTATTTGTTTAATTGCTATTTTTCCTTTCAAGGCCCACCTCAAAACTTACCTTCTTCTATAACCCAGTCATTACTAATGTCTTCCTCTTCTGAATTTGTATAGTAAGATGATGGTACTTAATCTTCATACCACTTATGGATGCCCTAATATGAATGCTTATATTGTCATCTTTTTATATATGAGTACTATCTTATGCAGTGGTAAGCCTCTCAAAGGCAAGAATGTCATTTCTTTCTATCCCTAACACATAATTTGGCAGTTACTTAAAAATGTTTTCTGATAACTTAATAGTTTGGCAAGTAAACTTGGAATTTCATTCCAATGACATGGACTATAAGGCAAAAGTAGCTTAAAATACCAAATGAGATTCTAAGATAACCACCGGTCATCCATATATTTTGAGATGTGCTAGTATTTCTATATTACCTGTTAATGCAAAAATAATAATGGAATATTAGGATATTTAAATGAGAAAGAGTAAACATCCATCCATCCATCCATCCATCCATCCAAAGTTTCTTGCTCCATGACAACTCTCAATCAGGCATGTTTTATCAGGCAGCTCTCACATTGTGCTGTGTGGTACTGATGAAGAACAAAATGTGGGCAAACACTCATGGCCCAGTGGGAAGAAGCAATTGCAGAGTGTTTTGAAGCCATTATGGATTGGAGGATAAGCCCACCCTGGGGAGTGTTTAAAAGCAGTCATTAGAGTTGGCAACAGCTCTAAGTGTTCCTAGCTGGCTCTCAGGACTCAGAGAGATCACTAACCTGACAGACCACAGACCACAGATACACATATCCAACACATACAGAGCCAGCCAGCCAGCCAGCCAGCCAAACAATCAGGTTTAAGTCTGAAAAATCCCTGGGGGAAGGGAAAGATTTTCATGTTTTCACAGTACAATTGCAAATAACTTTAGAAAGAAGAAAAAAATTTCATGTTAAAATTTCTTTATCTTGATTTCAAGGAAATGCCTCACTTACCTGTTAGGTCTCCCTCTCTGGAGGCTGATTTTTAGCCTAGATTCCCAAATAATGGGTTCAAGCTTCCAGTTTATGACAGATAAGACCACCCCTTAGTACAAGAGCTTTTTAAAGTCCATCTGAAACAACCCTCTAATGCTTGCCTCAATTATTTGCTGAGTAAAAAGGTAGAAAAGTTAATAGTCACAGCAGAAAGATAGGAAAAAGGAAAAGGAATAGTAGGGGGTAATGGAAAGGAAGATATTACTCTAAAATGAAAAGGCAAATAATTTTCTTTCCTTGGAAGATGAGTAGCATGTAAGATTGCTCTTTGTATGGAGACAAGAACGCTTTAGGTTCACTTTAAAACCCAAATAAAAAACCCAATCCAGAACAAAATGGCCCCTGCTGCCACCCCCTACATTTTACTCAAAACAAGAACATTGGTAACAATAAGAAAACTACAATGTGAAAGATTCAAAATGCCACCAGAATAAAATCTTCTGTGTGTGAGACTTGACTTTAGATAACAAGTGGTTCAAAAACAGGTTTCTTAAGCATAATAAGGTTCACAACATCATCCCATGACACTAGAGGTGTTTCAGTAAAAGAAATAAAGCATCACCTCTTCAGGTACCAGTTTATTAGAGGCTAAAGAGAGACCGTGATTACAATTGAAACCTACAGACCAGATATAGGCAGGTTAAAAAAAAGCACTTTCAAAATAATTCCCCCAATTCCCTACTACTCAAAAGAAAACAAACACTTTTTACCCAAGGGGAGCGGTTATGTCCATCATGGAAGACTGAGATGGATATGAGAAATCCAAGCTGCCAGTCTAAGCTGTCCCTTTTTGAAGTGGTAGGTATTTTCCATTCCATTTTGCATTTTCCATTCAGGTGCCTAAAGGGCCAGAATAGCACTGAGTGATGAATCTGGGAATACTGTATGGATCTTTTTTGTTGTTGTTGAGAAATGAATTGATGCGATAAAGTCTTATGTATCATATCCAAAACAGTTGGGTTTCTAGTTCTTCATTCTTTTGAAAGGAGGGAAAAAGGCCGGAGCCAATGTCTTCTTTATTACTTTTTACTGCTTACCATCTTATATCATATGTTCCTTTGCTTTGGAAAACTAGTTTTTCCTTCCCTGTTCTTCTCCCGAGAGAATTTTCCATCTGTTATTCGAGTTTCTGCTCCATCACATATAAATGAATTTCCAGAATGGTTGTCTTCTGTGTGAAAGCTTGGTTATTTGCCACAATGTTGCATGGCTCTATTAGAATACAAATATATACATGATTTGAGCAAAGGGAACATGATTTGTTTTTTCTCCTAAGTTCCCTCCCATGTTGCAGATCAAGTCACAAGTATGCTGGTTTTCTCTCTGGGGAGAAAACTATGTCTTCCTCCAGGCAGTAATTTAAAATATTTTGTTCTCTCAGCTGGATTCATCATTTCAGATATAGATGGAATTCACTGAAGATTGATTGCTTTATCAAAGTATTACAGGACAGAGGACGACACACCAGAAGTAAAGAAACATGAAGACTACCTATAGATGTGGCTGCCTCACATCAAGGAGCTGGTGGTAATAAAACACAGCAAGAGCTTCATCAGCTGGTGCTCTGTGAAAAATAACTTCAAGAGCTCCATGATTCTTGATGATGGATGGATTCAACATGTTTTCCAAAAGTGAAGTGAGATGAAGTGGTAGAAAGAAAAAAATACATAATATTAAGGATAACTTTCTTCAGATCATAATGAAAATGCTTGAGAAATATGGAGGATTCCTGGTGTTAATAAAGTCCTTGCTTTTGCTTTGCATTTTCAGGGAGTTAGCGCTTAATCCTTGGAGTTTAGCATCACTTTTTGACACCTTATCACTCATGATAAAATGTGCTAAATCCCAAATGGGAACCAAATGGCCTAGATCTGTAAGAGCCCAATGATTCAGTGATGACTGGGCTCTGACTTTAATTTATTCCAAAGCAGAATCCCTCATATAGAGTGCAATCATCTGAAGTTGTACCTTCCCAGTCCAGATGATTAGAACACACCTCGACAAAGGGCAATATGTACCTATGACTCACTCAGGAAATATTAATAAAAAGACAAGCTAGCAGATGTCCAGCCCACCTTAGACATTTTAAGCGGCGACAATCCTGCGAAAACTTTTGTAATTACCGAAGTCACTTTTATCATTTTCAAGAAAACAACATTACAAAAAAAGATGCTTTGACACAAATATAATTTTCTTACTAAAAATGAAAAAGAATTCAGGCCCAACCTAAAGAAGTACTCTTGTTCAGCAGAAGAAGCAAATGGCACACCATTTATATTATGGTAGAAATTAGTAAACAAGGAGAAGGAATCCTGAGGCACATAAAATCTATGTGAGCATTAATTCTACCCATTAATATTTCAATGTCTTCAGTGATGACTTGGCTTTGGTTGGAAGACGACATTTGAAGCAGGGATGGTACCTGATACTCACCTCCAAGAGAAGTGAAAAAATCCTTTACAAGACTAACCACACACTAGAAATATTACTATAAAGTTCTATCCAGAACTTTCATCTTAGAAATAATCACAAAAATACTGACTCAATTATTCAGAAGTTCTGTTTTGAATATATTATTTTATCTGTTTAGCTTTAGGGACCATATCATTAATTATAAGAGAAGCTTTATTCTTTCATATTAGCATTCACTTTTTCTTTTTAGATATGTTCAGAAAGGATTTTGGTGAATAAACATATTCCTTTTTTTTTTTCCCCCAGCAAATCAGCATGACTATTTAAAAATGCATCATGTTATGACAGCCTGCTGGGAAACCCAGTGAGCAACATATTACCAAGAGGAAGACTGATTCTTAATGGAATCTGAATTAGCCCAGTTGTCCCTACTGTTTACTGTAATAAAACAGCAGGCTAATTCCTACTGTTATGTCACCCTCCAAAACTCATCTAAAACTCATTTCTTAGGAAGGTGACATTAGGAAAAATATAGTGGTGATCTACATGGATGAACTCTTATTTTGGTAAGAGCAGTAGGGTTCATTTTAAAAGGCAATTTCTAAATAACATTGCTTATGTTTTTGGTTAGATAAAATGTCGATAAGATATAAAATTATTTCCCCTCTACTTTGGCACATTTAAAATGAGGACAAAACATCTGTAGGTAGGGAGTCATATCTCCCTGTGACACAAGGTGAATACTCTTTGCAGTGTAATCAGTGATATTAAAAGGAGGAAAGCGCATTTCCTCCATAAGCCACTCAGGTCAAAGAACTTAAATTGTACCAATTAGCATTTCTTAAAAAATGGATAAATATCATATCCACTTTCAATTTCTAACAACCACATACTCAGCTTCCTGCTGAATTCTTTAGTTTTACCATATACAGATAGGATATATTGTACATCCACTAGTATGCCAGAGAAAAACAAAAAACACAGGCCTATTTCCCATGTTTAGTTGTGCTATGAAATACAGCAGGAAGTACAGATGTGCCCACCTAACATGTGCAGCACAACTGCAGAGAGGTATGAAGTAAAGAGAATAGATATGAATTGAATTTACTGATGTTCGGCTGAAGTTTTGCAGGGTCTCAGAATGCCTAATACTTGTGCTCCCTAAAATACACAGAAAGGCTATATAGTATAGGCCTCTGATTCATTCATTCACAAGCATTTGCTAAGTGCCTTTACGTACTAGATGACTCAATGCACTGGCGATATAAAGACAAGAATAAAAAAGTTTTTGTTTTCAAGGAACTTACATTGAATGGAAGTAACTAAGACAGAACAATAAAAATATATACAAAGTAATTCCTAAGGGAGACACTAGCAATTTGGGATAAGGGTAAGTTTCTTAAAGAGGAGGACTCTTAGTTGAGTTTTGAAGGAAGCTAGAAATTCAACAAAATAGAGTTGAGAAAGGAATGCATTCATTCTTGACAAAGAGAACTATCTTTACAAAAGCATAGGAACAGGTCTATACTATATAAGGGTAACCAAGCAGGTTATATTGACCAGAAGATAGGAGTGTATAAAGGCTAAAGCTATGCTATGAAGGATTTTAATGTTAAGTAATATAATTTTTTTTTTTTCAGCCTAGAAGGGAGTTGGAACCATTGGAGCTTCTCTTGAATAGGATACTGACATGGCCTAACTTGTGCTTTAAGAACATCACTTTGGTAGCAGAGGGCAGATTGGAAAAGGGAGAGAATAAAGATTGGGAGATCAATTAGGAGACTACTGTAATAGTTCAGGGGAGAGGGGACAGGGAGCTGAACTAGGTTGGTATTTCCATGCTTGAAGAGAAATGGGAGAGAACAGGAGAAATGCAAGTGAAGTTAAGGATAAAAAATTTACCAGAAATGGCAACAGCATGGCTGCGAGTCAAGTAAATAAGAAGACAATGAGTTTGAGGAATCTAACTAAATAGATGATGACACTATCAATAGATATAGAGTAGCTAAGAAGAGGGAAGGCTATGTGGGGAAAAAAGTAATGTGTTGTTTTAGACCTGGAGTTAGAGATACCTTTGGGATATCTAGCTGGAGATTTCAAAAAAAGAATTGGTGTAGGACCAAAGTTCAGAAGAGATTGGATATACAGATATGAGATATGGATATATAGATATATAGCTTCCTTGAATTCATGGGAGCTCAAGAGATTGCCAAGAGAATGAAGTAGACTCAGGAAAGTGCCCTGGGGTACAGAAAAACACAAGACATAGGACACAAAGATTCATCAAAGAGACTGAGAATAAGCAGTTTACAAGGAGGAGAACTAGGAGAGGGTATTGTCACAAAATTTATGGACAAGTAAGAGTGTGTATGTAGATTAATGATGAAGAGAAGTTAAAAAGGTTAAGAACTAAAAACTATTGGATGTTGCTAATTAAAATTGGCAACTTTAAGGGACAAATTTCCTTTAATTGATGGGATCAGAAGTTCCATTATAACAAGTTGAGAGGTATAAGCTAAGAAAATAGACACAAAGAATAAAGCCAGGTTTTGTTTTTTTAAAATAGAACTCTGACTATAAAAAGAAGAGATATAGGATGATAGTTTGAGGAGATGGTAGGGATTAAACAAAGGTCTTTTTAAAGGGACATAAACATACAAGGAGAAACTGAAGTTCAGGAAGACAGGATGATAGAAGCAAGCTCCATGGGAAGGAAAAGGATGAGATCAAGAATAGAAATAGAAGAGTTAGCATTTGTTAGGAAAAAAAATGGAAGAACAAAAGAAGAGAGTAGGAAAAGATACTGAGATGACTTGGAATGTAGAGCTGAGCTGAGGTAAAAGCTTGCAACAGATGTACTAACTTTTTTGAAGTATTTGTCAAAGTCCTCTGTTGATGAGAAGGCTTTTTTTGGGAGAGGGAGGGAATTTTGTAGGTCGTTTGAGGAGACTAAGATAAGTATGAAACTGACTATGTGAGGAGTAGAAAAGAGTAAGAAGACTGATGTACATTGCAAAGGTCCAGTTGAGACTAGATACTATAAATTTGAAGTAGACCCATCCAGCAGTTTTATGATTTCATCATTATTCAGCAGTAAGGAGAGAAGGTAGATGATGGGGATAATCTTAAATTGGATTAGTAGAAGAAGGATAAAGAGAAAAAGTAAAGTAACCAAAATGAATTGGCTAACTATAGGGTCAAGAGTTTTAAACCAGGAAAGGTCAACAAGGCTAGTTAAAGAGTCTAGGAAAAAAGGGATGGAGTGGTTCTAGCTGATGGAGAATAGGTTTAAGACACAGGGAGAGATGGAAGGATAGGCAATTCTGACCAGACAAAAGAAAATCAGTGATAATGATAGAGGCATTGAAATACTTTTGAGTGGTGACAATATCAAGGATAAGACCACTCTTTGTGTGGCCACAATGCAGTGAAGGTATCTGAAGAAGTGAGATTAACCATACCAATATATCTACCCAGATGTGTAGTATAATCAAGAGTACTTGCTAACACTCTACAATCAACTCACAAGGGGATACAAAAGTATTTGACAGCAATATGGTTGTACTTACAATGTCACTTTATTTTGCAGCACCATCAAATTTGAAAAAGACTTGAACACTGAAGCATAATCATACATTCAGAGCATGTCTGAAATGTGCAGCAGGGGGACATAACAAAAATCTATCAATGTACTCCATATCTGACACTGGCATGACAAGCATAAGCACATACAAAACCAGAGTAACTGAACATAGAACTTTCTACCCCCAAATGGTATATTCAATTTAAGTGTTCAGTTACGCTAAGGTACACAAAGTAGTGTGTTGTTAACTGGACAGACAAGGATACAGTGTATCCTTTCCTATATTAAAATCCTAATAGTATTCAGTTTACTATAGTAAACTTGTATTTTAGCTTAGATCCAAAGCCAAAAATCTGTATCCAGTATCTTTGGAGCCACCAGGCACGAATATATCTGCAATCCACAACAAAACTGAAAATACAGCCTACACTTGTGAGCTGTAGAGGCAGAGAGGATACAATATATCCTTCTCTGGTGGAAGGATAACAAAATTAAAGTTTCTCCTTTTGACAAAGATAGAACATATGCTTATTTCCTGAAGAGTCACATCAAGACCATATCTTTTGTATGTACTTAGTGGAGAAAGAGTAGGGAATATGCCCTGCAATTCCAAAAGAAGGTTTGACAGGATTGGTGGTTTTCATTTCCAAGTTGGTAACCCAAATGTGCATGAAAAAAAGATGCGTGACACAGGGACAGCACCCTCTTAAGCCATGCTTTTCATAAAACCAGTCTGTACTGGCAGCCTTTAAGAATGAAGAGATGAAACAGTGATAACTGTGCAGCAAGGCAGCATGGGACACACTGAAGACCTCAAGCAATCCTTACAAATGCAGAGGTTTTCCAGTGATACATGAGCCAGGGACAAACAGGAGTTTGTCCTCTTCAAATCCCGCGCAACATTGGTTGCACGATGAACTTCGCTGCTGGGTTTGGCACCGGACACACAAAGCTTCCTCTGCATCTCCTGATGTTTAAAAAAAGCAGCAAGACCCTTCACACATGGTTCATGTTCTTATCGTTCACTTGAGCGCCTCTGATTTGTTGGGGGGAAAGGGAAGAAGAGACACTTGGTGGATGAAGTTTGGCTTAACTCCCCAAAGCCCGACTCTCCCAGGGTAATTCGCTGCTTCAGGGTACTTTACCTTCGTGCTGGGCTGGGTCTTGCTGGAGCCGTATTCATATTTCTTCTTTCCGCTGCCTTATTAATATCTGAAAGGAATAATCAACCCATCTGTTCAATGCTATGGAATAAAAACAAGATCATCAGCACATTTCAAATGAGAGCAACAACAAAAAAATACAATTGCCAAACAGATGGTGCAAGAAAAATCCATTCAGCAAAGACACATTGTCACTTGGGCAATTTTTATTAAGGCAGTACAATGTTATTATGACTTGTTAAGGAATAGCCCTCAGTTTACAATAAATACAAATATTGGGCAAAAAGGATTCTTTAATGACTAATACTGCGGCAAGTCTTGAAATCACAATTCCTGAAGGGTAGAATTTAACCCCCTTCACCAGCCCTTGTGTGAACTGGCTTTAGGGGCCTTTGAAGTTTTTAATAGGGTAAAAAAGAACAAAGGGCTAGGCAATATTTTTTTGTTACCAAGAAATGATGGTTAACCAGAATCAGCTCAAAACTTATGTTTTAGAAGGCAAGCAAGCCCAGCTTTACCAGGCAATTCTCACATTTTTTATGCTGCCTTACATTGAATAGAAATTCCCATAATGAAATAGTAGAATTGTAGTTGGTTGGTCTAACTGCCAAATGGAATATTACTTCAACCTTCTAAAATTCAACACCCTTTACAGTCAAAAATGAATTTTCAAGGGCCCAGATGCAGGACTTGCTTCCAACTCAAGTACATTTGGTCTATTAGACCCAAGTATTGTAATTAATACTATCAATTATAATAGTGAAATTATGTGCTCCTTTAAATAAGTTTCCATCAGAAGAACTTTGCACACACAGTACATAAAGTACAAAAGATAGACTAACATGGAATCATGAAGTTAAAGACACACTATCATGGTTAGCCAAAAACTGCTTGGCAACATATGGATAATGTAATAGTGGAGAAAGCTGAGAATTGATGATGTACCAGAAGATCTGTATCTGATAAAGCTGTCGTGAAACTCAGTTTACTTATATCCAGGATAACTAGCTGGCTTAAAAATGTCAATCATGTGAGAAAATTGTTTTCCTTAATCCAAATGGAGACAATTAAAAGTATATTATCAAATATTTTTAAGCATTCACAAAGCTACGATGCTTAAAAATGATTAGATTTAGAAAAAAAATTTCTATTCAAATATTTGAATTGAAACTACTATCCCATAAAGTAATTAATTTTGTCTTGTGCTAAGTCAATTCAATATACATTATTTTAATTTGAGCTTCAAGTAAGAATAATTTATTTACTATTTTAAATGAGGAAGCTTTCTCCACAAAATCTTGAAAAACGATCAATAGCCCTTTGATTAAAAAAAAAACAAAATTGAGGACAATAGAAAAACTGAACAGAAACACATTTCACCAAAATAGAAGGTAGGTTTTTTTATTTAACATGGCCTGGTTGTAATTATTACTTTTTTTTTTTTTAAAATACAGGATACATTTTCTCAATAGTTCTGAGGCAATGATAACTCTGGACCATGCCTCTACAAACTATAATCTGCAGCTTATATATATATATTTTTATTTTCTAACTCTTTTATTTTAGATTTGAATATTCTTACATTCTTTTTAGCTGTCAGGAACAATGGTCTAAAAGATGGGGAGGTTTGTCTGTTCAATCATTTTGTATAGTATAGCATAGTGTCTAATTCAGATAGAAATCTAATCATTTTCCTCATCATTTCACCAATTTTAAAAGTATTTCAGCAATTGTGAAAGCATGAATAAAAACTATAAAATCAGGGCTATATTTTACTGTAGGCACCTAAAATTTTTGGATTAGATGAATATTTAGGTGATGAGATGATAAACATAATGCTAATATTTGCTTTCCATTGGTTTATAGGTACTTCTATTCACTCTAGAAATGCTATCTATTTGCCAATTTTAGAGTAATAACGATACCAATTTCAGAACTATACAGGATCATAAAATCTGAGCTGGAAGATATCTTTAGGGATATCTGATCCAAACCCTTACCTATCACCTAACTATTGAGAAAACATATCCAATATAGAAATTCTCGATGAATAGCTATCCAGCCTCTGAACATTTCCAGTGGCTCCAACTTGTTAAATCCCTCCACCCTCCATTTCTGGCCCATTAGGACAGTTGCCCACCACTCACCTATCCCTACCTTATATTCGGAAAGCAATTTTCCTTTCCTGAGTGGCTCCTGGGACTTCCTAGGATCTTCTGTACCAGTAGACTTGTTTGTGCACAGAGCACCTACAGGGTGCAACACCATTGTTGAAAGGTAGGGCCAAGGGACAGGGATGAGAACTGCTGTTTTATAGGCAGACACATAGAAGTTCAGAAGGAGTCAACAGAGCTCAAGTCTGGGAGTCAGGAGACCTGTATTCTGGCTGGAACTTCTACCAACCAGATGTATGGAACATTGCCCACTGCCCACTGTTGTTGGGTAGGGGGAAAAATGGAAAGAAGTGTGTTATATACCTAAATGCAAAAGTATCTCTAGTGAGAATGAAATAATATTTTGAAGTATGCTAAAATTAAAAAAAAATTAATGTCTAAAGTCAAATATTTGAGTGTTTCTACAATGTTTTGTACCTTTAAATCACTTGAACAATAATTTACCTTTGAGTGTGAGTGTGAATTTTTAAACATTTTCTTTTACATGAAAAGGCAATATCCTAGGTAGTAAACAAATGCCAACCCACTTTCCTTCCCTGGGCCTCAGTTTCCTCATCTGCAAAACAAAGGGATTAGACTAGATGGTTTAAAGTTTCCTTTCCACGTTAGGGTACTATGACTTAGCCTCAAATCAATTTGGCTGATATGATTTAATAATATTTGTTTCTCCTACAAAATCTTTAAAATAACTTTTCATAATTCATTGTTGGAATCATAGATAGCCTTTTAAAAGCAGCATACTAAGTCTTTAAAGTTAGGCACTCCAATTTAAGATTTTCTGTTCTTTGAATAGTTTATTTTTCATTCAAATCTTGGCAGAATAGGAAATTTTACCAAGAGCAGGAAACTATACTAATTTTTTATCTAGAAAGGACAAGATTTAAACAAATAAAAAAAGATCTTATTTCTATCCAGTTGGATTGGCATCCTTTTTTTTTTTTTTTTTTTAAAGGTGATGTTAAGAGCAGTGATCTACAGTTAGGAATAAAAAAAATTTCACTGAATTTTTAGATAATCTGAAGATTTTTAAGTGGAAGAAGAATGAATAAGTTATTAAAAGCAAAATTCAGTTCAAGAGACTGCAAAATGATTTGATTCCATTCCCAAAATGTCTCTCTTATACTGGCTCTGTAATTCCAAAGGTTCACTAAAAAGATTTCCTTTCAAAATGTAAATACTTCTGGGATTAATTAAAGGGTTTTGATATGAATTACTTTAATCAAATATCTTCAATTTCAACATCTATCTAGTTTAATATAAGGGAGGGGGGAGCAATAAGAGAGGAAGGAAGTTATTACTTTGAAGTACTTACAGAAAGAGCAAAGGATAGTGGGGTATGTCAAAGATTAGCATGAAGAGATTGGGCAAACTATGCCTAGAAAGAAGAGGGAGAATTCTATCTTTTCTCCTCTACTTTAATCCTGTCACTGTCTCCAGAATATGCGGGCTGCCTTTTTCTTCCTAACAAACTCAAATGTTAATTTCCACATTTTATTAAGTGGTCTGACAATATTGTTGTTCAGTCATTTCCAATCATGCCTGCCTTTGTGATCCCATTTGAGATTTTTCTTGGCAAAGATATTGGAATGGTTTATCATCTCCTTGTCCAGCTCATTTTACAGATGAGGAAACTGAGGCAAATTGGATTAAGTGATTTGCCCAGGATCACACAGCTAAGAGTTTGAGGCCAGATATGAAGTCAAGAAGATAAGTCTTCCTCACCTCAGAACTGGCACTCTATGCACTGTGCCACCTATTACCACTCAAAACCATGATATTTGAAGGCGCAGTCTTAGATTAAAAACATATCTATTTCCAGATGACTTTTTGAAAATTGAAGTAAAATGTTTTTTAAAAGAGAAAATATACCAATTTAAGGAATGTTGCATAAAAATATAAAATATAAAATAATTTGAAAGATCAATTGAACAGGAACAAATTGAATGCTTACACTCCACAAAAGAGATTCATTATTACTATAGTTTTATTTTTGACTAATATTTTAGATAAATATCAAAGTTGCCTCTAGATAAATTTGTATGTGAAAAATGTATATCACATGAAGTAGTAAGTACACGAGCTGCTTACCTTACCTATCCCAGTTGCCTTTAAGAAAGGCAACCCTTCTTCCCCTCCAAAATCTGGACCTCTTCACACGGCATGAATCCCTAAGCAATGCAACAACACACTGAGGACTAGAATTATTAGTAGCACTGTGAGCCTAGGAATCAATACCCAGGGACAGTACCACCACCTACCCATTATAACATGATATAAATAGTGCAATTATAAAACTACCTTCAAAAGACTCATGAGAAAAGAAATCTTAGTCATCAGAAATTATTCAATACAGATAAGGTGATGAGAAAGATGTCACTATATGGCACTTAAGAAAAATATATGTCATGAAAGTGACTGTCACAGCTTTTGAGCTCCCAAATAAAGGAGGGGGGAAGAGAGCAAGAAATGACAACCCAACACTACCACTTTCCTTCTGTTTCTTTTTCCAGAAAATAGATCTGGTTCATTCTGTAACTAGATATCTCAGTTCAATGTATTGTATAATCTCATCAAGCAAATCTTCCTTCCCTTTTTAAACCAGTTCATTATGCTCAGCATAGTACCTGGCATACTAAATCTCATATAAATGTTAATTATTAACTACCACTACTACTGCTGTTATTGCTGCTGCTACCACCACCATCATCAACCACCACTTGTATGGATTTCTTTATATTTGAAAAACTCCAGCAAAAAGGATTCAATAATTTTATTTGCTTTTCTTATACAAAAGAATATACCTATTTGCAAATGGAAAAAAGTAACATCATTCTTGGAAAAAGGAATGAAAAAAAAAAAGTACTCTTTATTAATCCTAAGAGGGCTTAGGGAATAATGATCTGTCTGGATTGTACAATGATAACCAGTTCCAATATCTAGATTCATAGGGACTCCACTATCAAAACAGAGTAGAATCCATATTATTTAGTTAAATCTACATACAATCTCTATTGTCCCATTATAAAATTCCTCAGTCCCTTTCTTTGTTATTGATATTTTATTGATCTAAGCAATTAATCTAAAAACTTTTATTAGCTATTATTAAACTGTCCTGTCTTCCAAATGAAAACAGTGTTGAACAGAGAATGAGTACACCTAGTATCCATGATTTTGTTTTAAGTTATTTACCTTACTTCTTCAATTGGTTAAGTTATTTAACTTAATATTTCAATTGATCTTTCAAATTATTTTGCATTTTATTCTATGTGGCACTCCTTGAATTGGTATGTTTTTTCTTTAAAAAATTTTTTTTACTTCAATTTTCAAACAGATACATATTTAATCCAAAACTCTTCACCTTTAACATATAAGGTAAATAACTTAGTCTTCAAGCTATTTTATGTCATTGTACCTTGCTTTTTTCAATCAGAAAAAAGTAGATAACGTGATCTATTCCACCTTATAGCATAAATAATTAGATAAAAACAATGACATTGTAAGTCTTCACTACTTTGGAAAAATAAAGAAGGCCAATCTAAATGAGAAAAATACCTAATATTAAATATATATAATTTTATTAAAATATTCAGTAGCTGAAATGGGAAAACAAATTATATTTGGGTTAAGTAGGAGTCCTTAGGGGAACTATGTAGAATAATTTATAATTAACGTATCAGTAGTCTGTAAAAAAAGTGTTACAGAAGAATACTAAATTTGCAGTAAGAGGACTTGAGTGACCGTAGGCATGTCATTTCAGTATTGTGGGACTCAGCTTTCTCATTTATAAGGAAGCTAGATGAGAGAACCTCTAAAATTCCTTCTAGTTCTAAATTCATAATCCTTCAGTATACACACACATGCCTCCAAATGGTGGGATAGCTTATTTTTTTAATAAGCAAACTATACGCCATATGCAATCTTTTATTCTATTTTCTCAGTAAACTTTTTTCAGTTTCACAAAACCTCCATATAAACATATATCCAGAATTAATGAGGCCAAATTAATTTTTGTAATATGTATTACTGTATGTGTTAAGAAGTAAGAATACTTTCAATCAAAGAATTGTTATTAGTGTCCTTGATAGAAAATAAGTTCACACAAGGGGAAAGAAAGACAGGTCTGGTGGATATGGGGCATAAAAGAATTCTCTACCTTTAATAATGGAGTTCAGAGGTTTTCTCTCAAAGATATTAAGAAGTTCAATTATTCATCTATCATATCAGACTATTCCGGAAAAAAAAAAAGGTAAAATGTTATTGATACTTAGCTTTCATTCTATGGGCAGCTAGATGATGCAATGAAGAGAGTGCTGGGCCAGAAGTCAGGAAGACCCAGTTTCCTGAATTCAAATTGGGTCTCAGACAACTTACTTAGCTCTGTGATCCTGAACAAGTCACTTAACCCAGTCTGCCTCAGTTTCCTCATCTGTAAAATGAGCTAGAGAAGGAGATAGCAAACCACTCCAGTATCTTTGCCAAGAAAACCACAAATGGAATCATGAAGAGTCAAACCCAACTGAAAAATGACACAACAGCTTTCATTCTTTAATTCTGTCAAACACTATTTTAGGAAAATTATTTCCATCCCCTCTGTGTATAATAGTAATTACAGAAGTCATTAAATTAAATTTCAATAAAAATCAAAGTTCTTAGAATAATATAGACAACAGAGTCCACTATCTACAAAGATAGTGGAAACACATACTATACAGGGTGAAAGAAGTGAATTTAAGCTATAGCGTTCTAATCATGGTAGTGTTCTAAAAAGGTCTGTGATTACTAATTCTATTCAATACCATCTGATGGATTTTCAAAGTATTCTTTGGCTATGCATTAAAATTTAAAGTTTCCTTTTCTGACATTCCAGTCACAAAATAAAATAATAACTGATCTATCCACATTTGATATTATGTCTTCCAAGTTTTTGTGACACTTTGGGGACAAATTGACAACTAACCTTTTCTAAATTTCACAAATCAGAATTGTCAATAGGGTTTGGTTGCTGAGATTGGAACTCTTCTTTCTCCTTTGAGACATTTTTTCTTTCAGATCCAAATGCAATTCTTCACAAAAATATGGATATGTGTATCACTTCATATTCACACCAATAGAAGGAAAATAGGAGTAAATCTAAAGTTAATGAGCCTGGAGACTTTCTTTTTAATCTAAGAAAGTGAAAGCAGTCAAAAGCTAAAGCTAGAAGATGAGACAGTTGAATTTAAAGATGAAATAAAATGCCCAAAAGGAAATTTTGATTATATTGGAGAAACTACTTCTAACTGTATAGTTTCTTTTATTGCCCCTTCCTTTTTAAAGATATAGGGATTTCAAGACTTCTAACTACCATAAAATTATTAAACAAACAAGATTTTTTTTTTTTGCTCAAAACCCAGTGACACAAATTCATGCATGAACAGAACTGCAATTATAAATCAGAAACCTGGCACACAAAGATTAAGTATTGTTACAATTATAAAATTATAATCCACTACACATCTACTTCTATTGTTACAATTATAACAATTTACTGCCTATATTTCAATTATTTTCTTGTGTAGACTTACATCTTGAACTCAGTGTGAACTTTCCTTGAGTACACACAAGAAACCATAAAACAGCAGATTAATATGGCATCAAGGCAATGTACTCATCATTTTAGGAGTCTCGGTGTCTGTCCTTATTTGTTATAGGGAAACACAAATGGGACTTAGATCAAGAGAAAAAAGAAATAACATCCTTATTTGGATTAAACAAAACCATGAGTTTTAGCAACAAAAGTTACTGTAACTATTTAATAATAAATTATAAATTTCTCTTACAAAACCTACATTCTCTCTTAAGACAGCTCCCCCCCCCTTTTTTTTTGGTTAAAGCAACACAATTTTCTGAACACAAGTGATTTTAAAGAATAAATTTTCTAACGTCAATTCTACTTTTAACATATAAATGACCTAATTCTACTTGGGCACAAAAATTATCTTCCTCAAAAGGCAAACTTTTGTACAGTTCTCAACAAAACATTACTCTTGATTTCTAAGTTCAAACTAGTCTTAAGAAAAACAATTAATTTCACATTTAAATTAACTTTGCTTTTTCCTTGCTAAGACATATTTTTAAAAACAGGTACTAGGGCAGTGGGGCAGCTCCATGGTGCAGTGGATAAAGCACCAGCCCTGAAGTCAGGAGGACCCCAGTTCAAATCTGGTCTCAGACACTTAAAACCTCCTAGCGGTGTAAGCCTGGGCAAGTCACTTAACTCAAATTGCCTCAGGGGAAAAAAAATCAGGTGTCATGTTAGTGCAGGTCAAAAGACATTAAGCTTTATAGAAAGCAAAGCTTTAAAAGGCAGGGTAAGAAAAACATCCTTAAATTTTAGTAGAATTTCAACTCTCTGGGGACAATTATTTCTTCAATGTAAAGAGAATATGGTTGACCCATTCAATTTATTTACTTAGCAGAAAAGGGGAAAAAATGACAATGTTCGAGAGCATTTATTTATGGTAGTAATCAAATTATCTGAAAAGCAGCAGGCATGGTGTCATTATATATCCTGCTATCATTCTGTTTAGTATTCCCCTATTTGTTTCTTTTTCAGAAAGTGCCTCTATCCCTTCATTAGTACCATTCATAATGAATGTAGAATCTTTTTTTTTTTTGGAGGGGAGAGGTGGTAATTATTCTTTTAAAAGTCAATAATTCACTTAATTTCATTCCAGATAGTTTACGTTCTGGTAAACTTATTTCACAGGTCAAACCTTTTACTCACACTTATGTGACACTGACATTTGAAAGCCATGAGGTTAAAATCCTCTTCATTAGTGAATCATGTGAGTTTTCTATTTTGGGACAGTTATTTTATTTTTTCGTAATAAGAGTCAAATGTAAGTGAGCAACATTAAGTAAAAGGAAAACAAATATTAAATATCTTCTCACGACTTGCTTTTCTTAAAAGTAAAATTTTATTTATTATTTACTAACTGGGTCTCAGAAATGCACTGCCATCTGCAGGCCAATAAGGTAACGATTTTTTTTGAAAAAGGAAGACTCAAACATCCAATTTTTTTTTTTTTTTTTTTCCCGGTGGGAAGGATATATCAGTAATTCCCAAATCCCTGTCCAAAGATGACTCCTTCCACAAAGTTCTGAAACTGCTTCAATGAAATCAAAGTTGTATTTCCCTTCACAAAAGAAATCTGTTTAGAAACATGGAGTTGACTTTGTTCTTATATAGTTTTATATTAAAACCATATATTACCTCAAAAAAATACGGAAAAAATATGAGAGCCCTAGAACAACCCAAGAATTTTCTATATCAACAATTCCCTTTAAATAACTTCAACAGTGCCTGTTAGAAAATATACGTGAAAATAAAGAGATTTTGGATGACCTCTGACATTCCCTCAATCTCTACCAACAGTTTGAAAAACTAGAAAAACAATATGAAAAAACTAGACACATTAAATGGCTTCAACAAATAGGTTTTTATAAACATGCAACATTGAACATTGCTTCTCTAGGAGGGTCATTTCCATTAGAAGTTACAAACTTGGTTTTGGACTTCATGTTTTAAGAATGTATTAAACTTTAAAGAAAATCCCAAGGATGAGAGAATGGGGAAAGGGATGATGCAGAAACCAGATTTAAGGAAACCATCCTGTTTATATACCAACAAAGAGACAAGTGAGATATTTCATCCGAGTAAACAAGGATTGAGTTTCAGTGTTTCTGAACGTCATGTTTTCACGCCACAGATTGACTTAGGCAGCAAGTGTCATCATTTGTTTCCCAAGTTCAAAAAGCAAAAGCTCTTTCCGTCAGCTTTCGTAGAAGGGTCTTTTTTAGAAACCACCAGGCTGCTCTTTTAGTTAACAGTAAACCACCCTAACAAGGTATACTCTTGCGACCTAGTCTCTGCTGTCCTTTGGGAACCAGAGTGATCGCTAACAAGCCAGTAACGACAATGTTGAACGCAGATGAAACCGTGAGGTACTAATTACAAGGCACCAGACATCTCTGGGCGCTTCAAGCAGAACACCGAGGCGCTCCGGGGTAAACTACGGCACGCGACACTAGAAGAGGCCCAAGGCAACAGCTCCGGGGCAAAGCAGGAGCCAGAAGCAGGGCGGCGGGGGAAGGGTTAGTCAATCTTCAAACTCCAAGCTTTGGGCTTCCGAAGCTTGGGAACATCCCATCATTTTCCGGTATAGTCCCGCACCGGGACGATTCGGGGACGGCCAGAAGGCCTTAGGTTGGACGACTCGCGGAGGTGGGGTGGGGACAGACGCGCGCTGACGACGGAGGGAACGCGCTCCTTCCAACCTTTCAGACACTTCAGGTCTCGCCCCGGTGCGGCGCGCGCCACGCTGCCGGGGGGCGGAGGGAAAAGAGCCGGGAGGAGAGCGCGAGGCGACGCGAAGGGAAGGAGCAGACAGCGCGCGGGCGCGCACGAGGCCAATGAGGACCGAGGATCGAGGACCGAAGACCGAAAGGGGGGCCCCGGGTTTGGAGCGAGCGAGCGGGGACGGGGAAGGGGAGACGCGCGCCGAACAGGCTCCTTTCTCCCTTCACCTCATCCTCCCATCCTAGCCTTGCCATCCGATTAGCCGGTATCCCGTAGACCCCAGCTGACAAGCACCTGGTTTCTGCCCCATCCCCGTCACTCACCGCTACCAGAGTAGTGGGCCTTCCCCAGCCGTTCTTTTCCTCAAGGGGCAGCCACCGCCTCCACGGCTGCCGTCATATACGCCTAGGCCGCTGGGGCCTCCTCCTTCGTTTCCGTAGCCGTCCGTCGTAGGACAAAGGCGCCACCAACCGACCGGCGCGGGCACGAGAGAATGGCGGCCCAGGCGGAAAGTGGGGTGGGAGGCGGAGGGGCAGGGGGAAGGGGACGAAGGCCCGGGGACCGCGCACGTAATGGATGCGCGGCAATGTCGCGAGAGAACGCCGGTTTACGGCAGGTCGAGTAGAAAGCACCGAGGGCTATCGGCCCCGCCCCCTCCCTGTCTATAAGTTGGAGGGGTGGGAGGGTGGTTTACATATGTCAGTTGGGCGGTTGAGAATGGCGGTTACTTGTTCTCGAGCTTGGGCCAGTGACAGTTCCTTCGGAGAACTGAATTAATACTGTCCTCTCACTTCCCTAGAGACACCATTTCTTGTCCCTGGGTTTCCCAGCTGGTCCCTCTTACCAAGCATCAGAATGTCAGTCCTTTATTATTTGCGTCTGATTCTGGGTTCAATTTCATTTTTTGATGTATCACCCCTGTGCTCTTGTGAATCACTTCCCTCATTTGCTCTCAATTTTCTGAATTATAATGGGAAATTGTTGAATGTTATCTATCTTGGGGCAGCTAGGTGGCGCAGTAGAGAGCATCAGCCCTGAAGTCAGGAGGACCTGAGTTCAAATTTGATCTCAAATACTTAACACTTCCTAGCTGTGTGACTCTGGGCAAGTCACTTAACCCCAATTGCCTCAGCAAAAAAGAAAAAGAAATTACTGGAATGTTTCCAATCTTACTGTTTGTCTGAAGGAAGTTTTTTGTAGAAGAGTGGGATAGGATCAGAGATTCAGAGCTGAGGGATGTTGGGGGGGGGGAGATAAAATAGTGGTAGTAGTTTTAGAGCTAGAAGGGACCTTAGAAAACATCTCGTCTAGTTTCATTTTTACAGGTGGAAGAAACTGAGGCCCATAGAGGTTAACCCCAAGGTCATACAGATAGTGAGGGGACCAGGATTAGAACCAAGGAACACTAGGCCAGGGCTTCTTAAAAGCTCTCCTTGAAACAACTTTTCAAAGAAATTTTTACATTACCCAGTATATAGGTATATAAATTAAATACTTATTGAAAATAATCTCAACCCCCCCATTCAATTAGGAGACCCCATAAGGGGGTCGTGAACCTGACAGTTTTAAGAAGCTGGACACTAGGTTACAAATCTAGTTTCCTTCTACTGCACACAGTGCTTCAGTACTGTCTGCTTATAATGTCAGAACACCTTATTCCTTGCTAAATCTCTGTGATGTAGGAAAGTCACTTTTTTCTAGCTGAGATTCAATTTATATATAAAATAAGCAGGGTTGGATTAAGTGATCTCCAAAATCCTTTGAATCTCTAAATTTAAGTTCTTCTCCCCAATCATTAGCTCCATTAGAGTTAAGAGATCATCCAGTTTTAAACTATTTCAGGTTCTTGTTCCTGAGTCTACTCCATAACATAATTATCCTTTCCACAAAACGTACTTTTCAGTTTTGAATCAGCTCTCCTGTCTTAGCATTTGCTCTTTCCTAAGAAAATGTATTAGATCTGTTATTTGGTTTGAAATTGGCAATAATATGTATAACTTTTCTCTGAGCCTCAGTTTCCTTTCCTAAGTGGAGAGGGGGTGAGGTTAGAATAGGTGAGCTCTAAATTCTGTATTTGCATAATACATCCTGAATGCAAGGGAAATGAATTCCTATCTACTACTTTAAACATCGTTTGTCCACATTCTTTGAGTGAGTTAGGAAGGTGTTTAGAAACACATGCTTTTGGAACTTAAAATTTTTAGAGATTTTCTAGTTTAATTGCCTTATTTGACAGATAATGAAGCCGAGGCCCAAAGAAGTCTACAAATAATCCTAAGAAACACTCTCCACCAAAAATTCTCAATCCCTTTCTATCACAAAAGTGGAAGAGATTAAAACATACAATCACAGAACGACAAGAATTAGAAGGGAATTTGGAATTGGATCGAGAATTTAGAGGTCATTCAGTCCAAAGTCATCATAATCTTTGCTTTGCTCCGACTATTATGTCTGTAATTCACTTCCTCCAAGTAGATCTCAGAATCTCTTGATGCCTTTAAAAATTTCTGTGTGCCTTTTAAAATTTTGTGTTATTTGTGTTGAAATTCTGTATGTACTCTGTATTTGCTTACATAGGTACATATTGTATTCCCAAGGAAAAGTAAGTATAAGCTCCTTGAGAAAAAACATTGTTTAACTTTGTATTCCTAGTTTCCTCAATGTCCAGCAGAGGTTTGGTGGTGGTTTTTGATTTTTTGTTGTTGTTGTTATTTTGCTTTTGGCCTGTAGTAGGACTTAATTAAACTGAATTCTCTCTTTTCAAAGATGATGAAATTGATGTGCTTTAAGATTACTGTGAGTTGTATAAGATCATGCAGCCTTATACATGCTATTGTATTATGAGTTTCTCTGTAGTGTCAGCTTTAAATGTGAGCCTTCTTAAAAGGTTTTTGGCCTTTGTGTTTTGAATAGCAAATTAAAAGATGAGATAGATTCTCTAATATTCTGTGTAATAACTATAGGTCACAACAACAACAAAACCATACTGATGGGACTTGAAGAAATACTGTAGCCTGCCTGCTGCAGAAGATGACTTGTGAAATTTTGTTTAGAAAAAAAAAAGTGCATAAGGTTGAAGAAGGCTGCTCTCTAGAGCTGACTTTGCCTGAGGGGTCAGAATGAAAGATCTAAGATTGCTTTCTACTGATCCCCTGATGCTCATTTTGGCTTCTCCAAAGATAGACCAAAAGGTCTGGACTAAAGAAAATAAATTTTTAAAAAACCATTTGAGAAATATCTAATACATTGATGATAAAGGATTGAAGAGATCAAGTGCTAGAGATAAGTGTTTGCAGAAGGTTGTCTGATCTTGAACTCTGGATAAATGTAGTTTGAAGGATTCCTTTGGAAACTGAAATGTTCCACATTGAGCAAAAGTGCCAAGAAAAGTCAGATAAGTTCAAGTAGAGGAAAATCCAGACTATGAAGCTGTTCCAAAGGTCTGGGAATACAGGAGAGCACATGAAAAATAAGTACTATCTGAAGAAAAAAGGTAGGAGGCAATAGCAACAAAGGACATCGAGAAAAGTTTCTTCATGTGTTTTTTCACATTGAGCAGTAGTATCAAGCTTAAATAGACATGGGAGCCACTAAATTACATAAGGGTGCTCGTTGACAGCATATTATCTTAGAAAATCATGTATTAATGTTAACTATTATATTTTAATTTAAAAAATATTTCCCAATTACATTTTAATCTGGTACACATTCAGAACGGTCATGGGTCCCGTGTGCCAGAAGGACTGTATGTTTGACATCTCTGATATAGACATTATGGTTTTTGAACTGAACTTTGAGGGAAACAAGTTGAATGGGCTGCCTGGGGGAGGGAATAGATTACTCCCTCACTGAGTCTTCAAAGAAAAGTTAGAGAACAATTTGTCAGATATATTGTTTGTAGTTTTAGGTTGAATTAGATGGCCACTGAAGAGCTTTTAAATATGACATATGATTCTATTATTGAATGCGGGAGAAGTGAAAAATCTGTAGACTTTAAATAGTGAAAACTTTTAAAAAGAATCATTAAACACCTTAGAATAGTAATAATGATAGCTAACATATAGCATTTGTGAGGCTCTATGCTAAACATTTTACAAATATTTTTTCTGATTTTCACAACAACCCTTTTGAAGTAGATGCTATTATCTATATATATTTTACAGATGATGAACCTGAGGCAAACAGATTAAGTGATTTTTCAGGATCACACAGCTAGTATCTGGGGCCAAATTTAAATTCTGGTTGTCCCAACTCCATGTTTGGTATTCTATCACTAAGTCACCTAGCAGCCCAAAGTTCTCTGTGTATAATGATGACTAAAATAGTCACCAACCCTAAATCTCTCCTAGTAGGACAGATAATTGGGGCATAAATTTATAAGACAATTAAAAATTATGTCCTATGTATAGGGCATCATTATATATTATAAACATCTTTGAAAACCCATAACATTTGGTACCTCTTGTTAATATACTTTCAATTTCTGCTTTGTATCATGGTTATTTCTCTAAGTCTAATGGCAAGAGTGCTAGATTCAAAGTGAGTTGATTTAAATTTTACTTACCTGTGTAACCCTGGGCAGCAAAATAAATTCACATAGTGGCTATACCCAAAAATATATGTCTGTACCTTGAGTCCACTTTTCTCTCAGGATATGAGTAATGTGCATCATAGATACTCTAAAGATGTAATTGATCATTGCTGAGATTAGAGTTCACATGGCCTTCAAAATTGTTTTCCTTTTCAATGTCACTGTATAGTACCAACTAGATGCCAGGCACTATGCTAAACAGTGGGGTTACAAATAGAGGCAAAAGAGATCCTACCTTTGAGTTCACACTCTCATAGGGAGACATGAATATATATATATATATATATATATATATATTAGTATGGAGATTTGATTGAATGGCTTTTCTCTTCCTTTTGGAAGGAGTCTGGTGCTTGAATGGTGTTTTATTGCTGAAAGAGACCAGAAACCAGGTAAGAAACCTAAAGTGATTAGAAAGTTGTTATATTGTTTTCCAGGTTCTGCTCACTTTGCTCTGAATCCATTTGTACAAATCTTCCTCATATTTCTTTGAAACTTTCTCTTTCATTTCTTACCATATTTTTTTTTTCATTTTATTCATCTCTCCAGCTTTAGTTCCTGATCTAGGATTTTATGTCAGAGCCAGGATCTGACTTCTGCTCCTGGGTTACTGTACTGTTCTCCTGAACATGGTCCCCACTGGATCTTTGAAGTTTAGAGAGATAAATCCTCAGGACTTTCTGTAGAATCTCAAACAAAAGTGCTCCGGTCCTCAGAATTAGGGTAGAGGGTGAGAGTTGTCCTGATCTGGATGCTATGCTCTCACTAGCCATAGTGCTAGAGAAAGCATTGATGCTTTCCAAGGTCTCTGCTGTAGGTTTCCAATCACCTTAAGGCTTTCTAGCAGAGCCTTCCCCTGTTGATACTTCCAGACTTTCAATTCACATTTAAACCTTGATAGCAATTCTATGCCCCCAAAAACCTATTTCATGAACTTTGCCAAAAAAAAAAAAAAAAAAACATACAGAGGTTAGGGCTACGAAGCTTATTCTGTTCTCCAAATCTTTGCAAATAATGGTGAGAAAGAACCAAAGTTAAAGAAGATAGTCTTGCAGTGTCTGTTAACCTACCTGTCCTCCTGTTCTGTGTTCTTTTATTTATATTTGCTTACAATAAAATAGCCACAAAACCTAGATTTCACTCAGTATTCTAGCCAATGCAAAACTCAGTGTCTCCCTGCAAAATTACTTGAAAAATGTCATTAAACTATGCATACCCTTTGACCCAGCGATCTCAGTACTGGGGAAATACCTCTTTAAGTAGAAGAGGAGAAAGAAAAGAAAAGGAGGAAAGTAGTAAAAGAGGAAGAAGGAAAGAAGGATCTTATATGTACCAAAATAATTTTAATAGCATAACATTGGAAAAATGAATTTCCATAATTTGGTAAATTCATATAATGTATATGAATACATTAAATATAAATGTAATTGAATATTTTTGTACTATAAAAAAGGAATGTGAGCAATTCAGAAAAATATGGAAAGAATAATAGGAACTCATATAATGAAGCAAGTATAAGCAGAAGAACAAAAGATTTACAATAACATATTTACAAAAATATGGCAGCCTAATTCATATTAATTGTAATAACCACTTTTTGTCCCAGAGAACACTCTTTTTTTAATGAAGGTTTTTATTTTCAAAACATAGGCATAGATAATTTAAAATTGACCCTTGGATAACCTTGTGTTTCAGATTTTCTCCTCCTTCCCTTTATCCCTCCCTTAGATGGCAAGCAATTCAATATGTTAAACATGTTAAAATATATGTTAATTCCAATATGTATAAATATATACAATTCTCTTGCTGCACAAGAGAAATCAGATAAAAAAATGAGAAAACAAAATGCAAGCAAATAACAAAAAGAGTGAGAATGTTATGTTGTGATCCACATTCAGTTTCTATAGTCTTCTCTCTGGGTGTAGATAGTTTTCTTCATCACAAGATCATTGAAACTAGCCTCAATCATCTCATTGTTGCAAAGAGTTACATTCATCAGAATTGATCATTGTAATATTGATGTTGCCGTGTACAATAAGCTCCTGGTTCTTCTCATTTCACTTAGCATCATATAAGTCTCTCCAGGCCTTTCTAAAATCATCCTCCTGATTATTTCTTACAGAAAAATATTATATAACATTCATATACCATAATTTATTCAGCCATTCTCCAGTTGATGGGCATCCAATCAGTTTCCAGTTTCTTGCTACTACAAAGAGGGCTGCCATAAACACTCTTGCACATGTGGGTCCCTTTCCCTCCTTTCAGATCTCTTTGGGATATAAGCCTAGTAGAAACACTGCTGGGTCAAAGGGTATGCACAGTTTGATAAATTTTTGAACATAGTTCCAAATTGCTCTTCAAAATGGTTGGATCTGGAGAACATACTTTCCTCATCAGCAGATTGAGATCATACTTCCTCTAGAACTGAGGTCGAATAGGCCTCAAGTTAGCATTTTCTCTGGACGTGAACCATGTCCCTTGGGAGAACAATTCTGAGACTTGTATAAGGCAAGATTTTACCTGTGACAGAAGTTCCCCTGAACCAAACAAAATTAGACTGAAAGCCTAGTGAATAACTTCATAGAATTGAGTCCAGATGTTACTTATCATGAATATCAATTTTAACTGAAGATGGTAGATTGGGAAACACTTATGATCATTTTGTCTCCACTTCTTCAAAGAAGAAAAGCCTGATGGTGAATCCATGAGTGCAAAGACCAATTTAGAGAGGTGCTATAGATCCTAAGAATGTAGAAAAATTATAGTGCAGAGACTGAGCCAGAGCTCATACATGATTCTCAGCAGAGTTGAGACATAGAAACCATTGCAAACAGTATCTGAGGAGAGACAAGTATTCATGAGGTCAATATAATTCACAGGTCTCAATTTCAGTAGACTCCAAGCTTTTTCAGATGTGGCCACAGAAACAAAAGATGAGCACCATCATGACTGAGTTGCAGTCACAGAACCTGAGACAGTCAGGTGACATGGAACAGTGCCCAATTCTCTCCTTGGAGAGTTAGAAGACCGATGGAATAGAAAACATGAAGGCCTGACATAAGAATACTTTCACAAGGTAATCATCAGAGTAGCAGAACCTAATTTTATTATGGATTAATCACAATTATGTTAATGTACTAGCAAAGAGAATGCAGTTTTGCTAGCAAAGGAGTTAAAATTTTCTGAAGAAGGAAAGAAGGATAATCTGATCCCTAAGGAATATCAGTACTGATTAAAACTAATTCTAGTCTTTTCAAAATTCCAGCAGGAACAAAAGTTGGGAACCCAATACCTGTACACTTAACCATCCATGAAGACTGTATAGAGGCTTATAAGACCTATATCTTATATGTAGACTTATTGATAATGTTATTGTTACAGCTAGCTAGTTTTAAAGCTTTATTGTTTATTTTTGATTAATTACTGTGTACCATGGATGTGAATGTACTTTCAAAATGTATGCCCTATATGTATATGTTACTAGTATTCTACCATGTGACCCTCTGTAAAAGGCTATATACTATTAATATGCATGTATTATTATGTATTTGTTTTACTTCAGTTTCTATAATATCAAAGGCTAGTTACCTTGAATTCTGGAATAACCACTCTTGCCTTATTCACCTCAACTTTTTTGTCTTTTTGATTGGATTTATCCAATTTTGAAAGAGGACAATTGAGGTTCCCTCCCCCAAGTATAGATTTGTAATATATTTCCTCCTATAATGCATTTAACTTTTCCTTTAAGAATTTGTACGTTAGCTTCGGAAATAAATGATGAAAAAGAGATTAAAGGAATTAGAATAGGTAATGAAGAAACCAAATTATCACTCTTTGCAGATGATATGGTGGTATACTTAGAGAACCCCAGAGATTTTACTAAAAAGTTATTAGAAATAATCCATAAGTTTAGCAAGGTTGCAGGATACAAAATAAGTCCACATAAATCAGCATTTTAATACATCACTAACAAAATCCAACAGCAAGAGATACAAAGAGAAATTCCATTTAAAATCAAATGAAGGTAGCCTACCTGTACCTGATCTAAAACTATATTATAAAGCAGTGGTCACCAAAACCATTTGGTATTGGCTAAGAAATAGATTAGTTGATCAGTGGAATAGGTTAGGTTCACAGGACAAAATAGCCAATAACTATAGCAATCTAGTGTTTGACAAATCCAAAGACCCCAACTTTTGGGATAAGAATGCACCATTTGACAAAAACTATTGGGAAAATTGGAAATTAGTATGGCAGAAACTAGGCATTACCATACACCAAGATAAGAGCAAAATAGGTTCATGAACTAAGCATAAAGAATGAGATTATAAATTAGAAGAACATAGGATAGTTTACCTCTCAGACTTGTGGAGGAGGAAGGAATTTGTGAATAAAGAACTAGAGATCATTATTGATCACAAAATAGAAAATTTTGATTATGTCAAGTTAAAAAGCTTTTGTACAAACAAAACTAATGCAGATAAGATTTTAGAAGGGAAGGAATAAACTGGGAAACCATCTTTACAATTAAAGGTGCTGATAAAGACCTCATTTCCAAAATAGAGAATTGACTCAAATTTATAAGAAATCAAGCCATTCTTCAATTGATAAATGATCAAAGCATATGAACAATTTTCAGATGATGAAATTGAAACTTATTTCTTGTGATGACCGCATATTTAAAATCAGCCAGAGTCAGGAATTCAGGGTAAGGGAAAAATCTTCAATCTTTATTCTCATTAGAGGTGAAGGATTGCGATAGCAATATGGGCAGCTGCAACAGGAAGCCAGCTAGCAGAGGTGAAGGGGGATTGCAGGTGAAAAGGGGATTGGAGGTGAAGGGCGGTCGTGATAGCAATGAGAGCAGCTGTGTCAAGAAACCAGCCAGCAGCCTCTCTTTCCGCTTCCCTTTCCATTCTCCTGCCTCCACCCACCAAAATCGTCATTTCCTGTACAACACATCAGGATTTGCACAGAGAATGGGTGGGGGCCATTCTTTCTCCCAGCGTATATATTAATAGAGTATGGTCCAATTACTATTTAGCCTCACGTGCTTGGGACTTCAGTGCATCAACTCAAGCCTCAGCCCATTACAATTTCTACCCATATGAAAAGATGTTCCAAATCATTACTGATCAGAGAAATGCAAATTAAGACAACTCTGAGATACTACTACACACCTGTCAGATTGGCTAAGATGCCAGGAAAAGATAATGACAAATGTTGGAAAGGATGTGGGAAAACTAGGATACTGATGCATAGTTGGAGTTGTGAATGGATCCAACCATTCTGGAGAGCAATTTAGAACTATACTCAAAAAATTGTCAAACTATGCATACTCTTTGATCCAGCAGTGTTTACTACTGGGCTTATATCCCAAAGAGATATTAAAGAAGGGACAGGGACCTATATGTGCAAAAATGTTTGTGGCAGCCCTTTTCGTAGTGGCTAGGAACTAGAAATTGAATGGATGCCCATCAATTGGAGAATGGCTGGGTAAATTGTGGTATATGAATGTTATAGAATATTATTGTTCTGTAAGAAATGACCAGCAAGATGAATACAGAGAGGCTTGGAGAGACATGAACTGATGCTAAGTGAAATGAGCAGAACCAGAAGATCATTATACACTTCAACAACAATACTATATGGACATCAATTCTGATGGAAGTGGCTATCTTCAACAATGAGAGGAACCAAATCAGTTCCAATTGATCAGTAATGAACAGAACCAACTACACCCAGCAAAAGAACTCTGGGAAATGAGTGTGGACCACAACATAGCATTTACACTCTGTTATTGTTTGCATTTTTGTTTTTCTTCAGGTTATTTGTACCTTCTTTCTAAATCTGATTTTTCTTGTGTAACAAGATAAAGGTATAAATATGTATACATATATTGTATTTAACATGTACTTTCACATATTAATATTTAACAATGAGACTATCTGCCATCTAGGGGAAGGAGTGAGGGGAAAGAAGGGAAAAGTTGGACAGAAGTTTTTGCAAAGGTCAATGTTGAAAAATTACCCATGCATATGTTTTGTCAATAAAAAGCTATAAAGAATTTGCATTTTATACCACCTGGTACATATATGTTTAGTATTGATATTGCTTCATTGTATATAGTACTTTTTTTTTTTTAGCAAGATGTAGTTTTCTTTTAATTAAATCTCTTTTTGCTTTTGCTTTGTCTAAGATCATCATGTCTACTCCTGCCTTTTTAAAAAAAACTTCAACAGAAACAATAGATTCTACTTCAGCTCCTTATCTTGTCTCTCTGCTTCAAATGTGTTTCTTGTAAACAACATATTGTGGGATTCTGGTTTTTGATTTATTCTGATGTTTATTTCTGCTTCATGGGAGAGTTTATCCCATTCACATTCACAGTTATGTTTACAACCATGTATTTCCCTCCATCTTTATTTTTCTCCTATTCTCTTCTTTCTCCTTTCACTGTTTCTCTCCTCACCAGTGTTTTGTGTCTGATGATTGCCTCCCCCCAATCTGTCCTTCCTTCTGTCAGTCACCATACCTCAATTAACTTTTTCTCCTACTTCTCTGTAGGGTAAGATAGATTTCTGTACTCAAGTGGTTGTATTGTTCTCAAGTCCCTCCTTCTTTGTGCCAATTCCAATAAGATAAGGTTCAAGTGATGTCTACCACCTATTTCTGCCTTTCCCTCCACTGTAATAAGGCTTTTGTACCTCTTTATATGAGACAATATACCTCATTCAATGCTTCATTTCCATCTCCTTGAAGTGTAATTCTCTTTCCCTTGAATTACTTTTTATATCATCCCTTCAAATTCATCTTATATGCATACCTTCTATATATATTTCTTCTAACTGCACTATTAAGTTCTTAAGAATTACAAGTATCATTTTCCCATGTAGTGATATAAACAGTTTAGCCCTATTGAATTCTCTATGTTTTCTTGCTTACCTTTTTATGTTTTTCTTGAGTCTTGATATTGAAAATCTCTTTTTTCTCAACTCTGGTCTTTTCTTCAGAAAATCTTGAAAGCCTATTTCATTGAACTACCATTTTCCCCTTTAAGGGTTTTACTCAGTTTTGCCAGGTAGGTGATTGTTGGTAGTAGTCCTAGCTCCTTTATCTTCTGAAATATCATATTCCATGACATCTAATCCTTTAATGTTGTAGCTGCTAAGTCCTGTGTAATCCTAATTGTGGCTTCCCAACTTATGAATTGTTTCTGACTACTTGCATTATTTTCCCCATGACCTGGGAGTTATGGAATTTAGCTATGATGTTCTTAAAAGAGTTTTCTTTTTGGAATCTCTTTCCAGAGTTTACTGGTGAAATCTTTCAATGTCTATTTTACTTTCTGGTTCTAGGATATAAAGACAGTTTTCTCTGACAGTTTCATGAAGTAAAATGTATAAGCCCTCCTTTTGATTATGTTTTTTTTTTTTTATTCTTAAACTCTCCTGGATCTATTTTCTAGGTCAGTTTGATTTTTTTTTTGTTTGTTTAGTTGATTCTTGATGTTATATAGAGTTATTAGCTTCCACTTGCCCAAATATAATTTTTAAGAAATTATTTTCTTTAGTTAGTTTTTGTACCTACATTTGGCCAGTTCTACCTCTTAAAGAATAAAAGTTCTTTCTGGCCTTGAGTCCAATTCCTAATTTTCTTTTGGGGCTTTTCATGTAGACATTTTGACATTGTCCTCTAATGATTTTCTGTCTTGATCTTGTCACTGTAATAATTTTCTGTGGTTAGATTCTTTTTTTGTTTTTGTTTTTTACTTATCTTTTCTAGGTTTTTCCTTTTAAATTTGAGCTCTGCTCGGTATAGAAAAGGCACTGTTTCATGCATTTTGTGCAAAGAGTTGCAGGCCTTTTTGTTTGGCTTCATTGGTGCTGCCCTGAGGCCCATGGGGAACCCTTGTACCTGGTGGGTCTATGCTAGGGGAGTGGCTGGTGCTGCTAGAACCTGTAGGGATGTGGCCTGATGCTGCATATAGGCACATAGGGGGGACCCCTGTGCTATGCCAAACTTATGGGAGTATTGCTGCTCACTTGTTGCAGGACAGAGGTTGGAATGAGGTTGGGGGATGGCTAGTGTTACAGGGATCTAGCAACTCCACTGATGCTAAGCTGAGGCCTGTGAGGTTTCTGGATGCTGGCATCTCCCATTTGCCAAGTATTATGCAGAGGCACATGATAGGTCCTTGCACTAGAATCTACTCATTTGCCAGATATTATACTGGGGCATGTTGGGAGTCTCAGCCTGGGTGTTTGACCTCTTAGACTCAGATCTCTTAGAGCTGCATCAGGGCTTAGATTCTCCTCCTGGCTTTCTGAGGACTTGGATTTCTTGTACTGGTGCTCACAAGCTACCACTTGGGTTTGTTTCTCATTGATGGCTAGGTTTAAGTAGCTTTTCGAAAGGGTATTAAGTATAATAAGAACAATTGATGTCAAACATTCCTCCCAAATTCTGAGTCACAGTCTCCAACAAATACAACATCCATAGGGGCACACACAAAGTACAAAAATAGAGAGGTACCCATGTACAGATTGTTTTGGTTGTTTGTCATTCTTGAAGGGGACCATGAAGAGGTGATATCATAACATGCAAGTGAATTGGATTTAAGTGAGGGAGGGATATGCAAGATCACCTGCCTCATTTTTTTTCTCTGGAGCCAAATGGGTCCATGGGGAAGATACAGGCCAGGCTGACTGGAAATGGTCCCAATAGTGGGAGACTTTGGCCTTTTTAAGCTAACTGAGGCAATACCTGTTCAGTGATTATGGTTAGGTAAGAAATAAGGCAGAAAATGGCCTTTTTTTACCTAGACAAAAAAAAAATCATTCTGGAAGGGAAACCCTGTGTCCTTAGCCGGCACTTATTTCTGCCAAGAAGGATCATATTCCCTGAAATTGTTTTTCTTTGGATGACCTTCACATCAAACAGATAGACTGTCCATTTACAATCCATTCTCTTAAATCCCAGATATATGCGCTCTCTGCAGTTCATCCAGGCCTAACATCAATGTTAGGGTGGAGGTGGGGGAAGAGAGGAAAAGGAACTTCTCTCAGGGAGGGGCTACGTACCAACTCAAATCTTAAATTTGTAGTCCTTTAACACTGAAGCACTCCACTGCTTGAAAAGTTCATAGTTAAAGGGTAAACTCTCTTATTACATTTAACTTCTGTGAACCTCAATTTCTTTATTTGTAAAATAAGAGGATTGCATTCTAAGAGTCCAGTCAAATCTTAATTTCTTTGAATAACCTAGAACCCAGTTTAACTCTTCTCTGTAGTATTTTCAAGTGATCACTTATGCTCTAAGCATTTTTAGAGACTGAGTTACTTCCCAACGTTGTCCATTCTACTTCCACAGAGTTCTAATTATGTAACAGTACTGAAATTTCCTTCCCTTCCATCTCACTGGTGCTGGTTTTGCCTTCAGGTAAAGCAAAGCAAATCTAATGTCTCTTCAGAGAAGCATAGTCCTTCACACATTTAAATATAATAATTATAACCCCAAAACTTCTTTTTCCTAAGTTAAACATAAATTCCTATGACTTATCCTCATACAATATGGTTTTGATCCTTGTCATCTTTCTTTGCTGCCCAAATTGCCAGTGACCTTCTTTGATAGTGCTCTCTTATGAGATTGATGCTTAAAAAACCCAGTTTGTATGATCGCCAAATATGTATTTTTCATATTATTTTGGCTTGGCACTGCCCAACAATTCTTTCCAAGTCTTTTTAAAAAATTCAACTCAATTTTCAGTTCTGAATTCCCTCCCTCTTTTCTTCTTTATTATTACTCTGGGACAGTGTAGGGGAACCTGAAGTTAGAAAGACTTGAATTCAAGTCTTGTTTCAGACACTTACTAGCTGTGGGACTGGACAAGTATAATCTCTGTCTGCCTCAGTTTCCTCATCTATAAATGGAGATAATATCTACATTTAGGGTTGTTTGAAAGATAAAGTGAAATACATATATATGTATATGTGTATATTGCATATAAGCATTTTACAAAATTCAAAGTACTATATAACAACTAGCTTTTATTATCAATTATTATTCTTTTAAGGATTACCATAGCAACCAGAGCCTTTCTGTACTTAGACTGGTCAGAGTATTACAAGCACTTGTTTGTCAGTGGAGCCATAAATAAAGTTTTTCCAGTCTGATAATATACATGTGCGTGTACAGACACACACACACACACACACACACACACACACTCAGCCAGACCTTGTATTGCATTGTTGTGGTTCAGCATTTTTCAGTTGGGTCCAACTCTTCATAATCCCATCTAGGATTTTCTTGGCAAATTTTGCTATTTCCTTTTCCAGTTCATTTTCCAAATGAAGAACTGAGGCAAACAGGTTAAGTGAGTTGTCCTGGGTCCTTACAGCCAAGGCCAGATTTGAACTTATGAAGATGAGTTTTCCTGACTCGAAGCCCAGCTCACTATTCTTTGTGCCACTTATACTTCACTACTATAATATTTTTTCAAGTATCTAGGTCAATCTTCAACCATATTGAATTATGATTTGTACGTGAAACATGATATAATAAAACATCACCAAACTAGTAATGAAAAAAAATTAATAAATTTCAACCTCTACTAAAAGCACCTTCTTTAAAAAGATGTCATCAAAGAAATGCATGATTACCAAAAAAAATGAGCCAGTCATGTAGCTAGGAGGAGGACAACAAATGGTCAATTCCTGTACTACATTGGCATCCATGAAATATTAAAATAGCGGAAAGCTGCCAATATGTCAAGATTTTCTAACAAGGATTTATAGAAACATTTGTATAAAAATAGCACACAAGCATGTAGAGGGCCCATGATATTTATCAGTAGAAGGAGTACCTGAACTAATGAGATAACAGATCCCTTTAAGCATTAGTTTTATTAACTATATAGCATATTTTGTGAAGGTTTTTTATTTTTGTTTTGCCTATTTGTCCATGTTGACTATAGGTTGTTCCTGGAAATGGTGAACCCTTTTATTAGCTTTTTTACCATTCTGTGTTCATTCATATGAAATATATTTGCAAATCTTCAACCACTGTTTCAATGTAAACTATTCATTAATTTGATAAGGATGAAGTCCCTATTATATTCAAGACACTGGAACTAGGCACTGGGGATACAAAGGCAAGATGAAAAACATCTCCCTTTAAGGGGCTACATTGGGGTGGGTAAGCTAAATAGTATTTGTTGGTAGTAAATGATTTTTCCTACTAATGGGAATTTATACAATGTTTTATGATTTGCAAGCACTTTACATATATTATCTCATTTAATTCTCAGAGACATCATGGTGAGGTGAGTAATTCACAGTTACTGATATTACCCCACCTCACCATGTTTTCAAAAGTACAAATGTATTCAGTCAAGTAGCTGATAGCGATCAGAGGAGATTGAATTTTAAGTTGACAATTCAGAGGCAAAATCTGAGTTGATCATTTTAAAATGACCATAGAAATATTGGATAGCAGAAATGTTATCATATATGTGTATAATTTTATAACAGTACCAAACCTATATCAGCTGTCAGGATCAGATTATTAGGAAAGAAAAAGATCAACTATATTTCAAGGACAAAATCTATTGCCATTGTTACCAGTCTAGTGTAGGTCTTCATTACTATTCACCTGGGCTATTGCAACAAATACACTTGTAGCAGACCTGCTTCCAGTCTTCTATTTCTGCTAATTTGGCATGTCACTACCAGACTGATTTTCCCATATGCAAAAATCTAGGCATGTCACTTCTCTTCTCAAAACTATTGGGCTCCCTCCCTGTTTTCTTTTAATTAAAGCTCAATTGGATCAGGATATCATTGCACATAGTATCAGGATTATATGATGATCAACTGTGATGAATGTGGCTCTTCTCAACAGTGCGGTGATTCACGACAATTCTAATGGATTTAGGATGGAGAAAGCCATCTGCATCCAGAGAGAGAACTGTGGAGATTTGAGTGTTGAAGCATAGCACTTTCACCTTTTTTTGTTTGTTTTCTTTTTTGTTATTTTTCCCTTTTGGTTTGGTTTCCCTTTTTCTTGCATAACATGACAAGTATGGAAATATATTTAAAATGATTGCACATATTTAACCTACATCAGATTGCTTGCTGTCTTGGGGAGGAGGGAGAGAGAAAAATTTGGAACACAAAATCCTACAAAAAATTGAAAACTATCTTAACATGTATTTGGAAAAAGAAAATACTATTGAGAAAAAAGAATAAAGTAAAAACTGCATAGCAGAAAATAAAAAAATAGCCTACAAGGAAGCAAAGAAAAGATGGACAGTCATGAATATAATCTCTTCTATTATTATATGTTCTTTCTTGAAATGGAAATTTGTTATATATTTTGAATCCTCCCCGATGTTCTGTCATTGATATCATTTTGTTTTGTGATTTTTATTAGCTTTTTTACCATTCTGTGTTCATTCATATGAAATATATTTGCAAATCTTCAATCACTGTTTCAATGTAAACTATTCATTAATTCAATAAGGATGAAGTCCCTATTATATTCAAGACACTGGAACTAGGCACTGGGGATACAAAGGCAAGATGAAAAACATCTCCCTTTAAGGGGCTACATTGGGGTGGGTAAGCTAAATAGTATTTGTTGGTAGTAAATGATTTTTCCTACTAATGGGAATTTATACAATGTTTTATGATTTGCAAGCACTTTACATATATTATCTCATTTAATTCTCAGAGACATCATGGTGAGGTGAGTAATTCACAGTTACTGATATTACCCCACCTCACCATGTTTTCAAAAGTACAAATGTATTCAGTCAAGTAGCTGATAGCGATCAGAGGAGATTGAATTTTAAGTTGACAATTCAGAGGCAAAATCTGAGTTGATCATTTTAAAATGACCATAGAAATATTGGATAGCAGAAATGTTATCATATATGTGTATAATTTTATAACAGTACCAAACCTATATCAGCTGTCAGGATCAGATTATTAGGAAAGAAAAAGATCAACTATATTTCAAGGACAAAATCTATTGCCATTGTTACCAGTCTAGTGTAGGTCTTCATTACTATTCACCTGGGCTATTGCAACAAATACACTTGTAGCAGACCTGCTTCCAGTCTTCTATTTCTGCTAATTTGGCATGTCACTACCAGACTGATTTTCCCATATGCAAAAATCTAGGCATGTCACTTCTCTTCTCAAAACTATTGGGCTCCCTCCCTGTTTTCTTTTAATTAAAGCTCAATTGGATCAGGATATCATTGCACATAGTATCAGGATTATATGATGATCAACTGTGATGAATGTGGCTCTTCTCAACAGTGCGGTGATTCACGACAATTCTAATGGATTTAGGATGGAGAAAGCCATCTGCATCCAGAGAGAGAACTGTGGAGATTTGAGTGTTGAAGCATAGCACTTTCACCTTTTTTTGTTTGTTTTCTTTTTTGTTATTTTTCCCTTTTGGTTTGGTTTCCCTTTTTCTTGCATAACATGACAAGTATGGAAATATATTTAAAATGATTGCACATATTTAACCTACATCAGATTGCTTGCTGTCTTGGGGAGGAGGGAGAGAGAAAAATTTGGAACACAAAATCCTACAAAAAATTGAAAACTATCTTAACATGTATTTGGAAAAAGAAAATACTATTGAGAAAAAAGAATAAAGTAAAAACTGCATAGCAGAAAATAAAAAAATAGCCTACAAGGAAGCAAAGAAAAGATGGACAGTCATGAATATAATCTCTTCTATTATTATATGTTCTTTTTTGAAATGGAAATTTGTTATATATTTTGAATCCTCCCCGATGTTCTGTCATTGATATCATTTTGTTTTGTGATTTTTATTTTCTTTTTCTGTCTTTTTCTATTTTGTTTTTTCTTATTTTGTATTTTTAATATTTTTTAAAAGTAAAGCTCAAACTTCTTTAAAAATTTTTTTTATTAAAGCTTTTTATTTACAAAGCATATACACAGGTAATTTTCCCAACATTGACCCTTGCATAACCTTTTGTTCCAAATTTTTCCTCCCCCCCCCCCCCACCTCTCCTCTAGCTGGCAGGTAATCCAATACATGTTAAATGTGTTGGAAATATATCTTAGATAAAGCTCCAACTTCTTTACCTGGAATTAATAATTCTCCATGATTTGATACCGCTTACCTCTTTCTAGCCTAATCTCAATAATATTCCAAGGATCTCAGGACTTTAGAGCTAGACAGGACCTTAGGGATTACCTAATCACAGAAACACAGACCTTCATTTAGAAGGGCAGCTAACTGAGCCAACCCATTTTTGACAAAGAATATAGGAATAGTCACTATAATATACCAGACAAAAGGTCATTCAGTCTTTTCCTGAAGACCTTCAATGAAGATAAACCCAACACTTCACAAGGCAGACTTTGAAATAGTTCTAAGTTTTAGGAAGTCTTTTCCTTATCTCAAATCTAAATTTACTTCTTTACAATTTCTGCTCACTGCTCTTAGCTCCGCTTTCTGGCATCAAACACAACACATCTCTCTCCTTTATGTGACTTTTTAAGTACTTGAAACCAACTGTCATCTCTCTAAAGAGCAGCTTCTTTTCTAATCTACACATATTTAAGACACCAACCAGTTCTCCAATGGTATGGTCTTGAGACCCTTCACTTATTTTGATTGCCTTCCTTAGATATCCTCCCTTTTATCGATGTCTTTCCTTAAAACTGAACATAGTAGTATTCCTGGAATCACTACTTCAATTAAGTCTAAAATAATATTAGACTTTTAGGCTGCCATGTTACACTGTTGATAATACTAAAATTGAATTTGTACAATTATTCATTGTCCTTTTACAGAAAAGAAAACTGAGGTCCCAAGGATCGAACTGTTTAATCCAAAATCTAATGAGTAGTACATAATAGAGACGGATAGTATTCAGGTTTATTTCCTTTAATTTAACACTCTTTCCACTCTACCATTCCATCTCAATAAACTCTTATGTTCAAGTTACATCAAACGTACCCTGTGGTTCCCCTCTCCCATGCTTGGGGTTTTGCTATTCCTTTTGTCTAGAATCTAGTCTTTTGTTCCTTCCTGGACTTCGTTTGAAGCCACAAGTGTATGGCCCTGCTCTTCTCTCTCTGTTGTCTGTTTTGCTTTTAGGTAAAAAAGAATGGAGATAACTGTGATTTTGTAAACTTTGAAAAGTGAGAAAAGTGAGTCACTAGAATCTGGTAGCTGGCAGAAATGCTAAAATTTGCCAAAGCCAGATGATGCAGCACAATGTCCTGAGTGACTCTTCTATTCCATTCTCGCAGTGGCAGGGAAGCATCCATTTATCATGTCCCATTTGAGTGTGAATATTTTAAGACAAATACAATGTAGGGAACAATTTAAGTTGGAGTCTATTCTCTCCAGGGACCATAGGGGAGAGTTTCCTCCTAGGTGGAGAGTGGATATTTATATTTTTAATTCTTGCTGTATCTTCAAGATAATTATCTCTTTGTAAAACCTTTGTAGTTGATGTTCAGTCAATCATGTGTAACTATGACCCCATTTAGGCTTTTTTTGGCAGAGATCCTGAAGGGGTTTGCCATTCCTTTTCCAGCTCATTTTCCAGATGAGGAAACTGAGGCAAACAGGGTTAAATGACTTGTTCAGAATCTCACAGCTAGTAAGTGTCTGAGGCCAGATTTGAACTTAGGAAGATGAATCTTCCTGATTCCAAACCCAAGGCTTTATCCACTGTGCCACCCAGCTGCCCAGAAGAAAAGTAACTGGTCTAGTTCTAAAAGAGAGTCTAGATTAATGATCATATGTTAACTTTTTATACAATCAAAATTGTCTGTTTTATCTTTTATAATATTTCTAACCCATATTTGCTTAAAAAACTTCCCTCTAACCATGGGCATTATAGGTGTTTTCTTCTGTTTTCAAGGTTTTTTTTTTTTTTTTTTTAGTTTTTAATGATGGAAATTCATCAATGTTAAGTAACTTGTCCTGAGTCACACAGGGAGTGGATACTAGATTTGGATTGCTCCCATATTTATCTGCATACAGTACATATTTAACATTTGTTAGATCGAATTGCAAATTGAAAATTTGAATTAATATTTGTAAAGTCATTGACAGTTTTACAGTAGAGATATGTCTGAAGCAATAGTTAAAAGATATACAAGTAAAAATACTATGTAAGAGCATGATGATGATTCTGAAGAAATGATTCCTTTGAAACTCTTAATGGTGAACTTGGTAAATATCAAACTAGTCTTATGATCTGTAAATTTAATGCAATGAAAATGAGGTAATCATGTGTTTTATAACCACTGAAGAATTGTGAAGTTGAAAATGATCTCCATACGAATGTCATGGTGTAAAGAATAATAATAGAAAAAAAGAATCCTTTTCTATAACTATGGTCCTCTTCACTCATGATAAGAGAATTCTTCAAGCTATGATTTCAAGTCATAAGAAGATAGACCCTGCCCCAATCTCCCATACCTTCTCTAATCCCTATCATGGTTCCTTAAATTCCATCACTAGCAACTTTTAAAAAAAAGTTGGACAGAGTTCAATGTGATATAGTAAAATGCACATTAGATTTGATTCAGTTGTTTAGTCATGTCCAACTATATAACCCTATGAAGTAGTTTACCCTTTCCTTTTCCAGTATGTCCCTATTTTATAGATGAGACAAATAGAAGTTAAGTAACTTGCCCAGGGTCACACAGCTAGTATCTGAACTCAAGTCTTCCTGATTCCAGATCTGGCACTCTACCCATGGCGCCACCTTAATGTCAGGAGACCAAGGTTCTAATGTCAATTCTGACACTTATTAGCTCTGTGATCATGGGCAAATCACTGCATCTTTCTGATTAAACCTTAATTTGGGATAATGATGCTTTTATAACATAAATTATGAATGAGAAAGGACCTTAGAAATCATTTAGCCCAATCAAATCATTTTTAGAGGTGTAGAAATCCAATGACTAGAACTGGGTCAATTTTTTCAGCCAAGGGCTATTTGGATACATCATTTGCAGGCCATACAAAATGATCAACCTATAGAACTTAAGCCGTGGGAGGTGGCTGTACCTAACTTTCAGCTCATCACCACCTATGATGGTAAATGATTTTGTGGGTCTTTTATGGCCCGTGTACATGATGTTCCCTACCCCTGATCTAGAGGGATGAAGTAACTAGCTTAGCTCACATACATAATAGGTAGAAAAGTAGGCATACCCGTGAATTATTGTGGATTTTGTAAATCATGTAGTACTCAATAAGCTTTATCATTATTTGGAATGAGAGGACTTTTATGGAAATCAAAGCTTTGCAATCTTCTATGGGTCCCTTGCCCTCTCTAAACTTGTTTCCTCATCTATTATTTGTAAAGTGAGGGTTTTGAATGTAGAGGACCACAGATATTGGGAAACTCTGGAAAAGTATACTTAAAACAAGGATACTTACAACAGGTTGTTTACTCAATGTGATTTGATGAGATAATGGTTCTCTAGTTCACATATACTCAGTACTTAGTGTGATGTAATGGTTCTACAGTTGGCACATGCTCAGTATGCTGTAGTGATGCAATTGTACTAAGGTATTTAAGGTATTCAGGAGGACTTTAAATAAGCAGACTTGAGTGAGGGTGTGCTAGAGTTGAATCGCAGACTCCAGACTCCAGATTCTATCCCTGACTATCCTTGTGATGACTCTCCTGCTAAGACCAAGGCCCATCCAGAGATACCTTCTAGTTCTTTATCTTATGCTCTACTAAAATTCAAGTTTCTCTAGGAAGAATAACAGATTTAGTTTTCATCAACTTAACATTTTACAAGGAAGAAATCAAAAACATGGGAGAGGAGCCAAAGCCAATATTTATATGCTCTATAATTTTGCTTAGTTTTCCCCCACAATGAGCTCCAATCTCCTTAGCTGTAAATGAATCTTTTAGTTCTCCAAACTCTGATACCATTTTGTTTTATTATACACACATACACACACACACACACACACACATACATGTTGCACAAACATATATATGTGTGTGTATGTGTGTGTTTGTGCCATTTCATGAGAGAAGCTTATAAGAATCAAAGACAGATAAAATAAAAGAGTTATAAATGCAACATTCCATAACTTTAGGGGTCTGAGGCTTTGAATGATTTGATTGCATATGAAAAATTCAGAAGAGACAAACCAAAAATAATTTATCAAATAACAAGAGGCTAGATCTTTCTTATCATCTGATTGGTATATGACAAACCTCACTTTTTTTAGTTGTTGTTCCTTTTATTTTTTTTCCCTGAGGCAATTGGGATTAAGTGACTTGCCCAGGGTCACACAGCTAGGAAGTGTTAAGTATCTGAGGTCAGATTTGACCTTTAGGGCTGGTGCTCTATCCACTGCACCACCTAGTTGCCCCCTCTTATCTTTTTAAAATTCCTTTTGAAGTTAAATACAAAAAGACAAAAAAGAGAACATTTCCATGTACACAACACAAACTAAAACAAAGATTCAATTTAAAATCATGAATTCCATTTCACAGTTTCCATTCACAACTAATAAATACTATATATTTTCAAAACTACCCTGCTTTTTTGTGCTTCCTTTTAAGTTTTCTTTTGTTCTCTACTGTGCATTTTTTTTTCTTCCGTCCCTACCCACCTTGCCCTAAAGAAGGTCACCATTGGATACAAATATGTATGCATGTATATATATAATGTAAAACCATACTATATTTATATTAATTCCCTCTCTGGAAGTAGAGCACCTTTGTAATTGATTTGAGTATTTAAAACATTCAAAATGATTTAGTCATTAAAAGTTGTTCTTGGAACAATATTGCTGTTACTGTGTACAACATTCTCTTAGCTCTGTTCATTTCACTCTTAATTACTCCTTTTAAAAAGCATTTTATAAAATAAAGTAGAAAAAACTGTCTTTGCATGTATTTTGAAAAATAAAAAGCTATTATAAAAATATTTTATTTCTGTTATCACATATAACATTTTTAACATTTCCTTTTTAAAAATTTGAATTCCAAATTCTCTTCCTCTTTCCTCATTGAAAAGGCAAGCAATTTGAAATAGGTTTAAAATGTATAGTCATGTAAAACATTTCTATATTAGTCATGTTATGAAAAAACACAAAGCATAATTTTGATTTTCATTCAGACTCTATTGGTTCTTTCTCTAGAGGTGGACTACATTTTTTTTTTAAATTTTTTATTTAATAATTACATTATATTGACACTCGTTTCTGTTCCGATTTTTTCCCCCTCCCTCCCTCCACCCCCTCCCCTAGATGGCAAGCAGTCCTTTATATGTTGGATATGTTGCAGTATATCCTAGATACAATATATGTTTGCAGAACCGAACAGTTCTCTTGTTGCGTAGGGAGAATTGGATTCAGAAGGTATAAATAATCGGGAAGAAAAACAAAAATGCAGATAGTTTACATTCGTTTCCCAGTGTTCTTTCTTTGGGTGTAGCTGCTTTTGTCCGTCATTTATCAATTGAAACTCAGGTCTCTTTGTCAAAGAAATCCACTTCCATCAAAATATGTCCTCATACAATATCGTTGTCGAAGTGTATAATGATCTCCTGGTTCTGCTCATTTCACTTAGCATCAGTTCATGTAAGTCTCACCAGTCCTCTCTGTATTCATCCTGTTGGTCATTTCTTACAGAACAATAATATTCCATAACATTCATATACCACAATTTACCCAGCCATTCTCCAATTGATGGGCATCCATTCATTTTCCAGTTTCTAGCCACTACAAACAGGGCTGCTACAAACATTTTGGCACATACAGGTCCCTTTCCCTTCTTTAGTATTTCTTTGGGATATAAGCCCAATAGAAACACTGCTGGATCAAAGGGTATGCACAATTTGATAATTTTTTGGGCATAATTCCAGATTGCTCTCCAGAATGGTTGGATTCGTTCACAACTCCACCAACAATGCATTAGTGTCCCAGTTTTCCCACATCCCCTCCAACATTCATCATTATTTTTTCCTGTCATCTTAGCCAATCTGACAGGTGTGTAGTGGTATCTCAGAGTTGTCTTAATTTGCATTTCTCTGATCAATAATGATTTGGAACACTCTTTCATATGAGTGGTAATAGTTTCAATCTCATCCTCTGAAAATTGTCTGTTCATATCCTTTGACCATTTATCAATTGGAGAATGGCTTGATTTCTTATAAATTTGAGTCAGTTCTCTATATATTTTGGAAATGAGGCCTTTATCAGAACCTTTAACTGTGAAAATGTTTTCCAGTTTGTTGCTTCCCTTCTAATCTTGTTTGCATTAGTTTTATTTGTACAAAAGCTTTTTAATTTGATGTAATCGAAATTTTCTATTCTGTGATCAGTAATGGTCTCTAGTTCATCTTTGGTCACAAATTTCTTTCTCCTCCACAAGTCTGAGAGATAAACTATTCTATGTTCCTCTAATTTATTTATAGTCTCGTTCTTTATGCCTAGGTCATAGACCCATTTTGATCTTATCTTGGTATATGGTGTTAAGTGTGGGTCCATGCCTAATTTCTGCCATACTATTTTCCAATTATCCCAGCAGTTTTTATCAAATAATAAATTCTTTTCCCAGAAGTTAGGGGCTTTGGGTTTGTCAAACACTAGATTGCTATAATTGACTATTCTGTCTTGTGAGCCTAGCCTTTTCCACTGATCCACTAATCTATTTCTTAGCCAATACCACATGGTTTTGGTGACTGCTGCTTTATAATATAATTTTAGATCAGGTACAGCTGTGGACTACATTTTTTGATTTAACCAATTTGACAGGTATTATGAAGTGCTATCTCAGGATTGTTTCTTCTTTTATTGCTAAAGCTAACATTTCTAATACAATACTGAATAACAGTAATTGTAATAGACATCCTTGTTTCACTTCTGATCTTACTGGGAATGCATCTAGCTTATCCCCATTACATATAATGCTTGCTAATGGCTTTAGATAGATGCTACTTAACATTTTAAGGAAAATACCATTACTGTGCTCTCTAGTGTTTTTATTAAGAATGGGTGTTTTATCAAATGTTTCTTCTGCCTCTATTGAGATAATCATATATCTGTTAATTTTGTTGTTGATATAGTCAATTATGCTGACCATATATTTTCCTTATATTGAACCAGCCCTCTCAAAGTTGTTTTAATTTGCATTTCTTTAATGAATAGTGACTTAGAGAATTTTTTTCATATAAATATAGATAATTTTGATTTCTTTATCTTAAAACTGCCTGTTTATATCCTTGACCATTTATCAATTAAAGAATGACTTGTATTCATATAAATTTGACTCCATTCTCAATATGTTTGATAAATAAGAGCTTTATCAGAGAGGGATTATCTCTCTTTATCAGAGAGAAAATTTCGCCAGTTTTTTCCTTTCCTTCTAATTTGGTTTTGTTTATGTAAGCAAAATTATCCATTTTACATTCTGTAATACTCTTTATCTCTTATTTGGTTATAATTTCTTTCCTTATCCATAGATCTGATGGGTAAACTATTCCATGCTCCCCCAGTTTGCTTATGGTATTACCCTTTATATTTCAAACATGTATTTTGATTGTTATTTTGGTATATAGTATAAGATGTTGATCTATATCTAGTTTCTTCCAAATTGCAGATTTTGTCAAGTAGTGAGTTTTTGTTCCCCAAACATGGATCTTTGGGTTACTCAAACACTAGACTGCTGTGCTCTTTTACTTCTATATATTATGTACTTAACCTACTTCACTGTTAAATCACTCTATTTCATATATTACCACTTTGGAATATAATTTTCTGGTCTTGTCCTGCCTTCATATTTTTTCATTGATTTTCTTGATAGTCTTAACTTTTTGTTTCTGCAGGTGATTTTTAAAATTATTTTTTCTAGCCTTATAAAGTAATTCTCTGGTAGATTTATTGGTATGTCACTGAATAAGTAAGTTAATTGAGGTAACATTGTCATTATTATTATATTGGTTTAGCCTTCCCATAAGTAATTGTTATTTCTCTAATCATTTAGATTTGTCTTTATTTGTGTAGACTATTTTGTATTTGTGTTCATATAATTCCTATGAAAGTCTTGGCAAGTAACTTCCAAGAATTTTATCATGTCTATAGTTATTTTAAGTGAAATTTCTCTTTTTCTTCTTGCTGAGTTTTGTTGGCTTTGTTTTATATTTTACAATTTTGCTAAAGTTGTACATTATGTTGACTTGCTTTTTAATTGGCTTTTTGGGTTTTTCTGAATATACCATCATATCATCTGTAAAAATAGTGACAGTTTTTGTTTCCTTGCTACCTATGCTAAATTCTTCAATTTCTTTCTTTTCTTATTTTATTTCTATAGCTAGCATTTGTAATACAATATTGAATAATGGTCATAACAGTCATTCTTGCTTCATACCTGATCTTATTGGAAAGTTTTCTAATTTTTTCCCATTACAGATAATGCTAGCTTTTGGTTTTAGAGAAATATTACTTATTATTTCATGAAAAACTCCACTTATTATTATGCTTTCTAGTGTTGGCATTGTATTTTGTAAAAAAACAAACAACTTTCTTTACATCTATTGATATAATCATATGATTCTAATTCTTTAAAAATTTATGTGGTCAGCCTAGCTATGCCAGATTTAAAACTATATCATAAAGCAGTGGTCATCAAAACCATTTGGTACTGTTTAAGAAATAGAGTAATTGATCAGTGGAATTAGTTAGGATCACAGGACAAAACAGTACAATAATTATAGTAATTTAATGTTCGACAAACCCAAAGATACCAGCTTTTGGGATAAGAACTCATTGTTTGACAAAAACTACTAGGAGAATTGGAAACTAGTATGGAAGAAACTAGGCATTGACCCATACCTAACACCATATAACAAGGTAAGGTCGAAATGGGTTCATGATTTAGACATAAAGAGTAATATTATAAGCAAATTAGAAGAACATAGGATAGTTTACCTCTCAGATTTGTGGAGAAAGAAGGAATTTGTGTCCAAAAAAGAAGTGGAACTCATAATTGAACACCAGATAGATAATTTTGATTATATTAAGTTAAAAAGTTTTTGTACAAACAAAACTAATGCAGAGATCAGAAGGAAAGCAATAAATTGGGAAAACATTTTTACATTTAAGGGTTCTGGTAAAGGTTTCATTTCTAAGCTATATAGAGAATTGTCTGAAATTTATAAGAATTCAAGTCATTTTCCAATTGATAAATGGTCAAAGGACAATGAAAGGACATATGAAGAAATTAAAACCAATTCTAATCATATGAAATGCTGCTCTAAATCACTACTGATCAGAGAAATGCAAATTAAGACAACTCTGAGACATCACTACATACCTCTCAGATTGGTTAAGATGACAGGAAAAGATAATGATGAATGTTGGAGGAGAAGTGAGAAAACTGGGACACTGATACATTGTTGGTGGAATTGTAAACGGATCCAACCATTCTGAAGAGCAATTTGGAACTATGCTCAAAAAGTTATCAAACTGTGCATACTCTTTGATCCAGCAGTGTTTCTATTGGGCCTATATTCCAAAGAGATTTTAAAGAAGGGAAAGGGACACACATGTGGAAAAATATTTGTGGTAGCCCTTTTTGTAGTAGCAGGAAAGTGGAAACTTGAGTGGATGCCCATCAGAATGGCTGAATAAGTTATGGTATATGAATGTTATGGAATATTATTGTTCTATAAGAAACAATTGGCAGGATGATTTTAGAAAGACCTGGAGAGATTTACATGAACCAATACAAAGTGAAATGAGCAGAACCAGGAGATTATTGTACAAGGCCACAGCAATATTATATGATGATCAATTCTGATGAATGTGACTCCTACCCAGGAGATGATTGATGCCAGTTCCAATGATCTTGTGATGAAGAGAGCCATCTACATCCAGAAAGAGGATTGTGGAAACTGAATAAGGATCACAACATAACATTTTCACTGTATTTGATTTTTTTTTTGCTTGCATTTTGTTTTCTTATTTTCTTCCTTTTTTGATCTGATTTTTCTTGTGCAGAAAGATAATTGCATAAATATATATACACATATTGGATTTAACATATATTGGATTATTTGCCATCTAGGGAAAGGAATGGGGGGAAGAAGGGGAAAATTTGGAATACAAGGTTTTACAAGGGTCAATATTGAAAAATTATCCATGCATGTGTTTTGAAAATAAAAAGCTTTAATAAAAAAAAAAAGAATGCTCTCCACTCCTGAAAAGGTAATGAACTCAAGATACAGAATGAGATTTTTCAGGGGAATGGGGAAAACAGGGTATGAATTTATTTTGCTTAACTATGCAGATTTTAATTTTAATTTTTTAACAAAGACTTTATTTTTGTTTTCTTTTTTTAAACGTGGGGAGTTGGATGGGAGTAGAGAACTATTGATAAGGTTTCAAGAAAGAAAAAGAAAGGAAGAAAAGGTCATTCAAGCATTTTCTAATGTATAGAAAAGAACAGAAAGAAACACAAGTAGGACACCTTTGAAAATTATAGATGAGTTTACTATATACTTAAAAGGAAAAGCAAGCTGTAGATAGAAGAGATTTGTGGTTTCATATACAATCCTCTTTTTCTGTTCTACTTTGTATATGGAAACGGTCTTTTATTTCATGCTTGTTAAGTTCAGAATAAAAAAGTTAATACAAATAAATGCCTACTACATACAAGTGAGTGTTGAGGAATAGTATGGTACAGAAGAAAAAGCACCAGACAGATCTGGCATCAGATGTTGTTGTTGTTGTTGTTGTTGTTGTTGTTGTTCAGTCCTTCTGTTGTGACTGACCATAGCATACCATGCCCTTCTATCCTCCACTGACTTTCAAAGTCTTGTCAAGTTTATGTGCATTGTTTCCATGATACTATCCAATCATCTCATCTGTCATCCCCTTTACCTTCAATCCTTCTCAGCATGAGGATCTTTTCCAATGAATCACATTTTTTGATTATGTGGCCAAAGTATTTAAGCCTTTTCAGCATTTGACCTTCCAATGAATATAATTTGAATTTCTTTTTTTGTTTTTTATCTTTTTTATTAAAGTTTTTAATTTTAAAAACATATGCATAGATAATTTTCATCATTGACCCTTGCAAAACCTTGTATTCCAATTTTTCCCTGACTTTACCCTCTCCCCTCCTCTAGATGGAAAGTAATCCAATAGATGTTAAAAATGGTAAAATATATATTAAATCTAATATATGCATACATATTTATACAATTACCTTGCTCCCTAAGAAAAATCAAATCAAAAAGGAAAAAAAAATGAGAAAGAAAATAAAATGCAAGCAAACAACAACAACAAAAAAATGAAAATGCTATTTGTGATCTACCCTCAGTTCCCAAAATCCTCTCTCTGGGTGCAGATGGCTCTCTTCATCACAAGATCATTGAAACCAGCCTGAATCACCTCATTGTTGAAGAGAGCCATGTCCATCAGAATTGATCATCATATAGTTGTTAAAATGTATAATGATCTCCTGGTCCTGTTCATTTCACTCAGCATCAGTTCATGTAAGTCTCTCCAGGAGAAGACTCTCTTCTTCACAAGATCACTGAAACCAGCCTGAATCACCTCATTGTTGAAGAGAGCCATGTCCATCAGAATTAATCTTTATATAATTTTGTTGTTGCCATGTGTAATGATCTCCTGGTCCTACTCATTTCCTCAGCATCAGTTCATGCAAGTCTCTCCAGACCTCTCTGAAATCATGCCGCTGATCGTTTCTTACAGAACAATAATATTCCATTACATTCATATACCATAACTTTGAATAATTTAAATATTGACTGATTTGACCTCTTTGATGTCCAAGGGATTCTCAAAAGTCTTCTCAAGCATCGCAAATGGAAAGTGTTGATTCTGTGGCGCTCAGTTCTCCTTATAGTACCAATTCTCACAGCCATCCATTGCTATTGGAGGGACCATAGCTTTGACTATATGGACCTTTGTTGGCAAGGGGATGTCTCTGCTTTTTAGCATGCTGTCCAGATTTGCCATTGCTTTCCTTACAAGGAGCCAGTCTCTTTTCATTTCATAGCTTCAGTTGCTGCCTACAGAGATCTTTGAGCCCAAGAATATAAGATCTGATCCTGCTTCCATTTCTTCTCCCTCTGTTTGGCATCAGGGTGCTTTATTTCCATCTCTGTCATTTGCTACTCACATGACACTGGGTAATTTACTTACTCTCTTTAGCCTTCAATTTCTACCTTTGTAAAATGAGGAAGATGGACTTGGTGACCTTTGAGGCCTATCCAATTTAAATTCTTCTAACAAGGATAAAAATAAGATACAGTATTTACCAGAGCCATGACAGGAATTCTCTCGCCTCTTTATTAATATTTTTATTTTTTTCAATTACATTTAAAGATATTTTTGAACATTTATAAGATTTTGATTTCCATTTTTCCTCTCTTTCTTACCTTTCCCCTCCTCAAGACAATAAGCAATTTGATATAGGTTGTACATGTACAATCATATTAAACATATTTCCATATGAATCATATTGTAAAAGAAAAATCAGAACAAAATGAGTAACTGTAAGAAAGAAAAAAAAACAAAGTGAAAGTGGTATACTTTAATGTGCATTTAGACTTTATAGTTCTTTCTCTGGATGTGGATAGCATCTTCCATCATGAATCTTTTGGAATTATCTTAGATCAATATTTTTCCAAGAAGAGCTAAGTCTTATCAAAGTTGGTCATGGAGCAATATTGCCATTATTGTGTGCAATGTTCTCCTAGTTTGGCTCCCTTAAATCAGTATTAGTTCATGTAAATCTTTCCAGGCTTTTCTGAAATCTGCTTGCTCACCATTTTTTATAGAATAATAACATTCCATTACATTTATATACTGCAGTTTGTTTAGCCATTCTCCCAATTCTTCCCAGTTTGGCAAAAATAAATTGGGGGGAGGATGCAGGGGAGAGAAAAGACACTGGCAGCTCAGATCGTAAGAGAGAGTGGTGCAGCCTTTAGGAAAGCCAGTCCTCCTATTCACAAGAGGTAGGGGGATGGCAAGCTATGGAAAAAGGACATTATGGCAATGGGATCATAGAGAAATGGGGGCTTAAGGAGGACCTATATCCCATCACAACAGGGGCAGCAGAGAAATATAAGGCAAAACAGAAGGAAAGTAGTAAGACGTAAGTGGGAGGAGGCAAGTGTGTCCTACTGGATGTAGGTATTCTGGGGCAGAGGTGTAAATTTACCTGGAACATAGCCAAGTATGATCTGAATGAGATTAAAACAAAGCTGAGAAATATTTAATTAAATAAAAATACTATAAAACATAATGTTAGCATGGTTTCCTAAGTCGCTATGCTTGCTTATATATGGTTTAATGACATTATTTCTAGTTGAGTTTGCCACCCCTGCTCTGGAGTAAGCCCTATTCATCTTGAGCTGGTTGCTACTCTGGTTCTACAGTCACAGAGTAGGAAAAGATTTCATCTGGCAGAGATGGGTGTTTCCCTGCATATGTACCCTCTGTATAAGTGTACAAAAATAACTTTTATTTCTTTTATCTGGTCTTTCCCCCATGGGGCAACCCTAAGGCTACTATTTATTTTATAATGTGTTAATTTAAGCTGCTTTAATTGCTATGCTAGATTTCAGATAATATAATTAGTGTTTTAATTCTGTGCACTAGCTTCCCAAGGCAATTTTGCAAAGCCCACAATTTTGAAATCAAACAAATAAAGAATAAATAATAGCTGAGGTTATTATAACTACACCCTCTCCCAGCAGAATTAAAATTGCATATTTCACAGCAGTTTAAAAAAGAAAATGATGCACCATTATTTCTCTGATTTAGGTCATGCTGTGATTGATGCAAAAAAAAAATGGTTAAGAAGGCAGTACAATGTAGTTCAAAGGGCATTGGACAAGAAGTCAGGAAACTCCATTTTTAAACTTAATTATAAAATTTCTGAGTTGAAAAGGACTCAGAGTTATCTACACAATCCCCAAACACACACTGAGTAGGAATCCCACTCTGGTATTGTTGAAAGAGCTTATATTTGAAATATATGGCCCTGGGTTCAAATCTACCTATCAAACCACTGGTTTCACCTAGAGCCATTTCATTTCTTTTGGTCTCAGTTTCCTCACATGTTAAAAGGAAGAAATTAGAGTAGGATCTCTAAAGTTCTAGCTCTAAATCTTCAATGATCCCTGATGTAGTGATCTTCAGTAAGTGATCATCCAGTCTCAAGCTGAAGACCCCTAATGATGGAAAGCTTACTACCTAAAGAAATACCACCTTACTACCTGGGCAAATTCTTTTTGTCACAGAGCCTTAGGTTTCTCATCTCTAAAATGGGTAGACTGTATTAAAAGTGCCAAAGATTCCTTATAAACTCTATGATGCTATGATCCATAATTTTTTTTATTGTTATAACTTTTTATTGACAACATATGAATGGGTAATTTTTAAAAATAAGTTTTTATTGACAGTGCATATGCATGGGTAATTTTTTTTATAACATTATCCCTTCCACTCACTTCTGTTCCGACTTTTCCCTTCCCTCCCTCCACCCCTTCCCCTAGATGGCAAGCAGTCCTATACATGCTAAATATGTTATAGTATATCCTAGCGAAATACATGTGTGCAGAACCGAACAGTTCTCTTGTCGCACAGGGAGAATTGGATTCAGAAAGTAGAAATAACCTGGGAAGAAAAACAAAAATGCAAACAGTTTACACTCATTTCCCAGTGTTCCTTCTCTGGGTGTAGCTGCTTCTGTCCATCATTAATCAATTGGAACTAAATTGGAGCTTCTCTTTGTCGAAGAGATCCACTTCCATCAGAATACATCCTCATACAGTATTGTTGTTGAGGTATATAATGATCTCCTGGTTCTGCTCATTTCACTCAGCATCAGTTCATGTAGGTCTCTCCAACCCTCTCTGTATTCATCCTGCTGATCATTCCTTACAGAACAATAATATTCCATAACATTCATATACCACAATTTACCCAGCCATTTTCCAATTGATGGGCATCCATTCATTTTCCAGTTTCTAGCCACTACAAACAGGGCTGCCACAAACATTCATGCTCATACAGATCCCTTTCCCTTCTTTTAAGATCTCTTTGGGATAGTAACACTGCTGGGTCAAAGGGTATGCACAGTTTGATAACTTTTTGAGTATAGTTCCAAATTACTCTCCAGAATGGTTGGATTCATTCACAACTCCACCAACAATGATGTATCAGTGTCCCTGTTTTCCTGCATCCCCTCCAACATTCATCATTATTTTTTCCTGTCAGCCAATCTGAGAGGTGTGTAGTGGTATCTCAGAGTTGTCTTAATTTGCATTTCTCTGATCAATAGTGATTTGGAGCACCTTTTCACATGAGTAGAAATAGTTTATGACCCATGATTTATGATGTATGCTCTCAATTCTGCTTTAGAGAAGATATTTTTTTCTTGTCTTAGTAGTGCTGCCCTCGATACTGCTGACGAGATGAATTAAGATTGTTGCATGCCAACTGCATCCAGAATACAGAATGCCAACTGAAGAATCAACTCAGCCTGCTCCCATGTTGTTGTTGTTCTTTGTAACTCCATTTGATGATGGTGGTGGTTGTTGTTTTAGGTAAAGACACCAGAGTAGTTTGCTGGTTCCTTCTCCAGCTCATTTTACAGATGAGGAAACTGAGGCAAATGGAGGTGAGTGACTTGCCCAGAGTCACACAGCTAGGAAGTGTCTGAGGCCAGATATGAAGTCAGGAAGTTGAGTCTTCCTGACTCTAGGCCCCGCTCTCTACCCACTTTGCTGCCTAGTTGCCCATATATACATTGTGGCAGACTCAAGTAGCCAGAGGTAGAATTCTTTAGTTAGGAGAAAAATAAAATGTCAAAAGTGGAAAGGCTCTTAGCAAGCTGAAATGTTACCCATGGCTTAGAGCCAGAGTTCTTGATTTACAAAGATCTGGTTCGGTCTTGGAGATGTTACTCTACCATCTCTCTCTTTGGCTCTTGACCCCCAATCGGGACTTCCCCCAAAGGAAGCATGGCTTGTTTTAGCTCTAGGTCAAAAAAGTAAAAGAGCACTTAGCATCCAAACAAGTACTTTGGTGAATATATCAAATGCCACAGAAAAGATAGGAAACATAAAACAATTCTTGAACCCATAAAGAGTCAAAGTAAAGCTCTTCATTATTGATAACAAGAAAGGTTACATATGTATCTGGAAATAAAACAGCTAGATGGCACCATAGTACGTAGAGGTGGGGGCCTGGAGTCAGGAAGACTCCTCTTCCTGAATTCAAATCTGGCTTTCAGACACTCACTAGCTGTGTGACCCTGGAAAAGTCACTTAACCCTGTTTGCCATAGCAAACCATTCCCATGTCTTTGCCAAGAAAGCCCCACATGGGGTCACAACGATTTGGACAGAACTGAAAATACTAAATAACAAACATTTATAGAAGTATTCTTACTAGCGAAGAATTGGAAACCAATAGATGCCCAATGATTGAGAAATAGCTAAACTAACTGGTACATGAATATACTGAATATTACTTTATTGTGGAAAACATGTGAGTAGAGAGAAGGGGCCAGAACTGACAGGGTTTGACAACTGACAAATGTGATGAATATAGAGAAGCATGTAAAGACTTACATAAACTGATGCAAAATCAAGTAAGAAGAGCCAGGAAAACAACATACATGATCATTAGAATAAGATAAACAAAACCCAAAAATAATCACAAAAATACAACCTTGTCCTAAAAAAGGGATATGAGAAGCTCTCTCTCCTTACTCCTTTATAGAAGAAGGGAGTTTACAATTCTGGAACTTATTGATGTGGTTCAAAAATTCATTATTGTCCAAGAACATCCTTTTCTTTCTAAGTTGGTTGTTTCAAATTCAGGATTGATTAGGAACTCATATATTCTTTTGAGAAAGCTTGGTCCTAGAATTTCTCTGTCTGCCCAGGAACTCAATCAATGCTTATTTACTGCCATCTCTGTGGTGATCTGGCTCCTTGGAGGGGACTTGTAGATGTTGGAGCTTCCCTTCCAGGGACCTGAGTTGTCTCTGGAAACTTTCTTCTTTTTGACTCTCTCTTAACTCTAATCTTTCTGTGTGTTTCCCTCATTTTATTTTTATTTATTTAATTTATTTTTTTGCTGAGGCAATTTGGGTTAAGTGACTTGCCCAGGGTCACACAGCTAGGAAGTGTTTCCTTCATTTTATTTTTTAATTTTTTTATTAAAGCTTTTTATTTACAAAGCATATGCATGGGTAATTTTTCCAACATTGATCCTTGCAAAATCTTTTGTTTCAAATTTTCCCCTCTTTCCCTCCACCCTCTCCCCTAACTGGCAGGTAGTCCAATATATGTTAAATACATTGAAATATATGTTAAATCCAATATATGTGTACATATTTATACAGTTATCTTGTAGCATAAGAAAAATCAGATCAAAAAGGAAGAAAAAACCGAGAAAGAAAACAAAATGCAAGCAAATAACAACAGAGAGAGTGAGAATGCTATGTTGTGTTACACACTCTGTTAGCATGGTTTTCTCTTTGGGTGTAGATGGCTCTCTTCATCACTGAACAAGTGGAACTGATTTAAATCATCTTAACGTTGAAGAGAGCCATGTCCATCAGAATTGATTGTCCTATAGTCTTATTGTTGCCATGTATAATTATCTCCTGGTTCTGCTCACTTCACTTAGGATCAATTTATGTTAAGTCTCTCCAGGCCTCTCTGAAATCATCCTGCTGATTGTTTCTTACAGAACAATAATATTCCATAACATTCATATACCATAAATTATTCAGGCATTCTCCAATTGATGGGCATCCACTCAGTTTCCAGTTTCTGGCCACTACAAAAAGGACTGCTACAAACATTTTTGCACATGAGTCCCTTTCCCTCTTTTAATGTCTCTTTGGGATATAACCCCAATAGAAACACTGCTGGATCAAAGGATATGCACAGTTTGATAACTTTTTGAGTATAGTTCCAATTGTTCTCCAGAACAGTTGGATCCATTCACAATTCCACCAATAATGTATCAGTGTCCCAGTTTTCCCACATCCCCTCCCACATTTGTCATTATCTTTTCCTGTCATCTTAGCCAATCTGATAGGTGTGAATGGTATCTCAGAGTTGTCTTAATTTGCATTTCTCTGATCAATAGTGATTTGTAGTATCTTTTCATGTGACTACAAATAGTTTCAGTTTCTTCATCTGAAAATTATCTGTTCATATCCTTTGACCATTTATCATTTGGAGAATGGCTTGAACTATTATAAATTTGAGTCAATTCTCTATATAGTTTAGAAATGAGGTCTTTATCAGAACCTTTGGATGTAAAAATGTTTTCCCAGTTTATTTTGCTTCCCTTCTAATCTTGTCTGCATTAGTTTTGTTTGTACAAAAACTTTTTAACTTAATATAATCAAAATTATCAATTTTGTTATCAACAATGATCTCTAGTTCTTCTTTGGTCACAAATTCCTTCCTTTTCCACAAATCTGAGAGGTAAACTATCCTATATTCTTTTAATTTGTTTATAATATCATTATGTCTAGATCATGCCCATTTTGACCTTATCTTGGTATACGCTGTTAGGTGTGGGTCTATACTTACTTTCTGCCATACTAATTTCCAATTTTCCCAGCAATTTGTGAATTCTTATCCCAAAAGCTGGGGCCCTTGGGTTTGTCAAATACTATATTGTTATAGTCATTGGCTATTTTGTTCTGTGAACCTAATCTATTCCACTGATCAAATTCTCTGTTTCTTAGCCAGTACCAAATGGTTTTAATGACTGCTTCTTTATAATATATAGTCTTAGATCTGGTGCAGCTAGGCTACTTTCATTTGCTTTTCTCTTCATTAATTCCCTTGAAATTCTTGACCTTTTGTTCTTCCAGATGAATTATGTTGTTATTTTTTCTAGGTCAGTAAAATAATTTTTGGGAGTTTGATTGGTATAGCACTAAATAAATAGATTAGTTTAGGGATTATTGTCATATTTATTATATTTGCTCAACCTATTCATGAGCACTTGATATTTTTCTAATTGCATATATCTGATTTTATTTTTGTGGAAAGTGTTTTATAGTTTTGCTTATATAGTTCCTGACTTTCCCTTGGCAGATAGATTCCCAAATATTTTATACTAGCAACAGTTATTTTAAATGGAATTTCTCTTGGTATATCTTGCTGTTGGATTTTGTTAGTGATATATAAGAATGCTGAAGACTTATGTGGATTTATTTTATATCCTGCAACTTTGCTGAAGTTTTTTTAGTTGATTCTCCGGGGTTTCCCTCATTTTAAAGCCCAAATCTAAGAGTAGAGTTCAACATGTATGAATTGGTCTTTAGTTAAGCAATCACTTTTAATGTAGTGTCAGGAGACCAACAAATACTTAAGGTCTCACGAATTCATACCCGTTGAGGAGATATCTTTAATGCCAGAAGAGAAGTTTTATTTTTTAATCTTGTTGTTCAAATTAATAAAGAATTAATCAAGACCAGGATTGTCTTAGATGCATCATATGCATCTTCCTTTGAATTAAAATGGGCAATCCCAGTTAATTGCCTTAGTGCCTTAAGGAACAACTGAAGTGTATAGCTAATCCAAGAAGTCTTTCTGGGGATTTAAAAAGCCTCTATACTCTCAGACATTTCACTCAATGTAGCAGCTACATTTTCCTCTTTCCCGAATACCTTTGTCCAGTAAATTAAATCCCATCAGTCAGCTTTTATAGAGATGGTTGATCAAGTCTGCAACACTTTCTCCTTTTCCCTCTTAAAATTCTTAGCTTCTTTCAAGGCTCTGTTCAGATGCCACCTTCTACATGAGGTCTTTCCTCATTTTGTATAAACAATTATTTTGTATAAACAAATAAACCTCAGATCTAAAATTATCTCTCTAGTCTCTTCTCTGAGCTTCAGTCCCATATCATCAACTATCTACTAGATATTTCAAAATGGATATATATAGGTATGTTGAGCTTCATACATCCAAAACAGAACTCTATCTTTGCCGTTAAATCCATTCTCTCTTCTCAATTTCCCCATTTCTTCCTCTAGCCTTCTAGTCACTCCTATTCCTAACTTTGAAGTAATTTTTGTCTCCTCATTTCTTCCCACCTCTTATATTTAATCAGTTATCAAAATTAATTTTATCTCCATAATGTTTCTGACATTATTTTACATTGCCACTATCCTGTTTCAGATCCTTTATCACTTTTCTCTTGGACTGTTGCTATAACTTACTAATTAGTCTTCCTGCTTCAAGTATTTTCCCTTTTTCATGCTCCCCACAGTTTTCCAATTTTCTTAATTGTATGATGAGAAGAATGATCTCAGAAAAACATGGAAAGACTTAAATGAAATGATGCCAAATAAAATGAGCAGAATCAGGAAAACATTGCACACCATAACAGCAATATTGTATAATGATCAACTGTGAATGACTTAGCTATTCTCAGTAATATAATGATTCAAGATAATTCCAGAGTATTTAAGATGAAAAAAAAATGCTATCCATCTTCAGAGAAAGAATGAATGGTGTCTGAATGAAGATCAAAACATATTTTAAAATTTTTTCTTTATTTTTCTTGAAGATTTTTTTGGGGGGTATGGTCTTTCTTTCACAACATGACTAACTTGGAAATATTTTTGTATGACTGCACATGTAATATCTATACCAAATTGCTTGCCCTCTCAATGAGGGGGAAAGAGAGAGTGTGAGGAAGAGAATTTGAAACTCAAAATTTTAAAAAATGAATGTTAAAATTGTTTTTACATGTAATCAGGGAGAATGTTAAATAATTTTTTTAAAAATTAAAGCACAGGTCTGATCATATCACTTTCTTACTCACAAAACAATACAAATTCTTCTGGCATTCATAATTTGGTCCCAACTGGAAGGAGCCTCAGAACATAGGACATGAGTTCTGAAAGAGCCTTCAGAGACTAGTATATCTTCCGCATTTTAAAGACAAGAAAAATGAGATCAAGAAAGAAGATATGATGTGTTCAGTCAATGATCATATAATGGAAAAAAACAAAAACAAAACATTGGACCTGGAGTCAAATGATCTGAATTTTAGCCCTCGCTGTGCCACTTGCTAGTTATTTGACCTTGAGCAAATTATATGTTTTTCCTGAGCTACATACAGTTTCCTCCTCTTTAAAATGAACCCTCAAATCCTCAAGTTAGAGAGGGTTATAGAGACCATCTTCACAGAATCTCAGAGTCTTAGGGTTTGAATGGACCTAGCTCACCTCCTATCTAAATGGGAATCCCCTTCTCATTCCCCAATCAGTGGTCATATAAATCTCAATAAAATCCTTCTACCTTCCAATGAAGTCCGTTCTACTTTGGGATGACATTAATTATCGGCTAAAATCTACCTCTATCATGCAACAGTTCTGAGTTCTAGTCCCTGCTGCCAAGCCCGACAAATTTAATCCCTCTTTTGTGTGACAGCCTTTCAAATAAGCTATCTTAGCACCTCTAAATCTTTTCTTCTTGAAGTTAAACATTCTCAGCTCCTTCAACTTATATTTGATTTATCAAGGTAGACTATCTAGATTTCTTTGGTTCCTGACTTTGTCATATAATATGTTAACTATTTTTCCCAACTTTATGTTATCTTTAAATTTGAAAAGCATCATTTCATCCAAGTAAAAATAAAAATAATGAACAGCACAAGATCTACATAGATCTCTTCAAGAGACCTTTCAAATGAATGTCAGCCAATTTTATGATTATCTTATCTAATCTTATCTTATCTGGGTCTAATCATTTAGTCTGTTCTAATTCTATCTAATTTAAGAGACCTTTCTCCATCTAGATATATACTATATACCATGGTATCATTATAGTAACCCTATTAAAAAGGAAATGAGATTAGTTTGACATAAATCTTTCTTTGATCTGTTGTCTTTTAGTGATAATTACTTTTCTTTCTAAATCCTCAGAAACCTTCCTTTTAATGTGTGACACCTATGTGACAATAATGGCATTGTAAGCTACTTAAGAAATGTGTCATTTCACCAAAACTTATAGAAAAATTATCTAGCATGAAAATACAATATCTGAAAAGTATTCTTGAGAAACCAGCTCACAAATTCTCCTCAGTTCCTTTCTGATATATCCTGTACAGCCTTCCAGGAGAAAGCAGTGTCTTGCCTGGCCACCAGAGGATAATCGGCCGATAGAACCCTGCATCACTATCCCACTATCACAGTTTATGATTTCAAGCAGCAGCACTGGTTGGTTTTTTAATTGACTCTGGGAATGAAAGAATACATTACTTAACATTTCAATAATATGAAATATACAGTTCTCAAGCCCAAGATCAGTATCTAGATCCTTCCTTCTCTGAATATGACTTTCTCACAGTCATAGAAGTAAAGCACTCAACATATGATCAAATTGTTTAAAGAACAATGCAGAAATGAAAGGAAATGTGTTAAATCATCCAATATGTAGCCGCCTGCTTCCAATCATTTGTTTTTATTTATTTTAGATATATATGTATACATACATATATTTTTTAATTTTTTTTTTTTTTTTTTGCTGAGGCAATTGGGGTTAAGTGACTTGCCCAGTATTACACAGCTAGGAAGTGTTAAGTGTCTGAGGTCACATTTTAACTCAGGTTCTCCTGACTTCAGGGCTAGTGTTCTATCCACTGTACCAACTAGCTGCCCAATCATTTATCAAATCATTTACCAATCATTTACCAAAATCTCCTTCCAATTATTCTTCCGCTCTACCGTATATGCCTAAGAAAATTCCCAAATCAATTCTACCTGGAAATAATGGGAAGGAAATAAAAGGATATGTCCAGGTTCTCTTCTCTAGAACAGAGACTATACCAGTCAAAATCAAAGTAAGAGTAGTGGATCAGGAAGTCTTCTCCAGCACACCAGCTTGGTGGAAACCACAGTAACTGTCAATCTTGGGATTTGGGATTGATCTGAATCTCTACAGCCCTAGTTTTCAGGACTCTCAGTGGGCAGCTTGAGCTTCTGAATATAGCAAAAACTGCCCAAGGTCCTCCTATCATTTAATGGAGGCCTAATATTTCTCAGTGTAATGGCAACAGCCCCCTGATCTTCATGGCCTAGATAGTGATAAAAAAAAAACCTGAATTTTAAGGGCAGCAGGTAAAAGAGAAAAGTAGTCAATCTCAGATGCTAGTGTCCAGATCTCATCTCTTTTGTTCTATTTTGCAACACCATCCCATTTTGAGTACCTTATCTATTTCATTGAGGGGAAAAGGAAAGTGATCATGAGACTTTCTCTGCCAGTTCTTCTAAATTATCAACCTGGGTAAAATAGTTAAGTGATCAGGGAATGGACCCAAGTTACAAATACTTTAAAGTTTTGCAGGAATTAAAGCCAAATCCACTAGCCTTTTACTTCCTTATGTGAAAAAATGGAACATTTATCTTTACTTTTCTGGCATTTCTCCTTTCTCTATAGTTACTCAGAGATTACTGATAGAGATTCAGCAGGGACATTTTGCAGTTCTTGAAGGACCCTTTTCAGGCAAGTCAGACCACCAGTACCAGAGAACCCAGAATCCTGATCCTAAGAGCTTTGGGAAGAGCAGTATCACATCCAGTCTTAGACTACCGACACTGCTTCCTGACAAATTCCTGAAGACATCATTCATGGGAATAACTCTTGTGAAGGGTCCAGCCATCCTGACTAAATGCAATCCACCAGTCAGACAAGCTACCCAGCTAAAGTAATAAAACCCTCTGAGGGAGGGAAAGGAGAGTGGAGTCAAGCTACCACTACCATTTCCCCCTACCACCTCAGGCCAAGATTACTGGGAATAGCAGCACTGCCAGCTTTGCTTCCAGTCCAGCTCCTGCAGCTGTTGTCTAGAAAATCAAGCCTTCTAAAGATGGACCTGGCTTCTGCAGATGTCTCTGCCTCATTTCCTCTTTGGCCAAGCTTTTTTAAAAAGTAAGAAAGGAAATAAAGAACTTAAGAAAGTTCCTACCACCAAGTCCTTGACATTGTGAAATGACAATGTCAGAATGAAGTCTGATTCTATCAGTGGGAATAAAGTTAAAGAAGCATCATCAGCTGCTTTGCTCTCTAAGGATTATTAAGTTTTCTTACCCACCTTGCTGCTGAAATCTCCTATACGTATTATTTCTCCCAATCCTTTCAGTCACTGAGCAGCAGGTGAGGAAACTTTGTACAAAGTTTGAAAACTAACCATAACAATGTAAAACAGAAAATGGCAGGTATATTGAATTTTAATAAGAAAAACAAATATTTCAAATTTTGACATTAACTTTTCAGATATTTTGTGGTAAATTCGTTGCATTTATACATCTGAAGTTATTCAAACTCAAAACTGCAATAAAACTTTTGGAATATGCTGTGTAGGATTTACAATATAAATAAATATGTAATACAGAGTTAACTTCTTAGGCAGAAAGCTGGGGTTCAAATTCTGCTTCTCACATAGGTGACCCTAGGCAAGTCACTTATTTTCTCAGTACTCCTAGACAAGTAAGTCTATGAACAGCAAAAAAGATACTAATTATATAGTTATTGATAATAAAGTTATTGATAACTCTCTACATCAATGGCATCATAGATTCAATTAAATGTTTTAAAGATTGTATATATGTTCTTCCTCCTCCCCCATAATGTAAACTCCTCCAGGGCAGTTTCATTTTTATCCTTGTATTCTCAGCTACTAGCACGGTGTCTGCCACATGATACCTACTTAATACACTTACTGAAAGATTCAGAGGCTATGAAGAATAGATTTAACCACTTCTTCTTACTAGGATTATTAGTGTTTTAAAGGACTTGGTCTAGTGATCCCTCTCCCTGTTTCATCTCCAGACTTTCTTTTAACAATCAAGAATATAGCCATAGTTTATATTTCCATGGCAGTGAACAAGCAAAGTTTATTTACCACCTTCATTTTAAGGAGAAAAAGGAAACCCAGAAGGGAAGGGATTTTGTCTAAGGGCAATAAATCAAAGCCAGAAAATTTAATTTTAAATCTAGTGATCTTTTAATTGTACACGGGGTTGCACAAATCCCCGACGCCCCAAATCTGTGGTTTCAAAATAGTGTAGGAACTCAGTATTCTTACAAGAAGACCCAACTGGCTGTCGGGATCTAGGATCTAAATTCTGCCCTAGGACTGCTCCTGTGACCTTAGACATGGCAATTTCTTTTCTCCCTATACCTCAATTTTCCCCTTTGTAAAACGGAAGCAATGTCTTTTACACTTGGATGGTTAAGTACTACAGAAATTGGGTGAACTACGGTTATTCTTCCTGTCATTTTCGATCTTAAAGTCCAGACAGAGAAGAGCCTCTCCCCTCCCAGGCCCCTCACATAATCTGGAATTTCCTTAGGAATGAAAAAGCAGCAGCTTGGGAAATTCCTTTCCTTGCAAACACCCCCGCTCTCCTCTCCCAGCTGCAGTTCTCCCAGGGGACTTCCTATAACAAGCTGGCAGAGAGCCCAGAGAAGGCGGGGGACAGACTTTCGGTTCTGTCGGAATGGTGGATGGAGTGGGGGTGGAGCAGGGTTGCGCCCCTAACCCCATAACGGGTCTCCAGCCCCAGGAGCGCGACCCACTTCACCGCTCCCATAATTCTTGGAGGACAGAGTGGATGCCTCTTTCCTGCCTTAACTGCGCTTTGGCATTCTACTACAGTGGTTGGAATTAAGGAGGAGAGAAGCTTGGAGCGCTAGGAAAAGAGATCCCTCGAGTGGATCTCGGAAAATTGTCCCAAATGGCATATCCACTGAAAGTCTGGCGGAGATGCGACCCGAGAGCTCTCGCGTTCCAGTCTCCCGCCTCTGTTAGCTGCGATTGGCCCGCGGCGTCCCTCCCGTGTTGTGGGTGGGGCTTCCCTGCGGTGTGCAGGGGGTTATTAGACGCCGGCTCTGGGCCATTCTCACCTCCCTCGGAGCCTCTTCCAGACCAGCCATGATCCCGTTCTGTCTGCTGTGGGCCTGCGTTTTCACTGCTGTGAGTTGACTTCCTATCCCTTCATTCCCTCTCTCCTTTCAGGGAGGCCAGCTTGGGTCTAAAACTTGGGATGGAAAGAAGAGCTGGCTTTTTGGAAAGGTATCACCCACCTGGCTGTGGTCTGGCTCCTAGGGAATTCCGAAAGGTGGCCTCTTTAAGGCTTCAGTTACTTTCCTTCTTCCCCAGCTCTAACATTTGACCGACTTTCTTGAAGAAATCAGGCAATGAAAGTTGGTGAGACGCTGAATGGTGAACAAAAAGTAGAAGGAAATGGAGTAGGGACAACTCTACTTATTGCCAGTTTAAAGTTAGTGATCTGTGGATCACCCCCCTAACTGCCAGGTGACAGGTCATTTGTTGATTGCTCCTTGCAGCCAGCTTTAAGGGTCTGAGGCAACAAGTGTCTTAGTAGATCTGATTCAATTCCTCCCACATTCCTTCCATTTTTATGTCCACTTGAGTCCAAAAGGAGAAAGAGGTGAGATTGCCTTCTTTTGGCAGAGAGGTAAGCCCCAGAAATCTGTGTTCAGTCTTAAACCCCTGAGAATGGCTGGCTAAAGAATTGGAGAGGTTATGGATAGGTTGGTGGTCTCTAGGCCAGAAAGAATAGGCAATGGAATAGGAAGAGGTGGATAAGCCCAGTTTCCTGTTCTTTTCCTACATTACAGGATGCTGTTGCCTCTGGTAACAACCCCTTTGTATGATCATGGGATTTTTGCCAACCAGGGGGAGTCTTATCAGTGCTTCCCTTCTGTTCCCTTTCTGTGGATAGAGGGAAAGATAGATGAAGGGTTGAAACACTTTAAAGAAGGGGGAGGGGGAGACATAGCAGGCAAGCCACCACATTTTTATAGGACCACTGGCCTGATCTCAAGGGAAATGCCCAGGGAAATACCCCCTGACTCCCTACCTCAAAGAAATGGACACAATTTCAGGGATTGTATAGAATGCCAAAATTGGGGAGAAAGAGTAGATCAGAGAATATCAGAATTGGATGGGATTTTAGAGGGAAATGTAAAATTAGTGGAAGGGACATAAATTTTAAATCAGACACCCAATTTCAAATCCCTGCTTTGTCACTTAGAAACTGTGGAACCTTGAACAAAGCATTTCACCTCTCTAAGACCCAATTTCTTCATCAATAAGAATGAAAGAGTTAGACTAGATAGATTTCTAAAATCCGTGTCAAATATCTATGATCTTAAGAACTTAGAATATCAGAGCTGGTAGGACCTATAGAATGTAAAATATGAGAACTTCCTAATTCTTAGACTACAATATGACAAAAGGAAAGGGATCTTAAGAGTTGGAAGAGAACTTAGAGATGGTTCAATTGACATAAGAAGAAACTGAGACTCAGTGAGATGAAATGCCCATAGGCTTTCCCCTCCACCATTTTGTCTCTCAGAGGGGGCTAGAGTTCTATCCGGGGGTGATGGTGTCTCTGAATCGATCACACTGACTCAGAATTGCCCAAGCGTTTCGCTGGGGAATTCATTAAGGACCCACACCTCTTTCAGTTTTTGGATAGTTCCTCATTTTGGAGGTTGGGATTTCCCCTTGTACCTGGTCTTCTGTGTCCACTCCTTACTAATTTCCCCCATTTTCTCCACCCCATTTCAGTGAAATTGTAAAATTCTAGAGTAGTGGCCATACAGGAATAAACAAGCCTCAGAGGATTTCTGGGAAAGAATTGGGTTCCTGGTGGGAGGGGAAGGGAAAAAGCCACTTCTGCTCCTCTACTTTCATTTTCACTGAGAACAAAATTTAAGAGGGCCAACAGAGACAGAGAGAAGGGAAGGTGGAGCCAGATATGGAGGAAAGAACCTTTGTGGAAAGGACCACATGGGAGGAAGAGGCCAATAGAAAAGAAGTGAACAGTAGGGTCGGGCTCCCTAGCCCCTCATTCTAAGTTCAGTTATAGGGCAAGGGCTGAGCTCCCCAAAACAGGGAGAAGAATTCTTTAGCTACTTGTACTCCCTTTGAGAATATTTTGTGACTGGAGAAACAGAGCTAAGAGCTCATAGTTCGTCATGAGTTCATCATAGATTGATTTGTTTTATGATGGAGTTAATGATATCGATTGCTGGGTTGAAGAGCACTAGACTTGGAGTTAGAAGCTCCAGACTCTGGGCTCAGATCCAAAACTTGTTAGCTCTATTACCTTCAGTTCAAGTCTCCATTTTAGGCCTCAGTTTGTTCATCAGTAAAATAGGAATGCTAAAACTGGTGCTAAAGGGCTTTGTAAAACTCTAAACTGTTAAGCCTTATGTAACTGTGATCTATTATTCCAGCAGTAATTCTTCTCACTTACAATATAAAGAACCCTTGATTTAGAGTTAGAAAATAGGGGTCTCCATTCTGCTTTTGCACTTATTTTCTGTGTGACCTTATACCTGGTCTTCTGTATACTAAATTTCTTTGGACCTCAGCTTCTTAATTTTGGCTGTTTCCTCCTTTGTGAATGAGGGAATTGAATTAAATTATCCCCTAACTGAATTTAACGGTGTATGTACGTGTGTGTGTGTGTGTGTGTGTGTAGCTGAAACGACTATTGTATAGTAAGATCCACAGGCTGTTGTATTTTAGGGGATCTAGTTAGGCTGGAAGGTTTATATAATATTAATTATAGCATATCTTGAATTTATTTTACTTTTTACATTTTCAGTTTCATGAGGTAGATGTAAACTTCTATGTTTAGGGGCCAGACACTTGTTCATAAAGTTATCTGCAGGTTTTAATTAACTGAAAGCTCAATATGAGTCAATTGTATAATTCTGAAACAGGGAAGTAGTATCAATCCCACTTGTTTGCCTAGTCAGCCATCATCTGGAACATTGCATTTTGACCCCTAAGGTTCCTATGCCATATTTTAGGGGCAATGTTGGCAAACTTGAGTGTGTCTAGAGAAAGGCAACGAATACACAAAGACTCAAAACTAATGGGAAATGGGCATTTATATATGCCAGGCAGCAGGGGTAGGCCCTGCTATTCCCCCCATTTTACCATTGAGGGAAACAGAAGCCATGTGACCCAGGATCAGGAAGCTAGTAACTGTCTAAGATTGAATTTGAACTCAGGTCTTCCTGATTCAGGCCCACTGAGCCGCCAACTGGCTCTTGAGAGTGAAAGAACTAGGGACAGAGACTTGGATGAAAGATGGATTTTATCAAGATCATGATTGCTTTCTTTAAATAGTGTACTTAAAGGTTGGCATGTGAAGAGATTGCACAGTGGTTAGAGCATGGGACTCTGTGTTTTCATCTGTAAAATGGGGATAATAATAGCATTTACCTCGCAGGATTGATGTGAAAATAAAGATAATATTTATAAAGTGTTTAATAAATCTTAAAGCTCTTTATAAATGCTAGCTAGTATTATTGTTCTTATTATATTTTAGTTCCATATAAGGAAAAACTTCCTGGCATAAAAGCTGTCCAACAATGGAATGGATGGCCTCCTGTCACTGGCTGTGTTGAAGCAGAAAGTGATTGGTATTTGTGGGGATGCTTCCGAGGGGCTCTCTGCCATTGGCTGCTGGACTGAAGAATAAAGGGCGGAGTGCAGAGAAAGAGTTAAACCAGATGAGCTCCAAGCTTCCTTCTAGCCCAGAGAGCCTCTGATGGCTGTACTTAGCCACCCACATTCTTAGCCAGCCCCCTTCAGGACTGTCTGCACTGTGAGATGGCTGACGTTGCTAGGGGGACAAACATCTGCTGTGCACTCATCTGCTTTGTAAGCTGTTACTGAGGCGAGCCTCTCGAGTTTTCTGTGTAAGTCACTGGGGGCTCTGCTACCAACTGGAAAATGTAATTCATTGAATACATATGTATTGTCTTGCTAGCTTTTCTGAAGGCCAGAGCTCTTCTTCCACAGACTCAACTCATTTTATTTAGGTCCTATAAAAGACTGTGGTAGCATGGCAGGGGCGGGGGCGGGGGAGCAGAGACAGAGACACACAGACAAAGACAGACACAGAATAAGAGACCCAGAGACACACAGAGATAGAATAAGAGATACAGAGACAGAGAGACAGAGACAGGGACACTGTCAGAGGCACAGAGACAAAGACAGAAAGACAGGGACAGACACACAGAGACAGAATAAGAGACAGAGACAAAGAGACAGAGACAAAGACAGGGACACTGTCAGAGGCACAGAGACAAAGACAGGGACAGACACACAGAGACAAAGACAGAAATGGAGAGAGAATAGGGGGAAGTCATATTTAATGAAAATGGATGACAGTTTATGTGGAAGAAATGTCTTGAAGAAAATAATAAATGGAGAGAAGAGAAAGAAGTCATTTGGGAGGGAATATAGTGTAGGGGTAGAGTAGGAACAGATTGCCTCATAAAGTTGTGAGTTTTCTGTCCTTGGAAGTTTCTAAGTAGAGGCTGGAAACCATTCCATCTGGTGCAGGGGAAAGAAAGGCTACTAGACCAGCAGTCAGGAGAATTGGGTTTAACTATAGGTAAGCAAGACTTTGAATAAGTGGCAAAGCTGGGCCAGGATCTCAAGTCCCCAAACTCCATACCCACAGCTTTCCCACTCTTGTTGTCAGTTCCAATTTAGACCAATTCATTTTAGGATTGAGAGATAAGAGATTATCTAACCCAATCTCTTCCACTTTGCAGATGAAAATACTGAGGCCCAGAAATATTAAGTGGTTTTTGTATGGTCACATGGAGAGAAGAATCAGAATGTGAACCTAGGTCCTTTAACTCTTACTGTTATAGTTGGTTGAAGCTGCAATATGGTTGTGTGTGTGTGTGTGTGTGTGTGTGTGTGTGTTGAGGCCAGGATCAGTGATTTCATTGGCTTACACAACTTAAAAAAACAAAACTCTAAGGTGTATACTTGTAAACATTTAACAACCAGCTCTCCAAAAAACCCAGGATATACTTTTAAGTTTCATCTGAGTCATTTTGTTAAGCCTAAGCAAACATTAAAACAATTGGTCAAGTCTCAAATTGTAGAATTTACTGATTTGGGATATATCAGTGATTACACTAAAATTTTAACTTTGTCAGCAATACTCCTCTCTTTCTACTGCGGCACTATGGGGTTCAGAGATTAGGCCAGGGTCACTTTGCCAGGATGCATCAGAGGCTGAATCAGGAGAGTAACGCTCACATTTAACCTCATGGTTTGAACTCATTTATAAGTCTCTTGAATGGTTCTAGTGGTGTGAAGGCCAATAAGATCATCACAGGTATTCATTAATTTAGAAAACCACCTAGTAACATTATCTATATTTTACTGTATTTTTAATTTATTTTGTTAAATATTTCCCAATTGCATTTTAATCTGTGGTGGCTCAGTGTTGCTGACACCTTTTATCGAAACTCTCCAGGCCAGGTAATTGTCATTCACTTAAACTGGAGGCTGGCAGCTGATCTCTTAAGGTTCTTCTAAATTTGGGAATCTTGTGATTTCTTTTTTTTTCTTCAGGTCCATATGAAACCAGCTATTTCTTGTGAGAAAAACCAGTATTTGGTGAATGGGCTCTGCTGTGAGATGTGCTCTCCAGGTATGTGAAAAGCTGCCTAGGCTAGAATTCAGAGAATCCTGACTCTGAAACCTACTGGCCATGTGACTTTGGGCACACATATGTATATGTAGTAACTTTACTGACTATGACCGCCTCCCACCCCCCTGTACCCCTCCCCATTCCTCATCCATAAAGAAGGTATCACCTGGCCTGATGCTTGGCCCATAGTAGGCGCCTAATGCTTGGGCCTGATTGAAGGCCCGCACTAGTTGGCTCCTTGTGAGAAAAGTGCTTCGTCAAGCTTAGCGTGCTGCAGAACCCTGAGGTTCTGACCCGGCTACAGCTCTCTCTTCTCTTGACATCTTCCAGGAACAAAGCTGGTTACTGACTGCAGTGAGGGCAGCGAAACCCAGTGCGAGCCTTGCCAGGAGGGAGAGTTCCAGTCTTCCTGGAACCACGATAAATACTGCCACCAGCACAAGTACTGCCATCCCAGTAGGTTGGCGGAGAGGGTGGTTCTGGTGGGGATGCTAGGAAGAAGGGAAAGCTCTACCTGTGCTGGAAGCAGGGAAGGTGGGGCCGGAAAGTCCAACCCTTCCCCCTGACCTCTCTGCTCAGATATGCACCTCAAAATTCAAAAGGAGGGCTCCTTGGAAAAGGACACGACTTGTGTTTGTATAGAGGGTTTTCACTGCACCAGCCCGGAGTGTGAGAGCTGCAGTAGCCACAGCCCCTGCCAGCCCGGCTTTGGTGTCAAGCATGCTGGTGAGTAGCCTGCGCAGGAAGGCCTCGGTTTCCTCCGTCATGAAGTAAGGGGGTCCAGACTAGGTGGTCTCTAAACCCTTCCACTTCTGCCCTCTGTGTTCTAAAGTCTCTTCCAGAGCTGACAGTCTATGTTCCAAGGCCTCTTTTATATTTAAGATTCTAGTCTAAGCGGCATGGGAGGGAGTGAGGGAGACCAGAGCCAAAACTGAGGAGAGAAGATATTCTTCATTTCTGCTATAAGCAATTAGCTGGGCAAGTCCCACTCACCACCTCCAAAGAAGGAAAAGGAATTGGACCGAGGAGGGGAATGCTCAGGCCTTAAATTGGCACCTTTTAGCAGGGCCTAGATGTCTTCCATTGTCTGCCTTGCCAGAGGTTGCCCTCTTGTTCCAGAAGGGAAAGGGGGAGGAAGGAAGGATTAGAGGTTCTCTTACACCAACTTTTTTCACACTCAACTTCTTTTTGGAAGAGAAACTTTTACATACCCCTGAGTATATAAGTTATACAAACCAAACATTTATTGATGATAAATCATTTTTTATTTTTAGAATAAATAGAATAAATGATTTATAATACATTTACAATAAATTTTATTTATTTATAATAAATCATATTTTATTTTAAAATAATTCTTTGATATATGTAATTTTACCATTTATTAAAGATGAAGCAAATTTACATGCTAATGAGATGGATATGCTTGCTTATTTTTATATAAAAATTGGATCTTGGCAGAATATTTGATACCTTTTACTATAATCAAATTTTTTGCGACCTTCATATTCAGTTACACAATCCTATATGGAGTCGAGATCCACAGTTTAAGAAGCTTTGTCCTATAGGATGCTGCTGGAGAACAGGGGCAGATCAGCTGGTGTCAGTCTTACTCCTGACCTTTTCTCCTGGATGGCCATTGCTTCCATAGCCCCTGGGAGCATGACTTAATTACCTTTCAGACCTACCTGAAGATGGCAGTCTCAGGGCCTTTCTCCTCTGAAGGGTGAAAGGGTAGAGAAATGAACACTTCCCAAGGCCTTCCTATATAAAGGACTCAGACTTAGTTTGACTCCAGGAACACAATACCTGTTCTGAGTATGCTGTGCTCTCTCCTCCATGTTTCAGCTTCCTTTTTATGTATTATCTTTCTCTATTAGATTATAAACCCTTTGAAGGCTAGTGCTTAGTACAGTGCCTGTTATATAGAAAACACTTAATAAGTGTTCATATAACTAAGTTACTGTTGTCTGACAGCCAGTCTCTCTTTTCTCTTCTCCCAGGCACAAATTCCACTGACACCATCTGTGAACCTTGCAAGAAAGGCTTTTTCTCCAACGTATCCTCTGCTTTCGAAAAATGTCTTCCCTGGACCAGGTACTAGGGATTCCTGACTCTCCTGTTTCTTGGGCCCATGAATATTTGTTCACTTGAGGCTGTGCTTCCTAAGCCACATTCCTACGCATACTGGAGAAGGAAAAGACACATTACTATGTGTGAAAAACTTTCTCTTCCATCCTTCCCAGCCTTCTACTAGTGCAGGCGTGTTCTTTGCTTTGAACTAGAAAAAAAAGAATAACAGGTCATCTTCATCTTTAAAGGTTTATAAAGAACTTTCCCTTGTGAAGCAGGCAGTATAAGGATAAAAGTAACAGTAATATGAAGAATAATAGCTAATTTCTGTGGCACTTTAAGGTTTACAAAACATTTTACATATTCTTTCATTTGACCCTCACAATAATCATGAAGGTGTTATTATTATCTCTATTTTACAAATGAGAAAATAGAGGCAGGGAAAACTTAAGTGACTTACCCAATGTCTTGCAGTTAGTATCTATTTGAGAATGATAGATGGGGATGCTGAGATTAAATGACTTAACTGCTCAAGGTCAGTCTAGTAAGCATTGGAATTGGGACTCAGACCCATGTCTTTTTACTCAAAGTCCAGTTATACCATATTGCTTTTTTTTCATACTAACTTCCTACTCTGCCTTTTTACATACTTTCTTCCTTCTTTTTTCCTCCTTTTCTTCTTTCTTCTATCCTTCCTTTCCTTCATTCCTTTCTTTTCCTTCCCTCCTCTTTTTCTCCTTTGCTTCCTTGCTTTTCTTTCTTCTTTTCCTCCCTTTCTCCTCCTCCCTTCTTTCTTCTTTCTTTCCTTTCCTTCCCTCTTCTCTTCACAATGATCACCCTATTGCTTACCTTTCATTTTGAGAGGAACTCAGACATTCAGTATATACCCAGCACATTTTCATGACACATCCTATTCTAATGCCCTAAGAAACGATGGTCCAGAAAAGAGCAGCAGGCCCCAGTCCTACAAAGTCTTCTGGAGTTGTCGGTCCAGTCCAACTGTCTTCCCTCCCAACATCTCACCCAGAGCAGAATCATTAAGTGGAAAGAGCACTGGTTTTGGAGTTGGGGACCCTGCTTTAACCTGACTGGGTCTCAGTTCTCTCTTTCATACTCTGTGATCATCTATGACATTTCCTGGGGGAGAATCATAGATCCCATCCCATTTTACCCGATTCTTTCATTTCATGGATGCAGAAGTTTGAGTTCTGAGGAGGCCACACAACTCACCATATGCTACACATGTGATGGAAAATTTGGGATTCAAACTCAGATCTTCGCTCGAATGTATTAAATGCAGTATTTGCTTTACAGCATCAGAGTTCTCTGCCTTATTCCTCCTTCGCCTTCATCCCCCAAGCTCAGGCAATCTCAAAACTGCTGGTTATTCCCTGTAGATGTTTCTCTCTTCCTTTTCCCTCTCATGATCAGGTTCTCATCAGGGTAGCCTGAATCACTGAATAGGTGTTGCCTCAGTCAACTAAGACCTATGAAGACCTTAGCTTAAAAAGGCCACGGTGCCTCTAGGCCCATCTCCAGTCATCCTGATCCATATCTGGCCCCTGGACCCAGATGATTCTGGAGGGGACAGTGAGGCTGGTAGCCTTGCACAGCCCTCCCTCACTGAAATCCAACTCACTTGTATGTCACAGCATCACCTCTCTGACATCATGATCCTCTTCAGAATGAAGGACAAACAACAGATGGACTACCAGAGCAGTTTCCTGACTGGTATTCCTGCCTTCAGTTCTTCCCATCTGTTCTGGACAAGCCCCAGGTTCATCTTCGAAAAACACTCATTTTTATCATGAAACCAATCAAACACTGCCAGGGGCTCCTTGTTGTGTAATGAATCAAGTCTGTATTGCTCTGTGTGGCCCTTTATAATAATACTGCCCAACTTTATTTCTCATAACTCTCCTGAACTAATGTCTCCTGACATTAGCTCACATTCTTATCGTTCCTGCAAGATCTGCAATTTAGTTTTCTTTCTACAAAATCCTGGGAGACATGGCGTGCCAATATGATTCTACCCATTTCACAGAGGATGAAAGGAGAGTCAAAGTATCACAAATATCAATGCCAGTCTGGTTTTCTTTCCTGTCTTCTCTCCACACAGTTGCTTGAAGCCTGCTGCAGCATTGTCCTGTGGACACGAGCCAGCTTTTAATGATATTGTTTATGGTGCAATGAGAGGAGCACTCAATTTGAAAGGGAGGATAAAAGTCCTATTTATGCTATTCACTTCTTCTCTGGGTCTGTTTCTTTATTTGTAGAACAAGGTGTTTGGACTAGATGTCTTCTGAGATCTTTTCTGGTTCTTAATGTACGATTCAATGAAATAATGTAATAGCCTGGCCCAGAACATACTTTTTCCCTTAAACCTGACCCCATTCTGTCGATCTTTTCAGATGAAGGGCAAATCTCACTTTCCTCTTGAAGTCTTCCCTGATTATATCCTTCTTTTTCCTCTCTCCTTTTTGGTGCTCATGGTCCATACATTAGCACTTAGATCATGCATTATGTTGAGTATAGTGGGAGGAACTCAACTTGGGAGTCAGCCAAGAGACCTGGAATTCCAGTATGAATTCTGTCTCTCACACTTACCTGCTCTCTGGGCAAGTCACTTAAAGTCTCTGCGACTCTGCTTCCTCACCTGCAAAATGGGGACAATAATTTCAGTATCACTTACCTCACAGGGTTGTTGTGTTGTGTTGTGTTAGAGCACCCTCTAAAAGTAGCATTATCATTGTTTATGAATTGAACCATGCATTGATTAAGATTACTTTTTTCTACTTGGTTTTAATTTCTTTGAGCCCAGGGACTATAGCTTGTCTTTTTTCCATCTCCCATAGTCCCTTGCTTAGAGGGGCAAGGTTTTCTTGATTGATATGATTCCCCCAATTCTGGCCTTGAAGTTCCCTGAGCTAGAAAAACTTAATCCGTGTGTGTGTGTGTGTGTGTGTGTGTGTGTCTGTCTGTCTACCCAGCTGCAAAGACACAGGATTGTCGGAAGTTCAGGAGGGGACGGATAAAACGGATGTGCTCTGCCAAAGTAAGTATGGATGGGCAACGGCAGAAGACTAAAGTTGGATGGGGGCGGTATTGAAAGGGACGAGACAATATTGACGTTATATACAGCAAAGAGCAGAAAGATGGAGATGGTGGAAAGGACATTTGACTTAAATGTCATAGACTCCTCCTCCTGCTAACTGGCAGGGTACTCTGCCAATCTGTGGCTGTGGGACTGTGAAAAAGTCATTGTACCTCTCTCCATCATGGATTCTTCATCAGCAATAGGAGGAGCTGGACGAAAGGCTCGCAAATGTCTTCCCAGATTGGATGTTCTAGCACTTTTTCTGAAAGAGAAGATTCTGAGTAGGGGGCAGGGAGGGAGAGGGCAGTGGACCGTGGAGGGCAGAAGGGAGGAACCAAAGCTTCCAGGAGGATGGGAGATACTTGGTGGAGTTTTGCTAAGGCCCAGTTTTCCCCAGGCGACAAATCTCGAATGGGTCTCTTGGTGCTGATCCCCATTGTCCTAGGACTTTTCTTTGTTATCATGGGCTTGCTGCACTGGAGAGGTGAGTCCGGGATTGGACTGAGGGACGGGAAGTTCTCCTGGGGAGAGGGGAAGGACAGGAAAGCTGCAGAGCGCAGTCTCCTTTTCTTGACCTCAGTCTTTCTCTCCTCCCCATTTCCCATTCAGGTCTGTGTTTCAAGGCGCCCAAGAACAAGGTAGGTCATTTCCTGAGCTAGTATAATTTCCTGAGATCTAGACGGAGTTCAGCAGACTGGAAGAAGAGACAGTGAGTCACTGGCACCCTCCTTTGGGCAGCAAGAGCTGGCGTCGTGGCCAGTCATGACTTGGACCGGGGCCACCCATGGAGGCCAGGCTGCTTGTCCTTGTGCCCCCGACCCTGGCTGTTAGTGCCCCCACGGAGCGGGGAGCCGGGCCCCCCCTGTGACCGGAGAGGCCGCCCTTCCTCCTCCGTGACCCTGAACCCTGCTTAGTCTTCCTGCGGGGCCTCGCATGGGAGCGCCCCACACAGCCCAGGGAGGGGGGGAGCGCGGTGCGGGTGGCCAGGCCGGGCCGCTGAGGTGCCTGCGGCTTTCCCCCAGGCCTTTGGGGGGGCAGCGAGGGCAGAAGCGGGAGAGGAGAGAGGCCCGAGGCCGGGGCTGCAGCGGGAGGCAGAGACCCCAGCCACCGCCCCGGCTCTGCTGGCCCCGCTTGTATGATCTTGGCCATGTCCCCTCTGGGGTCTCCATTCCCTCTCCCTCACCGAAGCACTGACCCGGGACTCCATCGCCCTCCTCGAGGGGGCTGTCGTGCTTCATGGTGTGGCCAGCAGGGGGCAGGAGGCGCCCATGGAAAGGAGCCTAGGCTTCAGCTGCCACAGCAGACCGGGGAGCAGCCAGAGGGGAGGACGCCGTCCCTCCCTCTCCCCCTTCCTCCCTCGCAAGGCTCGGCCCTCACCCTTGCTGCGCCTTACCGGAGGGAGCACTCTGCCTGTAAAGGCTGCTGCCCTCAGCACGACTCTGTCCCGAACAGGTTCTCCAGAAAATGGAGCCCATAGAGACGGACGAGGATCCCCTCCCCGTGCAGGAGACCTTGCTTCGGGGCCAGCCAGTCACGCAGGAGGACGGCAAGGAGAGCCGCATTTCAGAGCAAGAGGGCCAGTGAGGGCCGCGGGACTGGGGCGGCTCCAGATGCTGAGAGCAGCGTCACCAGCAGCTGCTGGTTCTGAGGCGGAGGGAGGGGCCAGGAAGGAGTGGGGGACTGCCTGCGGGGTGCAGAGGGTCCTGAGGGTGTTCCCCTCAGGAATGACTTTGACATTTCCAGGCCCCAGACTTCCCCTCTTGGCCCTGCTGCCTTTGCAGGGAAGAACAGAAAAAATGGTCGGATTATTAGAAAAGGAATTTCCATTGTCAGAGTACCTCCATCTCTCACCAGAAGCCACCAGAGGGAATTCCTGACATATGAGTACACATTGCCCACAAAGCACTTTTATTCCTAAAACTGGTCCTTCTGACCCCTTCCATGTAGAACAGGGAAGCATCTACCTCAAGGCCCGAGGGTCTTCCCACCTTCCCTTCCCTCCTTAGTCATAGTGTGAGCGCCTGTTGCTGACACTGCTGGCTGTGTCTCCCCTGTCCCCACCTTCATGGAGAACATCGGGACATGATATTCTGTGGGCTTCCTGCGAGCTCACGGAGGTGGAGCTGGAACCAGAGGCGAGGGAAGGGAGCAGAGGAGAGCACCGGGAAGATTGCCATGACCCGTCCTGGCTGGGGTACCAATGCAAGAACGGCGAGGAGGTGATAGGCAGGCCAGAGCCAGGCTGTCTCTCTTTAGTGTTATTCATGATCACCGAAAGGTGGAATTGAGGCTGGGATATGTACACATTGCCTGGATTGGTATTAGTGTTGGCGTCTGTAAGTGCTTTGGAGGTCAATTAAATAAAACTCTGGGCTCCAATCAGAAGTCTTGGTCTACTAATTGGAAAATTTTGGTTTATATATAAAGGAGGTAGCTCAAGGTATGTTCACAGACCTGAAATTACAGCCTGTGTTTGGAGAAGGAAAGTGAAAGGGGAGGGGTGTGCAGGGGGCACTGGGTGGGGAGGGGTGATGAGCTGGCTCACAGCAGGGGTCCTCCTTCTCTTGGTGAAGATCATGCAAAACTAGGGCCACTGACTCCCCCTAGAAGTCTCTTCTCTGCCTCTGGGCCTTGGACTATTTCCTGGAGGCAGTGGCTGTAAAGCAAACAGCAGCCAGAAGGTGGCACTGAGGTCACATCCATGTCAGTTGTGCTTCCCATGGCCCCCCTCTCATTCTCCCCATGTTCCTTAGCATTTTAGCTTCAGACCGGCAGGGCCCTTGCAGACCTCCTCGCTCCTCTTCTTTGGGCTTTGGAGGAAACTGTCCCAAAGAAGAACGACTTGCTTAAGGTTACAAAGGGATCGGTGACAGAACCAATATTTAAGACAAGGACTTCTGACTCTAAATCTTATTTGATTACAGAGGAATTATGTATGTCTCTTGCCGTTCAATAATTTAGTTCCCCTTTGATTTCAACTAGCCTATCATTTGTGTTCATTTGAGCTCATCTCTATCCTAATCAGAATATACAACTTCAAATTCAACTCTCTTACTATCAGTCTAACCTTGGGCCTTGGGCCTCAGTTTCCTTCTCTGTAAAATGAAGTTGATTAGATAATCTCTTTGGGGTCTTAAAATTCTGTCATATGTCCCACTGATCCTCCTGTTCCCTTAGTTATTCTCATCCCATGGTCCTCCCCCTACAACTCGTTTTCTACTTTCTCTTTCTACCTTCCCACTACCTTCTACTCTCTCTGGCCCCCAAACCACAAGCACAACAATAACAACAAAAACTGATGGGAGAAGTTTGCTCATGTAGGTATGAGGGTTGGATGAACTGGGGTCCATGGAGGGTCAGGAGCTAACTCCTGCTTATTTCTCTACACTATCTCAGGAATCTTTCCCTTCTAAAATATGTGTCACACCTGGGCCCTCTGGCACTATAACTGGTTTCCTAGGGCAGCCTCTGTTATTAAAGACTCTGCCCCCAGGGATCTGTCTGCTCAAGCAACCCAGACACAGAAAATTATGAATTTGCTTGCTGAGGGCAGGGAGTGGGGAGAGAAATGCAATTTTAATCTAAAAAAACAAAGCTATGTGGAGAAGAGAGTGATATGAGGGAGGCTAGCAGCTTGGGAAGTGGAATGGAGAAACCTGGAAGCAGGAAAGAGGGAGAAGCAGCTGAATGACAGCCAGTCTGGGGTTCAAACCCAGAGGGCAGACCTGCAGCTTCCCTCCTTCTGCTTGGTTAGCTTTACCAAAACAGAGGCTAGCTCAGGTCAGATACCACCATCTGTTCTGGCAATAGACATAGGGCCTCAGCCAAAGTGCTCTACTACTCTTGGTTCAGAATAAAATCCACTCCACTGAACAGGGATGGACTAGACCATTAAGGATGTTTGAGAGGATAATAGTCTTGTCCTGATCCTTCTCCTCTATTTCCTACTCTCTTTTTATAGCACTTCCCCAGACCACTTTCTGTGATCATATCTAACTTCCAGGCCTCTTTATCAGTTGTCTCTTTACTCTTTTAGACCTGTTCCGATTCCCTATTTGTCCCCCCATCTCTCTTCTCATCTTCCTCCATCCTTCAGTTAGTATCTTTTTCTTCATTGATTGACATTTGTCTTCCTTATTTCCCTCGGCACTCTCCATTTACTAAGATGGAAGATACATAATAAATGGTAAATGAGAAAGTCAAGTCTACAAGCATTTATTAAGTACTTACTATGTGCAAGGCATTGTGCTAAGCACTGTGGATACAAAGAAAGTCTGATAAAAACAGTCCTTGACTCAAGGGGCTCACAGTCTACTGGAGAAGACAGCATGAAAACAACTGTGTACTCAGAAGATATACTACAGGGTAAAGTCAAGACAATCTCAGCGAGAAGTACTAATACTGAGGAAGACCAGGAAGGGCCTCTGGTGGAAAATAACTTGCTTGTACCTTCAAAAATGAAAAAGATCAGTATCCCTATTCTAGAAGGAAATTATCATTTACTGAGGGAAATAAGATATGAGATAGTAGTTGTAGTAGTAATGTAGTAGTAACACTACTACTACACTAATAGTAGTAATAGCAGTGTAGCAGTAATGATGATGGTAGCTTTCTGTAGCACTTTAAAATTTGCAAAATGCTTTATATATATCTTTTTTTTTATTCTCATGACAATCCATAGAGGTTTTATCTTGATATTTTGCAGTTGAGGAAACTGAAACTTAGTTACTTGCTAGGGGTCACACAGCTAAGTAAATGTCTGAAGCACAGTTTGACATTCTAGCCACCATACCACCTACCTGGCTCAAGATATGCACACAGATAAATATACATATTAAGAGATTTCTCTATCTTTCTTTTTCTATCTTTCTATCACTGTCTCTTTCTTCCCTCTCCTTTTCTTTTTCTAGCTCTTTCCTCACTATACTCTATTTCTCTCCTCTCTCCTTTTTCTTTCCTCTTTTGTCCCTCTCCCTCCTTTGTCTCTGTCTGTCTCTCTGTCTCTGTCTCTCTACCTGTCTCTGTCTCTTTGTCTCTCTCTCTCTCTCTCTCTCTCTCTCTCTCTCTCTCTCTCCTCTCTGTATCTGTCTCTGTGTCTGTCTGTCTGTCTATCTCTCTCTATTTCTCTCAAAGGTAATTCAAAGAAGAGCAATGTCATTCACAGTAGAAAGATGACTCAGGAGCCCATGGGCCATGACATTGAAAGAGTGATGAACTTTAGACACTCTCCTTCCTTTTGCTTGGGAAACTGTCAGCTATTAGACTAAGGAGCTGGGAAAGCCATGAGGAATAGCAGAAATCTAGGAAGAGAGAACAAACTTAACACCTCAGTCTCCAACTCCCTTTGATTGTCAGAAAGCAGTAGGGCTTATGGCCTTCAGATTCCAGGCTGTAAGGAACTAACGATTTATGCAAATATTTGGCACTTGGGTTTATTCTTTCAGGGATCTCTCATTTCTTCTTCCTTTAAAAAACAAGCTTCAATAGTGGGAACTATGCCCTTACAAGTGAGAGTAGATCTCAACATCCTAGAGTACAGGAGAAATGATGAGGGCCCTGAGCCAAAAGAAGATTTTTGGACTCTCAGTGCAGTACAATGGCAAGAGAACTGAGGAATCATAGATTTCAAGCTAGAAGGAACTTTAGAAATTGTCTTCTCCAGTTATCTCATTTTACAGCTAAAGAAAAGGAGACCCAGAGATGTTATATGGCTCAAACAAGACTGTAGTTGTCTGGCTTAATTGCAGTATTCTTTTCTACTCACTGGATTTGGAATCAAAAGACTAGGATGAAAATCCTATATGAACTCACCTGCGGAACACACTCACCTGTGTGAATATACCCACCTGTGTAGACTAAAGAAATCCCTTTCCTTCCTGGACTCCAAAAAGAATTGAACTAAATCAAAGGTTTTTAAGCTGATTTGGGGTTTATGAATAGATTTCCAAGGGGCCTGTGAATTGGAATGGGGAAAAATTTACTTCTTTATTTCAATGAAATTGGTTTTCTTTGTAATCATATGTATTTTATTTTATTTAAAAAATATCATTCTGAGTAAGGGTCCTTAGGTTTCACTAGACTGTCTGAAGGGATCTAAGATACAAAAAAGCTTAAGAACCCTCTCTAGAGAAGACAATCTCCAAAAGTTCAAACCATTCCAGTTTTAAATCCAATGAACCAGGTCAATGAGAATTGCTGATAATTAGGGTTACAAATATGACACAAAAGAGAAGACTAATGAGTGAGAGAGTTATACTGAGAGTCATCACGGCATAGCAAAAAAATACTAGAAATGAGGTCAAGAAACCTGGGCTTTCATTTCATTTGGGACCAAGGACAAGTTGATTTCTCTCTCAAAGCTCCAGTTTCCTTATCTGTAAGAAAATGCCTCCTGCATTCCCTATCTCAGAGAGTTGTTTTGAGGAAAGTGTAAACTTTAAAGATCCATAGTTATGTGAGCTCTGATTATGATTCCCTACTCCCTTTTTTGTTGTCTTCTAAATCTCTCTCTCTTACTTTCTCATATAGCTTTCTTCCAATCTCTTACTGTATTTCCTCCCAGCCTGGGGGCTTCGGTGTTTAACACTTACTCCCTCCTGTCATCTGACTTGCTGTCTCATTAGTCCGCCTGTCCCCCCAAGTGAGGGGAGAGCATTGAGGCCTAATTGAATGTAACTAATTATTCACTTGGCGCCAACCCTCCCATAAATGAGCCTGTGAGGGGACAGAATTACTCACTTAGACCTGGGGAGCCAGAGGGAGGGAGGGAGCTGGCCGGAGTGCAAACAGGCCATGGGCCTCTGGAGCCTGTTCTCTCCGGAATATCAATTAGAACTACAGCAGTAGGATGGACCCAAGCCAGGCTGAGCACTCACCAGTGTCCCCTGATGATCAGGTGGAGATGAGAAATTAGTCACAGAACTCAGAGCTTGGAAGGACCTTAGCACATAGAAGGTCAAAACCAGAAGACACCTTGGACACCATCTAGTCCAATCTCTTTTCACAAATGCGTCAAATCAAGCCCAGAAAAGGAGTAACTTAATCATGATCTTCTAGATAGTAAGTAGCTAAGGCAGAATTTGAACCCAGGTTTTCTGATCCCAGATCTCTTTCCACTACATCTAGTTTGAATTCCTCTCTCCTTCCTCTGGTCCTATGGTTATCAAATTGGGAAAGAGGTAAAGGATTCTGAGTGGTAATAGGTTCTGGGACTTAAGAAAGATGGAAGGGGGAATGGTTAGCTATGGGAACCAGATAGAAGGAGGATGGGAAGGGCAGAATTGCTAGATGGAAAGAAAAGAGTTCCTTGTAGAGCTGAGTTTTGGATATTCTCCCTCCAGCCTCCTTCATTCTCTGTATCCATAGACACTAAGTCTGTTTGCCTTGATGACCCACAGTGAGATCTTCCCTTTGGCTCTTTTTGCCTTTGAGGACAGCAGGGCATGTGTTCATGATTATTTCTGGAAAGAAAAAACAGTAGTGGCTAGAGTCTGTGGTCTGACTTTCCAGGGATGGTCCCAACCAATTTCCCTTCAGTCCCCAAGTTTCTGATCCATTTTAACCAAGGGGTACAGCTCACCACCACTCCCACTATCCTATCCCCACTGTGTACAGTCCTCACACAAAACTGGCTTTAACTTAATCCTATTTATAACTGTAATGGGGGTTAGAGGTGGTTGGGAATTGGGGACAGGGACAACCAGACTTTTCACTTCATTGTTATAGGAAACTCCCACTCCAAATGCAAATCAAGAACTATACCATGCTTTATCTTCTTAGGGAGTTGCCTGGGACACTGGAATATTAGGTGATTGTTGGCCTAGGATCACAAAGTTAAAAACTGGACTTGAACACTAGGATTCTAGCTCTGAATCTATCATGATCCGATCATGGATTTAGAACCCAAAAGAACCAGAGGCCAACCAGATTGTCAAAGACCATCTAGTCCAACCTTCATTTTATATATGAGGAAGCTGAGATCCAAAAAAACTGATTTGTCCAAGGCTCACATAAAGAGTAAGTGGCCCAGCCAGAATTGGAAAGCAGATTCTTTGATTCCAAACTCAGCTTTCTTTCAAATGTGTAACTGCCTTTTATCACAAGTATTACCAAGACCTTAATCTTAAACCCAATCTGGCTCGCCATACAAGAGGAGGTGCCAGTTATAGGATAATAACAATGATATTTCTCATTTCTCTACGGCTATAAATGTGACAAGAATTTTTCTTGCAAAAATTCTGTGAGGTGGGTGATTGCAAAGATGATGATAATGAGGATGAGGATGATCTGATCTGTGATTTCATCCTATCAATAAGAAACTTTTGCCAGTATATTTTCTCTGAAATGTATGGTTTTAAACCAGGAGTTCTTAATTTTTTTGTCCTAGTCCAGCAGACTGGTGAAGCCTATGGATCCTTTCTTAACATAATATTTTAAAGTGCATAAAATAAAAACATAGGATGTCTAGGAATTCTCATGCTAGTAATGAAAATATTTCATAGCCAAGAATCATTATTTTGGAGATACCAGGCTGTTCTGACTTTCCCAGGGGGTTGCAAGGATTATTAATCCAAATTTTACAGATGAGGAAACTGAGGCTCAGAGAGATTAAATCAGCCTAAGGCCACATAAGTAGTAAATAATTAATCTGGCATTCAAACAGTCTCTCTAACTCAAAATTCAGCACTATGTGTGTGTAACTCTGTGTGTGTAAATGTGTGGGGGGTGGGCTGGGCTGTGTGACTGATATTCTATCCCCATATTCCCCTGATAGTGGGTGTGATGTTATATATGTGCCTTTGAGTAAAATCATGAACTCTTAATGTGTGTGTGTGTGTGTGTGTGTGTGTGTGTGTGTGCACATTCTCTCCTCTAGCAGGTGTTAGTGTAGGCGTGCTACCACTCTGTTGCTTATGTGCTTGAGTGATATAGTTGAGTGAATGTGAGTTTTGGGCTGGAGTGAAAAGAAGCCCAAGTATCCTCTCCTGCCTAGATAGAGTAAGGCCTGCAATGACAGCACTCAGGCTGGCCTGCAACCATAAATACACCACACATCCTACTATCAGGGAGGGAAATCTGAGACTCACAACTAGAGCTCTTAGGCTAGTATGTGGGAGCAAAGGCCCTGGTTCAACCACTCTTGAAGCAGCTTCCAACCTCTGAGCAAGACTGAAGCTTGGTAGGAGAGCGAAGTAGAAGGAGGGGCTGCTTGACAGAAAAATGAAAAATAGACTTGTTGGTAACAAAGGTGGAGAGAAAAGAAATCCCTCACTCAATGCTCAAGCTAAGGAGATTCCTTCCCTCTTGGCTTCCTCCTGCATGGCAGGGAGATGGACGGCTGCCCCCCACCCTAACCCCCCCTCAATGCCCAGGACTTCAGGGGAGCTTCATAGAGAAGAAGCAAATTTATGAGCCCAGCACTGAATCCCCAATCATCTCACCCGCCAATCCGTCTTCCCATAGCTAGGGATGAAATGAAATTATTGTGAAATAAATCTGTATGGATGATGGAGGGACTGAATGGGGGGTGGGGTATGCTTAGCACAGAGTGGAGGGTGGGGAGAATATCTCCTATCCCCAGAGGAAAGGGGACACTGAGAGATGCTAGCCTGAGTGCTAGTAGTCAGATTTTTCATCCAACTCCAAAGGAGTATTTGGGGGGTGGGGGTGGGAATTAGGTTGGGGAAGAGGAATAAGAGATTTCTTCATTTCAGGGTTTTTCTGATTCTAAAAATAGTGGGGCCGTCTGGTTTTTCTGAACCTCTAAGATTTTAGATTCTACCTCCAAAAGGCTGCCCCTACCATCCTTTCTTGGATCAGATCTGAGGCATGTTTCCTGGCTCGTAAGCCTCAGCCATTTCTGGATCCTAAATTTTGAAAGAGAAGCATGGGCAAAATCAGGGTTGGGGAAATCATTAAAGAGAGCCAAAGTCAGAGACAGTATTAGAAACAGAATTCAAATCAGAAATAGAGTCAAAGAAAGGCTTAGAAGCCCGAGTTAGAAGTAGGATCAGAGACAAAGTCAAGCTACAGAGAGTGAGAGTCAGAGATTGGATCTGGGACTGGATGGGAGGCAGTGAGGGAGATCAGCACCAGGGACAGAGCTACGACTGGTTGTAGATTAGGTCAACCTCTGGGATAGTTCTGTGATAGCATTAAAGATAGGGAGAAGGTTAAAACTAGGGTCAGGGCCAGAGACATGGATAGTTAGAGACCAGTTCATAGCCAAAACTAAAGATAAAAAACAAATCCCAGAATCAAGTCTGGGACACATTTAGTTCAAAGTCAAAAATATGTCCCGAGGTAAGGCTCAGGAGGGTCTGATAGCCAACTTCTCTCTCCCCAATCATGCATAGATATTGCACCCCTGGGTTGACTACGGGCAATTGGAAGGGGATCAAGGAAAAGGCTGAGGCAATCAAAAAGATTAGAGGCCCAAAGTCGTAGGCAGAGTCCCCAAGGTTCCATTCTCCCTTGTCTGCTAAAGGCAGAAGTCAGCAGCTCAATCCTCTATTTCCTCCCAATGGGAACCAACGGCACAGACTATTAGCTCTAGGCTTGTGAAGCACAGGGGCTGGAAAATCAGAGAAGGGGCCAAGAGGGCTTCCCCAGTTGGGGAGGAGGGAAGCTCCCATGCTGCCCTCAGCCCCCAAAGTATCAGTGGGACTTTGGCCCCTTCATACCCTCACACACAACAGGAGCACTGAACTGGAAGTAGAGTCAGCCAGCGAGCCCAGATCCAATCATTCCGCCTCCTGCACGGGAGCAACGCCAACCAGAAGGAAGTAATGGGAGACAAAGCCTCAGGGAGAGGGATGTTGTGTAAAGGTTATGGAGGTAGGAGTGGGAGGGGGAGAGTAGGAAGAGGCCAAAGCTGTTCCTGGTCTGCTCAGATTCTGTAATCCATTCCCATCATCAGCCAGGGAAAGCCTTTGTCCTCTCTCAAGAATAAAATTCACATTTACATGCTCTTGTAACTATATCCTCTCATTTGATCTTTTCAAGGAAGACTATACCCATTCTTAAGATGGGAACAGTGAGGCTAGGAGAGAAGTGAGGGGGGACAAGGGAGTAGCAGCAGTTAGAAAATGGTTGAAAAGCATTTTGTAAATCTTAAAGTGCTGGGTATAAATATGAGTTATTATGATTGTCATCATCATTCTGCACACAGAGACTGAGGGAGGGTAGTGAGCCCATATGTCAGGGAAGGTAGTGCTGGGTGTCTGGTTCTTTGTACAGCAGGGGGCTCACCTGAAGAGTTAGAAGGCTAACTCAGCTAGGGAAAAAATAAGATTTTCTGTGTTATCTGTGCTCATTCAGGCCCAAGGCCTTAGGCACTAACACTGACTCCCCAACTCTTCTGGGCAGAGAGAGAGATTGGAGGAAGGGGGCACATGTTGATCAAAGCTTCACAGAATCTGAAAGCTCGATGGAGAAGCAGCAAGGTGATATGGAGAATGAGCTCTGGTTTGGAGGCAAAGGCTTTAAATCCCAGCCATTTGCAACCTTTTTTAACTAAGGCAAGTCATATCTCTTATCTGAGACTCAGTTTCTCCTCTGCAAAACAAGGAGAACACACTAAAAAATTTCTAATTTAAGATCTTCCAGCTTTAAGATCTACGGACATGGTATGTTTGATCTATTCTCACCAATTCTGTGTGTGTGTGTGTGTGTGTGTGTGTGTGTGTGTGTGTGTAGGGGGAGAATGGAGATCAATAAAAACACATACACAGAAAAAGAGAGATGGAGACAGAAATAGAGACAGTCAGAGACAGAGACACAGAAAAATAAGTACTCTCATATTCTCTGAAGTGTGCATGGGCCCTTCTGGGGTGTGTGTGTGGCATCTGTCCTATTCCAGAATGTGCATGTTTCCCAAGAGACAGTGAGGGCTGTGTATGTGGATATGTGTGTGTGTGCCTGTGTATCGGAGACACAGCCAGATCCTTTCACAGAAGCCCACAGGCAGATTTGCACAGATAGGTAGAAGGACAGATAGACAGCCCCCTGGAGACAGACAGGTCAGAGCCACATACATCGGTGGCCTGGGGAGAGCTGGGGGCAGAGAAGAATGCTGGAGGCCTGTGCCATCTGCCTGGCAGGGAACAAAGAGGCAATCAGTGGAGTGGGCCCACACCGGGCTGGGGGCAGGAGGTGGAAAGCGGCTGATTGGGGAAGAGTTATTAGCAAGGAGTCTCCTGGGGCCCCGAAGCAGCTCCAGGGGCTGTCACATCCTGATTAAGAGAGTGGAGCAGGTGTGAATCTGGCCTCACCTGAGTGCCTGGCTGCAGGAGAGACCAGGCTAGGGATATCACCAAAGAAAAGCTGCGACAGTGTCCGGGAGAGGAAAGTGGAAGCTGCCTATAGTTGAAGGAACTGAGGATGCATATCCTGAAGAAGGGATAATGGACTCAAAGTATTTGGCTGAAAGAAATTTTTAGAATCTATAGAATTTAGAGACTTTCAAGTCCCTCATTCTACAGGTAAAGAAACTGAGGTATAAGAGATGGGAGAATGTGCCCAACTTCACCCAGACAGCATGAAAATATCTTCAATTAGAATCAATGACATTCCAATAGTACAATGAGGTTTGGAAAGCACTGGACATATATTATCTCATTTGATCCTCACCACAACCCTCTGCAGAAAATACTTCAGGATTATGATCCCCATTTTACAAATGAAAAAGCTGAAGCTCATAAAGATGAAATGATTTTCTTAGAACTGATTAACTTTTTAAGAAAAAAACTTTTTTTTAAAAAAACTTTGACCTAGAAGGAGGAAGAAACTTGTCCAGGGTTGTTACGCAGCTGGTTCGTGGAAGGGCTAAGATGAGAATCCAGGGCTCCAACAACCAGCCCAGAGTTTTTTCCATGGCATCATAGCTGCTTCTCTAGATACCCAATTAATGAAATGATTAACTTAGAACTTAGAATTTAGAATGATAGTCTTAGAACTAATCAGTATCAGAGGTAGGATTCAAATTCAGGCCTCTCCTGACTCCAGGACCAGAACTCTTTCCACCACTCCCTCCTTTGCTTTGTTTGTTTGTTTGTTTGCTTGCTTGCTTTTTGCTGAAGCAATTGGGGTTAAGGGTCACGCAGCTAGGAAGTATTAAGTGTCTGAGGTCACATTTGAACTCAGGTCCTTCTGACTTCAGGGCTGGTGCTCTATCCACTGTACCTCCTCGCTGCTCCCCCTCCCCCCATCCTCACCCGTCCTGCCATTGCTTTGTATAGCTAATTATCTGAAGACCTCTCCTCAGATAGAAAGTCCAAAGAAAAATGGGGGAGAGGAGAGGAGAGAAGGGATAAGGGTTATGGAGTTACAGGGAGGTAGATTTAGGATTTATGCAAATAAGAACTTCCTAAGAATTAAAGTCATCCCCCAATGGAAGAGGGCTTGGCTACCTAGGAAAAATAAAGGCGCAGTGAAGAAACATAATGGGTCCCTTCAAGATACAGAAACAGCACAGAGAGGCATCAAGAGCTGGGGATTTAGATTTTATCAGATTCCAGGGATGTTCAAAATGGAAGACAACAAAGAACAGTCCTGAAGTCGGTAAAAATGTTGAAGTTGGAACCCCAAATCCTGAAATGTGTTTGAATTATGAAAATTGTCAGGAACCTTAAACAAGGAGGTAAGTAGGTGATGTGTAATCGATAGAGCTCTGGGCCTGGAGTTAAAAAGACCTGAATTCAAATATAGCCTCAGACATTACCTGTGTAATTCTGGACAAGTCACTCAACTATTATCTACTTCAGTTTCCTCAACTATAATATCAGGGTAATAATAGCACCTACCTCCTAGGGTTGTTCTGAGGATAAAATGAAGTAAGACTTGTAAGGCTTTTAGCAAAGAGCCTAGCACATAGTAGGTACTTCATAAATACCTATTTCATTACCTTAGAGCAGTGGTTCTCAAAGTATGGTGCAGTGAATCCTGGAGAGTCTCTGAAATCCTGTCAGAGGGTCTACAAATTCAAAATTAGTTTTTTTTCTATTTATGATAAATATGATAAATTATGATAAAAATGTAACCCATATAAACAAAAACTCTTTGGACATATTCTCAATAGCTGTTAATACCATAAAGATACTGAGAAAAAGAGTTTGAGAACCACTGCCTTAGAGTATATAATACTAGAACGTAGAATCTCAGAACTGGTAAGACCTTCTATTCAGTCCAACCAATTTCTTCATGTTATAAATTAAAAAAACTTTGACCTAGAAGGAGGAAGAAACTTGTCCAGGGTTGTTACGCAGCTGGTTAGTGGAAGGACTAAGATGAGAATCCAGGGCTCCAACTCCCAGCCCAGAGTTTTTTCCATGGCATCATAGCTGCCTCTCTAGATACCCAGGGGAGAAGACAGAGAGCTGGGCAGTGTTCCCCCAGCTGTCCAAAGAGCACGGAATTGGAATGAGGCATTTTAGTGGGGAAGATGGTCACCAACTGGCATCTTTCTGGGAGAGAAGTCACCAGTCTTCCCAAATGGATGTCCTAGGCCAGCCAAGTGGGTTTCCTTCTCCCATTCTCCTCAGGTGAATGACAGGCTGCTCAGCCAACGAGGCATGGTTGAGGCTGGGGGGACAGATGGTGGAAGAGACAGAAGCCCCATGTTCTCCACCATCTGTTATGTTTAATTGACTTCCCACAGAACTTAAAAAAAATAAACCAGTTGCAAGGATGAAATTGTTAATTAAAAGGCCTTTTGATTAGATAGACAAATATTTACCAATTATGGATGACCCTGGCCCTCACTCTCTTGTCTGCAAACCCGACATCAGCAGTTATCACCACAGTCTGGGCCAGGCTGATGGCTCTTCCCCCAGAATCTGTCCCCAAGGGATCGACCCTGGAAGCATCTGAAGGCAGGAGCAGACAGGGAGCTGCCAGTTGGGGAAGGAAGGGGACAAGAGAGAGGGGCACCCAAAGCTACCCATGATCACACACATAAATGCAAAGAGGACCATTAGAAATACCTTAGACACAGATACAATTCCCCACAGATACAAAACCACACACAGAGGCAGATATATAAATATATAGACTCGATCCATCTACATGCCCTCCCCCCAAAAGCACAAACACACCCAGGGTGCCCTTGGGAACATTCAACTCCGTACAGGTGCACACAAAAGGAGAAACAAAGTACATAGACATACAGACATATGGTCTACTGCCACATGAAGAATGGGCTCTTTGAGAGCCTAGGAAATAACTGAGGAGGCACAAAGAAGATAGAAAGATGCTTTCTCATGCCCAGAACAAGAGGCTGTATAGTTCAGCCATGGGCATGTACCTCTGAGGTCCCAAATCAGGAGACAGGGTAGCGTGGAGGAAATTTTGCTGTTCGATTGTGTGTGATTCTTCAGGACATCATGGATCATAGCACACCAGACCCTTCCCTCCTCTACTATCTCCCAAAGTCTGTCCAAGTTCATGTTTGTTATTCCCATAAAACTATCTAACCATCTCATGTTCTGTGGTTCCCTTTTCCTTCTGTCTTCATTCTTTCCCACCATTGTGGAAATACCATTGGGAATTAGGTGTGAATCCCAGCTCTACCATTCACCACCTTCATGATTCTGAACAAATGATTTCCCCTTGAAGAGCCTCTGTTTCTCCATCTGAAAAATGGGTACAGGAATGGATGAGTTCTAAAGCCCCTTCTGATATTCCATGCTGTAGGTCCTAAGGTTCTTTCCAGGTCTAACATTCAGGGTGCTATGTCCAAACTTCCTGTGCTCTGAGGTTTTGACCAGTTATCTAATAGTCTATGTACCATGTTCTTGGATCCTTTTCAGCTTTAATAGTCTGTGATCTATGACAACCCCCGCCCCCTCCTCCTGCCCCAAATCTACTAGGATATAAATAATTCCACATTCAGGCTGGGGCCCCGAGCCAGTCATGACCTCCTACTGCTACTCAGCCACCAGCGCCCAGGGGCCCTGCAGCCCGGACCTACCCTACTTTTCCTTGCCTTCTCCCACCAGCCCAGAAGCAGATCAGTCCTCTCCCCTCCCCCTCTCCAAGCTCATACCAGGAGAGATCCATCCAGAGCCTTCCACTCCAGAGGGATATATATTATCTAAATTTGATAAGACAACTTAATTTCACTCCGTGTCTGTTACCGGCGATAAAACCGGGAGACTTTTATGACCCAGAGTCCTCGGGAAGATTGTCAGGAACTTATTATACAAGGTCTAACTGGATTTCTCTCTGCAGATGGCTTCGAGCCATGGGCTGGAACACAATTCTGCAAGCACATTTGGGGGAGTAAATGCAAAAGCTTGTTCCAGAGAGGTAGATAAGGGAATCGGCACCAGAGCTGCGGAATCTGATCAGCTTTGCTTGAGGCCTGAAGGACAATTTGGAGAGAAGGAGTTTTCAGGACCCGCAAAACGGGGATGGTGATTCTCCTCCCTTGCCTCCTTCCCCCAAGGGCTTCTCTGCTCACCAAAGGGAGGAACCAGCTGAGCTTCTCATTCACCATGCCCCCACTTTCTAGGAGGTCCTATAACCTAGAGGATCACAGGATCACAGAATTAGAACAGGAAGGGGGGAGAACAGTTCCAGGGTCCAATTCCCTGATTTTTTTTTTCTTTTTTGCAAATTAGGAAACAGAGACCCAAAGAGGTTTAAGGTCACACAAGGAGTTAGTAGTAGAGCTTGGATTTCCAGTCAAGATTTCCAAACTATTATGTTTTCTCCTTTATCTTAGGGGCTGTTGAATGGGGGGGGGGGTGGACAATTAGGGGTTAGGAGAGAAATGAAGCCTCTGGAGGATGACCCTAATCTGCCTATGCCTTTGCCCTCTGGGGAGTATGAACTGAACCCAGGTAGGTCTTTATTCTCTGCACCTCAGGGTTCCATCCTCAACTTCCCTACACAGTGGGAAAAAAACCTACTCAGGGTTCCCATATCACACTCAGATGCCGACTTAGCTCAGCAGCAGGTGGTTTTGTATTTTTTCTGGCAATATTTCAGGGCTTCATGGCACTTTCATTGATCTCCATTCCACTTCCTTCCACCCCTCCTGCTGGGGCCAGGAGGCGCAGAGAAACTAACGCTTTTGTTCTCTTGGGGGGGGGCTGATATCAGAGGTTGTTTCAAATAGAGGCGAAAACTAATCACCCCTCTTCTCTCTTTTCTGAGCATATAATTGCTTCCCCACCATTAGCTTCCCATGCCCTTCTTGATTCCATGGCAAAATGCTTTTAGAATTAGAGGGTACCAGTTCACTCCTTCAGTTTTAAGTAGAAAATTTGTGCAGCCTCAATAATAACAACAACAAGGCTATTAACTAGCACATATATGTAGATAGATAGATAGTGATTTAATGTTTTAAAAGTACTTTGAATGTTATTTTTTTAGTCTCACAACAACCCTGTAAGAGTAGACATTCATTATCCATATTTTACAGATGAGGAAACCAAGAAACAGGTTAAGTGAGTGATCCAGAGTGACACAGTAAGTATCTAAGGAAGGATTCAAGTATTTTCAACTTTAGGTCCTCTGTTCTATATACTAATGCCACCTAGTTACCTATAAGAACCCCAAGAGTCAAGTTAATAACTATTTACTATATGTTAGGTGTTGTGCTACACGCTGAGGATACAAATAGAAACCAAAAAAAGATATCCCCTGCCTTCAAGGAGCTTATATTTTATTTATTTGTTTTTTTTACTTTATTTTTCTTGAGGATTTAAAAAATAATAGCTTTTTATTTTCAAAATACATGCAAAGATAGTTTTCAACATTCACCCTTGCAAAACCTTGTGTTCCAAATTTTCTCCCTCCTTCCATCCCCTATATTCCTTGCCACTACAAAAAGGGCTACTACAAACATTTTTGCCTGTGGATCCTCTAAGGAGCTAATATTATTAAGGAGAAATAGCATATAAAAGGGAGCTGAAATGCAGGGGGAATGGGGATGGTGGCAAAGAATGGAGAGTTAGAAACAGAACAGAAGAGGAATGAAAGCTGTCTGGCCTGGTCCTTCCTCTAGATGGAGTTTCTGGAAGGGGCTCATCAACGGGAGAAAGGGGCTGCAGGGAGGAGGGATGCTCCAAAGTGAGAGCCACAGCACAGAGGGAACATCCAGGCTAAGAAGGCAGCTGACACACGGTAACCAGGTCTGTAGCCAGAATCAGCAGAGACCTGTCACAAGCTCACAAATGTAGCCAATTACAAAGCTGAGATGCTGGGCTAGGTTTTCTGAATCTAAATTCAATATTCTCTCAAATGAAAGGCAGCATGATCTAGAAAGAGGAAGATTTGGCTTTATTTCCCACCTCTGATACATACTGATAGTGAACGAGTCACTTGACCTCTAGGCAATTCTGTAAGACAATAAGTTACAGAGAAGATGCCAGCCTGCATTGGTGAAATGAGTTTTCTCATCTGAAGGTTCCCTATGTCAGTGCAATCCCAGGTCCAGTTCCTATCCCTCTGACTGACTTATTGGCTGGTACAAAGCCCAGTGCTCTCTAGACCTGTGGAGGTAGAGAGATCACTTAGACTGTTAAGCGCTGGAAGGACTGTTGGAGGAAATCTCCTTATATTATAGATGGCAAAACAGAGGCAGAAAGAAATAACTTGTCTTAGGAGCAGAGCTAGGACCAGCCCTCATATATTCTGATCCCAGTCTAGTGAGCTTTCTCCATGTTTTGTGGCCAAGTTCTTCAGTTGGCTAAGTGGCTGTTAAGACTGGGAAGACTTCAGTGGGGCAACGTGCTCTGAACTTCTCAATAGCTTAGGAAAAGGGGGGAAGGAAAGAGAGAGAGAAAGAGGGAAGAAGAGAGAAAGAGAGAGGAGGGATTTCATGAGTCATTAGGAACTATTTTTGACTCACTGTCTTGCAATGGAGGGTGATAGTCAACTGTCATAGGGAGAGGGATAGCTCCCTTCACTAATGAATTAATAGGATCAGTCTCTATCCCTATTCTTTCCACTGATTCTCATCCCACTCCTAATTCTGTCCTTATCTAGGCAAGGACAAAAGTCCAAACAGAAAATATTTGTGATAACCAACATCCTTTTTATTCCCATCATGCTTCCCACCATTTATTTCATTTGATCCTCACAATGACCCAGTGGAACCAGCAGACCAGGAATAATGATTTGCATTTTTACAAGAGGAACAGAGAAAAGTGAGGGACAAACTTGGCAGTCACAAAATAGACAGGACTTGAATTTAGATATTTGGTCTCTAAGCCCAGAGCTCTTTCCACTCAACTTCCATGACTATTCCTTCATGCTCTAGTCTAGTGGTTCTCAAAGCAGGGTCCATAGGCTACAGAGGTCCCCAAGACTCTTTCAGGGAGTCAGGAAAGTCAAAACTATACTATATAATACTAAGGTACCATTTGCCTACTACATATTCCATCCTCCAATTACGTATCTGTATGATGACAGATTTTTTTTATATGCTTCAACTAGAACAAAATATCTCAACAGATTGAATGCAGACACACATATGAGAATCTTCTACTAAGCTAGATATTAAAGAGATTTATAAAGACATGTAAAACAATGCTTCTCTTCTCATTAAATTCCTTTTGTTTTGGAAAATAGCTATTTTTCACAGAAAATGTTATTTACGTTAACATGTAATGGCTTTATTATTATTTTAAAATGAATCAATAAAATATTTAAATTCTTTATCAGTTTTAATTTCTAATGTCATAAATATTGATAGACATAATCCACATAAGCAAAATATGGTTTTTTATTTTTGAGAATTTAACCCAAAATTTTGAGAATCATTGCTCTAATTACAACTCCTTACTCCAATATCATATAGACTGGGGTTCTCTATAGCCTCCTCCTAACCATTTCTAGCTTTCACTATAATTTCCTTCCCCAACCTCCACATTCCTACTGATGTGAACTCCTTTATTTGAAGGTATACCCCCCAGAGTGATGCAGTGGAAAGAGTCTTAAACTTATAATCAAGAGATGCACTTCTAGGGTAGGCCTGGGAATCACCTGGCTCTTCAGTTCATGGAATGATCAGAGGAAGGCAATTAGGAGATGGGGAAAACTGGAAACCTAAGAGAATCTGTTGAAATGAATGGGGATGTTCAGTCTGCAAAAGAGAAGATTTAGGGTGGGAGGGGCATGAAAACTCTCTTCAAATATCTAAAGGGCTTTTTCTGGGGACAGGTTTTAGTGTACTGTTTGGCCTTCCAGCAGGGGCATGCTGAAGTCAGCTTACACTGGCTCCTGAAAGTCAATTGTTAAATTTCCATTGTGAGCATTTATATCTCAGAGTCAGCGAATGTAACAATTCAGCGCTTGATTCATTGTTTTGTTGATTGTATAGACTTAAAATGATGAAGAAAATATTAGTAATGCAGATTAAACTTAAAAGTATGTTCTAATTTTCAGAGAGCAAGATGTTAAACATTCACCAGCACACAGAGTTTTAGAAGGTTGAGATAAAGTCAGCAGGGGATGTTATGGGAGTTGGGGATACATTTTGGCCCAGGATAAGAAAGAATGTCTTGTCAGCATTCCAAGAATAGAATGAGTTTATTCCAGTGAATAATTCGTGTCCTGATTCTGGAAGATAGATCCCTGAGCCTCAGTTTCTTTATCTGTAAACTGGAAATAATTTACAGTGGAAATTTGGCATCTATTGTCATTTAGTGAACCACACAGCTAGTCACAGCAATAATAAAGGAGGTACAAAGTGCTGGGAGTTGAGAATACAGAAAGATCTTTGTAGATGAGAATATCTGGGGGAAGAAACCTTAGGAAGTGACAGAGAGTGATAAGGACAATAATGATGATAACCCACATTTCTTTAGCACGGCAAGGTTTTGCTCACACCAGCTCTATGTGGGAGGTAACACAAATTTTATTTCCTTCATTTTACAGAGGATGATATGAAGACCTAGAAAGGATAAGGAGCTACTCTGTGGTAATAGAGGTGAAAAAACTATTGAAAGTTCTGACATTTAAACCCAGATCATTTACTTTAAATCCATCTATCTTTTCATTCATTGTTCATTTTTAATGCCTGACCAAAAATATATAAGTACATTTATATGTATACATATGTGTATGTGTGTATGTGTGTGTGTGTGTATGTATACCCACACTTTTATGAATTGCCCACTAAATAACATAGTCTGGAAAATAATCCATCATCCACTTGGTTTTTGCTATTTGGATAGTTAGGCCACAATCTTTTGATTATTTTCTCAGGCTCAAGACCATTTCAGGGAATCTGTGTGGCCAAAACTATTTTCAAAATAATGTTAAAATATCATTTGCCTGTTAAAATATTTCCCCTTTTCCAACTACATATTTGTATAGCTGAATTTTCTTTATATATATGTATGTATATATATATATATACATATACACACATATATATGTATACTTCAAGCAAAATAAAAAATCCCAAAAATTGAATGTAGAAGCAAATATGAGTTTGACCTTCAGCTTCTGAGAACTTGGCCTCAGGGCCTAACTCTTCTCTGAGGCTCAATGTCACTACCAATTATACACTCAGTTTCCTTCATCATTTTCTTCTCTAAAAGGAGGCTGCCCCCACATTCTCATATGAGATGAGAAATCTGTTGCAATCAGCCCAATGACTCCCAAGCTCCTCCCTGAAACACAGGCTCTCCTCTCTAATATTCTTCTAGTTAGAGTCACCTTAGCTTTGACGTGGACATAGAATACCCATAATCCTTGAAGAAGTAAAGTAGAGTTTTATCCAAAGGGAGAGTTACTTAGTGGGTGTGAGCAGACATTGCAATATATTACAAACAAAGAATTATGCAAAAGATGTGGTTAAAAGGATGTCATCAAAGAAATGTATGACTGGAAAAAATATGGACCAGTCACCTAGCAAGAGCTGGGGATAATTGATAACCCAGGAACTTCGCTGATATCCATTCAATGTAAAAAGACTTCCAGCATGGATCCTATGTAGTGAATTTATGGAAGGGCATGGATAAGGAGCTACCATCTGTATTACTGGAAGGGTATTCCTACGTCATTTAGTCCACAGCTCCATTGTAATATTGAAGTATTCCCATTTAATAAAGGATTCAAATGAGATCCAGGGAAAGGATGTGACTTAGGTGTACCCAGAGTTAGTTAAAGAAAGAGCTAGGAGTAGAGTCCGGGTCTCCTGCCTCTTGTGATCTTTCCAAACTGCCTCATGATTCAAGGAGTGAAGTTAAATAACAGAAGACTTTAGGAGATGCTAAGCCAGAAGCCCTTACCTTCCAGGGCTGAGCTATGGGGTTTCTCTGGTCTATAGAGTTTACTGATAATTTTCCCAACATAAGTTCTTTTTTTTTCCCCTGAGGCAATTGGAATTGTGACTTGCCCAGGGTCACACAATTAGGAAATGTTAAGTGTCTGAGATCAGATTTGAACTCAGGTTCTCCTGACTTCAGGGCTGGTGCTCTATCCACTGCGCCACCCAGCTGCCCTCCAACCTAAGTTCTTAAGGACATTGGTATTCACACTCCTGATGGTAAAGGGGGAGGGGACCAGAGCTTTATCCAGGAAGAGAAAAAAGAGGACAACATCGTCCTGAGACTCTGTGTGCTCAGTCTGGTTGCTTTGGGTTCAAGGCATTATAATGGGCAATGGACTTGGATCAAGCCACGACATGCCCTTCTCACCTCTCCCCTCCTGCCATGTTCATATCTTGATTCTTACACTTAATACAGTTAATACACTGTTCTGTACACTTAATAATCCTCAAGCAAGTGACTCCTCTCTGGGATTCATTTTCCCAATCTGTGAAATGAGGGGATTAAGCTAGATAACTTTCTTTCTTTTTTTTTCCCCTGAGGCAATTGGGATTAAGTGACTTGCCCAAGGTCACACAGCTAGGACATCTTAAGTGTGTGAGGCCAGATTTGAACTCAGGACCAGCTGACTTCAGGGCTGGTGCTCTATCTACTGCACCACCAGCTGCCTCTAGATAACTTTCTAAGGTTGCTTCTGGCTCTAAAAATCTGAGGGTTATTCTTTCCTGGAAAAGTAACTGCTATGGGTAGGGGATGGCAGATGAGGGGAAGGGACTCTTGGCTGTCTCATACCACACTAGTGGATTCTTCTCTGACAAATCCCCAAATAGAGAGCGTGGGATAGTGGGAAAAGTGAGAGACTTTAAATCTCAGCTCTGCTATTGCTACAGCACAGCTGACCCTTTGGGGGGGCTCTTGTTTCCCCATCTATAAAATGAGGGTGTTAATCTAGACAATCTTTGAAGTCTCCTGCAACTCTAAATCTATCATCCTTGTGAGGAGCTTGGAAGTTGGGGCCCCTTTGAAGTCCAGGAGCCCTGCTTGACCCAGCCTGAATCTCTTGCATAGGATTGTTGATGCACTACTAAAGCAGATTATTCCTCATCTCAGTAAAAGAAAAGGGGGAATAACAGGAGGTACTCTGGGGGAGCAAGAGCCGGCCATGAGAAGGCTGCTGGGTAAAAAAGCTTGAGATGAGATCAAGGGTACAGGCTGTCAGTGATGGTCACTGAGGAGAGAAGAGTGGGGACAGCCCTCTCTCAGAGAAGAAAATGATGAATGGAACTGAATTTAGAAGTGGCAGTGGTGCTGAGAGCTGGAGCCCAATGCTCAGGAGCCCTGAAGGTCAAATTCAATAGCACAGTAGTTCACTAGGACTGATCTCAGCGCTGGGGGATGGGGCAGGGTAGGGTACAGTAGGCATTTGAGCAGTGACCTAAGAACAGGTTATGTTTGATTGGGGAAAGGAACTAAGAAGAAGGGGAAAATAGGAATAAGGAAAGTGAAGCTGTCGGCAAAGGCAGAAGAGACTTGAGGAGAGTTTCACAGAAAGGGAGGGAGGAAGAAAGAAAGCTGGAGAATTCTATGAGAAAATAAAATGTCTTTGGAAGGAGACTCAGGAGCCCAGCTTTGGATTCATTCCTGCCACTAACTGGCTTCCCCGAACTGAGACTGTTTCCTCACCAGTAAAATGAGAAGAGGAGTGGGGTATATGTCTAGTTTTGCATTGGGGTCAAAGATCTAGAGGTGGAAGAGATGTCAGAGGCTCTCTAGCCTAAGCCTTCATTTCACAAATGAGGAAACTGAGGTTCAAGAAAGCTGTGACTTACCCAAAGGTGTAAAAACAAAGCAGAAGGATGACATCAGAAGTCCTCTAAGCTGTAATAGTTCAGCAATCTGTGGCTTTCAGCTCTAGCATCCTGGGGTTTCTGTGACATTTTATAGTGGTCTAATTCCTAATCCACCCTCTCCAGGACAGAGTCATCAGGATTCATTGACTAACAATAGATTAACTGAAAGTATTGGAAATGTTTTACTTGGAGAAAAGAAAGCAAAGAACAGAATAGAATCTTCAAGTATTTGGCAGTATGGTACATTCTACTTGTCTCCATGGGACAAAACCAAGAGCAACAAGTACATGTTGCAAAGAAAGAGATTTCAGGTCAAAGTAAAATAAGACTTCCGAGCAAAGAGGACTGTACAAAAGTGGAATGAATTCTCTCTCGAAGTAGAGGACTTCTCATTAGAAATCTTCAAGAAGAGGCTACATAACCTCTCTTCAGGAATATAGAAGAGAATCATATTCTGATTAGATTAGACTAGATGACTTTTGTGTGCCTAACCCATTTACTTGTTGACATTCAATTGAACAAATATTTAGGTCCTCACTATGCAGAGCCCTGCGCTCTCTGCTGAGGGAGACACAAAGGTAACTAAAACATTCATTGTCCTTGCCCTGAAAGAGTGAAGAGTCTAGTATTGATGGGACACAGCCACATCTGATGATAACAAAACTGATCTCTCAATAGTACATAAGAAAGGTACAAAGGATTCTGTAATAGGAGGAGAAAATATCATTAGGGGTGGGAGAATTAGGGATGGCTCTTTTAGGAAGCGGCATTTTAGGGATGAGAGTGGAACAAGCAAACTCTTCTGCTCAGAATCCTTAAGGCCTTCCCATTGTCTAAAAAGGTTTTGTTCATATAATTTAGAACTTAAGTAGGCTTTAGAGAACTAATTTAACTTTCTAAAATTCAATTCATTTCTCCTAGCCTCTACTTGAACTTAGGGAATTACTCTCTTTTTCTGAGTTGGTATTTTGGCTTCTCTATCACCATAGTAATTTTTTGTGGTTACAGTTCTTTTCTGTTTCTTGCTCATTTCCTTCTTCCTTCCCTCCCTCCCTTCTTCCCTTTTTTCTTCCCTCCCTCCTTCTCTTTCTCCCTTCCTTTCTTCCTTCTTCCTTCACTTCTTTCTTCCCTTTCTCCTTTGTCCCTCCCTCCCTTTCTCTCTTTTTCTTTCCCTTCTTCCATTCCTCCCTTCTTTCTTCCCTTCTTTTTCCCCTTCCTCCCTTCCTTCCTTTCTTGCTTCCTTCCTTCCTTCCTTTCTTCTTTCTTATTTTATAACTTTTGAGATCAAGCTCTGCTCCTGGTATACAGAGGATGCTGTGTCAAGCTTCTTGTGCCACTCTGAGACTTAGCTTTAAGCTGGTTTTCCAGGCTGACAATTTGCATTCTTTGCTGGGACTGGAGGCTGCCCCACTGCTCTGATTTGCTACTGAGCCAGAACCAAGGGTCTCAGTTGCTGATCTGCTATGATTAAGACCTTCTCACTGGTTTTCCTGAACACTGCCTGAGCTAGGCTGAAACATCCTTTTCACCCCAGTAAAAGTGGACTTTCTTGAAGTCCTTCTAATCTATCTTGAGCTGGAGAGTGGTTTTATTCAGAGTGGTTTTTGAGTGAAACTGGGAGAGCTCGAGCAGCTTTCTGGTTTCATTCCACCATTTTGGCTCTGTCTCCAAACCTGGAATTGCTCTGTTCTTTTGGGTTTGTTTACTCTGTGGACTTCTCTCAGTATAATGTATTTCTTCATTGTGTTTGGCATTTTCTTTATTCATATCTGCAGCCTCAGATTTTGACTAGGCTTGGGCTTGGATTAAACTCCCCTCCTGTATTCTTAGATGGTTTGTTCCTGAGTTTGGTAGTTAAGATTAGTTACTGGGTTAAGTTTGGGCTCTCTATAGTCTGGTTCCTTCTCCTGCCATGAATGAGTAACCCTGTGCTAGGCATTTTTCTGGCTTTGTTTCCTGATTCAGATGCAGATGGGGTTCTTGGTTAACTGTGTGCTGGGCCTCGGTGTTAGTCTGACCCTATCTCCCTCACTCATGGGATGAGACCCTGAGATTGCACTGGTCCTTTTTCTTGCTATAGGAAGCTGTTTTGCTTCCCCTTTTTACCACCCTAGCTTGTCTCTGCTTGGTGATACCACAGGATTCTGGCAATCTTTTGGTACCGTTCTGGGATGGAGGAATTTAGAGTCAATTCTCTTTAGTTTTTTCAGGGATCCTTCTGATGAATTTTTAGAGCTTTACTGGGGTGTCCTCAATATCCTCTAGATACTAACACACTGTCATTTCCCCACAATTCAATAAATAGTAAATGCCTGCCATATGCATAAAATCTTCCTATACTGGACACTGGGAGAGACATAACATACAGATGAAACATGGTTCCTGCCATGTTGGTGGACACCGAATAGTAGATGGTATCCTGGATGAGTGGAAAGAACTCTAGACTATGAGTCAGGAGCATGATAATTTTACCTCAAGGCACCTCTTGAAGATTCTACCAGCTGTAGAAGAGGAGCTGACATGGATTTGTGGAAGGAGATTCCCCAGACCAAGGTTCCCTATATTATTAAAATCATGGGTTCTTGTTACTCAATACCTCTCAAGGCAATTATAAGGAAAGCATTTAAAAGGAAATTTTAAAGGGCCTTAGATTTTAGGAGGAGCTAGGCCTTCTGGCCCCATGTGGTAGAGGAGAAGAGGGAAGTGAGGTTCCCATAGAGCTCTCCTATATCTCCTCCCCCTTAACTCCTGGGGCAGAAATATCTCTCCAGTCAGATAGGGTCAGGGAAATAAATCCCATGGGGTGTATTTTTAAAGAAAATTTTCAGGCAAACAACGAATATAATCCTCAAAGGACTTTCTCTTGGGGCTTAAAAAAATTATCTTCATTTCCAACCCCCCCCCTTTTAAGCTAATTTGTGGAAAATTAAAACGGGGCACTCACAAAGGCTGTATTTTAATTGAATCTTGTGTCGGTGCTCAGGAGCCCGGGTCTCTCTAGAATTCCTTGATTAGCGCCTCCATTAAATCATTTTCACATCGTTTAGCTCCCTTCCTGCTTCCGAGATTCGGACAGACCTGAGAGCTGGGGCGAGGTTTGGGGAAGTTCTGTGCGTTTCAGGGACTTGGGGTGGGGCTGCCCTTGTGCACTGTGCTCTTTGGCCCATAGTCCTAGGACAGCTTGAGTTCCAGATCCGGGGATCTCCGAAACCTTCTGGGTGCTGGGCCCTGCGGACTTCTGCTTCAAGCTTGGATGGCTAGAGGCAGCGCTGTTTTCTGGAAAGAGTGCTGAACGTGGACTCTGAAAACCTGTGCTTATACCTGGGTTCTATACAGGCAAGACCCTTCAGCGCTCTGGTTCTCATTTCTAAAGGGGCACAATAATGCTCACTGGGCAGTGTGAGTTGTGAAGAAGGCTCTTTGCAAAGCTTTAATCGCTATAGAAATGTGAGTTGTTCAAAGACTAAAGTATTTGTTACTGCTCCCCAAACTCCTACTTGGCATGGAGAAAACGGAAAGAACAGAGGTCTTCTGGTCTTTCTCTTCTGGTCTTTCTCTTTCTCCTTCCTTACTCCCTCCTCCTTCTCTCCCTCTCCTTTCCCTGTTTTTTCCCTTTCCTCTCCCCTGCCCCCGACTCCTTTCTCTCCTTTTTTCCTTGTCTCTTCTCCACCCTTCATATTACCCCTCTGCTCATTCTCCTCTCCCCTCCTTCCACCATCTCCTTTTCCCTTTCTTCACCTATTTCTTCTTCTCGTTCCCGCCTCTTTTTTCTCTCCGTTCCCTTCCTTCCCTTCTCCTTCTCTTCTTCCTTTCCTCTCTCTCTCTTCTTTCTCCTACTTCTCCCTTTGTGTTCCTTCTCTACCTCCATATTGCTTTCTCTCCAGTCTTTTTTTTCCTCCCTCCTTCCCTCCCTCCATCAGTCCCTCAGGCCACCCCATTCACACACACACATTGCTTGGATCAGTGATTAAAATGCACGGTAATCGTCCCCTTTCCCTTTTCCTCCCTTGAACCCGAAATCTCTAAACCGGGCAACAGTACAAATTTCTCTCCAGGATTCCAAAGCGCGCTCACGCCCCTTGCTGGGACTACAGAATCAAAAACCGAAGCCGGTCTGGCAGCCCCGGGAGTCTTTCTCTAGATCCGGGTTGGAACTGGAGGCGGGCTGGGAACTGCAGGAGTTTAACATTCTGGCGTCTGGGCCCTAGGGTATCGAGAGTCTCGTCTGCCCTCCTTCTCAGCAGCCCAGCCCAGCCCAGCCCAGCTCTGGGCTCCGCTCCTCCCCCACTCCACGGGGTGGCTGCAATCAGCATTAATCAGCTATAATTACGGAGCCCCCGCGGGGCGAGGAGCGTGGCGTAGGCCACTTGCTGAGCCTCCGAGCGGACTGCTTACTGGCGGAGGAGGAAGCCAGGAGACCCCGGAGTCTCCCTGGAAAGCTCTCAGCCAGCTCTGCGGGAGACTTAGATGCGGGAGAGATAACAGCCCTCTCTGAGGGGTAACTCGAAGAGCAGGTGTGGGGTGGGGTGTGAGATAGGAAACCGGCTTTAGAGGAAGCTCGTGGGCAAGTCATTTCCACTGCCTTAACCTCAGTTTTACCATCTGAAAAATGAGATGATTGGATTAAATTTTTCCAGAGCCCCATCTACCCAACATTATGCACTGTTTACATTTCTGAATTTGGGGTAGGGGTAGCAAAGGGGCCGGCCGTACAAGTCTGGGCTTTTCATAGGCTAATAGTCTCCTCTTCTCTCCCTATAAATGCCCCCATGTAAATTTCTTTGGTAATTATACCGAACACTATCAAACTATCTAATTTAATTTCTTTGTGAAAATAAATAGCTAAAAGTGGCCCTCGGTAGCGGCATAAATACTTCAGGCTCACTGCCTCCTGTTATTATTTCTCTCGGCCTAGCTGGCTGTAATGCACACTTAATAAGTACATATTTATTGCCAGGGTGGGCCCTCGGGACGAGGCCGGGATTTTGCTGAGTAAGCAAGAAAAAAAAAAAAGAGAGAGAGAGAGAGAGAAACTCGTATGATGGTAGTAAAGAGGGGAGGGGAGGGAGTGCCAGGGAAATATGGGGATAATTAATTATCCGTCTTTGTACATCCATAACTTTTTATTAAACAAATATGCAAATGCTGTCTAAGAGGCTGCTGTAGCTGGGGCCTTTGCTGATTGCTTCCTACTCCTGGGATAAGAAGGGAGGGAAGGAGAGGGAGCCCACCTGTGCTGAGGGGCAAGTGCCTTGCCTATGGGCTCCTGGGGTGGAGATCCAAGGGCTGAAACCCCAGAGGCTTGGGGGTTTGCCTCTCTGGGCCCTTCTAAGAGTCTTTGCTGAAGGAATTTTAGGCACCATCCTTTTATAGGTGGGGAAATGAGAGTCAGAGATTTCTCTAAGTTCATATAGACTGTTAGTGGCAGAGTAAAGCTAAAACAAAGATGTCCTGACAAAGATGTCCAGAGCTTTCCATAATAGAACATATACTTTTGGTCTCAACTTGTGATTTCATCATCATAGGAAAGTCACAATGAGGAAAACTTCTACCAGCTGTAGTTCAGTCGTGTCCAACTCTTCATGACTCCATTTGGAATTTTCTTGGCTAAGATGATGGAGTGGTTTGTCATTTCCTTCTCCAGCTCATCTTACAGATGAGGAAACTGAGGCAAATAGTCTTAAGGGATTTTCCCATAGTTACATAGCTAATAAGTATCTGAAGCCAGATTTGAACTCATGAAGATGAGTCCTACTGATTCCAGGCCTAGCACTCTCCACAGCATTAGCTAGCTGCTCCCTTCTGCAAGCATAGATCTGCAGTTTATAGCCTCTATCCCATCCTTTCCTTTACTTGTTCCCCAGGCCTGGATTGTTCTTCTTACCTTTATCTCCCAAACTCCCTTGTTTTCTTCAAGTATCATTTTCTATATAAAACTTTTTCTGGCCCCCCCAACATTTAGATCTCTACTCCCCATCACCTTTTATTTATTTTGCACATATTCATCTCTATGTCCATGTTATCTCCTCCATTAAACATAAGCTCCTTGAGAACAGTCACAATCTCATTTTTGCCTCATAAGGTTTGATACATAGCAGAAACTTAATAAATGCTTGTTGGTTGATTGATTGATTGAAAGTGTTGTCTAGGGCAGTGAGATGTGTCCAGGATCACACCCAATAGGTACCAGGGGAAGAGTTTGAATCCAGACCTTCCTGACTTTAAGGCCAGTTCTCCAGCCACTACAACAACATGGTCCTTCTTCCATTATATCTCATATTACCTTTAATAGGGTATGGAGTGAAAGAAGACTTGGAGGAGCTAAGGACAGCATTATCAAGAATCCTAGAAGGAATTTATAAGTCCACCTACTTCAAGTCCCTCATTTTATGGAATTGGGAAACTGAGACCCAGGAAAATTAAGTCGCTTGCTGAAGGTCACACAGGTAGCAAATAGGGAAATTAGAATGATGTACTTAGTTCTTTTGACATCAAATACCAATGTCCTGTCTCCTATGCCAGTATGTCTCAGAGATTAAATTTGAGGCCCAACATGAAGTTACATGCTTATCCTGTACTACGTTTTTCTCAGGTATCCCTCTTTCTCCCCTATTCATTTCCCAAATAAAGAGTAGAGGTCTAGAGCTGGGAAAGGGAGCATCCGGAAGCTGGAAAGTGACAGGCCTTCAGAATTAGGTAGGAAGCCTTCCCTTCCATTTTTGATGAGCACAGAGGCAGGGGCCTTCGGAGAGCAGGCCAAGGTTGGGAGGGGCTAGCCACGGGGAGGGAGAGCTCCACATTAGCCCTAATTAGTCAGCGTCTGGAAGAGAACTCCAACAGAAATTAAGAAGCCATCAGCACAGTCCCGGCTGGGTCGTTGCTGAGTGCCTGGCCGGGTATTGCAGCTGCATTCCATCCAGATCTGGCTGTTAAAGGGACAGAGGGAGGAAGCCCTGCCTGCAGAAGACCATTTCTGTCCCATACAACGGGCCTCGGAAAGAAAACAGAAGTGGAGTCAAAAGACTAGAGTTCTATGTTCTTGCTCCAATGAATGGGGCTTAAATCTCTCAGATTCTCAGTTTCCTCGTCTGAATAAAACAGGAACATTTCCTTCCCTCACCTGGCTATTTATAGGCAAGCACATCACAAATATAAAGCACGGTAGAAAGAAAAAAAATGGCTATTATTACTATCCAACTATCCATGTATTGACATGAAAAAGAATCATGATTGGAGTAGGGCAAAAAAGGAAGAAGGGAAGGAAGGAAATAAGCATTTCTATAGTACCTACTGTGTGCCAGCTAAGAGCTTTACAGATAGTATCTTGTTTAATTCCTCACAACAACCTTGGGAGGTAGGTACTGTTATTATCTCCATTTTACACTGGAGGAAACTGAGCTAGAGATTAACTCACTTACCCAGGGTCACATAGGTAGTAATTGAAAAAGAGTAAAGTAAGGTGGAAAAGCACTAGATTTGGGAATCAAGCGAGGTTTGTTCAAATCCTACCTCTAATACTTATTATTTGTGTGATCTTGAGAAAATCACTTAGCCTTTCTGTGCCTCATTTGTGAGAGAGGGAGGGAGAGAAAGAGAGAGAGAGAGAGAGAGAGAGAGAGAGAGAGAGAGAGAGAGAGAGAGAGAGAGAGGGAGTAAGTGGATGGGAGAGGTGGAGTAGATTGCCTCCGAAGTACCTTCCAAGTCTCTTATCTATGATCGTCTGTTAACATTCCTTAGAGTTCTTAAGTTCTATACATCTATGGATCAGCATAGGCAGAGTTCAGAGTCTCCAGGGAAGGAGTAAAGATGCTAGCATCCAAATGTTTCCACTTCTCCCCTTTTACCCTTTTTCCCTTCCCAGGGGATTACAAACAACATTCAGTTCAATGTCTGCCCATCACTGAGGAGCAAAGGAGACACCTGCCAGAAATCCCCCCTTCCTCGCCTAAGGCACTGAGAATAAACTTAGATTTAAAGCCCAAGAAATCAATGGAAATGATTTGTGGAGCTGACACCATGCTGGGGAAGCCCTATTGTGTGAGGAGATGTAGAAGGGCTGAGCTCTGGCTGGCAACAGCATTACGATCCGCTCAGGAAGTTAGTTGGATAGACTGCAGAATAGGAGGACCAGGTTTTTCTCCTCCCTGCTGATATGAAGCCGGGTTGGGTCCCACAGAATTTGGTTAGGTGGAGGACACAAAGATCCTTTTTAATATTGTTTTATTTATTTTTAAAATAGGCTTTAGATTGAAGCTTCCCTAGTGACAAAGAAAAACAAGCAAGATAGCTGACATGGAAAGCTTGTCTTACAAAGTATATAGTAGTCTGTCCTGGGAGCCCCCCATTTCTTTGTCATGAGGGAGAAGACATGTTTCATTTCATTGTCTCTTTCCCAGATCCTTAAAAAAAGGCCCTTCAAGCTACCCTAGCACCTCACTCTCTAGTTTTATGATGCCTGGAATTTCACCATTCAAATTTCATTTCTTTGACATTAAATTTTGATCCTTGTGTGAATGCTACTTTCCCTTTGAAGGGTCTCACACTAAGTTGCTATCAATTCTATTATTTCATGTTGTGCTTAAAAGGACTGGACTGGAATTCCTATCACTTAGAATGGTATGATATTAGACAAGCCCTTCCCCTTGTTGGGTCTTGGGGTCTTCTGCTATAAAGTGATTTGGACTTATGAGGTCTTCCCTCTAGACTTAATGTTCTGAGTCTTATATGCCCTTTTCAGCCATAAGCCCAAAAAACTTACAATAGGAAGGGATTTGTCGTCTTTATTTTATTAAACGGCAAAGATTTCTACTTATTAGTGGAAATGGCAGTGAAAAAAAGAGACAATCAATCAGTTAACAAGCATTTATTAAGCATCTACTATATGTCAGGTATTGTACTCAAAGCTGGGAATACAAGCGGGGAAGATGGTTCCCTGCCCTTCAAGAGCTTACTTTTGGAAGAATTGAACACATAAAAGGGAGCTGAAAAAGCTGGGGAGGTATGATAGAAAAAATCTGAAGTGCAACCGGGAAAAGAATAATCCTCTTTATTTAAAAAAAATTTAATAGTATTTTATTTTTCCTATTATATGTAAAGATACTTTTCAACATTCATTTCTGCAAGATTTTGAATTTCATTTTTTCTCCTTTCCATCCCAAGAAGCAGACAATCTGATATATACATGTACTATAATTTAAAAAATATTTCCATATAGAATGACCTCTTTATGTGGAGGTTTTGAGAAAAGCCATCCAATCAGAGAGAGAGAGAGACAGCACAGGGGGAGAAATGTCCAAAGTGTGAATATAGGGTTGTGACGAATTTCCAGGATGGAGAAAGACTGGAATTTAGCTCAGAGAGGAATGAAGCTGGAATCCCAGATTCAAGTCCCCACCTTATCACTTACTATGTGACCTTGAATAAATCATATTCTTTCTCCTCATACCCATTTTGACTTCAGTTTCTTCCATAAAATGAGACTGGTAAGCTATACAGTCTTTAAGATCCTTTATATGAAGTCGGCAGCTTTTGTCTGAATGGTATCACTGTCCTTTGTTTTGTTTTTCTTTCTACAAATATTATGTACAGAGCTTCTATCAAAGTCTTTTGACATCTCACTGTCACCACTATCCTTAACCACTCAGTTTTGGAGTCATCCTTGACCTCCCCAACATTCCCTTTATCTACTTGGTTGCCAAGTCCTGTCAATTTCATAAATAGTTTGATATGTGCCTTCTTCCTTCCAAGCACATGGTTCAGTCTTTCATCCTCTCTCCCTGATCTTTTAATAGTTTGGTCTCCATGATTCCAGTCTTCCCCTCTCCAATCAGTTTTCCAGAAAATTACCCAAGTAATACACCCAGGGCAGATCTAACCATGCCATAGGAGGATGCTGATAAATAGTTAGCAGCTCTTTCTCTGTCTCTCTGTCTCTCTCTTTCTCTTGCTCCCCTCCCTCCTTCTCTTTCCCTCCTTTCCTCCATCTTCCCCCTCTCAAAAGCATGACACATTTTAAAGATTAATCATTAATCATTAAACATTTTCTTCATCCTTTTCTTAAGCCTAGACAATCAAGACAATAATAAATCAAGTCCTGATGTGTAGCATCTGCCAACTCCTAAGGTATACATGCTCAAACTGAAAATTTAACAATTGGTTCTTATAAGCCTGTCCATTTGGGCCAACACAGCCTTATTTTCTCCACATCCCTCACCTCAAGAAGCTACAATGGCTCCCTCTTGCCTTGAGAATAAGATACCAAGTCCTCTGACTAGCATTTAAAGCTCATCAAAATCTGGCTCTAAATGATCTTTCCAGACTGCTTTTACACTATTCCTCTGACACATACAATAGTCCATCCAAATCTGCCCCTTCCTCACTATTCCATCTCTGACCTCAATAACATTGTACAAACTGTCCCTCTTTGTAAGGAATGCCAAACTCACTTCACTTTCAAAGCATAAAACAGGATCTACCTCCTACACAAAAATTTCTCTGACTTCTTCCGTTTTTGATGTTTTCTATCTTGCAAGTACTTTGTATTTATCCTATATACTTTCTCCATAACTATCCTTAAGCACCCCCCACTCCCAGTAAAATGTAAATTCTCTATGGGCAGGGAATATTTTTTTGATGTTCCAGTACTAGCAGGATGCCAGCCCCACTGTAAGGTATTCAGTAAGTGCTTGTTGAATTTAATTGAATATAGATGAATTTATAAAATCCTTTTCTGTTAGCTAGTTTTGCTAAAGAAAGTGGGAAGAGCAAGAGGATTATGGGAACTTGGATGTAGGGAAGGATGAAAGGGCATTTACAAAAGTGGAGTTTGAAGATCCAGTGGCTAACTTTACTCCCTTGGTATGCACCCATAGGCAAGAAAGGGAGAAAAAAAAAGAATTGCCTCTAGCAAGTTAGGTGGAACCCCTCGTGAAGAATTTATAGGAAAATATGTACAAAAGTTGTACAGATGAGAAGTCATGCATAAGTTCTCCTTGGAGGAAGTACCACATTAATTTAATCACTGATACACCAGGGTATTGATGTATCATAGTGGAGGAAAGAAAAGGGCAACCCATATTGTCCTTCTACCTCTAAACTTTGTAAAGTCCCATTCTTGGGCCTGAAATATCAGAATCATGGAATTATGATTGGTCCTGAGATATGAAAGAAGCTTAGAATGAAGAGGATCTTAGGGTGAAGAACTAAGAATGTGAGAGGAGGAAGGACCTTCAGAACATAACTTCAGACCTAGAAGAGAATATGGACTAAACTGTCTGACTTAGAAGGGACTTGGAGGTCATTTAGTCCAATCCTCCTTGTATTACAGAGAAAAAAAAACTGAGGTCTAAAAAGAAGATATAACACAGTAATACAAACATGTATACATATCTATGTGTGCATACACATACACACCGGTTAATTGCATTGATGAGTTGAAAACAATCTAGTAGGCAACTTTTGGCTGGCTTTCTGGGTTTTATGCTTTGTTTTGTTTATGAACAAACTAAAAGGAGAATTAATTCTCTCTCCTTTTTTTTTTTTTTTTAGATTTTAATAGCTTTTTATTTACAAGTTTTATGCATGGGTAATTTTACAGCACGGACAATTGCCAAACCTTTTGTTCCAATTTTCCCCTCCTTCCTCCCACCCCCTCCCCTAGATGGCAGGATGACCAATACATGTTAAATATATTAGTCTCTCTCCTTTTTTGAGGAGTGGGAGAAGCAATCAGGGTTAAGTGACTTGCCCAGAGTCATATAACTATTAAGTGTCTGAGATCAGATTTGAATTCAGGTCTTCCTTACTCCAGAGTCAGTACTCTGTCCACTTCCCCACTTAGCTGTCCCAAGGATTGATTCTCTTAGAAAGACCTGACCTCCTATAAGGAACCAAATTATAGATATAGAGCAAATGATGTTAATAGTGTTGAGTGTCTACAATATAACAAACAAAACTTGACTGTGCCAAGTGCTGAAGATAAAATACAAACCAGAGCAAAGTCAATCCATATCTTCAAAGAGCTTATAGTAAAACAGAAGACAACTCAAAAAAGGAATCTGAAATGGGGCAGCACAAAGAAGGGGGGAAAAGGGACATAGTAGAAAAAGAAGTTTGGAGAGCTAGTTGTAGAGCCAGGAGAGGAGTGGAGAAAAGAACCTAGTTGGTTTGGCTGCTTTTTAAAAATGAAGGTTCTTCTATCAATGCAATGACTGACCACAATCCCCACATTCTCATAACGAAGCATGCACCAAATCTCTCGACATTCTGACAGAGGATGCAGAAATGAAACATTTATGTTTTGGACATGACCAAAGGTAGGAATCCATTTGCTTGTTTATGTGTATTTCTTACAAGGTGGTATTGCCTCTCTATTTTCCATGTGAGGGGAAAATAAATTTTTTGTCAACTGAAAAAATAAATTTTAATTTTAAAATGAAAAAAATTAAGGTTCTGAGGAAGTGACCAATCAGAGGAAAAGACCATTAAGTGGAGGGATCTTTCAGAGTGAGAAGGCTATTGATTCATGGTGAAGAAAGAAATCTGTAGAATATTTATAACAACAAAGAACTGAAAACTAATCATTAGTTGGGGAATGGCTAAACAACTTATAGTATATATTGTTAACAGAAAATTATTGGTCCATAAGAAACAATGAGGGAAATGGTTTCAGAAAAATCTGGGGAAGATTTGTATGAACTGATGCATAGTGAAGTAAGCAGAACCAGTAGCACAATTTATTCTAAAACAAAATATTGTAAAATCAACAACTTTGAAAGATTTAGAACTCTGAGCTATATGATAATTTTAAAGGACTAATAAACTATGTTACTCACCTCCTAACAGAGAAATGATGGATTAAATGTGCAGAATAAGATATACATTTTGGAATGTGACTAATATGAGAATTTATTTTACTTCACTATTTCTATTTTTTACAAGAATTTTGTTTTTGTTTTTTCCCTATTGAATGAGGGAGATGGGAAAGAAAATAAATGCTTACTGAATGAAAAAATGTAATTAAAAAGAGAAGAGAGTGATTCGTTTCATTCTTCTTAAACCTTACTCCTGATTTTCTGGACTTGGAAACCATACCCCTGCTAACTATCTTATTCCAGAGCTTTCCTCAGTGCTTGAAGCTTCCTTCTCCTGGGACATTTAACTATCCTTTTAGCTTTCTTATCTTTAAATATCCCTTTGTGAGGCCTGTCCTCTTCTCCCATTGGTAAATTCATCCTGGAGATTCCTTTTTGTGAAGGGTTCCAGACTGTCCTTCTTTCATTCCATGGCATGCCATATACCTGACTTTTAGAATTCAAAATCATGCCTCAGCATTGATTCCTTTCCTCTCCCCATATCCCACTTTTATTTCCTTTTGGGCATCATCTTCTCCCATTAGATTAAGAGCAGAGATTATTTTTCTTTTTGATTTCATTTGTATCTCCAGTGCTTATAGCACAGTTCCTGGAATATAGTTAAAACTTAACATTTTCTTTTTTCCTCCCTTCGTTCTTTCCTTCTTTCTTCCCTCTTTTCCTCTTTCCCTCCCTCCTTTCCTCCTCCCTTTCTCCTTCTCTCCTTCTTTCTTTCCTTCCTTCTTTTCACTTTTCCTTCCTTCCATCTTTTCTTCTTTCCTTCTTTTTCTACAACCTCTAGATATTCAGAAGGAGATCTGGCAGATAGAAATCTTGTTAGAAATTGATGGATTTGACCACTTGGTGAATTCAGAGCTAGAAGGAGCTTTATTACGTAGTCCAAAACCATCCCTTCCCCATTTTATAGATGAAAAAAATTGAGGATTGGAGAGGGGAAATTAGCAGAGAAATAACAAATTTCAAAACCAGAATAAAAGCCTAAATCCTCTGACTTTAGACCCAAGGCTCTTTCATGACACCACACAAACATAAATGTTTATTACATGACTCACTCACTCACTATTTGATTTGCCAAGATTCTTCTCCACTTAGCTAAAAATGGCAAGCTTGTGGGCTTGGTTGGGGGCTAAATGCTTGGAGAGGGAAATCAGACTACTTTGGAGAAAAGAGATAAAGGTTGCTGTTAATGAAGACAAATTGAAGGACACTTCCCTCCTCACCTGGGGCCAACGGAGCTGGTTCCCCTAATCCCCCCCGCCCCCGCCCCGTCAATTCCTACCCTTGGCAGGGAGAGTCTCCTTGGACAAAATCTCAGGGTCCTCATTCCTGCTCCCACTTCTGCCCAATGTGATTCAGTAGCTGGGACATAATTTCCTAGAATGTCACCAGGTCCAAGAGGGAAAGCTCATTACCTGTGATTTGCTTATAAAAGAATCAGTGACTGTTGGCAGCTGTATGTTAGGGTTAGAGACTCCTGTCAGTGTGTCAGCAGGGGAACAGAGAGTGGTGACAGGGGAGGAGAATGTGGGTCGTGGCAGGGGTGGGGGCAGGATGGGTACCCTGAGATTTTGTCCAGGGAAACTCTCCTTAAAATCCCCTCCTCCCCTTGACTGCCTGTCAAAGAGAGACTGGGACTGAGTGAGGGTCTTCCTGCCAAGGCTGGGAATGGAGAGGGAGTTCAGGCCCTGCTTGGGGGTCACTTGGCTGTCACTTGACATTAGACCTGGGGAGTCCCAGCTGCTCAATCTATTGAGGGGCTTGGCTAGTATGGTCCTTTGATGGCCTGGCATTCTCTGTGCTACCCAAAGGCAAAGGGGCCAGGCACATTCTGCCGGCCAAAGGCATCACAGCCAGATACTGTGCCAACCAAGAGCAATGCAGCAAGACATTGCTGATGCCACTTAAGGGCATCACAGCCTGGCACCCAAAGGCATATAGGTCAGATACTCTCTGTTCCAGCCAAGGGAATCATCCCTCCCAGGGCTTCTCCAGGCTACCCTCAGGGGCCAGTACAAACTCTTTAGACTTCTATTAGAGCTCCTCCAGGGGCCTCCTCCCCTCAGTGAGTGATCCATCTCCCCGATTTAGATGTCCTGATAAGGATTCAGCCCTTGTTCCCAGGCACAGTCTGCTCTATAGAAAACTCCTGATGACCCCATAGGACAGGTTGTGCTGGCAGCTTGGCAGGGGTTCTCTGGCCCATCAGAAAAAGGGAGTCCAAGGCTGCTGGCCAGCTTGGTTCCCAGATTGGAGGCTAATTGATCCCACTTGCTTGGAGTGACTCTGCTGTTGGAATGTCATTTTCTACAGAAAACTCTCTCTTGCAATTACTGAGAATTACTTATGAAAAGAGAGACAGTGTATTGATTACTGCCCCAGAGAAGCTCAGGAATCATTTGGAGTAGATTAACTTAACTTTTTTTTTCCTTTCTTTTTTTGTTGGCATTGGGTGGGCGGAAGTAGGGAGTTCTGAGTTATTTAAAGAAATTAGTTGGGTCATCCAAGATCTAAGGAGTCTTTTTTTAACTCCCTGTAACTTTCCCCTCCAGGTCTTGAAACTCTCTTGGAAAAATTAAGTCTTGTACCTGCAGAATGTAAAAAAAAATGGAAGGACCCTTTGAAAAATGTTAGGGCCAGAAAGGATTTTAGAACATAGAATGTCAGAGTTTAAAGGGAATTTAGAACATAGAACTTCAGAATTAGAAGAGATCTTCGAACATAAATATTAGAATTGGAAGAGATTTTAAAACACCAAATGTTGGAATTGGAAGGGACTTTAGAACACAGAGAGTCAGAATTGGAAGGGATCTTGGAACACAGGATGTCAGAGCTGGAAGGGACTTCTGAAGAAGGTCAGAGATTGAAAGGAATTTAGAACATAAAATGTCAGAGTTCAAAGGAACTTTAAAGGCCATCTAGCCTACTCTCATTTTACAGAAATGAAATTCAATTCAACAAACACTTATTTATTCTATGCAAGTGACTATGTGACCTAAAAATGCAAACACCCCCAAAAGACAGCCCTTGCCCTTAAGGATCTGACACTTTTTCTGTGGGTACTGGAAGAGGAGTGGAGAGTATGACAAGCTTAAGATCATCCAAGTGAAAGACCAGGCAGAACCTGGATGACAATTTAGCTTTCCTGAATGAGCTTTCCACCCTAAGGTGTCAATGGTTCATAAGGACTTTCCTCTAGTTCTTCCCTGCTTCATGTATTCCCTTCCCTTTTACTCTCTTTCCATCCAAAATTAGCCCAGTTTCAAGACCATCAAGACTCAACCTTCTGAGAATTCCAACTGATTCCCTGATTACTAGAAACCTCAATGATTTCTCATCTCTGAATTTTTACTGTCTCATTGTTGGTCGTCATTTTTCAGTCATGTTCAACTTCTCATGATCCCATTTGGGGTTTTCTTGCCAAAGATGCTTAAGTGATTTGCCATTTTCTTCTCCAACTAATTTTACAGATGAGGAAACTGAGGCAAATAGGGTTAAGTGACTTGCCTTAAGGTCACATGGCTAATGAGAGTCTGAGGCCAGATTTGAATCCATGTAGATGACTCTTCCTGACTCCAGGCCCAGCATTCTGGGCACTATACCACCTAGCTGTTCCTTACTGTCTCATATGCATTTGAAGATTGTTTCCACACCTAGAGCTGTGAGCCACTTGAGAATAAGGAGGGTGGTTTTTATTTCTTTTGTATCCTACACAAGCCCATTAGGTCCCTGATGTAGATCGGTTTCGCTGTCCTGGACAGGATTATACAGAAGTTGTGGGTATGAATTTGGCCATAGGCTGGGTCCCCTTAGAGTCAGTGAAGTTGGAACAGCAATCCCCTGTGTTCATCCTCTCTCCCTCCCTGCTCCATCTCTCCCCATTGCTATCTTACCTGCCTTTTTCAGGCATTCTCTACCCTCTTCTAGTTATTCTTTTTCCTCGTCTCTCTTCTTCATGACTGTCTCCCATCTCTGTCTCTCTCTGCACGTTTTTGACTTTTTTTAACCTCTCTTGCTTCCTTTTTGGTTCCTGCCTCTGCCTCTCCTCATCCATTTCTCCTGCCCTCAGTCTCTTTCATCATCTGCTTCTCCCTGTCTCTGCCTCCCTCCTTATTTCTGCTCTCTACCTTTCCCTCCTTTCCTCGTCCTTGTCTCTGTTTTCTGTTCAGTCTCTGTCCTTGCCTGTCTACCTATTTCTTGCCTATCTCCTTTGTCTCTGTCTCTCTCCTCTTCCAGGAAAAAAGTTGAGAAGTCAAATGGCTCCCGAGGTGGAATATTTTCCAAATGTCAGTGCAATCTGTGTTACATCCCGACTAAATGTGATCATCTTTACGCCTGGTTTTTTAATGTCAGCAGTGCCTGGGTCTGATGGATTGACAAACAGCCCCAGTGACAGGCTGGGGTTGCGGATCAGGGCTCTCTCTCTGGGGAAATCAGGTCCTTCAGCACGGGTTGGGCTTTGTGACTCCCAGACAGCATCTTTCTCTGTGTTTGAGGAGATTCTAGGTGTGGACGACAGGCTCTGTATGTGTGGCTCAGTACGTCTGTGCATATGTGATGTTACGGTAGGTCTTGTCGTTTCTTCTTTCTCCCTTATGGAAAGGGATCCATGACATCAGGGAGGGAATGCCATGACACACAAGTGAATTGGATTTAAGTGAGGGAGGGCTGGGCAAGGTCACCTGCCTCACTTTCCCCCCAGAGCCAGCTGGGTCCAGTGGCCAGATATAGTTCAGGATGAGTGGAGATGGCTCCCAGTGGGAGACTGTGGCCTTTAGTTCTAGAGTCCCATGTTAACATGTTACCGTTTCTCTGCATAACCATAGTATGTGAGTTACAATATGTTTCTGTGTAATAATAATAGAGTTTATTTGGCCCTAAAGGGATAAATAAAACTTAAAAGGTTTGCAAAACACCTTATATCTGTTACCTCATTTGATTTTCACAGCAACCTGTGTTGGAATTCTGAAGCATTTTATCTCCATTTAAAAAAGAGAACTGAGCCTGAAAAAAGGTTAGTGCCTTGGCACATAGCTAATAAATATCTGAGTCAGGATTTGAACCCAGCTCTTCCTCCCCAGTCCAGCTATTTATCTACTGTGCTCCCTGGTGTACAGTGTCCCAGTCTGCCTTCAGGAATATAATGCCCCAGTCTTTGTGTGGCAGTGTGCCCGCAGTATCTGTGCCTGGGCACTGTACAAGTATGGCCCCATGGCCCTGTGCATCCCTCTAACTGCTATCCTGGTGTGTCCTTCTAGGTGTGCACTGTCCCACTGTATTTTTTGGTGTATTTATTGTGACTGTGAATGGAGGACATCTTTGGATCTAGGTTTATATGGTGACTCAGTATGTCTCTTCAGCCTGATGAACTGGTCTAAGGAGCTTGTGGAAGATGCATCTAGGAGGGATTTAAGACTAGGGCCAGCTCTGAAGAGCTGTAAAATAAGGCTGTAGGTGCAGGGGCAAGTGAGGTGGGGGCTTCCAGGCTAGTTTGTGAGGAGGGGCGATGGTGAGAATGCGGCTGAGAAAAGAGGAGCTGGGGGGGGGGGGGGGCTTTGAGCCGGTTTCATGCTTCATAGACCTGAAGTTAACAAGGATTTCACTGCCTGTTGTCCCAGAGGCGCTAGTGATTGGCTGCAGGCAGCTGGGGCTCAAGGGGAGGGCAATGGGCCAACAGAGGAGGGGAATCTGCCTGCCCCCTGGAAAGTGGGATTAGAGGGCCTTCAATTCCCAGGGAGTGAATGGGGGGCGTGGTGTGCTGCTTGAAATGAATGCTAAAACCAGGCTGTAGCCAGCCATGTGGATCCAGAAGGAGCCTGGATTAAAAAGCCCTGTATATGCAAATGGCCAGGGAGTGTACTGAGCAAAGCTGGAGAATCTTTCCTCTTTGGAAGCTGGAGGTCTCACCCTAGAAGCAGAAAGGCGAACCCCTTCCTTCAGTGAGGATTCCAGGAGCACTCATCATTCATTCATTCCAAAAAGGAACCCAATTCACTGCTGGGGAGCTGGGGAAACACAGATCCTATCATAGTAAGGGACTCCTACTCGGGGGATCTGATGTCTAGTGCAGAACCCTGACAGTCACTTTTGAGTTAAAAGCATCTTATCTTCCTCACCAATCTCCAGGGAATCTAGCTTTAGATCTGGGTGGGTTTGGACTGGTTTTAGTCAAACCAGAAACAGAGACAAGGAGGAAGATGGTAAGAAGAAGACCAGGGATTCAAATATAGCTCCTCTTATTATAAGTCAAGTGTTCTTTCTACTACATCACACTACTGGGGTCTACCACACCCTCTGCTGCTCAGCCTTCTCTTCCTCTGTTGTTCTGACTTCAAGGTAGATAAAGAGGCCAGGGTTATAAAACAAGATCTGTGGGCCTTGAATAATCTGTTTTCTCTTTATGATGCTCAGTTTACTCATCTATAAAATGAAGGGGTTGGAATAGGTGGTCTCTTGTGCCAATTGCAGTTCTAATTCCTTTAAAACATCGCCAGCTCTGACACTATGTTTTAAAGTCCCTTTCAGCTCTGACATTTTTGTTCTAAGTTCCCTTCTAGCCCTGATATTGTTTGAGTCTTTTCTAGCTCTAATAGTCTGTGTTCTAGTATAACTTCTATCTCTAACATTCTATGTTCTTTTTTTTTTAATAACTTTTTATTGATAGAGCCCATGCCAGGGTAATTTTTTACAGCATTATCCCTTGCACTCACTTCTGTTCCGATTTTTCCCCTCCCTCCCTCCACTCCCTCCCCTAGATGGCATAGGACTGCTTGCCAGTCCTATATATAACATTATATATATAAAACATATATAGCAGTCCTATATATAACATTCTGTGTTTTTAAGGACCCTTCTAGATCTAATGTTCCATGTTCTAAGGTTCCTCCCAACTCTGATATTCTAAAGTCCCTTCTAGTTCTGACATTCCACATTATAAGGCTCCCTAGCACCCCTGATTTTTTATGTTCAGAATTTTTTTCTAGTTCTGAGAGGGTCCTAAGCTCATTTCTACCTCTGCTATCCTATGTTTTCAAGTTTCTTCCATCTCTGAAGTTCTATATATATTTCTGACATTGTATGGCTCATGATCAGATTCATTCTCTGGTAACTTCTTGGTCTTGTTGGATGGTCTTAAAAAACTATAGCATACCAGCAGTGTTTCTACTGGGCTTATACCCCAAAGAGATACTAAAGAAGGGAAAGGGACCTGTATGTGCCAAAATGTTTGTGGCAGCCCTGTTTGTAGTGGCTAGAAGCTGGAAAATGAATGGATACCCATCAATTGGAGAATGGTTGAGTAAATTGTTGTATATGAATGTTATGGAATATTATTGTTCTGTAAGGAACGACCAGCAGTATGGATACAGAGAGACTTGGCGAGACTTATATGAACTGATGCTGAGTGAAATGAGCAGAACCAGGAGATCATTATATACCTCAACAACGATATTGTTTGAGGATGTATTCTGATGGAAGTGGACCTCTTTGATAAAGAGAGCCTTAATTGATCAAAGATGGACAGAAGCAGCTACACCCAGAGAAAGAACACTGGAAATGAATATAAACTGCTTGCATTTATGTTTTTCCTCTTGGGTTATTTATACCTTCTGAATTCAATTCTCCCTGTGCAACAAGAAAACTGTTCGGTTCTGCACACATATATTGTATCTAGGATATACTGCAACCCATTCAACATGTAAAGGACTCTTGCCATCTGGGGGAAGGGGTGGAGGGAGGGAGGGGAAAAATCGGAACAGAAGTGAATGCAAGGGATAATGCTGGCATGCGTTCTATCAATAAAAAATTATTTTAAAAAATAAATAAATAAAAAATTAAAAAAAAAACTATAGCATATCTGAATACCCATCTCTATCCTCTCAACTCCTGACACTTACCAAAGGTATGGTTTGAATGACACTTCCTCCATGAAGTCTTGTCTAACAACCCTGAGCCACAAGGGTTTCTCTTTCTCCTATGATTTTCTGTAGCCTGGATCATCTGTCTATCTAGATCTTACAAATTAAGAGAACTTAGCGTAGACTTCCTAGTATTGCTAATTATTCTTGCTTTCAAGTCTCATCTCTTCAACAAGATCCCCCTTGCTGCTCAGTGTGTAATCACAGCCATACAATAAATCTGTGTTCTATGACTTATTCCAGGCTGTGGATGATCACCAGATTTTTTCATCGAAGGGGGAACAAGATGACTCCATGGACCTGCCCAAGACTGACCTTACTTAAAATGTTAAATCTGGGAGGGACTTCAGGGCATAAAATACCAAAGATAAGTGGGGGGCCTTAGATCTTAGAAGATTTGGGGCATTCGATTAAAGAGGCATTAGAGACTATCTTGTCTAACGCTCTCACTTTACAGAGGAGAAAGAGTGGAATGAATTTAGGAAAAGAGAAAACAATCATTTATTAAGTGCCTACTATTTGCTAGGCACTGTGAAAAGAACTTGACAAATATTATCTCATTTGATCCTTATAATAACCTTGGAAAGATAAATTCTGTTATTATCCTCAATTTGCATTTGAGGAAGCTGGGGCAGACAGAAGTTTAGAAACTTGGCCAGGGTCACACAGCTAGTAGCTGGATCCAAACTCTGTTCTGCCTGACCTGAGTCAAGAAGGACCAATGCGCTATCTACTGTGATATCTTACTGCCAGATGTTTTGCTACTAATGGTGTGATCCTGGACAAGTCACTTAATCTCTGAGTTTTCTGTGTCCTCATCATTAAAAGATGACCTCAATAGTTGCAATCTCTGCCCTTACAGGTATAGTTAGTGTGAGGAAGTTCTTTGTAAACATTAGAGCATTATAGAAATGTCTTTCCTGGGGAAACAGTTTCCCTATCTGAAAAAACTAAGAGGACTTGGAGAATAGTCTAGGTCCCTGGCAACTGTGACACTGAGAAACCTATGCTCTGAGAGGAAGTGATGTGCTGAAGACTACTGCCTATGTTGATGGCAAAGCCAGTGCTCCTGCCCAGTCCAGTGGACTTTCCATCACACTATCTTGGGACTTCTCTCCAGAGTCATAGAATCATAACTTTGATTTAGAGTCGCCAAGGAGCCGAAAGTCAGCTAGGTTAACCTTCTCATTTACAAATGAAGCAACTGTGATACCAATAGATGAAATAACTTATAGTAGAAGCAGGATTTGAATTCAGTCTCTCTGTCTCACAATCTTGTGCTCTTCCCGATGGAGTCATTACTCTTAGAAGGGACCCACAGATTGAAGGTAGAGGAGGGTTCCTCCCTGGCATATAGGGAGTTAACTGAAATGGAGGTGGAGGGAGTAGCCCAGCAGAGCTTCCTGAGTCCTTCCTGACAATAAAGCTAATGAGTCCCTCCTTGCCATTTCTTTTGCACAATAACATTTAATCATCATTTGTGCAGCTGAGAAGGCGTTTGCAGCAGATGTGTGCAGATTCTGCCAAGCGGCGATTTTCAAGTGTAAGAGAAACATCCCTGCTTCTTTGGGAACACCTGACTCTCTAGAGTTAGCACAGTCTCCTGGGGAGTGTGTATGCAAAGATAAGTACATGACCAATGATCCATGCATGTGAGCACATGTACATTCATGGAGAGAGAAATGCTCAAGAATATATGTGTGTGCATACATGTCTGTGGATACACATGCCTATGTACATGAGAAGAGTTGGTATTATAGTGAAAAGTGCCCTGAACTTGGAGTTAGAATACCTGGATCCACCTTTTAGTGGCTGTGCAATGTGAGACAAATTATTTTCCTTCTCTGGGTCTGTTTTTTTGACTGAATAATGTTAATAGTATACATTCAATGGGATAGTTAGGTGGCATAGGGATAGAGTGCTGGGCCTGAAGTTCAAATCTGGCCTCAGACACTTACCAGTTATGTGACCCTGGGTAAGTCACTTAACCCTGTGTGCCTCAGTTTCCTTGTCTGTAAAATGAGTTGGAGAAAGAAATGGCAAACCATTCTAGTATCTTTGCCAAGAAAACTCCAAATGGGGTCACAAAGAGTCGAAAACAATTGAAAAACAATAACAAACAACCACTAACATCTTCTATTTTCACTCATAACACAGCACCTCACATGTACAAAGCAAGACTATAACTTGTATTTGTAGAGGCATCTTGGTGGTGCAGTAGACTTAAGTGTCAGACTTTGAATGAGGAAGACTTCAGTTCAAATACAGCTTCAGACACACACTAGCTGCATGCAGGTCACTTAAATACTGCCTCAGTTTCTTTGTCTATAAACTAGGGATGATAATAATAGCAAATGAGATAATGCTTGTAGAATGCTTGGCTAAACCTACAAGTGCTATATAAATGCTAGCTATTATTATTGTTGAATTGGAGTATTCATTTCTTTTCCTAGTACCTGACAGAGTGGCATCTATATAGCATGCATGAATAAATGTTTAATTGGAATGTCATGTCTTTTGTTTTACCCACAGTGCCTTACACAGCCATCCACAAAGGAAGCAGTAGCAAGTTTTTGGTGAGTTGTTCATGGTCTTCTATTTCCAGGCACATTTCCTAGCACAATACACCAAGTATTCCAGGCACCAATAAATATAGGTTGGAGAAATGAATGAGCAGGATTGAGTTCATATGGTTTGCCAGTAAGCATTCCTATCCTTTGGTAGACTAGAGCCTAAAGAGAAGGAGATATAGGTAAGATCTGTGAGAGGAGAGGGGAGGGAATAAGCATACATTGCTTACTATGTGTCAGGCACTGAACTAAGTATTTTTGCAAATATTATTTCATTTGATCTTCACAACAATCCTGGGACACTGAGGCAGACAGCAGTTAAGTGACTTCCCCATGGTCCCACAGCCAGGAAATATATAAGATCAGATTTGAACTCAGGTTTTTTTTCTGACTCCAGGAGAGGGTAAAATTATGGGCTGAAATATGTCCAAATGGGGGTTGGAGGAGCCCCAAAGAAGTCTTCTTCCATAGAGATGCACTTGGAGCTCATCTAGATTTCAGTTCCTATGAGGATATCCAGTTATAGGGTTTCTTCCCTGGAAGAGATATATATATAAGCCAAGTATCCCTCTGGGGGGATACAAACCCAGAGCAGAGAAAGTACAGACTAACTTCAAACCTGTTTCTACTGATAGGACCTGTAGGGAGGTTTGATAAACTTGCTTGCCTCTGGATCTGGGGTCCCTTTCAGTCCCTTGTTGAAATCTTCCCTGTTCCTCAAAGTTCAGCTCATAATGCCCTAACTAAATTCCCCTAGCTAAAAGTTGTCTTTCCAACTTCATATTCCCAAAGTATTCTCCCAGAACACAACCTCGCCATCAAGGTCTTCATCAGTTCAGATGCTCTGTGTCTTATCTTTCTCTCTAGGTAATGTTGCTGAGTTGTTATAATTACCTCCCATAGGACCTAGCACAGGACACTATTGCATAGGTTGAGCACTGGACTTTTAGTCAGGAGATCTGGATTCTAGCAGTGACTTTCCACACTATTTCTATAACTTTGGACAAATCACTTCCCTATTCTGAGACTTGGTTTTCTAATCCATAAAAATGGGTATACAATATACTAGCTCTAACATTCAAATCCCACTTCAGAAACTTCCTAGCTGTGTGAACCTGAACAAAGCCTTCAGTTTTCTCATCTGTAAAATGGGCCTGTCAGTAGTACCCACACACCACAGGCTGCAGTGAGGTTTAAATGAGCTAACATATGTAAAACACTTTACAAACTTATAAATGTCATATAAATGTCAGTGAAATTATTATCACTACTTACTTCATAGAGTTGTGAAGACAGAGCCGTAGAGATGTGAGTTATTATTACAGCGGGTACTTAACAAATGTAGTGGAGGTTGATTTGGTACCCAAATCTTGCTTGAATTGAATCGGAGCTGTTGTCAATTAGCCATGGCAAAGTACTCGTCAAAACTGGAGGGAATGGCCTTCAGGGAAACAGCCAACTCACAGGCTAACCCAGCTTTTCTTGGTTGGGGCAAAGTGTTTAGTTAAAGAGATGAAGGTAGGGCTGTTGGAGGAATGCATGCTGTATAAGAGCAGAGATCCTAAGGGGAGGGGAAGGACAGTTCAAGGGTGGATCTTGGCTAAAAAGATACACCTCTAGAGCTGGAGATATGAAAGGTAAGCAAAGAATGGTTGGGGGTTGGAAAAGGTGATATAAAAGAGCTGGTTTGGGAACCTAGCAAAAAGATGTGGATGATTTGACTTCAAGTATTTGAAACCTTGTTACAAGAGATAAGCGCTTTGGGGTGTAGTGGGAGGAGGATGGGAATGAACTTCTTTTTAAGCAATTACTGTGGGCCTGATACTGTGCTAAAAAGTGTACAAATATTACCAAATTTGATCTTCACCACAATTCTATGAGGTAGGTGCTTTGATTATCCTCATTTTAAATTTAAGGAAACTGGAACCAGACAATAAAGTGGTTTTCCCAGAGTCAGGCAACTAAGTGTCTGAATCCAGATTTGAACTCACCTCTTCAGGATTCCAACTCCATGCTCTATTCACTGCACCACTTAGCAGCCTAGAGAATACAGAACTGAATTTGAAATCAGGAAGACCTGGATATAAATACTGCCCTAGATGTATGACTCTAGGCCCTTCTATGAGCTTCACTTTTCTCATCTGTAAAAATGGTCATGACAATAGTACCTCCCTCAAAGGAAGATCAAATGAGATGCCAAAATATGTAAATCATTGTGCAGACATTAAAGTCTACATAAATGTGAGCTATTATTAATCTTTTTGGCCCTAGAGAGCAGAATGATGAGAAAGAGAGCGAGAGAGAAAGAGAGACAGAGAGATTGAGACAGAGACGGGTGTGGGAAGGGAAGAAAAAGAGTCCCTGACATAACAATCAGAGCAGTCTAGAAATGGAATGGAGTGTGTCATATGATAGTGGGCTCCCCATAATAGAGAGCCTTCAAGCAGAGAGGCCTGATAATTACTTATTAACATTGATGCAAACTAAATGTCTGCTCAAGAAATTGTGAACTCAAGATCTTCCAAAGTTCTTCTATCTGGGACTCTAGGATTGTATAACTTTAGAGGAAATTGTGCAATCTTGTAAACTTACAGACTGAAGTCAATGTATTATAGCCAAATTTCAGTTATGATGTAATAGCAAATCTTGCCTTGGGAGTCAGAAGAACAAGCTTCAAGTCCTGATTCTAGAACTCTATATGATTTCAGGGAAGGCACTTTTCTCCTACAGATGTTTCAGCTTCTGCAAAATGCTAGTTTTGAACTAAATGGTTTCTAGATTTCCTCCCAGCTCTGATATTGTATTCTATTTTGAGGAACGGGTTCTTATCTTGGAGTCCATGGCCTTTCAAACTTTTTTGTTGTTGCTGTTAACTGATTTCCTAAGGGAATCTTCTGACCCTAACATTCTACGTTGTTCTAACATCACTTTCAGCTGTGATATCCTGAGACTTGATCTGTGAATTTCTTCCTAGATTGTCTACACAACACAGGGCCGAACTTACAGCTAATTATTCCCTCCAACCCAGGTCAGGGCCTTGAGCTCATGAGGGGGTACCAGTCTTCCTATTTCTTCTCTACAAAGGCAAGGCCACTGCATCTTTCTTTTTTCTCCATTCTCAGCAGACCCAGAGTGCAGAGATCTCTGAAAGAGGGGACATCGAGGGCCTAGGGCATTGAGGTTAGATTCTCCATTCTCCTTGCTGGAACCTCTCCCACAGCCACCAGTCCTCCCTTCCCTCCATTCCCTTGCAGTCGCCCACGTCTAAGAGAGATAGATCAGTCCCTGTAGGCGGATAGATTAAAGATCTCCACCCTTCTTTCCTTGGCCCCCGCCAACCAGCCTGGCGGCTCCATCCATCTCTCTTGAATCACACCCTAGAGGCGCTAATGGCACCTGGCATTCTGGAGTCTGGCTTCTCTCTGCGCCTGCGCAGCCCCAAAGGTAACTGTACCTTGGAGACAGGGAGGGCAGAGGTAAGGGAAGGGAGGAAAGGAAGAAAAACCCAGGCCCCACCTCACTCCCAGCCTTTCAAGTTGCCACTCTAGCTCAGGTCTTCCCCACCTGTTTCTGGGGTTCAGGAAATCTCCTTAGTGTCCAGAGACCCACACAAAAAGGGCCTCTGAGAAATCACGTGATGGCTGACCCTAATTCCCAGGATCTCTTCATTCTGAGCAGATTTTGCCTCCCCCATATCCCTTTCCTACCCCCCAGAAAATGGTGTGGTTGGTTGCAGTAAACACATAACTGTGTCATTACCTAGCTCAAACTTTCATTGGCTCCCTATTTTCCCTAGGATAACTCCCTCCACCACCACCACCAAACAACATTGTCTGGTGTTTTAAGCCCATAATAATCAGACTCCAGCCTATTTTTCCAGGATTATTGGATATTGTCCATCTTCACTGACTATTCCAGCCTAACTTGATCTTCCCCCTACTGGATATATCTCCAGGCTCCATACAAATTGCTGCTTGAAAAGCCTCCTGGAATCCCTAGTTCCCTTCAGGACTCAACTCAAGTACCACCTCTCATTAGAGACTTTTATGATCCCCCCTAGTTGTTAATGTCCCCTCTGTATTTATTTTGTGTTTACTTGTACATGTTATTTTCCTTCCAGGAGAATATAATTTCTTTGAAGTCAGAGTTTTTCGTTTTTGCTTTGGTATCCCCCAGTGTCTGGCACACAGGTTAATAAAAACTCTTGTTGAATTGAATATGCTCTTAATGGATTTTTCTTTTGGGGCAAGGGGGCCTCAGGTTGGGAGAAGGGCGTTTCTCCCCTATATAGAGTAGTAATAATCGCAGCTAGAAAGAGAACTCAGAGGTCTCTCAGGCCACCTCCCTGAATAGGAACCCCCTTTACAACATTCCTGACAAGAAGTCATCCAGCCTTTGCTTGGAAATCTTTGACAAAGGGCTCACTACCCACAGAAGCAATCCATTCTGCTTTCAGACAGATCTCTTCGTTAGAAAGTTTTCGCAATGTCTGGCAGAACTGTCTCTGCCATTCCACTCACCCCCACTTCCAACCCGGCACCACCTACGTGTGCCTTCCAGTGACCATGCTGAAACCCAGGAACTCTTCCACATAATAATCCTTCAAATAAAAAAGGCTCCCATTTCCTCTTCCCAGCATCTGCTCCCCAGGAGAGTAGGAGAGATGCCAGAGAAAGCCCCCCTACAACCTCCCTTATTTCTAACCCAGGTCCTGTTTCCTGACGGATCGCAGCCCCCCGATTTCTCATGCCTCTAAAGGTCAAAGTAGACCCCAAAGCCGTTTTCACTGACCCTCTGAATGCCCCCGCCTGGAAAGCTCCAGGATTTCCCCTTCCCCTAATCACTCCGGATTGTCAGTGCGGGACTTTTAATACAGATCGGGTTGAGAGACCACGGGACACGCGCTCTGAGCTCCCCGCGAACTCTGGGCACGAAGTTGAGGGTGAAGAGGGATAGCATTGGGGAAGGGCCCCGGGTCTGTATCTGCTTCTTTCTGTTCCCCGACCCTCCCCACCCCCACCCCTAAACTCAAGGCTCTCCGAGTGAGGTTTGATCAGGCGGTGGGAACTGAGGTGAGCGGGTGGGGTGGTGGGGGGTGCTTTGGTCTTTCGGGGCTGCCTCAATGCCAGAGTCACGGAGCCCCGAGGAGAAGGGCGGGCTAGGACGCGTCACCCTCCTCGTCTGCCCTGTGCCCGGCATAGAGCGCGGCCAGCGGGCGGAACCGCGGCCCCCAGCTGCTGAGATAGGAGAAGTCCTGCTCCGAGCTCGAGCGGGTGTGCACCGAACTGAGCGAGGCTGCGGGCGAGTCCGCACCCTCGAACGCATACGTCTGGAAAGCGTCGTAAGGCGGCACAGACAAGTCCGCGTCCGCCAGCGCCACTTTCCTGCTGATGAAGTCCCTGAAGAGGGAGAAGTCCAGCTCCGGGCTCGGGGCCCCCTGTGGAAGCGGGAGGGAGGGGCGCTCCGACTGCAGCCCGGACTGGAGGCCGCCCCCGCCGCCGCCGCCATCCCCGCCTTTGATCTCGCTGAAGTCGTACAGGCTCCGCAGCGCCGACATGTCGTAGGCCTCCGTGTCCTGCTCTCCTCCGCCCTCGTCGTTGTACTTGATGACGTTGTCTCTCATGTCCTCGTCCTCCTCTGAGCTCAGGTGGCTTTTGTGGTGGCGCTTCAGCGTGAGGATGAGCAGGACCAGCACTGGCCGGGGACAGGGAAGGACGCAAGGAGCGAGACAAGGAGGGTTTGGCCCAGAGGAGGGGAGGGGAGGGGATCGATTGCCCAAGAGGTGGGAGCGCCCCCCCGGGGCCAACGCGGGGAGGCAAGTTTCGGGGAGGGAGTCGTGGAAAAGCGAGGAGAATGGAAAACAAGCTTAAACGGGGGGAGGAGGCGGAGAGGACACGGGAAGGGACAGGACAGCGGAACACACCGAGAACATGGTGTGGGCCGAGGGAGGAAGGGAATAGATGGATGAGAGACCCACCAGAAGGAGGGTAATAGGGAGTGTGTTGGAAAGAAGAAGAAAAGAGAGACATCATTGGAAAAATGGCCCTACGTATGACCCTCCGTCCCCCTACCCCAACCCGTCTGACTGACTTCACCAGGGGCCCTCTCCTTAGCTCCCACAGAGGGGCTGATGTGGCAGGGGAATCCTAGCGCACACCTCCAAAAGAGGCCGCAACCGGCGGTCCTGCAAGCTAAACCAAGGCGCAAGTGAGGTGGATAAATGGCAGGGTATGAGTGGGCTGCAGGCTGGGGGAGTCACTGGAGGGGGAAGCCGGAGCAGATGGCTGCGAGAGCAGGCGGGCAAGGGCTGCAGATGTGACTGCTCCATCAGCTATTCCGCCGTCACCTTTAGAACACTGATGGGCACTTTATTCGTTTGTGGGCAATTAGGCAGAAATTTGTTTGCACTGCGTTGGAAAATGAAACCGATGTAAAGTGCACCCAGTGGGAAAGGGGTTTCTGAGCTGAGGGGGGGTGAGAGGAGCCTGGCCTTCCTATTTCGGGACTCTCTAGGTTGTCTCTCTTGCCTCGGAGTGTTGTGGAAGGTGAGGCAAGTGTTAACTTAGCCACAGGCTGGTTCCCCTAAAATAGGAGTGGGGGAGATATGACCAAGTGAATAGAAGCACAAGGGAGCTTTCTTAGGGACTGAAGTCTGGACTAGGTGAGGGAATGTCCAGATGCAGTACTGTACCGCTTTGGGGAAAGGTGAATGTTTGTGGGTTGGGGAGGGAGGTATCCTCATTCTTTTTTTATAATAGACCAATGACCCTAGACCTCTAGGAATCTTCAATGACCTCATCTCAGCGTTGTGGAGTAAGGAAAGGATGGACCCTTAAGGCTCCTTTTGAGTTTCAAGAGCTTGAAACTACAATAGGACTTGAGACATCTTGTATATATTCTGAATTCTAGAGTCCCTCCCAATACTAACATCCCATGTTCTATGCTCTAAGCTCCCCTACACCGTTGCCATTGTATGTTCTAATGTTCATTCCAGCTCTGAATTCACAAAGGTCTCCAACAGTTCCTCATTCAGTGTAGGAAGGAGTGGGGCTGGGTCTTGCAGAGGATATGATGAACATGGACTTATTTGCAGAGTGGAGATTGGGAAGTGAAGTCTTCTGGACTCTACATACAACCCAGGCTAGAGAACACCACAACAAGGGGCAACCTGCCAGAGGGGAAAAGCTGGGTCCACAGCAGACTCACCAACCAGGATGAGGATGCAGACCAGCAGAGCAATGAGGGCCCCGGGGCTCAGCGAGGCAGCCATCACATAGGCTGTGGTGTTGCAGGACTGGATGGCACCAGCACTATCACAGCCACACACACGGATGGTGAGGGTTCCCGTGCTGCTGAGTGTGGGTGGCCCACTGTCCACCACCAGTATGGGGAGGAAGAAGACATCTTGCTCCTGTCGGTTGAAGCCCACATGTTGTGTGTGCACGGCTGCTGTATTATCTAAATAGAGGTAAGGAAGCATGTGGAGAAGGCAATGACTTTAAGCCATTACCCTGGCCTAGCCTCTGATTCTACCCATTGGTGTGCTCTTAGAATCTCTGCCCCTTCCCACATCCCAGTGATTTACTTCCTTCATCTTCTTTTGTAAGTCAATCCTTTCCCATCCCTCCATCACATTTATTGTTCCTCCCTGGCTTCCTGCCAGCTCCTTGGTGCAGAGGTACTCAGAATGGAAGTGATGGCCCTGGCTTCTTTATGGGATGGGATGTGCCCAGACTTGGAACCCTCCCTCCTCACTCTTAAGAAACTTTGCTCTACTTTCCAGCTCTGCCCAATTTCTTCTAGATTTTACTTTCCTCCTCCTCCTTCTCCTCCTCCTTCTCCTCCTCCTCAATTTGAGGTGATTTCTCTAAATTTAATCAGTTCAGTGCCACAAAGTCCAAGAGACAGTGGGTATGAGAAACTTGTCAAAAGAGTACAGCAAATATTTGATAAATAACTATCTTATCCTAGGAACACTAAATTGATTTCCAGTTAATTTAGTTATAAAACTTTTGTGTACCCTTAGAAAAGAAAATTTATTCTATTTCATGTGTTCATATTCACGATAAGCTCTAGAATTTGTTTCATTTCATACTTAATAGGAAGTAAGCAAAGATTTACTGATTTGGGACAGGGATTAGAGGCTAAGAATGCCCAGACAAAGATTGTTTCCAGAACTCTTGTTTTATTTTGATCTTAACTTTTCAACCTTATCTCCTGCATTATCCCCAACTCCCTCACCTCAGGAAGTCTTGATTCCAGGTATGCTGGCCCATTTGTGCACAGGTCATTCCCATCTTTATGTTTTGGTTCATATTTAGAATATCTGCCCTCTTTTTTGCTGCAATTAAGCCAGTTCACCCTCCCAAATGTTCTCCAATGCAGAAGGCTCATTCCTACTTTGACAAATGTGCCCTCCACATACTTAAAACAAAAAGGAGCTCTTCTACTTCTGCCTAGCTAAAATCTCCCATTCAAAGCCTCATTTGGCTTCTTTCTATGTCCCAGCTTATAGAATTTCTCCCTCTGAGTTCCTATAATCCTGGCCATCTGTATCCCTCACAGGGGTTTTGTCACACATGTTCTGATAATGGGAATCTTGTCTCCTCAACTGAATCAAGATCTCAGGGCAGAAACCAGCTTTTCTAATGTTTTGCTTTCCTCACATTTCTCACAGAGCCCCATGCTCACACTCACATGGGCAGAGACACATGGGTTTCAATCAGCACTTGTTGACTGACTGACTAACCTTTGAGAAGGCAGATACTTATGTCAGGTAAGAGTAATGTTTACAGAATTCAGCTTAGAGGGTGAGCTGGCAAGACAAGGGGAATAGCTGAAAAAGGAATTCATTTCTGGGTTTAAGCTTCAGCCTGTGTAATGGGGAATTTAGGGGTGTGTGTGTGGGGAAGAAATGGTCACTAATTAGTTGTTTTGTACTCACAACTGTCTCCTGCTTCTATTCTATTCAATCTCTTGCTGTCAACCTCTAACACCCTACCTGTACTGGGAAATCCTCTCCAGAGTTGGGCCCTTAATAGCCATGATGATAATTCTCCTTTTGCATGATGCTTTGAGATTTACAAAGTCCCTTCTTCATGGTGTCCCTGAGATGTAGGGAGTACAAATATCACCACTCTCATTTTACAAAGAAGGAAATGAAGGCTCAGAGAATAAAGTTACTTGGCCAGGGTTAGACAGCTAACAAATGGCAGAGTTGGAATTTGAATCCAAATCTCCTGACTTAAGATCATCTTTATATTGTATCAGGTAAGGAGACCAGACTTTAGGGAGATATAGTGGCCAGGACCTCAAGCCCTCTCCCTTTTCCCCCAGGAGTGACCTGGTAGTCTGAATCCCTATAGTTAATATACCTGCCAGTGGTCCAGGCTAGGGAAGCCTCCGAGGGTTGGAGGGGTGCCCTTTTCACCACTGCAAAGAAAGGGTGAGGGAGGGGAGCCAGGGAGCGGCAGGCATCCATCTGGGCTGACATTCATCAGTGTCAGTCCCTGGCTGCAAAAGCAATATTTATAAATCACGTTTCCAAACTGGCTACAAATTTGTACAAAGAAACAGATGGGCTAGGGGTAGCAGTTTGTCACAGTGGATATTTATAAGAAAAAGGGGAGGGAAGGGGGGTGCTCAGGGACAGGGAAGGAGGAGAGGGCCTCCCACCCACTCCTCTAAACGGATTTTTCCTAGCATACAGTAGTTGCCACCCACCAGCCCCCAAATTCCACCAACCCACACAGATAAACAATTACTGAAAGGCAATGCATGTGGTAGCAGAAAAAAAAAATCAGACTTTTGATCAGGATACCCTGGTTTATAACCTAACTATGCAAATTATTGCAGTGTAAGTGGACAAGTCACTTTCTCTGGGCCTCAGTTTATTCAGTTGTAAAAAAATAACAAAGACTCTATAAAAGTGGTAGAAATAACATTTGGAGAACCTAGAGTCAGGAGAAGTTTGCATTGAAATCTTATTTCCAGTGTTTATTAATTTCACAACTATGGGTAAGTCATTTATCATTAAGCCTTCCTTTCTTCATCTGTAAAATGGGACTAGAACCAGCAAAACATACCTCAGGGAACCATTGTAAGGATCATATGAGATAATGCAGGCTCAATATACTTTGTAAACCTTAAGGTACTATACAAATGTCAGACATTATCATTATTATTTGTACTAATCTCATAGGACTACTGTGAGGAAAATGTTATATGATGGTGAGTTATTACAATTATCATTATTGGATTTGTTCTGGGCTTCATCCCCAGATGATTTAGATATACCCCAGCCCCCAGCCAAACAAATATGATTAGAATGTTCAGATATAGAATGTCCCAATGTCATTTCTCTTGCTTCCAGATGCCGGAAAATTGGAAGAAAGGAAAGAACTATGGACCTGTGGGAGATAGGGGCCATACCTTATTGGAGGGGGAGGATAAATCAGGCTGCAAATGTCATGCTCTAACCCAGGATCTTCAAGATATTAATTCTGGATATACACCCAGATCATCCCAGGGTGATCAATTCAGTGATTAAAAGCATGAGGTTAATAGGTGTGATCTCCTGGGTGGTGGCTTGCTTCTATTCCATGACTCTATTATCCTCACCTATCCCTGTCAGCTCCATTAAAAATGCATGTTCTCAATCATAAGAAAAACTAGTGAGAGTGGATAGTTCATTAAAGCCTATCTCTACTACTAGAAAGTTTATTGATCTCAGTAGCACCATCTTTGTGTACACAAAGGTTGCCAACATTTTCTTTGGGAGGGGAATGAGTATGGGGTCTCTCATCTTGGGACAAGAAAAGGTGCTTGAAAAATCCCTTTCTCCTACCTCTTCTAATACCAGCAGAGGGGCTGAGCTCTTTGATGTTGGGGGTGGTTAGAATATGATGGCGTTAACACTGGAAAGAACCTTAGAGTGTAGCTGGATCAACCTGTATCTCAGTAGGAATTGCCCACATCTCTGCAGGATCACTTGGTGGTCCAACTTCTAATTGTTCACAAATAAGTGCATTCCACTTTGGGAAAGCTCTGACTTAGGAAGTTTTTCCTCAGTCTCTCTACGGCTTCCATCCATTAGTCCCAGTTTTGTTCCTGGGAGTAGAGCAAGTCTACTCATCCCTCCAATGAAGAACTTTCAGATATTTCAAGATAACAATCGTCTCCTAAGTTTTTTTCTACTCCAAGTTTTTTTCAACAAACCTGTGATATAATGGGGAATTCAATCATCATCCTTTTGTTGCCTTCTTCTGGACAAACTACACCTTCCTAAATAGTGGTGACTGGAAGTGGACATATTATTCTGAGTGGGATCTGACCTTTCTAGAGAACAACACAGCTATCGCGCCTTGTTCTGCATACACCACACTTTTGTTAATGCAATGAAGAGAAATGGTATTGTCACAATTTGACTCATTGAAAATGCAATGCGTCAGGATCCCTACATCTTTTTCTTTCTTTATATTTTTTGGGCATTCTTTTAAAATTATTGATATCAGGACAGCTAGGTGGCACAGTGGAGTAGTTCAAATACCACTTCAAACACTTATTAGTTGTGTGGCCCTGGGCAAGTCACTTAACCCTGATTGTCTCCAAAAAGTATAAGTGTCGATATCTTTTGTTTTTATATCCCATTCATTTCTAAATATATTCTTCTGCCATCCCATACCCAATGAGTTTTATAAGAAAGAATTAAAAAGAGAAAGAGAAATTCTGTTCTTTCCCCACATAAACTTTATGAAGTGTTCTTACTCTGTTCTAGCCAAGGCACTCATATTTGAAAAGCCATTCACATTCTGCTCTCACTTTTAATCCAGCTCGTCACACAATTTCCTCATCCCCTTTAAGGACTCAGCTCAAATTTCACTTCTCATGGAAGCTTCCTCTGATCATTCTAGCTCAAAGGAACTTTGTACCAATGTTGGTGGACTGACTGACTGACTGACATCGATATGGCTCCACAAGACTCTGAGTCCATTACCAAAGTTAGGAGAGATGTCTATCTTGATCCTTCTATGGGAAGGGATGGGGCTTACCTTTGATATCAAGCAGAGAGAAATGAGGGTTACTGACGGCCTCAGGCACCAGACGGAAGTAAAATCGATGACCTCCCTGTGGTTCATCTCGGTCCACCACACTGATGGTCTGAATGAGCTAAAGGAAGAGAGGATAAAGGACAAGCATAGGAGCTAGTCACTGCCAGTCGGGGGAGGTAAAGCTACTCAGGGCCAGTCCCTGGACAGAAGACCTTGGTGGTCGCATTAAGAAGGGGAGATGGAGAAGCTGAGCCACACAGATGTTACCATCTTGTCCCTTATCTCACCTAGCCTTCCTATCCCAGGGTAGACGTAGTCCATGAAAAAGCATGGGATTCATATGCAATTCTTAAAAAATAAACAGTATGTGATAAATTCATAGTTCTCTCTTGTATGTTCTTTATGTATTGGAATATTTTGTGTTTGTTGATTTTTAAGTTCATAATAAAAAAGAAAGTTTGATTTATTATTTTTATTATTATTAAATAATATTTATTTATTAATAACTATTTATGTTTTTGTTTGTTGCTGAGGCAATTGGGGTTAAGTGACTTGCCCAGAGTCACACAGCCAGGAAGTGTTAAGGGTCTGAGGCTGGATTTGAACTAAGGCCTCCTGATTTCAGGGCTGGTGCTCTATTCATTGCACACCTAGCTGCCCCCAGAAAATTTTATTTTTAACGGGAAGAGATGGGAGGATTATGGAACTTGTAGCCATGAGGGCCTAGCTCTGTGTTCCTAGCTAATTATCTCACTACTATTATCCTCCACCACTAATTATCTCATTGACTCTGGATACCTTACTTAAATTTTCTCCCCATATCAGTTTTCTCATCTATAAAATGAGGATGATGTCTGCCCTACGTATCACACAGAGATATGTCATGTGTCTCAGAATGAGATAGATGTGTGTGACTAAGTTTTGTAAGAGTAAAGTTCTAGAGAAACACCAGCTTCTCTAGAATTGGTCATTACCTGGCCAGGCTTTGCATCCTCACATACAGCAGCTTCATAGGGGGTAGCCAGTTCTGGAGGGTTGTCGTTCACGTCTAGGATCCGTATCCGAAGGGAAGCTCTGGATACCTGTGAGTGATTGTCTGTAATCCAGAGGGTGAGGGGAACGAGACAGAGAGTTAGAGTGGTTGAAGGGTGATACTGCTCCCAACTACAGAATTCTTCTCTTCTCTTTCTCTGGACAGAATCCATGTCCCAGTGGCTGGGTTTACCATCAGGACTGGGGTGGGACCAGATAAGGGAGTAGAGAGGATGGGTACAGAGAAATGAGAGTAGGTCCTCTTGGGCATTGGTCAGCAGACAGTATGGCAGCTTGACTATTTGAAATAAGAAAATCTCGATTCTAGGATTACACTCTGTTGCAGCTAGTTGTATCACCTTGGACAAGACAACTCATCTTTCTGGGATCCACTTTCTGGGATTCACATCATGAAGGAGTAAGTTGTATGAACTGATGCAGAGTATGCAATTACAAAATGGAGGAAAACTACTGAAAAACATCAAAACTGATCATTGAAGTTGCCAGTCTTGGACAGCTAGATAGTGCAGTGGATAAAATTTTGGCCCTGAAGTCAGGAGGACCTGAATTCAAATCTAATCTCGGACACTTAATATTTACTAGCTGTGTGACCCTAGATAAGTCACTTAACCCAATTGCCTTGAGAGAAAAAAAAAGTTACCAGTTTCAGAGAAATGACCACAAAACATAGTTCTTTCTTTTCAGTAGAGGAGAAGTGGACCAGAGAAGAAGAATAACATGGGAATTTTAAAGAGAGCCTTTTTGCATGTTTATTTTGCATAACAAAAGTTTTTTGTTATAAGGGAAGGTTCTTTGGTAGGGGGAGAAGTATGCTATTGAAGATGGTGGCAGTAATATGATAAAGTTATTATTTTTTTAAGTTAAAGGTTTTTTTAATTAGGGGTTTTCTGTAGAAATTAAAAGTGGATCAGCTCAACAGAAGTAAAAATTCTCTAGCAATGAAAGCTACCCAAAACTGGAATGGAATTGGGTTGGGGAGATGGAGAGGCACCAGGATGGTTAGGCAAGGTAGGGAACTCTATGTCATGGAAAGGTTTTCAGCATAGTCAAGATGATCACTTGTTAGGGAGGAAATGTTATTAGAGGAAATATTGAGCTTCATGCTGGACTATCTGATCTCCAAGTTCTTTCCAGCTGAAACTAAGCTCCCAGTAGTTCCAAAGAACCTATGATGAAAAATGCTATCTACTGTCAGAGAAAGAACTAATAAATTCTGAGAGCAGATTGAAGCATACCTTTTCACTTTATTTTTCTTAGGGTTTTCTTGGGGGAGGGTGACTTTTTGCAGCATGGCTAATATGGAAAAATGTTTTGCATGACTTTGCATGTATAATCACTATCATATTGCTTGCCTTCTCAAGTGGCGGAGGAAGAGCAAGGGGGAAGAAGAGAATTTGAAACTCAAAATTTTTTTAAAAATGTAAATTTTTTTAAATAAATGAAGTTGGAAAATATTTAACAAAAATGAAAATATACTTTAAAATTTTTTTATATAAGGGTCCAGAACCCAGTCTAGATTTCTAGCCTGTCTTCCCTGGACAGATACTTTGGCCAGACCCCTATCTCAATCAGCTCAACCTTTGCCCCAACCTCAGGGAATCAAATCTGACAGAGTTGATAACATCTTTGTTCTCCCCAAATATGGGAATTTTAAAGAGAGCCTTAGTAGAAAGAGCACTGGATTAGGAAACATAAAACCTCGGTCTGAGTTTTAGGAGCAGACCTGAAAGTAACCCCAGTCCAATCTCCACTTTACAGTGAAGGAAATTGATATCCAAGGAAACTAAGTGGCTTATTTTCTCAAGGTCACACTTAGCATTTGTCAGAGGCAGGATGTGATCCCAAGTCCTCCAAAGTCTGTGTTCTCTCCTTCCACTGTACCATGCTGCCTCTCTGTTCAACCACCTACTACTAGTGTGATCTTGGGCAAATCAATTCCCTCCCTTGGTTTGTTTCCTTACGATAATAAGGTGGTTAAATTAGTCTTGAAATCCCTTCCAGCTCTAATATTTTAGAATGCTGGAGGTGAAATTGTGTGTGTGTGTGTGTGTGTGTGTGTGTGTGTGTGTGTGTGTGTGAGAGAGAGAGAGAGAGAGAGAGAAAGAGAGAGAGAGAGAGATGCGCCTAAATAAAAATTACTATCATCTAGAAAGGGTTGGAATTTAAACAAAGAAGATTAGAGAGGGTCATGTTCAACTGAGAGGAAGAAAGCATGGAGGATGGAATTTCCCATGCCATGTCTGCCTGGTAAGGGAACTATTTAAGGGCAAGGGAACCTTGCTTGTACTTCTGGCGTTATATGGTTGTCCACTCACTTGGATGAGCTAGTATTCTGTCCCACCCCACTATTTTCATTCACTTAGGAAAGGTGGAAGAGGACATAGCAATCCGCTTCTGCCTTTGCTTAGATGCTAAGAATTGGCTGGTATCTGTGAGCTTGTTGATTAAAAAAAAGGAGCCATGATTTGGAAGGCAGGTACAGATCCTTCTGGGGGGTGGGGGGAAGCTCTGTAATTAACCAGGAGCCTGCCCCTCTGGCTGAGTTCATTCATGAACTTCCATCCCCTTTCTCTTCTCCTGGGGCTGGCTACTGCCTTATCTTTCCAGCTCACCTAGATTTGCCTTTGGTGGTTACAGGGAATGCTTTTTGCAGGAGAGAGAAGTCAAGTCGTGACTGGAAGCTCTGGGTGATCTGTTATTTTTAAAAATGTATTGTTCAGACCCTTAAATAAAACAGTTTCATTTAGAAAACTGAGGAGGATATGAGAAAGAAGAATGGGGGGGATCAAGAAGATACAGGCTTACAGTTGAGCCAAAGGTTAAGACTGGGATGGACAGTTAACTTCTTCTCTCCAGGCAGCAAACCCTTTTTTGGAAATTGGTGGTAAGAATGAGGGAAGCAAAAAGGATTGGAGTTCACATCTGCCTGCTCTCTCATCCTTTAAAGCCTAGCTCATCTGAAAGCTCCTCCAGGAAACTTTTAATTCCCCCATGACTGCAATTGATCTTCCCTTTATTAGATCTCAAAGCACTCTATATTACAATTGTGCTCTTATCATATTGTTTTAATTAGTCATCTAGTTACCTGTGTAACTAATTTTATTCCTAATAGCAAACTGAATGAGAATTGCAATAGTGTCCTCTTTATTTTTGCACTGTGAGGCACAGAGTAGGTACTCAGGAAATGTGTGGTAAATTAATGGAGCCCATCCAAGTACTCTGAATTTAATTACCTCCTGTGTGCAAGACTCTGTGTACAAGCACTAGGAACAGAATGCAAAGTTTAAAGAAGACATGATCCCTGCCTTCATGCAGCTTATACTCTAAGAGCAAGGAGGACTGGATTATAGCTATACAAAATATATTGCTAGTTTGTGTCCTTATAATCCTCATAAGGATTAATAAAGAGAGGAAATTGCCAGGATTTACCAAAGGGTGGGGTCAACATGCCAAGAGGTATCTCTTCTCCCCCTCCCCAGCCCACAACTCAAAAAGGGCAAATCCAACCTTAGTTATGGCTAGAGTTGGTTTGAGAAACCCTGGGAAGGTTTCCTAAACTAAAGATGTAGCATTCTTCTTCATTCCTCTCCCAGCCTAATTTGTAATGTCTACAATCCCACTATTTGGGTCTTTCATCTCAGTTAAGCATCACCTGGCCTAGGCTCCTTTTTCAAAATGAAAACAACCTGGAAAGAGATGGGATGGTGGGAGACATTCAGTCTTTCATACCTCAGTGATTTTATGGGAAGTTTATTGTTCCCTCTACACAGTATATTCCATCTCTGGCCTCCTGGCCTTTTCAAAGACTGCCCCTGTGCTTTCCTTCTTTACCTCTTCCTCTTTAAATTTCTAGTTCTCTTGGCACTCAGCTAAGGCATAACCTCCCACATGAAGTCATTTTTGGATCTCTCTCGTTGTTTGACTATGTATTTAGTTACTTGCTTTCATGTGGTATTCCCACTCATTCCTTCCCTCCAACAGAATATAAGCATCATGAAGGTAGAGATTGTTTTATTTTTGTCTTTGTTTTCCTGGAGCTTAGCACAGGATTTTTTCCTAGAATGTACCTAGTAACTGCTTGTTAAATTTAACTGAATTAAATATATCGCATATGGGGTAGGGGATAGGGAGAGTGCAGAAACAAAAAAAAAAAATGGTGGGAAAAAGACCTAGTTTATCTTCATGAGCCTAATCCAACAAAGTTAACTGTAATCTAGAATGAGGGTAATTAGTGTGGTATAATGATAAAAGCATTAGATATGGTATCAAGACCTGAGTTCAAATTCCTGCACCAACATTCTACTAGCTATTTGGACCATGATCATGCATGTTACTTTATCTGGGCTTTAATATTCTAATCTACAAAGTGAAGATAATTATAATTGTCCAGTCTTCATAAGAGGTTTTTGTGAAGAAAACACTATGTAAATCTTAAAACACTATAGAAATATGAGCTATTGATCTGCTTCCCACACTAGCCCTCCAGTTCCATGAGGCTAGTACCTGGGACAGCTCCCAAGGGAACGAGGTAGAAGAAGCCTCAGGCACAAATGTTAGGTAGATAAATCATACCTGGATCTCCCTCCTGTTAGAACCCTGTCCTAACTGCACCTGCCTGCCCACAAAAGGTACCCCAATCCCAAGGTGGCAGGGTTCCCCCTTACCTTAGCATCTCAGCTAAACTGACTGACATGCAAATTAGTTTAATTATTTCTTCTTCTAAAATAAATTATATTTTGCAGTGACTGCAATATGTTGTGTCAGGCAAAATTACATTCAATATTTTTAAACTAATTGATGCAGCCTTGAGGAAGCCTGATTGACAGCAGTGAGCGGCACAGGCCTGCTACCTAAACGGTTTCTGAAATTAAAATTAAACACGAAGCTTTCCTGCCTTTCCTCCTAGAACTGGCACACCATTAATCTAGGAAGGCAGCTGGGTGAGGCAGGGAAGCCCCGGTGTGCTTAGGAAGTCCAGGGAGTGTCACTAGTAGGAATGACCCTCATTGATAGCATGCCCAGAGCCACTCATTTGTTGTTCAGTCATTTTTTCTGTTGTGTTCGACTCTTCATAAACCCATTTCAGGAGTTTTCTTGGTGAAGATACTGGAGTAGTTTGCCATTTCCTTTTCAAGCTCATTTAAAAGATGAGAAACTGAGGCAAACCATGCTGAGTTTACTTAGGTTCACAAAGCTAGTAAGTATCTATGGTTAGATTTGAACTCATGAAGAGTCTTCCTCATTCCAAGCCCAAGTCTCTATTCGCTGCATCATCTAGCTGCCAGAGCCACTTAAAGAGAGATTAAAGCTGAGGACTTCTGACCTACAGATAAAACTCAGAGATATTCTTTTTCCTCAGATGGTCTTTGGATCCCAGTAGAAAGGCCCCTCCTCCATGTGGAAAGATATGTATTTTGTGAGTACTTAATAAATACATGTTCCTTGAACTGACCTGGATTTCATATTTGGGTCAATTTGACTCTGTAGAGTCTTAATACATAATGGAAAGGTGCCTGGCAGCCTCTGCCCCCTTTATAGGAAACAGATAATTGTGTGGAATAAGAATTATAGCAGAAGTTAGGAATTGTAGACTCTATCCCAGCCTCTTTCATTAATTTAATTGTGGGCACTTGTAAGTGAATGTGGAGCATCACAAAATTATGATTTATTATGAGTAAATGCTTGATTGGTATACTTGTTTTATATATCTACATACCTGAGGTGATCTAAAAATTTCTTGGGTAAAAAGGGGTCACAAGTGGAAAAAGTTTAAGAAGTCCTGAACTAGATGACCCTTAAGGTGATCTCCAGAGAGAGAAGTAGTCCACAGACCATAGCTAGTCATAGAGTTGAAGAACAGAAAAGGATCTCAGGGAGTCCTGCTACAACAATACAGGTAAATGGTAATCTAACCTCAATGGATCTTCCTCAATGGAAATTAATTACTTTCCAGGGACCCTATTCCATTTTTGGAGTTAGGAAGTTTTTCCTTATATAAAGCTGGAATTTGCCTCTCTACCTTGGTCCTAATTCTACTCTCTGCTTATGTGTCTCTATGGAGATTGCTTAATTCAGTGACCATAGAATATTTTCAGGATTTTAGATCCAGATTTACCTCACTCATCAGGATAGTGTATTTCTATATCATACATGCACATCAACCTTCTTCAACCCTCTTTCTCAGATATATACCTACCTCCCAGATACCCAGACCTAACCCCACATCAAACACCTCTTCTATGTCATAGTTTTCCAAATATTTAAAGATAACTATCTCATCCTATTTTCCTCATTTCTAAACAATTATGATCAATGCACACATTCATAGTGTCCTTAATGAAAACCCAGTGAGGAAACAGGCAGGTTTTTGCTGAGAAGTGCTATTGCTGATCATATCTTTGGCTACAACTTTAATTGAGAGGCGTAGAAAAGATATAAAAGTCCACTCTGTATGTTGTTTGCTGATTCCTTTAAAAAATGTGTGACTTAGTAGAATATAATGTAGCCTTCAAGTCTCCTCAAGTAAGATGTCTCCCACACACATCTTAAAAGTACACAGGATTTGATGATATGTGTCTCTATGGAGATTGCTTAATTCAATGACCATAGAATAATTACAGGATCTTAGATTCAGATTTGTCCCACTCATCACTATAGCGTACTTATATATCATAGCAGGCACATCATCCCTCTTTCTCAGATATATAACCACTCCCCAAACATCCAGACCCAGTCTCCAAACTCACATATACTCCTTAACATAACATAGATATCTACATGCAAAGAATATAATCACATATATGTCATTCTATTCCAAAACCAAAAACATGGCAAACAATCCACCAGCCAGTTACCATCCAAAACACCTTCATTTCAGCTTCAGTCTTCAAACATTCTCACTTATTGAAAAGATACATGATTTAGTGAAAAGAGTGTTGAATTTGAAGTCCCAAGACCTACCTTTGAATCTCAGTTCTTTTAAGACCTTCTCTATCTGTGGGATCCTGGGCAAACATCCCCCTCTGTGAGCTTTCCATTCTTTATTTGTACAATAGGCATAATTAGATTTGTACTATGTACTTCATGGGCTCTCTCTTTCTTCCTCTGTCTCTGTCTGTCTGTCTGTCTGTCTCACAAACACACATCCCACAAAACATACTTCTTATCTATACAAATCCCCAGCCATCCCTCCTGACCACATTATACATACATACATACACACATACACCCCACTGTGCACCTGCTTATCCTAGTTCTGAGAATCTGAGCCTTATACAAACAATATACTGCATTTAAACTGCATATTTCACCAGATTACCCATATACTCCTCAGAATAGGTCAACACATATACCCAGGCACATTCTCCTATACAGGAATCAGCTCTCTGTTCTTTTTGCATAGCAGACATGCACAGCGCACACAGTGTTCCATTTCCATAAATGGCCCCCATTTGTTTTTTTTCCTTTTGCTCACACCCACCTGACCCACTCTTATAAAGAGAGATAAGCTCACACTGACACTATCCAAGGCTGGAAGGCACTATGCATGAGATATACCAACATCACCTGGCTAGGTGTCCTTGCTTGTAGGGGAGGGAAGAAGAAGAGATCAGAGAGAAAGAAATGAAGGAAATGGAAAGGAAAAAAGAAAAAAAATAGAAGAAAGGGGTAATAATAAGGTAGAAAAATAAAAGGGGAAAGAGGAAGAGAAAGAAAGAAAGTAGAGAAGGAGAGATCAAGTAGAGAAACAAGTAGAATGAGTAAAAAAAAAAGGCAGACAGAGAAAAAAAGAAAAGAAGAAATGAGAGCGCAGAGGGGGGAGGAGGGAAGGGGAAGTAAAGGACAGAGGGGAGTGAAAGCAGAGAAAGGGAGAGAGACAGGCAGACAAAAGGGTGGGAGTAGAAAGGAGAGAGAGATAAAGTAGAGAGACAGATTGAGGAAAGGGGGATTTAGTGGGAGACATGACTGCCAATGCCTGTCAGCCCCTGGGCTCCCCTCCCCTGGCTGCCGGCCTTCCTATCCTCCCCTGAGGGTAATTAGATTGCGTCCAAACACAATGCTCTGATTAGACTCACTCCCCTCCCGACAGGAAGATTTATCATCTCAATTACAGGCAAACCCAGCCTCAGATACAGCCAGGAGTAGAGCTGAGACCTGTAATAGGGAACCTACCCTCTATCCTCTCCCTCCACCCATCACCTTCCAGGAAGGGGCCAAGTGCTTGTTCACCATTGAGGAGGAGGGAGAAAAAGATGATGGCCCCTAGGAGGATACCCTATTGATTAGTCTCTATGGGGAGGTTATGAAATGAGGGATTTATTCCTCAATTTGAATATTAATCCTACTGGGTCCCCTGAAATCACTGAATGTTACATCTGAAATGGACCTTAAGACATAGAATTTAAAAGTAGAAAGAGGCTTTGGGGATCTAGATCAGTTCCTTCATTTGCCCTAAACCACGTATCAAATTAATGGCAGGGATGGGACTTGGACCTGGATCCCCTAACCATCAAGCTATGGATCGTTCCTCTCCCAAGAGGATCAGCACATTCTCAGATTTTCATTCTGGGGCAGCCAGGGGGCCAGTTAGAGTCCTGGGCCTTGAGTCAGGATTCCTGAGTTCAAATCTAGCTTCAGACACTTATTAGTTATATGATTCTGGACAAGTCACTTAATTCTCTTTGTCTCAGTTTTCTTATTTGTAAAATGAGCTAGACAAGGAATGGTAAAGTATACACACACACACACACACACACACATACATATACATATATACTTTGTCATTCCTTCTCTAGCTCATTTTATATATACTACACACATCTATGCATATAATACATGTGTATTACATATACACATTTGTTATATATTACATATATTACATGTGTGTATTACACATATACATAATACATATGTATTGTATATTATATATATGTGAGTGTGTCTATATACATACACACACATATACACATACACACACAGGCAAAGCTTTCTTCAAATCTTAGAAATCAAATCTAACTAAGATGTTCTATTGTCTTGAGACCCTTGACCCAGTGTCCTGCCTTCTTTGGAATATGTCTGGTCACCTCTGAGGACATGATCCCACCTTGACCTCAGATGATGGAGTTCTCTTGGAACATCTGAACTAGAAGACAATTGATATTATGGAACAAAGAATGTTGGAGTTGGAATTGACCTTAGATTACAAAGTGCCAGAGCTGGAAGGAAGTTTTGAATGTTAATGTTAAATGTTAAAATGTTAGAATGTTAACATGAAAAGGGACATTGGACTACAGAACAGAAGAGTGGATTGGAGCTTAGAACTTTCCCCACTGTTCTGCCTTCCTGAAGATATGCTTGGTCTCCTCTGAGCACATTCATAGACCTTAATTCGGGGGTCTTAGAGGGTCAAAGCATGGCAGTTAGGTGACACGCCATTCTATCTACCCCTTTCTGACCTCTGCTTAACAGCTGGTGGAAAGTGGACTCTCTCCTACATCACCCCAACCCGCCCTGTAGGATTTTTCCTCCTGACCTGGGAGGCACTGGATTTTAGTACAATTCCTGCTCTGGCACCACATGGCTGGGTGATTGTCTAAGTCACAGGATAACAGAATGTTATGACTGAAAGGGACTTTTGAGACAGTCTAATCCCCTCTCCCTTTACAGATGAGGAAACTGAATCTTTAAAGACATTAAGAAATTTACTCAGTCACAAAGCTAGTGAATGGCAGCATTAGTTTCTTTCTCTGAATCTTACTTAGTTTTACAATCCATAAAGTGCTACAGTTGACCTGGCCAATCTTTCAGTCCCTTCTGGCCCTGACATGCTATGTCCTAATATTCCTGAGGACCCAGGTCTGTAGTTCGGTGATCTGTCTTTCCCTCTTCCCCTAAGGTTTAGTTAGCCCCGTTCTCTAACTAGCCAGGACAGGAGAGTCCCGCTAGGGGTTCACGCAGCAGATGAGATTAGCTTCTCGTTGTCCTACATTGCCTGACCTCCAGCCTCTACGAATTTATCTGCTGCTCCCAGGTCCCAGACACCCAGACCTGCCCCCCACTCCCCTCTACCCCACAGTGGGGACCAGTTAGACCTCCAAAATTCTCGCTGTCACTTTGAAGGCTTTCCTTCTACAACTGCCCTTTCCACCAGAGGATTCAGACACAAATTGTACTTTAAATTCAATATCGGTCATTAATATTTCATGATTACAAAACGTTAAAGATAATGTCAGTGGAAGGAGCGTCTGGATGGGCAGAATGGATGACTCAGAAGTTACCGGCGGAGGGGAGTCAGAATACTAAGCGGCTCCACAGGCCTTTGAGGTAATCCAGTATGACAGGCGGCCCTGCTGGAGGGGAACTGCAACACTTACTGACTTGTTCGGAAATCTTAGCTGCTGTGTATAAATATTTCCCCTCTGATTCTTGTCACCTTGTGTTTGCCGAAAGAGAGAGAGCTCGGCTGGTTGAACTAGCGCCCCCACCCTCCTAACCCCCCGGTGCGTCCTGCTCTCCCCAGCGGTTCCCTCCACCCCCAAGCACGGCACTCCCTGTTCCCGCCAGCACACTGAAGCTGAGAAACGGAGAATTCGCAGAACGTCAAGGCTTGAAGGAGCCTTAGAACGCAGAATGTTAGAACAGTGGCCTGGAAGGAGCCTTAAATCACAGAACAGGGAAGGTTTGAGCTCAAAGAGACCTCAGAACAGACTGTAGCAATTGGAGGGGATTTGAAAACACAAAATCTTTGGGCTGGAAAGGACCTCAAAGGTCAACTAAAACAGTATTTCCCCGATTTAATGGAGGAGAAAACCAAGGCTCAGAGAAATGAAATCATGTATTTCCTCTCATTTGCAAATTGAGGCTGATATTTAGAGTGCAGAGGTTCTTAACTGGGCTGAGGGGAAATCTATGGATAGATTTCAGAGGCTTCATGAATCCAAGTGGGAAAAATATCTTGATAGCTGTATTTTAGTATAACTGATTTCCTTTGTAAGTCTGTGTATTTTGTTTTATATGTTTGTTTTTGTTGTGTTTTGCTTTTTTTTTTCTGAGAAGGGGTCGGTCCATGAATTTCACCAGACAGCCTGCTCTAATTCTTTTGGGATAAATATGTAAAATGTATTATAAGCCTTAAGGCACCGTATACACTAATATTATTTGTTGCCCAAGGTCAGATTGTCTGACATTGCCATCAGGGCAGGGACTAGAAATATCCTGGATCTCCTTATGGCTCTTACCTTTACCCTAGAATGCCCCCTGTTACCATTCCTGAGGAGCCTTCTACTCAGTCAGAACCGGCATTGAGCCCCAGATCTGAGCCAGCCTCCAAGTGTAACCTTGGGCCAGGTACTTCCTTCTTCCTTGGGCCTCAGTTTCCTCATCTATCTATCTATACACACACACACACACACACACACACACACACACACACACACACATTAATTCTTAAATTGCTTGCCTTCAGGGATCAAAGGAAGATGCAATGCATCTGCAGATAGAGGGAAAAGAGCTGGGGGGTTGTGCTTTTTTTCTTTGATGAATTTAGTAATTCTATAAATGTAAGGAATTAATTTTACTAACACCAGTTTATCAGGCAGCTACTGTATAGAGGTGTGATTTGCCCCTCTAATGGAATAAGAAATCTATGTTATACAGTAATTCAACCCTCCTGGATTTTGTGAATCTGGTCTTGGGATGCCCTAGAAAAGCAGGGCTCTCTTTGGCTATACACTTTATAAAAATCCATTGGAATCCAGTTCTCCTGGAAACTGGGATTTCTAAAAATGCTCTGGAGAGGGGAACAAGATCTGTGGAAGCTCTGATTTCACCATAAGAATTCTAGGCTCTGCATCTGGAGGCATTTCACCAAATGCACATGAAAGATGGTGGCTCTGATTTACTGGACAATAGATTTGGAATTTTGAGAGACCTTAGAGACCATTGATTCCAATTCCACCAAGAGAACTAACATGATTCACCCAACACACCACCACCACCTGGGTAATACCTGCTATAGGATTTGAATCCACTAACAAGTCTATTGTTATCGTCCAGTGAGGATGTCACAGTCATTCTCCAGGGGGAAGGGAGCTTTCCCAGAGAGAGACTGGGCTCTGGTCAATGTGCTCCCAAAGGTCTGTTCCAATGATCCTCCTCCTCCTTGACTAACCCCATCCTTACAGACCCAGAACTGGATCACATGTTCTCTAAAGCAGTCTCTTCCAGCCCTAGCATCAGCTCTATTCTAAGTTCTTTCTCTTTCAGTTCAATTTAGTTCATTTCAATTCAGAAGACCCTAGATGTGTTGTAGATAAAGTACTAGGCCTAGAATCAGGAAGATCTGAGTTCACATGCAGCCTCAGATGCTTACTAGCTGTGTTTTCCTAAGTAACTCACTTGTTTGCCTCAACTGTAAAATGGGCTTAATAATAGTACCTACCTCCCGGAGTCATTGTGAGGATCAAGTGAGAGAATATTTGGTAAGCATTTAGCCCAGTGGCTGGCACATAGCAGGTGCATAATCAATCCTAGTTTTCTTTTTAGTAATTTAATAGAAAGAACATTAGACCGAGAATCAGAGGCCCTGGCTTGTGCCCCAGGTCTGGTCTTTCCTATATGATTTTGGGTGAGACACTTTCTTTGGAGCAATTTCTTACCTGTAAAATGAAGAGTTGAATTCAGCGCTATTTTGGTTCCTTCTCATTCTAAAATCCTAAAGGAGTGCATTAATAAGAGCAGAACAACAGACACTACAGAAGACTACGTGGGAGCCAGGCTTAATGCCCTTCAGATATCATCTGTCTCTGCCTCTCTGTATGCCTCTGTCTCTGTGTATGTTTGTCTTTGCTCTCTTTGTCTCTCTTTTTCTCTCTTTGTCTGTCAGTTTGTCTCTGCGTATGTGTCTCTTGTCCTCTGTCTTTGTCTCTTATCCCCTGTCTCTGTCTTTCTCTTTCTCCCTGTCTCTGCCTCTCTCTTTGTCCCTATCTTTGTCTATCTCCCGCCTTCTCTCTGTCTCCCTCTCTGTCTCTGTCTTTGTTTGCCTGTCTCTGTATGTGTGTATGTGTCTTTCTCTCTCTGTCTCTCTCCCCTTGTCTCTCTCTCTCCCCTTGTCTCTCTCTCTTCCCCTCCTCTCCCCATCTTTGTCTGTCTCTGTCTTTCTGTCTTTATCTCTCTGTCTCTGTCTCTCCCCTATCTCTGTCTCTGTCTCCCTCTCTGTCTCTGTCTTTGTCTGTTTGCCTGTGTCTGTATGTGTGTATGTGTCTTTCTCTGTCTCTGTCTCTCTGTCTCTCTCCCCTTGTCTCTCTCTCTTCCCCTCCTCTCCCCATCTTTGTCTGTCTCTGTCTTTCTGTCTTTCTCTCTCTGTCTCTGTCTCTCCCCTATCTCTGTCTCTGTCTCCCTCTCTGTCTCTGTCTTTGTCTGTTTGCCTGTGTCTGTATGTGTGTATGTGTTTTTCTCTGTCTCTGTCTCTCTGTCTCTCTCCCCTTGTCTCTCTCTCTCCCCTTGTCTCTCTCTCTTCCCCTCCTCTCCCCATCTTTGTCTGTCTCTGTCTTTCTGTCTTTATCTCTCTGTCTCTGTCTCTCCCCTATCTCTCTCTCTCTGTCTCTCTTTCGCCTGAGGCCTTAGCTGCCTCCTGGGGAGCAAAGAAGGGGGGGCTTGCTCCTCTCTCTTCCCCAGCTTGTCGGCCACTTGCTCTGTTACTGCTTGTTCTTTTCCTTTCATGCCCCGGGAGGAGTGGATTCAAAGGCACTCATAGCAGCAGCCCAGAGGTTTGCTCTTCCTTTGTATTTCCTTTTAAACTGGAGTTGAAAGCAACAGAGGGAACTTCAGCAGAGGGACTTAACTGGGCCCAGGGCTGGGGCAGTGGGGCTGGACTTAGCTGGGGTAAGGGGCAGGAAACCTGGGCCTCCCCAGGAAGAAGTTTCTCCAGCTCCCTCTGAATGGAGGTCATCTTGGTCAGGGATCTTGATTCTCTTAATGGGGGCTTTGGAACCTTTGGCTTTAAGCCTTTCTTACTGAGTGGGGCTTTATAAGCTTTCTCCTCTGGGGTGACTGCAGGGTCAGGAGCCTGGGCTCAGGAAACAAGGGACTACGAAAAGAAGACAGATTCACTGCAGACTGCAAGTAGCAGTGGATCTAGTGGATGGCAGAAATAATAAAATAAAAAGATCGTAGAGAGTCAGAAGAGGTCTTGGAAATTATCCAATCTAGCTCTCTGTCTTTGTTCTGTCATCTCAATCCCGTCTGACTCTTTTTGACCTCTGCTGGGGTTTTTTTTGGCAGAGATGTTGGAGTAATTCTCTGGTTCATTTGACAGATGAGGAAACTGAGGCAAACTAGGTTAAGTGACTTGCCTGGGGTTACACAGCTAGTAAGTGTCTGAGGCTTGATTTGAACTCATGAAGATAACCCTTCCTGATTCCATTACCAGAGTTCTATCCACCTTATTGCCCCAACCCTCCATTTTACAGATGAGGAAACTGAGGCACAGAGAGATTAAATAACTTGCAGACAACCATCGACATACTGTAGAAAAGCCAGAATTTGAAATCAGTTCATCAAACATCAATTTCAGCTCCCTTTCCATTATGCTGTGATGCTATTATTTGCACAATCCTGTATAAAAGTCACAACGTCTCTGGGACTCTATTTCCTTATCTACAAAATGGGGATAATAATCCTTGCATTACCTACCTCATAGTGTTGTTTGTTAGGAGAAAATGTTTTGTAAGCCTTAACTCATGAGAGAAATATGAGCTATTTTTCAGATCAGCGACAGAACATCTATTAACCATGCAAAGGTTCTGGGCCCTTAGCCAGCGGGAGTGCCCCAGGAGCACAGTACAAGGAGTCTCTGAGGTCCAAGCCCACTATGCTCTGGCCAGGGTCTCCTGATTCCACTACAGTTCTTTGCAGCATCTCATCATCAAACTCTGCATGTACATCTAGTATCTACTTGAGCTAAATCATTCTCTCTTCTGCATTCTCTTCAGCTCAACCTTCTGCACTCTGACAATAACTGTCTGTTGCAGGTCCCAGACTCAGCTCGGGGTTAAGGACTCTGGTATGTCCTGAGAAAGTGGGACAGACAATTGAATCCCCATTTGTACTTGATTGAAGGAAAACTAGGGCTAAGGGGAAAGATGTCTTTCTCTTCCTGCCTCCCTTGTTCTCTTTCCCCAGGTAGGAAATCTGGCCCAGTATTTCAGACAGGTCTGTTTAATTAGCAATTAGTAAATGATAAGCAGGCCCCCCTGACACTTGGCTCATCAGATCTCAATGGGAGATGGATGGTTGGCTTGGGAAGAGGGAAGGCAAGTCTCTAGTGGCTCTGGAGAGAATCTTGGGGAAATTTGTGGGCCAGGGCCATTCCAAAGGAGTTTGGGGAGGGAATTCTCAAGTAATGGAAATAGTAAGTAATAGCAGACAGCAGAAAGGGAGTGTGGGGAGAGGAGTTGGCAGGGACCAGATGCAAAGGAGGGGTGGTGTGGGAGGCACCTAGCCATTGTTGTCATTCAGAAACCAAAAGAAGGCCTCTGCTACCAAAAGAGAGCCTGGAGTGGGGTTGGAGGTATCCAAGGGGACTGGATCTGTAGGTGGTCTGCAGGGCTATAAGCTTCATGGTTTTTTCCAGGACCAGAAGGCAGAGCCTCCCTCCCTCCCCTGATCTATTCCCAGCCCTGCCCCACTCACCAGCCTCCATGGCCAGCACAGTGATGTTGTGCCAGCCTGCTGTCTCCCGGTCCAGTCCCTTGCCTGTCACAATGGCACCAGTGTCAGCATCGATGTTGAAGATCTGCTCCAAATCTGAGTCACGATCGATGGCGTACCTAGGGGCCCAGGAAGAGCAGAACTGAGTGCTTCTGGGCCCTAGTAGACTCCCCTCACAGAAATGAGAAGATCTGAAGGGAATGGGGCAGGGAAAGCTCAGCCTCAGACTACTATCACTGTCTCCCTCCTTTCCCGCCATCTCAACCCATTTGAAAGGCATAGTATTGTAGTGGATAGAGTTCTGGACTTTGAATTTGGAAGGCCTGGATTAAATTCTTAGTTACAACCTCTCTGAGCCTCACTTTCCCTGTCTGTAAAATGAAGGGGTTGGATTTGATGGCCTCAGAGGTCCCTTCTAGCTCTAAATCTATAATCCTGTCATCTGTGCTTCGTACTATTCTCAGCAAGCCCTCCCAGCCCTCATCAAGCTTACTTCATCTAAAATCATGAGTCCCAACATGACTGAGGTCTCTGAACAATAGTTTGTTGCCAAGAAGCAGCAGGATGTAGGATCTAACTTAAGAAAAGTTAGGATTACCAGGAACCTGGAATAAAATTCCAGTTCCATCATGTGGTTCTATGGTTCTAAAATCTGGTTCTATCATTTACTGGTGGTATGAATCTTGAATAAGTCACTTAAACTCACAGAGCCTTAATTTTCTCAGAAAAGGATTAATTCTCAATCTCCTTAGATGGATCTCCATCCAGACCCACTAACTGTGAATATCTTCAAGTTCTCTATTCTGATTTCTCTTCACTTCTTCCTCTCTACTTCCCTTGGTGATCTCATCAACTCCCATGGATTCAATTAGCATCTCTATGTCAGTGATTCTCAGATTTACTTTCTAGCCCTCACTTCTCTTCTGATCTTTCTGATCTTCTGGTCCTGCCAACTCTTGTCCCCACACTCCCTTTCTACTGTCTGCTCTTACTTACTACTTCCATTACCTTGAGAATTCTTTCCCCAAACTCTCTTAGAATAGCCCTGGCCCACAAATTTCCCCAAGGTTCTCTCCAGATCTTGCATCTTCAGCTGTCTATTGGACATTTCAAACTTGATGTTCTAAAGGTATCGAACTCATCATGTTCAAATTGAATTCATTAGCAGAGTTCTTATGGATTCTACATTATGTAACATTTCATATATGTCCCCTTCTCTTCTCTGATCCTGTCACTATCCTGATTCAGGCCCTCCTCACCTCATGCTTCTTCTGATTGGCTTCCATTCCTGAACTGCCTCCCTACTCTAGTCCATCCTTCATTCAGCTAGCATAGTGACCTTTCTAAAGTGAAGGTCTGACTATGTCATCCCCCAATTCACTAAACTCCAATACTCCCTATTCAGGATCAAATATAAGATCTTTTATTTATATTTTAAAGCTTTTCAAAGTCTGCTCCCCTGATTTCCCCCCACCTCTCCAATATTCTTACATCTTACTCCCCTCACATAGGCTACCATCCTGTAGCTCTGTTCTCTTTGCTGCTCCTCACATCAAAGGGCATTAGACAGGACACTGGATGGAAAACTGGGCCTACAGTCAAGAAAATCTGACATTTATTAGTTGTGTGATGCTGAATGTCACTTAATCTCTTTCTCCCTTAGTTTCCTCAACTGTATAATAAGGGTAATAATAGCACTCATTAGAGTAAGGTTGTTATGAAGATCAAATGAGATAATATTTATAAATCATTAACCACAGTGACTGGTACATAGTAGGTGCTTAATAAATACTTATTCTTTTCCTCTTCTTCCCTTCCCTCTCACAAGATGAATATCTTCTGATTCTGTGAAATTAGTCCCACCTTCTGCAAGAAGTCTTTCCCAGTCTACCTTAATCTTAGTGTTTTCCCTCTGAAATTATCTGCAATTTATTATGTGTGTGTGTGTGCATGTGTAATATACACCTTATTTGAACATAATTGTTTGCCTACGGTTTCTCCCTCCTGATATGTGATCCTTGAGGGCAGGGACTATTTTTGCCCTTTTTGTCCCCCTTCCCCCCCAGTGCTTAACAAAACACAAACATATATTAGTGCTTAATATCTATGGTTGTTATATCAGTATTTCACTCATTTTGGAATTATACTAAGAAAATTACTAAAACCTTACTCTTAGGAATATATCCTGAGGTCAAAGATAAAAACAGGGATCCCATGTCCACCAATATATTTCATAATAGGACTTTTTGTAGTTAATGTCCATTGATTGGGGAATGACTAAACAAATCACAAGATATGAATGTAATAGAATAAATCTGTATCATATGAAGGGTAGATAAGATGAATTTAAGAAAAGCACAACCAGACTAAGTTGAACTCATACAAAGCAAGAATGCAATATAATCAAATAACTACAACAAAGTCAATAGAAAGAATATTAACCAAGATCAAAATTTAATGGTGGGATAGTAGTATCGAGAATCCCAATATGAGGAGGCTCCAGAACTGGATTTGTAATAAAACTGATGATTAAATTTTTACTCTTTTGTTTAAAAAAAAACCCCAAATCTTACTGGTGGGAACTAGCCTGACAAAGAGATGGGAAAATGAGCTTCACTCTGTTTTTTTGCAGAGGTGCATATATTTCTGCATATATTGTCAGACTTAGCTGATGGGGTAGTTGGTTTTACTGAACTGCTTTTTTTCCTAATTCTTTTTTATTCTTTGTAACAAGAGGTGACAGGGGAGATCAGACAGGGCTACATTTAGAAATAGAGATGATATAAAAACAAAAGATGTCACTAAACTTTTTTTAAAATTATAATTGTATGAACAATCTCACAGGATTGCTGTGGGGAAATCCTGTTGTAAGCCTTAAGGCACTTAGAAATGTGAGCTACATGAGCTTGGCCTAAAATAATCATATTTCTATTGCATTTGAAGGTTCACAAAATACTCACAGCAACCCCTGAAAGATTGTTAGGGAAGTATTAGTATACCTTACATTATAGAGGCTCAGAGAAGTTATTCAATTATTCAGTTTTCTTTAAGTGAAGTAGCTTATTAGTGCGTGAGGTGTGATTTGATATCAGGTCTCTCTTAGCACCAAATTCAAAGCACTGACTACCATACCACACTACCTATCATTAAATAGTTAAATCCAGCAAATCACCAAATTATAGACATATGAAACTGGAAGGAAACTTGGAATCCAGAATGGTAATTCTGGAAGATTCACAACCAAGTATTTGAGAAGCTAGAGCAGGGAAGACACCTAAAAAATAGCACATCATCTCTGGAAAGGACCTCAAAGATCATCTGGTATAATTCCTTTTTACAGAGTAGATTAATGCTCAGAAAGAAGAAGGACAAACCCAAATCTTTCCCCATATGACCACCTAATCTCAGGAGGAAAAAAAAAACATTTTGATAAGGAAGAAAAATGAACATCAAGATCTCAAATGCCTTCAACCATTTTCCATTTCCTCTTTATCCCCTGGTGATCCTACATATCCTTCAACACTCAGTTACCATCCTCAGATTAATGACTGGAAGTATTTTGCCTCCTCCCTTTCATCAGAAAATTTGTTTGGTCCTCTCATATTTTAATTTATATTAAATTCAATTCATCAATATATATTTAAGTGTCTACTATGTGCAATGATGCATTGTGCCAGATTCTGGGGATAGAGATTTTTTTTTAGACATAAGACCTGATCTCAAGGAGTTTACAGCATCACATAATTTGCATAATGAAACACAGAGTGTAATAGAAACTACAGACAAAGGGAACCTAAGAAAATGCGAGAAGGGAAAAATACTTTTAATGGGACAGGTTCAGGGGGAGGAAAAGGAAGACCATCAGAGTCAGAGTTAAGCCTGCAAGAGAAAGCTTCTAAAAAGCTAAGAGGTGGAAAGTTCACACTCCAGCTAAGGGAAAAGTTTGTGAATGAATAGAGCCAAGAGATGGGATATTCACTTTGAAGAATGGCTTCTAGTTCTATATGGCTAGAAAGGACTCATGTAAAGTGCTAAAGACAGGTTGCAGACATTTTGTGGGGAGCTTTAAATGCTAAGCTCAGTATATCTTTTCTCCTACGAGCAATAAGGAGTCATGGAAAGATTTTGATCAGGAGATTGAAATGGTCAGATATGGGACCTTTCCATCTTTGATGTCCTTGAGGAATATTTCTAGCAGTGGGACTATTTCTTAGCATAATTTTAAAATTAGTGAAATAGGGAATACTGAAATAAAATGTGTCTTAGGAAGATGATTTTGGCAGCTGCCTGAAAGATGGATGGGGCTCAGAGGTTGAGGGGCACCTGAAAGCAGATCAGTTTTAAGAGGATATTATAATAGCTCCAGGGAAAGGTGACAAAGGTGTCAACAAGTATGGGGGCACTATGAGGGGGAAAAAAGGTATGGATTTGAGAGATACTGTGGAGATGGAATCAATAGGGCATGACAACTGACTAGATGCAAGGGCTGGAGAGGGGAGAGTCAAAGATGATTCTGAGGTATTGAGCTGGGTGACTGACTGGGAAAATGGTGATGATATCAATTTAAATAGGAAAGTTAGGTAGAGAAGAAGGTTTATCAGGGATGATGATGCATTCTGGGCATGTAGAATTTGAAATGCCAGTGGAACATGCAAATAGGGTCTTTTCAACAAAGTAAGTGGCATAATATATGTCTTTTGAAATAATGGAACCAACTCCTGCTTAAAAACAGGACTTACAGAGAAGTCTGGATTTGTGAGCTGATTGATCTTAGTATTAATTAATCAACATGCATTTGTCAAGTGCTTGCTATGTGTCAGGCACTGTGAAGTGCCTGAGGGGATATAAATACAACAGTGAAACAGTCCCTGCCCTCAAGAAACACGTATTCTATTGAAGGAAGAGACAAGATATACATACATACATAGTACAAGTAGAACTGAGGTGAGAGCCCAGCTAGAGAGGATAGAAAGGGAGACTAGGAAGTCTCAGAGGAAGGTCAAGAAAAAAGTGGGGGCAGCCCTATCTAAAGGGTGGCAGGAAACAGGGCTGAGTATGAGAAGTTGTAAAAAGGGCCATTTGATGGATCACACTGGATGTAAACAAGACTAAGATATGTTATCGCTCCACCAACATTTCATGTTAGTCTCCTGTCTCTTTGTCTTAGCTAGACTGCCAACAACTATTCCATAAAACTCTTCCTCCCCAATTATTACTTAACTACTTGTTACTTTGAGCAAGACGCTTATTTCATTTTTCTGGGATGGGTTTTCTCTGCAAAATGAGGCAGTTGGCCTGGGTCCCTTCCAGCTCTAAAGCTGGGATCACCCTCCTTTCCCGGTGGTCTCCCCCACCTACTTCTAGCTTCTGCAGTATCCACACTTCTAAAACTATTAGAGAAATGGTTGGAAATGTCCTTTTCCCAGGAGGGCTCCACATTCTTGAAAGGTCTTAAAGGATTTAGAAATAGGGGACTTAAGGCTCCCTTTCACAGAGGTGGAAACGGGTGCGGACAAAGGGTGCCGCGTCCTAACTAGCCTGAGCTCACGAAGTAAGGTGACTGAGGGGCACGGTACCGAAGGAGCGCCAGGCCCTAGGACTCCAGTTCATCATCCCCCATCTCTCTCCAGCTCCCCTCCCTCCCGCTTTCTCCTCTCCCTTCGTTTCCCGTTTCCCTCTCTCCTTCGTCCTCTCTTCTTGCCATAGCATAGCAGCACTGGGGATTGGGGGCCAGGGGCCATCTAGCAGACGGCCACTCGGCAGGCTCCTCTCCCAAGGCTGCATCTCTCGGCCCTTCCCGCTCGGCAGCCTGGCCAGCGCCAGGATTTGTTCGTCTGAAGCTTTTCAATTGCCGCGTGAAAAAAGCCCTTTGTTCCGGCTCCTTCCCGGCTCCCGCCTGTCTTTGTGCGGCGGGGGCGGCGCGGGCCCGTGTCTAACACATGTCTCCGGCGGCCCGAACAAGGCGGAGGCTGCGCTCCCGCCAACGTCTTCCCAGAGCTGATAAAGCCAGGCCCTGAGCGTGGGGAGCCCCCCCACCCCCCAGCAGCTCGCGGCCCAGACAAAGGGCGTGCGCCACGGGCCCAACAAGCAGTTTATTGTGTGGGTCCGGACAAAGAAGGCCCGGAAGGGGGGGGAAGGAAGGGGGGAGGGAGGGAGGGAGGAGTGGCGGCGCGGAAGAGCGGGGAGTGGGGAGCCTAGAGCCAGCGCGGAGAGCCAGCAGCCCCTGTCCAGCCGCTTCCACCTACCCCACCAGGTTTGGAGGCTGAAGTCCCTGCCCGACCTCCAGGGAGGCCAGCTGCATCAAAGAGGAGCCCAGCCAGTTATTATTTGAGACTGGGCCCCAGCCCAATCAGCCCGGTCTGTGACAACCCACGTCCAGCCAAGCTGCTTAATTAGCACCATCCGACAGCCATGCAAAAGACGCTTCATTGAGCCTGCACAGAGGCGGCCCGATCGCAAAGAGCTACTGACTGCAGAATCAGGAGTCCAAGCTTCTCTTTCCAACTTGACCACTAACTGGCTGTGACTTTGGGGGCAAGTCCCTATCCCACTCTGGACCTCAGTTCTCTCCTCTGCAAATGAAGAGGGTCAAAGAGATGTTTGCCAGGATAGCAGTGGGTTATGCTTTCCCTGTATCTTGTCCCTGGCGACATCTTGGAACATGAACTGGGTCTTTTCCCACAGGGAGATTACACTACATCGTCTAGTAAGGGAGGGAGAACAGGGATACTATTATAAGAGCAAGAAGGATGTGATAACTGCAGGACACAAACTGAACGATGGGAGATCAAAAGAAGAAGAAATCACATTCTGGCCAGATCTAGAGCCAATCTTCTGGGAAAGAAAAAGAAGGAAGAAATAATAAACTGGGCTTATAGTCCTACTTTACTATCCTCTCTGCTTCTAAATCCTACTTATCCACCTCCCACAATCAAAGAACTAGAAGGAACTTTGGAGACTAGTTGGAGGGCAATTTCTTCATTTTGCAGATGAGGAAACTAAGTTCATAGGGGGAATAACTTGTTCATCTCAAGATGCTTGAATTTGATGTGAATGGGGCAGGTCTCCGGGTTGATACCATAGCTGGATACAGCTGTTTCAGGAAAGGTTAATTCAGTGGGGAAGAAATGGGGTGGATAATTGGCCCCACTAGAGAAGTCCAAGTTAATAGCTTCTAGTTCATGCCTCTCAGCTGAGGATTGCCCTTCTGGGTGGTCTCCCTATCCTTGAAGATCATTTAGAGCTAGAAGGCATTTAAAAATACAGAACATAGACTTTCAAGGCTGAAAGGAATCTTAAAGAGCATTTTAGTCCAACCTTTTATTTTACAGAAAAGCAAAATGAGACTGAAAGAAGGGAAGAGTATTTACCTTTTTCCCCTCCCCTTATCTTGCTCTTTCCCTTTTCTTTGTTCCCTTCTTTCCTTTCTCTTCTTTACATTTTCCCACTTCTCCTATCTCTCCTCCTTCGCTCTTTGCCCTCTTTTCCCCATCTTTCTCCTTCCCTTTACCACTTTTCTTTTTATCTTCTTTCTTATCCTCTGCTCCTTCGCTTTCTCTTCTACTCTCCTTTTCTTAACCCCATCCTCTTCTCTTTTTATTTGCTCTCTTACTCCCTGCCTTTTCCTCCTCCCTACTCTCTTCCTCTCCCTCCTCTTCATTTCCTCCTTTCCACTTATAGTCTCCTTCTTTCTCCTCTCCGCTCTGCCTATCTTTGCTTCCTCCTCTTCTTATTTTTATCTTTCTCCTGTTCTCCACTTCCCTTAATTTCTCTTTTCTCTCTGTCCCCCCCTTTGCTTCTCCTCTTTCTGTTCCTCATCCTCCACTTTCTTCCCAGTCTTCTCTCTTCCTCCAATTTCCTTTTTCTTCCTTCCTTCTATCTCCTTTCTTCTTTCTTCTCTTCTTTTCCTGTCTTTACCTTCTCACTGTCTCCTTTTTCTTTCCCTCTTCTTCCCCTTTTCTCTTTCTTCATTGTCTCTTCTCCTTTCCACCTTCCACTTTATTCCCCATTCTCTCTTCTTCTCATTTCCCTTTCTCCTCCTTTTCTCCTATTCCTTTTTTCTGCCTTCTTACTTTCTCCTCTTCTCCTCCTCCCCCTTTGCCTCCCTCCTTCTCTTTCCCTATCCATACTCTTACCCATCTTCATATTTTCCCTTTTCCTCTCACTCCTTTTCTCCTTCCTTCTCTTCCTCTTTTCTCCCTCAATCCCTTGGCAGTCCTCTTTTTTGCTCTTTCTGCCTCCTCAGCCTTCAGAGGCTGTTTGTTCTCAGTTCTTGGCTCTTTTGTTTCCTCTGTAAGTAAATAATGTAGAGAAAAGGGGAGGGAGGGAGGGAGGAATGGAGGAGGGAATCCCAGGGCTGGAGCATGACAGCCCAGGTGTTCCCAAGGACAGCAATGTGGCTGCCAGGCATAGGTCATAGTCATAGCTGCTGAGCCTAGGACTTCATGAGAGCCAGTGGTGTGTGTGTGTGTGTGTGTGTGTGTGTGAGAGAGAGAGAGAGAGAGAGAGAGAGAGAGAGAGAGAGAGAGAGAGGAAAAGAAGGAGAGAGGGAGAATGTGAATAGCATATTTGAATGTGTGTGTGAATATGAATGGCATGTTTGTGTGTATATGTGTGAGAGAGAGGGTTGAAGAGGAGAGAAAGAGAGAAAAAGGAGAGAGAAAAGGAAAGAGAGAGAGAGAGAGAGAAGAGAGAGAGAGAGAGAGAGAGAGGAGGAGGAAGACAGAGACAGAAATAGACTAGAGAGACAGAGAGAAATCCAGAGAGACAAAAATAGAAAGAGGAGGAAGGGAGAAAGCGAAGAGAGACAAACATACACAGAGAGGAAGAACAGAACAGAGACAGAAAGACATACAGAGACACAGAGAGAGAAAGGAGGAGAGAGGAGAGACAAACAGAGAGAAAGGAAGAGAGACAGAGAGAGGGAGGCAGAGGAGAGAGAGAGAGAGAGAGAGAGAGAGAGAGAGAGAGAGAGAGAGAAAGAGAGAGAGAGAGAGAATGTTATTATATCTCCCTAGGTTAGGAGCTATAGTCAGAGGCCTCTCCTAAAAATGGGGAGTTCAGGTGTCCTCTCTCACTGAACCAGGTAGGTTCAAAAAAGGGGAATTGAAAATGAAGAAAGATAAAGGTAATTGAAAACAAGCCTAGTGCCTGGGAGCAAAAAGAAAGCCAAAGGGCTCCCTTCCAAAGACGACCAGAGTGCCAGGGCCTATGGAGAACTCCTCATTTGTGTGGTGGCTTTCTATTTCCCGGGACCCCATGCAGAGGGGTGTCTTTATGCTTGCCTATGACATAAAGCAATATAGTAGAAAGAGAGCTGACTTTGAAGTCAGGGGACCTGCGGTTGGATGATACTCTGTTTCTTTGTACTTGTGTGGCCCTGGACAAGTCACTTCCACTCCTGGGACTGTTCCCTGAGGTTAGATGATCTTCAAAGTTTCCTTTGGATCTACATCCTATTTAGTTCAACAAATATATTTTAAGCAGTTACTTTATGAAAGGCACCAAGCTAGGCAATATGGTTGCATTTTTTTTAAAACAAATGATATAATTTCTACAACCAAAGAGCTTACATACTCAGTACTCAGAAATCAAAAGTTCTGTAGTTCTGTGATTGAGTTTTGAGTCCCTACTATCCCCTGACTAATCCTGGGGCTAAGGGCAAGTTCCTTTAATTCACTAGGACGTTTCCTTTTATTTAAATGGGACTCAGGGGGGCAACTCCCTTTTTTCAGACAAGGAAACTGAGATCCAGAGACTTGAAGGATTTCCTAAAATTTGGGGTCATCCCAAAGTAGAATGGACTACCTCATGAAGTAATGAGTTCTCTTCATCAGGGAAGGTTTTCAAGTAAATGTTAGATTGATTACCTTCTGGAGGTGACACAAGGGGTTGGGCTTCCACTTCTGAGATCCTGTGATTTAGGAATGGGCCTCAGAAGTCAGTGCCTGTCCTCCCCTGACTCCTCCTCCTCAAGGGTCCAGGGAGAATCAAATGAGTTAATGCCCATAAAGTGTTTTATAAACAGCAAAAGTGCTGAATGTGAGCTATGATAAGGAATATATGAGTAAATAGGTACAGCCAGGTAAGCAGGTGTGTAGCCATGATTGCTGACTATCTATTTCCAGCTTGAGCTGAGTTCTTTACTTCCTAGACTATATATAGGCTCTTATTCCTGGAAAGGGAGAGGGAAGCATATAGAAGGTGTTCTTTATAGATCCTCCCAACCCTGCACAAGCAGGTGTGCCCATCTGTGCATACCCACCCAATCCCGCGTCGCCACGGGCACATGTCTTCCCGAGACGCCAAGTGAGTTTCAGTTCCCAATCATCACTGCAATAGGACAACTCAATGGACACATATTATGGGAGTGAGAGCACAAGTCTTGCACATAAGTCTAGACATCAACACTAGAAGGAGCTGGGACTTCTCTAGTCTAATCTCGTTATGGAAGGACCAAGTCTGTGATGTTCCACATAGAAATGCTTTCTAACTTAACGGTCTTACAGAAAGTTGTGTGGAGCACTCGCTGAGATAGTAAGTGACTTACCCAGGATCACACAGTCATTAAGTGTCACAGGCAAGATCTGAATCCAAGTTTTTCCAATTTTTTGGCTCTCTCCGTCACCATATTGCCTTCCTATTCCTCATTTTGCAACTGACGTGCAGAGAGAAAGAGGAAGTGGATTTTTCGGATCACACAGTAAGTTAATGGTAGAGCAGAGACAGACGGGTGACTGAGTAACTGGTGTTAGTACACAGGGATGTCTGCCTGCAGGTGCCTTCAGTAAACACCATCCTAGCTTTCTCTTTCCCATGTTTACTTAATGCGTGTGCGTGCGTGTGTGTGTGTGTGTGTGTGTGTGTGTGTGTTGTGTTTGTGTGTAACAGAGGGATCATTCCTTAGGTCCCCTTTGCCTGCTTCTCGACTCCTTCCCCCGACCTTAAAACTCCCCTATCAGAGGAATCCCATTCCTCTGTCCCGGATCCTATTCGGAGGTCAGCCTGGCAGGTGGGTACACATGCGTCCGAGTGCATGTTTCTTCCTGTCCTACAGATTTGGCTCCCTTTCTTAGGCTTCCAAGCCAGCAGAGGGGGCCTGGGTTGCAGCAAAGAAACCCACTGCAGAGAACAGTTGTTTGGCAAATCAGCTTTTCAATTCCCCCTCTCATTTTTGGAGTGACTCAGTCCAGTTTGCAGAGTCCCTCCCAGCTGCTTTTGTAAGCCCAGGGTAATCATAGCCGTGGGAAGGGGGTTCTCCAGAGAAAAGAAGAAAAACAAGAGGGGAGGGACTTTGGATAAAGGAGCTGGTCTCCACCCCCCCCTTTCCTGGTATTTCTCTCTCTCTCTCTCTCTCTCTTACTCCTTTTCCTCTCCCTCCCTCCCTCTCTCTCTTTCACACACACACACACACACACACACACACCCCTACCCTTCTCTATCATTAAGAATGGACACCCCTTTGTGCTTAGAAGTTGACTATTTCCTTCTCTCTGCTTACTTGTTCCATCCTGGTATCCCTGGAGCCCCGCCTAAATCTATAGTTCATCATCCATGGATGTCTCACTCTATTTCCAGGTGGGTGACCATGTGTGTGTAATGATGCCTTTGCTGGCCCTCAAGCAAGAGGACCCCACACATTATTTTAGTTTCCTGGGCCCTGGCTAAGTCACTATTTGATCTCAGGTTGATTTCCTACTTGAAACCTCAGTTTCTTTTTTTTTTTTTTATGCAGAAAAGATTTATTTTACATTTTTGGAAGGATGAGTAAGTTTAATTTTTAAAAGTCCAAAGTTGGTCTCAGTTTCTGTAAAATGTATTTAGACCAAAATGATCTCTGAGTTTCTTTCTAACTATATAATACTGTACAAGGCAGCTGAGTCTCTCAGTGGATAGAACACTAGATCTAGTTAGGAAGACTGGAGTTCAGAGCTCCCTAAATAACTTACCAGCTGTTACCCTGAGCAAACCCTTTAACCTATCTGCCGCAATTTCTTCAGCTATAAAATAATAGCACCTCTATCCTAGAGTTGTTGTGAGGATAAAATGTGATATTTATAAAGTGTTTTGAAAACCTTGAAGTGATACATAAATGCTAGCTATTATTATTATTTTATGTCCTAAGGTCCCTTTCAGTGCTGGTATCTCTTATTCTATGTTCTAAGGTCATAAGATCACAGGATTTCAAGCTATGAAGGGCCATGGAAACTCTCCAGGACATCTCTTTCTTTTATAGGTGAGTTCACTGAAGTCCAGAAAGGCCAAGAACCTATGATTCTATGATGGGATTTGTTCAAAATTGCATGGTATGAAATTGTTATTATAGTTTTTAAGGAAGTGAGCTGGGATTTGATTCTGGCTCCAAATCTTGCTCTTTTAAGTGTATATCAAGCTGCCTGCCTTTCAGCTGTGACATTCAGTGTTCTAAGATTTTTTCCAGCTCTGACATCCTATGTTCCGTATGTCAACAATCTTGATTCGAAAGCTCTGATGCTTCAGGAAGTTTTGGTATAAACAGAATGTTCAGGTTTCTGCAAATAGGATTATGTGGTCATATACAAGGTATTTTATTATTGCTGGTCCATTCAGCCCCTGGATGAAACTGGAATTAGAACATATGGATGAAATTAAGTTGGGGGAAAAACTGGGTCAGAACAAAGTTTCCCCAACCCTCCAGTCAGTGAGGGATTTGGTCACTGGCTCTGGATGTTCACAGCTAACAAAGCCTATGCCTGCAAAGTAGGATAGATCAAGAAAGGCTGGTAAGGAAGACTGCAGACTGGTAGATTGCAGATGTTTTTGCAAGGCTGCCCTAGCCCCCGAAGAGTTCTAGCTGTCCATCTAACCCATTATTTCCTGTGTGTAACCTTTTCTTGATTCATTGTCCAAAGAGTAAGTAGCTCCCAAATCTGGCATTTAAAGCCCTTCATTATACAGATTTTTTTCCTTATCCTCTTTGAACAGGAATCTTCTGCTCCAAAGAAATGGATCTTCTTATATTCCTTCCTCCATGCTTTTGCTTACACCGTGCCTCCCAGCCTGAAAGGAGTATAGGATTTAGAGCTGAAAGGGACTTTTAAAATTATTTGGGTCAATTCACTTATTTTACAAGAGAAAACTGAGGTCCAGAAAAGAGCAATAGGTAGCCGGAGGTCACAGAGTGAGTCCCCCAGTCCCCAGGAGGAAATGACACATCATCATACAGAGAAAAGATTCAAACTCATCTCCCGACTCCTCACCCAGCATGCTCTTCTCGCTAGCTCTTATCCTTCCTTACTCCATTCTCTAGAAGAAAGGGAAGGGGGAAGGAACAGACATTTATTAAGTATCTACTCTGTGCCTGGCACTGTGCTAAGCACTTTACAAATATTCTCTTATTTGATCCTCCCAACAATTCTGGGAAATAGGTGCTATTCTCATTCCCATTTTATGGTTGAAGAAACTGAGGCAGACAAATGACTTGCCCAGGATCCCACAGCCAGTAAGTGTTTAAGGCCAAATTTAAACTCAGATCATCCTGACTCCAGTCCCAGCCCTTCATTCATTGATAGATCTCCAACTAGTTGTTTAGTAGATCAGATGCTCCTCCAGGTGCCCTTCCTGACTTTCCCCAACAAGATGTGATCTCCCTCCTTTGTGCTTCTTGGGCTGGGGGGAGTGGAGGCGCCGGGTAGGTAAGGGAGCCTCACCGGACAGGCCTGTTGGCGGCATCAGGGTCCAGCGCTGTTACCACCCCCACGATGGAGCCGATTTGGGCATCTTCCTGCACTTCCATGAGCCCAGAGGGCGGCCGGAATTCGGGGGGCTCGTCCACATCCATCACCGTCACCCGGACGATCGCTTGATCCCTGAAGGTTCCCAGGTCTACAAATCGTGGGTCCACAAACTTGTTCAAGGCCTCGAGCACCACCGTGTGTGTGGCCTGAGCCTCAAAGTCCAGGCACTAGGACACAGAGAGGGACCTGGTGAGAGGGCATTGGGTCCTTAGTGGGAACTTTGGAGCTCGGGCCTGGGGGAGAGGCGGGGGTCCCGTGGAGCCGGGGTGATGAGTCAGTGGGGGTGACAAAGACCTAGGCCCTCTGTGCCCCTCTGGGGCCTTTTGGAGAGAGGGACAACTCAAAGACCCAACCCTGGCAGTAGAATGGCAGGCCCTTGCTGGGCCAGGCCCTTGCTGGGGCGGCTTATCGGGATGGGATAGCCACAGTGGGGATATATCTCCCCCAGGAATGGGCCTCTTCTTCTCCCCTTCCTGGGCCAACCAGGTGAACATCCCGAGCTCCTGCTCCGGCCACCACTCAGACCCAGAGCACTAACCTCTGGCTTTTACCCTGGTCCTGCCACTGCCTTGTTGTGTAGCCCTGAGAAAGTCACCCCTGAGCTGGGTCTCAGGTTCCTCCTCAATAGAAGGAAAGGTTTAAACGAGAAGCTCTCTAAGGCCTCTTCCCGCTCCAACAATCTGTGGTCCGAGAGTTCTAGATGTGCATTCAAAATCACCCATGCAGCTCTCTGATTCCTTGGGGGCCAGCCATTCTGAGCAACTCATCAGGGGATACTAATAATTAATAACCTCTCACCCCTCTCAGTAAACACTAGCTGGGCCCTTCCGGAGACCCCCGCTTCACCCAAAGGAGCACAGGTGGTGGAATTTTAGTTTCTGTAAAAAGTGCTGGGAGAGAGATTGGGGCAGAGAGGCTTTCTCCGAGGCCCTCCAATAGCATGCCATAGGGGGCTGCCTAGTTTTTCTACATATAGGTAGTGTTGGCTCTGCTGATTTTAGAGGAAAAAGTCATTACTGAAGTCAAGGCCACACTTCTCCCTCCTCCCTCCCCTTTCTCGCTCTGGGGGATGCCCGTTCCCCTCCCACTCCTGCTAGCCTCTGCTCCTGGGAAATCAGGATGCAGGGAAGCCACTGAGTGATGGGCTTGGAGCCGGGGTCATCAATCAGGTGGGGGCTCACTTCGCTACCACGCTGACATGACAGAGCGGCTGAGGGGGCCTCAGGAGCAAGTGTGATGAGAGGAGACACTCTTTGCATGGCCATCTGGGGGGTGGGGTGGCCAGGAAGAATGGATGCTCTGCTTATCATGAAGGGAGAAAAGGGTTGTTGGTTCCCTTCCAGAGGAGGCAAAGATATATCCCTTTACTCTACCATTTTAGAATCACCTCACATAATTTTTGACTTTGACTTTTTCCATATTTGGAAAGTACTGTGGAACATAGAATGTTAGGACCCGGAACACAGAGTGCTGGAAAGGATAGGGGCCTTGGAACTTAGAATTCTGGGATATAAAACACAGTGTCAGAGCTTGAAGGGATCTCAAGGATCATCTAACCCAGTCTTTTTATTTTGTCGTTCTACAGAGGAAACACGGGCTCAGCATGGTAAACAGTGACTCCTCCAAAGCCTCATAGCCACTAGGTTACTCTAACCGAGGGCTTCTGGCTCAGTGGCCAAGGCTCATCCTCAACCCCAGCCCAGGTCGCTGCTTGTTCCTCCCCATCCCCCCCCGGGGTCCCCACCTTCTGCACAGTGATGATGGCCTCCTGGGTGTTGCTGTCTGTGGTGACCTTGAACATGTCCCCGCCGCCCTCGTCCTTGAGCTGGTATGTCATGTCAGTGTTTTCTCCCACATCTGAGTCCTCAGCCTTCACTCGCCCAATGGCAGTGCCAATGGGTGCTGTCTCCACGATGCTGAACTGGTACATCTCTGAAAGGGGTCCCACAGAGCCTGTGAGCCAAGGAACTCTTGGCCCTTTAAGGCCCTGCTCTGCCACCATCCGCCCTTGTCAGAGAACCCACAGACCTTCCGTTTCTTTGGGAGAAGGGATGGGGAGGGGTATGGTGATGGGTAGGGAATGGAGGAGACTTCCAGGGGCAGCTAGATGGTGCAGTGGATAGAGCACTGGCCCTAACTTCAAATTCGATCTCAGACACCCAACACCTATTAGCTGTGGCAAGCCATTTAACCCCAATTGCCTTAAAAAAAAAAAAAGGAAGGGGATTTCCATGGGAGGTGGGATGTGGGGGGGAATGAGGGGGCAGCAAGGAGGAGAAGGACAGTGCTACAGTATACATTCCTTCAGGGAAAGGACTGTGCCTTATCTTCATATCAAACCCAGCTGAAAGTCAGCACCTAAACGTTGTTGAGTTGGGGAACCAAATCCTGGACTAAAAAATTCCCTGACAGTGAAGGGCTGAATTGGAGCTTAGAGCTGCCTGACTAGGGGCCATGGGATAGGGACCTGGATGGGTCCTGTGAAATCATTCAGCGCAACCCCTTTATTTCATCGGGGAGGCCCAGAAAGAGAGTGACCCCTGCAAGAGCACACAGCTAATTAGCAGCAGTGCAGAGATTTGCATCCAGCCCCTCTGACTCCAGATTCGGTGCTCTTGCCACTCCCCACTGACTGGAAGCTGCCCTGGGGCGGATCCACAGGTATATAGTCTTGTGACTCAACCATCACTTGTGGTAAGGATAACGGACATCAGTTCCAGCCCCAGCCTCAGTTTCCTTATCGGTATTCTAATAAGGAGATTTACCCCACCTACATTCAAAGGGTATGATGTGGCCACAGAAAGTGGCCACAAACTTTTCCCCCTGAGGCACTCGGGGTTAAGTGACTTGCCCAGGGTCACACAGCCAGGAAGAGTTAAGTGTCTGAGACACATTTGAACTCAGGTCCTCCTGGCTTCTAGCCACTGGGCCTCCTCCCTGCCCTAACAAACTTTTCTTAAAAGAAAAATTATTGTGAGGATCAAGGCCATGCTTATGAGTCGGTCATGGCACCGTGGCCTGCTTTAAGCCTGAGAATGGGTCGGACAGCACCACAGACGGACGGAGAGACGGCTGCCCATCCCACAGCTCTTCTATGGGCTGAGGGTGGGAGACGTGGACCTGGTTTCCGGCTCTGCCCCTGATTTAGTCTGTGAAGCTGGCAAAGGCACAGCCTCTGGGCGCCTCAGGGTCCCACCTGTGAGGCAGCAAGGCTGGACCACAGTTGCTACGGACCCTCCCGGGACTAAGAGGCTCTGTTCCAAGGTCTCTTCCAGCTTTGACAATCTAAGATCCTGCTGATGAGGGGAGGCTTTTGGCACCGGGGGGTGGCAGGTATGGGTCCCAGGCCCTTGTGCCACGGGGCAGCCCAGCTGCAGAGCACCCCTTCCCCCCCAAAGGCTGGACTCCTCCCCAGCAGCCCGCTCCGCGGCAGGAGTGCGAGGCAGAGATTACGGCTGGCTCCGTGCGGATAGGCTTCTGTTATCTCTCGGGGGTCAGTCCCCTGTGGCGGAGTCCTAATGTGAGAGCTCCAGACCTCTCATAATGACTCGCCCGATAGGAATCAGCTCACATCCCCACCGGCATTTAATCTCTGCCAGCGCCTGGCTGCTTCTCGGGCTCCCAGGCAGCGGCAGTGAGGGCTGGAGCTAAGGATGGAGGGGGCCCAGCTGGGCAGGTAGAGGGAGGCCCTGGGGGTGGGGGGGCCAGGGGAGAGGACCGAAGGGCTGCGGGAGCTTGGACAAATCACCCACTTCTCTGGGCTTCAGTTTCCTCACCTGCAAAATGGTCTTGAGAGGGAGTGGGGCTGGGAGCTGGGAGGGGTGCAGAGATCAGGAAACAAGCCTGGGGGCCCTCCTGAGACTGGGGACCGCTCAGGAGCAGGGAGATCCTGCAGACAGCTTGGAAGAAAACCTGCCTCTAGGTGCCCAGATCTCTAGGCCCAGCCAAAGGGTCTGGAGCTCAAGACAAAGGAACAATCGTGGGCAAAAGAGGGAAGAGGCAAACCCCCTGAGCTTGGAGTCAGGAGATCTGAGTTCCAATCCTGACTTTCTATCCTTAATTCAAAATGTAGGTTAGGGCAAGTCACTTCCAAATAACTGTCTTTTTGTCCACTTGTCTTTTGGGTGCTATGAGCCTTGTGCAATCATGGGCAAGAGCCTTGAAAGTCTTAAGTGCTATAATTTGTATCTCCTTGATGTCCCTGTTGTACAACAGCAACAATAATAACTCACATTGTGATAGCACTTGAAGGTTTGTAAAGTACTTTCCTCATAATGGCCCTGTGAATTATGTATGGGAAACAGTGTTACCTCCTTTTTACAGATGATAAAACTGAGGCTCATAAAGGGGAAGGATTTAGTCGCACGAGCGGTTATGTGGCGAGTCCGAGGAGGAAAGAGCAGGAGCTGCGGGGAGGGAGCCCGGGACCGGGGGCTTCTTCCTCCAGCAGATATCTGGTGGCAGGACCGATCTCTGCCAAGTCAGGCAGATGGCAAGACCTGGCTTAGCGGGTCTCTTGCCTCCCAGCCCCTCTATGCCTCGATGCCCCTCGTCAGAGCTGGCCATCTGGGCCCCTTCCTGAGCACTGCCAGGGTGGGGCGGAGTGGTAATTATAACAGGACAAAGGGCCCTGGGACAGATGGGTGGGAGACGGGCCTCTAATTTTTCAAGTACTGCGAGGAAGGAAGATGGCACCGTGAGAGACGGGCCGAGAGAAAGAAAGGGAGGGGGACAAAGGTAAGCTCTTTGAGGGTAGACATTTTCATTTTTCTTTTTTATCTGCATCCCCAGAATCCCCAGACACTAGAACAGTGTCTTAGTCACAAAGGTAGTTACTGAATGAATGCTTTCTGAACTGAACGGAGAGCGGAGGAGCTTTGAGGGTCAATGAGTCCTGCAAATGGGCGGGCACCGGGGGGTCCTTACTCTGTGGGAAGCGGGGCGGGTTGTCATTGACGTCAGTAATGACGATGGTCACAGTGGTGGAGCCCGACAAGCCTCCCAGCTGACCGGCCATGTCTGTGGCCTGGATCACAACCTCGTAACGCTCCTGTTTCTCTCGGTCCAAGTCGGCCACTGCTGTGCGGATCACACCTGGGGAGAAGCAAAGGCATCCTGGCTCAGCTGGGCAGCGGGGACCGTGCCGCTCTCCAGCCTTGTGGCTCTCGGTCTGAGGGACAGCCCCCAGCCCCTCTTCCTCTCTGCCCCTCCTCCGCACGAGGGACTGAGCCTCCTTTGTCAGATTCTGGAAGCGGGGCTGGAAGGGACAGACCGGAGAGCTAAGAGCCTTTCACTCATTCACAGTCATGGAAGACAGATGTAAGTTCGTCCAGTTCTATCCAGACACACACACAACCTCCACACACAACTCATGCCACGTAATATACAACCGCCGTCACAACTCAATTTCACACACAATCAGCTTGCACAACTCACTGACACACTCACACATAATTCACACCCAGCCCCGTGCGTCGCCGCGCGTTCACACAACATTAGAGACGGGAGGGATGTCACGCGCCGTGCGTACAACTTAGACATACAGCACCCACCCTGATAAACAACCCAACGCACCCATGCGTGCTCCGGCTCTGCCACAGTCCTAGCTTCCCCTTCCCCTCCCCCTCCAATTATTCCCATCTATCTCTGGATGGATTCAGAAACTCCCGTTCGATCCAGCTCCGTGTCAGAGACAGTCGACAAACTGGACAATTGAGAAAGACCTGGGCTAACGCCAGGCCCAGGGGCCCCTCGCGCCTCCAGAGGCCGATCAGCTCAGCGCTCCCCCAACCTGCCGAGCACCAGCTGGCGATGGGCAGTGCCTGGGGCCGGGCTCCCCCTCCCGCTGCCTCTCCTTTCTGGCTCAGCTCTGACCCTCGAAGCTGTGAGTGCCAGGCGGAGTCACGCACCAGCTGCCTTTTTATTTCTCCAATAAAACCCTGGCTCCTGGCTCCACGAGCCGGCCCTTGGGCTCTCCCGGACTCTAAATCTCCCCCAAATGGCCCCAGATTTTCCTCCACTTAGGATGCTGCAGCCTCAGCCTGCTGGGAGGCGTATGAAGAGAAGGATCCACATTTGGCCCTAAGATGTTGAGTCCTTGGACATGAAGAATTTGTCAAAGAGGAAAGCCCGAGTGGGCAGGGCTCTCTCTTCCACCCTGAGAGCTTTCTCCCAGGGTTTTTTCTAACAGGGTTTGGGAGCAGGCACTTCTGGGAAGAATGAAATGGGTGGGAGCAAATATACAGTCAGAGGGGATCAAAATCTGTTACTGTTCAGCACGATTTGTTTTACTTCATCCTCGATAACATGTTCATTTGTCTCCTCGTCTGTGATCTCCTTTCAGGGCAAGGACTAACTTACTGAGAGACAGTGTGTCATCGTACACGGGATGTTAGATGTGGGGATCAGGAAAACATTGACCCAAATGCCACATTCACCTCTTTGTTTGCTTTTCAGCTCTAAATCTGACTGTGGCAACATCCTGCACTCCTTTGCGTCCTTGCCAGGGTCTGGCACGAGCTGAACAAGGTGGTATTTTAATGGATTCTCAAAAAGGGGGCGCGCTGACTAAGCCCACATTTGAGATCATCACTAAGACTCCCTATCTGTTTGACCTTGGGCTTCAGTGTCTTCATCTATTATAAACAGAGGAGTTGGATTAGCTTTCTGAGTTTCTAATTCAGGAGCTACACCATCCTGGGCAATTCTGTAAGATGATACGTTGCAGAAAAGAAAAGACTAGTTTTCTAGGCTAATCTGCAATGGTGAAGGAAATTTTCTCATCTGGAGTTCCCTATGACAATGAAATCACAGGTCCAGTCCCTCTTCCTGTGACTGACCTATTGGCTGGTGCAAAGCCGAGTGCTCTCTAGACCTGAGGAGGGAAAGAAATCACTTAGACTGTTAGAGTGGAAGGACTCTTGGAGAGCAGCCCCCAATATAATGGATGACAAAGCTGAGGCAGAGAGAAATCACTTGTCTGAGTTAGAAGCACAACTAAGACCAGCCCCGTATGTCCTGATCCCAGTCCAGTGATCTTTCCCCACACTTTAATACCAAGCTCTTTGGCTGGCTAAGGGGGAGGGGGTGGCTGCTCAGACCAGGAAGACTTCTATGGGGCAATGGGCAATGGGCACCCCAACCACAGCTAATCCAAGGGGGTTGTGTTTGGTGGTTAAGGCTACTGCTGTCCCCTCCTCCTCTCAGAACAGATGAGGAAAAAGGGAAAGAGAGAGAAATAGAAAAAGAGGGAGGGAAAGAGAAGAAAACAGGAGGGTCTTCTTGAGTTATTAGGAACAAATCCTATCCCACTGACTCAGGATGAGAGATGGTAGTCAACTGACATAGGAGAGGGAGAACTGTGGTGATAATATATTTTTCATATTAATATCTACATATATGTCCATACAAACACGCAAGTGTATATGTGTGTATACATATACATACACACATATGCAGCGAGGTGGCACAGTGACAGAGAGCAGAGCCTGGATTGAGGAAGACTTGTCTTCCTGAGTTCAAATCTGGCCTAAGACACCCATTAGCTTTGTAACGCTGATCATCACTTAATCCTGGTTGCCTCAGTTTCCTTATGTGAAAGCTGAAGAAAGAAATGACAAGCCATTCAAGTGTCTTCGCTAAGAAAATATGGGACCACAGAGTCATACTTGACTGAAATGACTGAATAATTATGTGTGGGTTTGTGAGTATATATACATATATACTACTATATATGTATGGATAAATTTATACATATATATATCTACATCTGTATCCACATCTATCTATACCACTGGAGTCTATGCATTGGTGAACTAGTATATAAAGACAATGAAATATTATGCCCTATAAGAAATAATAAATAAGGAAAATTCATATAAGCATGGGAAGACTTATATGAACTGAGGCAGAAGGAAATAAGAAGCACTAGGAAAACAATATGTAAAATAATCACAATAATATAAATGGAAACAAGAAGAATGTTGGGAACTGAATGATCTAAAACAATATATAAAATGATCACAATAATATAAATGGAAACAAGAAGAATGTTGGGAACTGAATGATCTATATCTATATCTATATCTATATCTATCTAATTGTCTCATTAGAATGGCTAGGTCTGGCCTTGGAGAAGAGATAATAAAATGTACTTCCCTCCCTTCCTTATAGAGGTGAGGAATTACAGGTTTGGGACATTCTATCTATATATTATTACACTCAGTTGATGCACTGGTTAGTTTCACTGAACTGTTTTTTTCCCCGCTTTTTTATTTTTTGATTACAAGGGCTGGCTCTCTAGGGAAGGGAAGAGAAGGGATTTATTCTGAAATGAGACTGATGTAAAAATAAAAAATATCAATAAAATAGAGATGAGGAGGGAACCAACCCACTGGAGCCTTGAATTAGAGAACCATTTAAGAGGTCCCCCAGCCCCTCTGCCTCCCCGCCTTCCCTCTAGCTGCAATGGAGTGGTTAGGCCTCTACAGGGAAGTCAGTCACCCAGCTAATGGGTCCATGAGCCAGTCCTAGCACACACTCTTCTGGGTCTTAATTAGACAATTGAATCCTCATTTACCCAGCATGGCCCTTCTTAAACCCTTGCCAAGCTCTAGGGCCCAAATAAAGGGCAGAAGTGCAGGAAAGGAAGGGAATGGAGAATCCAAACTGAATCTTTTCTAACAACTTAGATCTACAGCCTGATTTAGTGGACAATGCACCAGATTTACAATCAAAGGCTCTCAAGCTGAGGATTTGCTTATGTGACTTTAGGAAGGTCACTCGAATCCATTTGTCTCTCCCTCCTAATTTATAATTCTCATTTCTGTGGTACTCTACAGCTTAGAAAGCACTTTCCTTGAAACAATTCTGTCAGAATATAAATTGTATTGCCCCCATTTTACAGATATGGAGCCTGAGGCTGAAAGAAGTTAAATGATTACTAAGATCACACAGATAAGTAAGTAAGAAACCCAGAATCTGAACTCAGATTTCCTGATTTCAAGACCTTTAAGTACCACACCATAGCTGATTCTCTCCACACCTCTCTTTTCTCTTTTCTTTCATCCCTCCTTCATTTTTATCTCTATCCAGAACCCTGTCTCCATCAGTCTTGTGTTTCTCATATTTTCTTCTTTGATTGAATCTTAGTTTTAGAGCTATAAGGAATCTTAGAGGTATCTGGTCTAACCATCATTTTAGGGAAAAGAAACAGATACAGAGAGGCCCACAAAGCTTTTCTTTTAATCAAAGTAACAGTCTGTTTTTGGATTAATTTGTTTTAATTCTTGGATTATAATCTCTCCACCTTCCAGAAATGTGAACTCTTACTCAGAAGGGAGAAGGAAAAGGCAAAACAAACAAACAAGAACAAGGTAGGGGACTCAGGAGCAATAGAAAGTAAATAGAGGCAGAAAGTGGGGGGAAGTGATGAAAGATGTACCAAGAGATAGCTGAAAGACGAGAATCAAAGATCTTAAAATCAGAAGGAACCTCAGAATTATCCAGTGCAACACTTTCATTTTACAAAGGAAGAAACTGAGATCTAGAGAAGTAAAATGACTTAACCAACATCACACAAGTAATAAGTGAACAGAACTGCAAACTGAGTCCAGATCCTCAGGCTCCAAATCCAGTAATTTTTCTGACCAAGAGAAAAGGGAGAGAGAAATAAAAGGAAGGATGGAAGGATGGAGATATCTTAAGAGAAAAAGAGAGAGGAAGGGAAGCCCAGAGAATTGTACTTTTCAAGTAATGAGAGATCTTTTCCCTTTTATGTTTTGTTTTCCTCCATTAGATTGGAAGCTCATTGAGAGCAAAGACTATCTTGTTTTTGTTGTATCTAAGCATAGTGCCTGCCACATAGTGATAGTGCTTATAAACTGCTTAACTATAGTGCTCATAAAAATATTTAACAAATGCTCTATCATCTCTGTCTCTCCTATCTATTTTTGAGGAGCCCCTGGACATCTCTGGACACCATATGGATGTTGAGAAGGGGAATATATAAACACCAGGATCTTCCCTCCTTCCCACTTGACCTTCTCTCTGCACCACTTCTCCCATCCACTTACACATTCACCTTTCACACTCATTACCCACCACACCCACCCACCTACCTTCCCCCCAACACACACACACACACACACACACACACACACACACACACACACACACACCTCAGTAGCTTCTAAAGACTGGGTTACTAGAGTCTTCTCCATTTCTGTAACCAGGTTATGGAAATTAGCACTGTGGGAGTAAAGCTGGAAAGAAACTGAAGAGTTCATCTAATACTCCCATTTTACACATGGAAAAACTAAGGCCCAGAGAGAGAATGAGGCTTTCACACATGTACTAAGTAGAAGAACTGGGATTCAAACAAAGCTAGGAACCTTCCAACTATAAATCTGGGGCTCTTTCTAATGATTAAGAACTGTAGGGAGTAGGCAGCCATCCTCCTGTTTTCTAGCCTGCTCCAACTTTTTCTGGAAACAGTTCATCCCCAAACTATGAAAAATGTGAATAGCTGTCCCAGATAGTCAAGTCATGGAAGGATTCTCTAATCCAATTTCCCCTTATGCCCAAAGTACTTTAGGCAGGTGGGTCCTAGGGTTCCATGTGAAAAACTGAATCCCAGGAAAAGACTAAATGTCAAGCAACTCTGATCCCAACCTTAAATTCGACCTATTTACAGAAATGACAAAGCCAATTTGGGGAAAAAGGCTTAGATTTAGAGTTAAAAGGGTCCTTAGGGTCATTCAGACCAATCCTTCATTTTTCAGATGAGGATATTGTGTTCAAAGAGACCATTTTTTCGGGACCATGGGAACTAGTAAATATCCAAGTCACGATTTGAATCCAGGTTTTCCTGATTCCAAGCCCAACACCCTATCCACTGTCATCCCCTCTATTTTCATTCTGTTTTCATTCTTAGAGCCAATTTTTTGTAGGAGGAGGGGCAGTGCAGATGTGGTTGATCACAGCCAGACCACTGATACTCTACGGTGGATAGCCACTAACTCTGTGTGGAACCTTGGGTCACTTCCACTTGGTAGAGAAAATTTCCTCCTCTAGACTCAATGGTCTCTAAGATTTCTTCCAGCTCCATCAGTCAATGTTCTATGCTCTAATGCCTGTCCCAACTCTAGCATTCAGTATTTTATGTTCCAAGGCTCCTTTTGCATCTGACATATTATGTTCTAAGTCCCTTTCCACTTCCGATATTCTAGGGTCTCTTCCAGTTCTAACATCCTGTGTTCTAAGTTGTAAGACCTTTTCCAGCTCTGAAATTCTATGCCTTATATTCTAAGGTTCCGTCTAGTCCTGTCATTCTTTGTTCTAAGGTCCTTTCTATAATTCTAGGAGCCTTTGACAACTGATATTTGACATCTCTGGTTCTCTGAAAAACATGTGGATTTTTTAAGGACAGAGCTGAGCATTTCTGGCTAGGCTCCTTCTACCCCTTGGAGGAGATGGCAAGATTTGTTTTGAGAGGTGGGCTGGGAAGGTGGTGAATTGAGAGGGATTTAGAGCTCTCTAATAATTGTGACATGGCTACTCCACCCCCCTCCCTCTGGCCCCATGCTAACCCATCCTTCACACTTGCAGGGCCAAGCATCCAGCTGTTTCCCCTCCAGCTGCTGCTGCAGGGGCCACGAAGGGGCGCAGCGTGAGATGCCTCATTAGTCACACAAATGCCATTCCTGTTCCAGATGATGGGGGCCACGTTGGGAGATTTGGCCTTTAAAACACACAAGTTAATTTCTCCTCTTACAAGAAGGGTTCTTTTATCTTATTCCTCTCCCCCCCTCTCTCTTTCTCCTCACACCTTCCTCTCAGGGCCCCGTTCCGGCTACGCTCCCTGCTAACTGCACAGTGAGAACAGACTGTACCACTGAGCATCTGCTAAATATAGCCCAGAGAATGTTATCAGTTTAATATTCCCAGCTTATGGAACGAAACACTCTTCTGAGCCAGGTCTGGCACCAACCCCTGATACTGTAGGGAGATGAGAGCCCAGAGAAGGAACAATGAGGGAAGAGTGGAGTGGGAGTAGGGCAACCAAGAAGGGACTGGAGAAACTTGATCTTTCCCTTGGACATGACCTCTCTCCTGGAAAAAGGCCCCTAAGGGTTTTCCAGATCCTCATAAAGTGGCCTTGCTCCTTCTTTTATGATCATGCACAATTTCCCTCCAGGACTAGTTTCCTCATCTAAAGTGAGAGCTTTGGATAGGGTGATCCTGCAGGACCCTTTCAAAACTTCCAAATTTAAATCCTATGCCTTCTTATCTTCTCTCTATGGTTCTCAGAGCATATCATAGCCTGGAAAATAGAGGAGAGAGTGTAACAGTGTAATAGTACTGGGACTCAGTTTTCCAATATGTATAATGAGGGATAACGACTTACCTCACAGGAATGTTGTGAGGACAGGCCTTTGTAAATTATAAAGCACTACAGAAATGGTAGGTAGCATTAGCCAGCCCAGGACATTGATGGGAACTCTTCAACCTACAACATCTACTTCTCCATCACCCAGTTTCTCCCTTACTCCCAGCAACCAGGCTCGCATCTCGATTGATGAGGCAGCATGGTTTCATAGAGCATTGGACTGGAAATTAGGAACACCTGAATTCAAATCCTGCCCTTAGGGCACTTATTAGTTTTTTGATCCAGGGGAGGTCAGTTAACTCCCCTATGACTTAGTTTCCTCCTCTATAAAATTAGGCAATTGGACTCATTGACTTCTAAGATCCCTTCTACCTCTAACTCTCTGATGCTGTACTCTATCATCTGGGCTACTTCTGATCCTATCTATGTGACCATTTTTCTCAGTCTCAGTTTACTTATCTTTAAAATGAGAATAACAAAGTCTGTAGTACCTGCCTTACAGAGTTTTTGTAAGTTTCAAATGAGAATGTAAATTAAATTTCTCTAAGCAAACTTCAAGGTGCTATATAAATGCTAATAATTATTATTAATTAATCTGGGACCATAGTTTGAGAGAGATGGAAGGGACCTTAAAGACCATCTGGTCCAGAGAATCTCCAAATGTAGTCCCAGATCCTCCATTAAAAGAGGGTGCCCAGGTCAGCCATCCTTTCATTTCCTACCTAGATGCACCCATTTGGACTTCATCTTGCCCCTCCTTTTCAGCTTCCTGTTCTTCCCCAATAAGGCTAAGTTCCTTGAGGGCAAAAACTGCTTTATGTCTTCTTTGTACTTAGCACTCAGCCATATCTGGCACACTGTAGGGGCTTAATAAATGTCCACTGACTGACTTACTGATTGAACTCCTAGGATTTCTGACTTTTCACAAAGATCCTTGAAATTAATACTATTGATTTTTATAATAATACTAAAATGGCCTAATATGATAAGTATTGATCAATCAATCAATAAAAATTTATTAAGCACCTACCAGGCACTATGCTAAAGCATGGGATAAATAGAATCCACATAAACAAAAATCTTTTGGGGAGTTCTCAATATTTTTTAAGAGTAGAAAGGGGAGAGAGAGAGAAAGAGAGAGAGAGAGAGAGAGAAAGAGAGAGAGAGAGAGAGAGAGAAAGAGAGAGAGAGAGAGAGAGAGAGAGAGAGAGAGAGAGAGAATCTCTGATCTTGTCCAATGTCCTTATTTTACAGATGAAAAAAAAAAACTGAAGCTCAGAGAGGAAGTGACTTGTCCAAGCCTTCACAGCTAGATAGAAGCAGAGTCCAGATTTCAACCCATTTACTCAGGGGTTCTTTCCATTGAACCAGAGAGCCGGTGATATCCTACTTGCCAAATCCAATGGTCTTTGCTCAGCTCTCCTCCTCTTCTTCCTCTCTATCTCACTTCACTGGTCACCTTGTTCAATACCCCATGAAGCTGTCCCTTGTTCTCTTTTGATATTCTTCCCCTAATACCTCTCCAACCGCTCTTTCTCTGTGGCTTGACCATTCTCTTCCTTTCATCTCTTAACCGTGGGCTTTCCCCAAGGCTCTGTTCTGGACCTATTTATCTTCTTTCTCTATGCTATCTCCCTTGGAAACCTTAGCTGTTCCCATGGCTCAAACTACCACCTCTGTGGATGCTACCCTAGGACCCTAATCCCTCCTCAAGATTCCAGACCAACATCCCTAAATGCCTGTGGGACACTTTCATCTGGACATACCAGCCAGCTCTCAAATTCGACACGTCCACCCTAAGCTCACCCTGATTCCCCGTACAACTATTCCATGTCTCAGTTTCTTTATTTCAGTTGATTTGGAATTGCCGACCCTCCCCTCCCCTGTTCCTGGAGTCCCCGGTATCCAGTGCCTCAGATGTCCTTTGCCATACCTCTGGCGTGTGTTCCCCCCTTTCTATATCCATTATCACCACCTGAGCCCAGGCCCATGATGCTTCTCCTCTGGATAACTATAACAGCCTTCTAACTAGCTGATCTCTCAGCTCCTAGTTTCTCCTTCATGTGACTCACAATGCACTCCTCTGAACATACATTTGGATGGCATAAAATACAAATTTGGCTTGTGGGAGCTAGGGAGCTAACCATTGGGGGCAAAGAGCAGCCAAAACTTGGGGGATCCAGTGCAAAGGGTTGGGAAGGCCATGTTTAAAACTTGAACTAGCCAACCGAAAGACTTCCTCTTCTCCTCTTTGTCTCCATTCCTTTCTTTTTTTCAACTGACAGCTGGGGATAGGGGCTTCTGGCTGGGCCTTGCTCAGTCTGAAGGTCTACTTTCAGAGGCCGTATTCCCCTCGCTCTCGCCAACCTTTCTGTTCCTATGTCTCCCTATCACTCTGCATGCTCTGCTTGCCTCCCCTTCTCTCCTTCTGTTTCCTTGCTCTTCCTACTCAGAGGTCCCTCCCATCTCTCAGCTCTCACCCCAACAACCTGGGGCCTCCCATTCCTCTATACCCTATATATCCTTCCATTGTATTTCCATTTCCTATCCCTCTGTCTCCTGCTCTTCTTCACCATTCGGTCCCTTCTCCTACCTTTATTTAGCTTTCTGTCCTTTCACCTTCTCTTCCCAGTCTTCCAGTCCCTCTAGCTTTTACCTCTACCCCCACCCTGCTGTTCTCTGCTCCTGTTTTTTTAGCCTCTCAACCCAATCTCTTATTCCTTGTCCCCTATCTTCCCATCTCCTCTGTTCACTGTTTTTCTGGACCTCTGGCTCCCCAATTAGGTGACACAGTGAATAATAGAGCATTGTCCAGGAGTCAGGAGGTTCACATCTGCCCTCAGATACTTAGTAGCTTGTAACTCCGGACAAGTCATTTAACCTCTGTCTGCCTCAAATTTCTCATTAGTAAAAAGGGGATAATAATAGCGCCTACCTCCCAGGGTTATTGTGAGGATCAAATGAGATCTCAATTATAAAATGCTTAGCACTGAGCCTGGCACATAGTAAGTGCTATATAAATGTTAGCTATTATTATAGTTTTATCACTATTATTATTTTTATCATCACTATTATTCCACCTTCTCTCTTCTTCCATCCCTTAGTACCCTTGTCCTGGTACTTCCCAAGAGCTGTCCTCCATCTGTTCATGGCAGTCCTCCCATCATCCTTTGTTTTTCCTTGGGGAGGAATTTGATTCCTCAGCCTCCTTTCCCCACTTACCCCACTGGGATCAGTTTCTAGGCTACAGGGCGCATGTCTGCCATCCCTTCTGCTGAGCACTCCCCGCAGAGCTCCTCACCTGTCTTGTTGTCCACAGTGAAGTGCTGCTCACCATCCAGGACACTGTACACCAGTCGTGCGCTGCTCCCATACGTGGGGTCATCTGCATCTGATGCCATCACCTGCATTACTGAAGTGCCTGGGCCCATGGAGGGGGAAAGTAGGGGGGACCAAGGAGAGACACGGTTGTGAGATCATCTGCCTGGAGCCTGAGAGGGAAAAGAGACTCGCTGGGAGGTGTTACTGAGCTCCCAGCCCCATCTCCTCATGGAGTCCGCATCCTGCTCACCAAGCCCCTGGCTTGCTCTCCTCAAGTCTCCCATTCTCCCCACTGAGCCCCACCACCTTCATGCCTCCTGCCACCCTCTCCGCAAGGAACTGTGAGTGAAGAAGGGTGAGTTGTGGGGCAGTGTCCGGTTCCTTTAACCATTCCCAGCCTGGACACTTACATCAGAGCCATGTCCCCATGGAGATGGGGGTGGGGATGAGGGAGGGTGTAATACCCATGTCTCATCTAGTAGGGGTATAGATGCTAAGAGGATGTGGTTAGTCTGACTGGGCTCTAGGCTCGTCAGCCCTTCTAGGCCTGTCAAATGCCTCTGAGGGGAAAAAAAGAGTTGGAAAGCATCTCTCAGTTTATGTTATCCAATACCTTCAGCTTACGGAAATGGAAATCCAGGTCCGGAGGGAGCAAATCACCGAATTTGAGAGAGAAAAGGGAACTCACAGGTCATTTAGTGCGATCCATACCCAAATAAGAATCCTTCCTCCAAAAACCCTTCCAAGTAGTCATCCAACTAACCTGCAGTGATAGGGAGCTCATTAGCCCCTCCAGAGCAATCTATTCTATGTTTCAATAAGCTCTAATACTAGCAGGTTTTCCCTTCCATCGGGGATGAAAGGCACTTGTCCAAGATCACACAGTAAAATTAGACACAAAGGATGGACTAGAAGCTGGAGCTCCTGAGTCCCAGGACAGAAACCTTTTTCTTACCTCACTGCAAAAAATAGCTTGGATGTGATTCTTAAGCAAACACAGGATTTAGAAATGGAAAGGATACTTTTCACTTTAAGAAACTGAGGCCTACAGTGGTTGTCCCTTGTCCAAGGTCACAAAGGCAAGATAGCAAAACCAGGATTAGAACTCAAATTCTTTAATTCTGAATATAGCACTCTTGCCAGTATTTCATGCCAGTACCTCCATGATATACCTGTAGAATGGGCTCAGCCAGAGGGTAGTGGAGGTTGAAAGGTAAAAAGAAGCTGATTTGTAAGCCTTGTGGGGCAGCGAACAGCAAGAGTCACTGCTCTGGACACTGCCCCACAGCTCAACCTCCTAGGAGTGCTGGGAGGGAGATGGGGAGGCAGTCCTGAGCGCTGGATTCTCCCACCCTGCTCTTCAGGAAAGAGGAAAAGCCAGAATGGAGGAGCTGGGAGAGGGCCGGGCCAGATACAGTCCAGGGCAGCGGTGCCATCCCCCCTCCCCGAGGGACCCAGACAGGGCCCTCTCTCCTCATGCTCTGCACGTAGCCGGCCGGGGAGAGTATAAATTGGATAAAAGTCCATCAAACGGCTGCAATTAAGTTATTGATTTTCGACGCTGCCTCATTAAACCGAGCGCTTCACTCTGCCTGTCCCCGCCATGGTTCTAATTTGACATCATGTTCAATTTGAGGAGAGCAGAACTTGGGACGTGAGGCTCAGCTGGGGGCAGCGGGGGAGAGACACAGGAGAGACCAAGAGACGGAAGGACGGACAGACCTGGGCGGCCTCGCCTGCCGGTAAGGGAACTGCAGCCTCCTAGAATAAGTCAGACCTCAGAGCAGAATCTAAAAGGGCCTCAGATTTTCCTAGGGCCCTGTGGGCAGACTTGGTGTTTGCCCCATTACATTCTACCTCATCTGTGTGCGTGTTATTTCTACCACTAGTCAATGGCAATATCCTTAGGAGGAAAGGAGAATACTGTTTTTTGTATTTTTATCTGCAGCCCTGAACGTAGGATCCCCCACAGAAGGAAGCTAAAGAAGGACTGCTGAAGTAAATTCTAAATCAAATGGCAAAGGTGGAAGGAAACTCAGAACATGGAATATCAAAGTGAGGTGGGTCCTTAGAACATAGCATGTCAGGACAGAACATATATATTATACAGAATGTAGACTGACCAAGCTGTTAGGAACCTTAGAGATCAGACTAGATGAGAGCCAGTCTGGTTGGCCTGGTGATTCCTTCTTAGGGAAATGTTATTAAATGTATAATGTAAAATACAAGGGTTACAAAGAAAACCAATTATATAAAGATATAATTTCCATCCATTTTCATGGACCCCAGATATATATCCATTAAAATTAAGAACTTCTCAAAATTCTCATTTTACAGACATTTTATATCCAGATTGGGTGATCTGTCTAAGCTCACACAAAAAGTTTGGGGAAAGCTTCCAGATCTTAGTTTCTATATTTGCAAAATTAAGGATTTGTTTAGACTGTTCTGAAGGTGTTTCCTGCCTCTAACTCATGTCCCTGCCAGAGGGACCCCATCTGCTCTGCCCCATGCCCACTGCTAGCCCAGGGTTCCAGCTGGGAATGGGGGATCAGAACATTTGGAACTCCCAAGTTCCCCTTCCATGAGCCCTGTCCTATCTCATCCCAGCTGTTGTCCTCCTTCCCCATGGGCAGCACGGTCTTCAAGCTGTCCTGCTTGGTCAGTCCAGAGGTGAGTCCAGCTCACTGCCTGGCCTAATGAGGGAGTGTCTGGAAATGCTACTGCAGCATTTCTCCACGAACTCCCCACCCCCTTCCCTCCCTCACTCTCTCTTTCCCAGCCCACCTCCCGTCTTCCCTTCTCTGGCCCTTGGCAGGCTGGAGAGACATATTTATTTCTTAGTCTTTAGCATTTCTTCTTTTCCTACCCACCTACTCCTCTTCCTTCAGCCCACCCCACTCTACCCCTGCAATGCACCTCCCTCTCTTCCATTAAAATTGGAACCACCAAGGAGGAGAAGGAGGAGGAGGAGGAGGAGGAGGAGGAGGAGGAGGAGGAGGAGGAGAAGGAGGAGGAAAAGGAAGATGACGAGTAGGAGGAGGAGGAGGAGGAAGAGGAAGAGAAGGAGAAGGAGGAGGAGGAGGAGGAGGAGGAGGAGGAGGAGGAGGAGGAGAAGAAAAAAGGAGGAGGAAAGGTATGAGAAATGAGATCTTAACATCCCAGGGAAGAAAGGATGGAGAACAAGGAACCAGGAGCCAAGGTGCAGGATAGGAGTGGGGAACACGAGTACCTCTGAGCCTCACATACCGGGATCGCAGTCCGAGTTCTCCTACTTACTACTTCTATGATGTTGGTCAAGTTATATCCACTCTCTGAATCCCAGAATTCCCTGGCTAGGATGCAGCAGTGATACCCTCTTGTAGACGGGTCCAAAATCAATACACATTTTGAATAGTCTTCCTAGAATCTTTCACCCTAACATTGCTAAAAGGTAGAAATGCCACAGGACTAAAGAAAATTACCTTAGAGGCAGTTAGGTGGCACAGTGGATAAAGCACTGCACTTAGATTCAAGAACAACTGAATTCAAATCCAGCCTCTGACACTTATTAGCTAAATGACCCTGGCCAAGTCACTTAACTTCTGCCTCAGTTTCCCCATATATAACATGTGGATAGCATTAGCAATCATCTCCCAGGGTTACTGTTAAAGTCAAATGTCTGTGAAGTATTTCATTAACTTTAAAGGACTCTATACATATTACTATTTGCTATTGCTATTGTTACCATTATTATTAAATTGCTATAATCATTGTACTCAACGATGGACAAGGATCCATAATATGCAGCAAGGAGATCACAGTGGAAGAAGCACTCCATTTGGAGTCAAAGAAGCTGAGTTTGAATCTCAACTTGATTACTGTACTATCTTGGACAAAGCACCTCACTGCTCTCCTGGAGAAAATGAGAGCTGACTGGACCGGATGATCTCAAAAGTTGTTTCAGCACTAAAGTCTGTGATCCTAGTATATATTTTTATGGTTTTTAAAGGATCTTCCACGGTCATGATATGATTTGATTCTCATAACAACCCTAGAAAGAAGGCAGGATAAATGCTATGTAAGGAAAACCACATAAGCCCACATTCTAGCCTATCTGGACTACTTGGTACTTCCCTACAACATTCCATCTGCTCCCCCGTGCCCAAATGTTTTCTGTTTTCACCTCTGCCTCCTGAAATCCCTGGCTCCCATCAGGTCACCACAACAGCTACTTCTATACTGGGACTTTCTCAATCCCCTGGATCCCTCAAGTGTTAGGTTTCTCCTCCCCCAAATTACTATGTATTTATTTCACGTATACTTTAATTTAGCTTTTTCTGTTCCTCTCTGTTTCCTCTCAGTAGAATTCCAGATCTATGATAATAGGGACCATTTTGGGTTTTCTTTTGGTCTTGAATCTCTGGAATGTAGCATAGGCAAATATAAAGGGCTTAACACACGCTTTTTGAACAGAGTGGAACTGAATAAGATCTATCCAAGAATGGAATAGATTACATTAGGAGATAGTGAGTCCTTTGTCAGTGAAGATCTTTGAGCTAAAGCTGCACAACCACTTTGGAGAAATATAAAGGCCATTCCTATTCGGATACCAATTCAATAATCTTGAGTTTCAAGGACTCTGGCTATCATTCCCATTTTCCAGATGTGAAAATTGAAGCTCAGAACAGTAAAGTGACTTGGTACAGGTCACATAGGTAGGAGGTGTCTGAGCTAAGACTGAAACACTGGCTGTAGCTATCAAAACAGAGTAGTCAGGATTTCCCCAATAGAAGCCCCCTTACTGTACCATATAAGCATTGGCTATCATTATTATTAAGCCCTAGTTTGCTGCTTTTGCCACATCCCTGTCTAAGTCTGGACACAGTACAAGGGCATCATAGGGGTGGCCACTTATACAGCCCTCCAAGGACCCCATCATATGGAGTGCTCTAAGATTGCAGGAGTTAGAGGCAGGAGAGAGACTTGCTTGTTTGAAGTCCTATCTCTTTGCAGGTAGAAGGACATCCTGTGCTACATTCTTAATAAGTGGCCATCCCATCTCTGTTTAAAGATCTTTAGTGACAGGGAACTCATTCTTTCCTCAGGCAGTCCTTTCTACTTCTGAACAGTTCCAGATCTAGGAAGCTTTGCTTCTGCCCACTGCTCCTAATTCTGTTCTCTGTAGCCAAGCAGAGGGAGCCTCATCCCTCCTGACTATGCCAGCCCTTCAGATGCTATGTCATAGGATCATAGTTCACAGAGGCTATGCTGGATTTGCACTCAGGTTTTCTGACTCCAGAACCCATACTCTTTTTGGCTGCTTCCCCACTTATCTCCAGGCTTAATATCCCCATCTCCTTTAACTATCAAATAATGTCTGAACTATTTATAATCTTTTGCCCATCAGTGTAGCACCCAGAGCCAAAAGCAATATTTTAGACACAATATAACCAGGACAGAAAGAGGCTGGACCATCACTTGCCTTGTTCTGTATGCTAGATTTCTGTTTACACAAATTAAGCTCTTCTTTGCCTTCCAGATCACTAAACGCCCTTTAGCAGCCATGTGACATTATTGGGGCATCTGGGAAGTGGTTCTGGTGGTTCTAGTGGTCCTTCCCATCTCCTCTGGCTTATAGAACCTCAAATAGGATCTGGGATTTTTTCTGAGCCTGTCACATATCCTCATGCTTCCCAGTTTCAATTTGGAGACTTCTGTTACTTTGTCTTGGTTTCTCTACTGCTCTTATTGTTACTATTGGTACTGAAGGATCACCGATATTCTCCTTTTCCCCAGGTAACCCCCTCCAGTAGCTCCCCTCATCTAGGATGCTCCCCATTCCAACCCCCCTGCATCAGGCTAAACACACTTGCCACACTGACACGCCTTCCTTGTAATCATGGCAGATCAACACTGGAAATGATTTGAGATGTGGAGCATTATGGGTAGAAATCACCTTAGAGACCGTCTCAGCTAACTCTTTCATTTTAGAGAAAACACATTGAAACCCCAACAGAGGTAGCCACTTATTCAAGGTTATACAACTAGGTTCTAGCCTCCGCACTCAGGATAGAACCGAGGTCCCTCTCTTCATCATTATGTGCTGTCAACCCAATGGGGCTAGCAACATATCAGAAATGATGGATGGAAAAGTCACCTGTCATTCTGCAGAAATGTAGTTTAAGGTCCCTAGGGGGCTGGAGGACTGCTATATGATTTTCAGCAAATGACTCTAGTCCTTAGTTTATCTTTCTATAAATAAGAGAGACAGGAGAGAAGATAATCTTTACTTTCTCTGCCTTTGCCACTCCTTCTCATAATTTAACAGGTCAGTTCAAAACCTCCTCCTCCAGGAAGCCTTTTCTATTCATTCTTATTAATACAAATTTCTTCTCTTCCTAATAACAGTATGGCAAGTAGGTGATACAGTGAATAGAACAGAAGGTCTGAAGTCAAGAAATCAGAGTTCAAATCCAGCCTAAGACATTTACTAGCCATGTCACCCTGAGCAGGTCACTTAACCCCTGCTCGCCTAACAGTACCTTACTTTCCAGGATTTTTGTGAGGGCCAAATGAGATAATCATTATGAAGCACTTAGCATAATACCTGGCAGATAGTAAGCACTACATAAATGTTAGCTATTATTATTATTGTGAAACTGAACATAAAATTATATTCAAATGTCAACTATCCAAGTAGAGAGAATATTAGATGTGAGAGAGATTTTAACAGGTGGAGATGGAGGGGGATAACTGGGGAGAAAAGTTGTCTAGGCAAACAGAGCATCCTGAGCAAATATGCAAGAAGGTGGGATAGAGGGAAGATAGATAGAAAGATGTAGTCAACGATCCATTTTGGTGGAGTGTAGACAAAATAATAAGTTCTATAGTGCTTTAGAGATTATAAAGCATTTTTTTCCAATAACCCTGAAAGACAGGGAGAATATGGAACCCCAGGCATGGTATTATAGAAAGAAGACCAGTCCAGGTTCAAATTCCAGCCTTGCTACTAACTGACTATGTCACCATAGCCAAGTCACTTAATATCATTGAGTCTGTGTCCTCATCTATAAAATGACCATTTAAGTTTGTATCCATAGTGCTTCATATACAGTAGGCACTTAATAAATATCTGCTAATGGAAAAGCTACCAGAATTATTGTGCACAATTTATGTTATGAGTTTAAAGTACTCTTGGATTGTATAATTAAGAGAATTAACATTCCTGATCTTTCTAAGGATCACTACACAAGACCAATTTATGAAATCCTTACTACAATATTAGCATGATAGAGGCAGGAAGTAGCTGTTACAGTGGATACCATAAGCCTGCCCCAGGGAAACCAGCCTAGAGAGATGAAGTGGCTTCCTAACATCACACAGCTAGGAAGGGATTCATGTCCAGGTCTGCATTCTGTTCGCTGTGAGATAAATCTGAAAAGGTAACTTGGGGTTAGAATGTGGAAGGCCTTGAATGCCAGGCTTTTCTGGCCTTTCAGGGAAATGGTTTTCTCCTCTTGTCCCGCTATCTGGTTCTGGCTCTTGCCCAAGCCCTTGGGGACCTTGTTATCTCATGAATGTAGCATTCAGGAAGTGAAGTCTTTTTAAAATATTGATTGATTTGGAGTATTTAGAAAAGAAATAGTATCACTAGAAAAGTATTCCCTACATACTGTCAAAGGAACTGTCAAAGGAACATCCCTGATGGACATGAATATAAGAACAGCTTTCTGAGAGCTGGAAGAGACCAGCAAGTCCAGCACTCTCATTTGCACATGAGGAAATGGTTTGTCTAAGGTCCCATGGGCAGTAAATAGCAGAGCCAATGTTAGTTCTCATACTCGAAATTCAAGTTGCTTTTCCCCTATTTTCCCTATATTTCTACTTTTTTCTCACCCCCCCCCCTGCCTCCACCCCATCATTTGGGCTCTTTTCTCCAGGGATGTGACTCTTCTGAGCCATTTCCAGACCAAGCCATCTCCAATCCAGACTTTATTCCTTCCTTCCCTGGATTCGGCCCCTAAAACCACCTAGGCTCTGACAAGTGAGCTTTTACCTTATCTTGCATAAATGTAGGCTTCAATTCACTTTTTGGCCATCATCAGACCATGCTGCCACATGTTCCCAATCCTGGTATCCAGAGGCCCTTAAGAGTTGTCTTCCTCTTTAGAGTATAAGCTCCTTAAGAACAGGAACTATCTTACTTATTTGTATTTGTCTCTAGAAGTGATTAGCACAGCACTTGACAATACTCTATCCAGCTATCATCCATCTATCTATGTATCTATGTATCTAACTAACTCCCTGTATGTTTGTCTATCAGTCAATTTATCTATCTATCTGTCTATCTACCTATCTATCAGTCAATTTATCTATCAATTAATTTATCTATTTGTCTGTCTTTCTGCTATCTAGACTAAATCCCTATATACTACCATTTTCAGGTCAACTGGGCTCAACTTAGTCCTACTGATGGGGAGAAGGGAAGAAGAATTCTTGGGCAAACAGAAAGTTCATGTTCTGTGTTTGACCGAAGAAAATGATATCTATTTCTTAATTTGGAAGATTTTAATTTCTTAACAAAATTTCTAAAGCTAGCAGGGACCATGACTCCAACAAAGCTCAGTAGTTCCAATGTGGTTGCAGGCACCAAATGGAAAAATAAAAAAGAGGAAAAAATGAGAATGGAAGAATCAGATGTGGAGAAGGAAGAGGAAGAAGAACAACATATAATTTGACAGGAGAAAGTGGAAGGACAAGATGGGATGGGGATGAGGAAAAAGAAAAGACAGAGGGAGAGAGAAGAAAAAGGAAGGAGGAAAAAGAAATGCAGGAAAAGGACATGGAAAAAGAAAAGAACTGGAAGGAATGATACAAATCGGGGAGGAAAGGATGAGGAGGAAGAAAAGAACAAGAAAAAAGAAATAAAGTTGAGGAAAAAGATGTAAGAAAAATTAAAATTAAAATTAAAACATGGTACATGATTTAATAGTTCTTTGAAGTTGTTCACAAAGTGCTTTCTTTATGATAATTCCATGGGAAAGTCAGGACAGAGATTATTATTCCCATTTTAAAGATAAAGAAGTTGAGGCACTGGAAGTCCAGTTCCCTGGCCCTAACACTGTTCACTTCAACTATGAATCCTTCCTTGCTTGAAATACCTCTAGGACATAAAAGAACTGGATCATTTTTGCAGACAAAACTGTGATAAATCTTTGTAGTATTCCATCTATCATCTATCATAGTACTATAGCCATCATGTCTAATTCTGTCCAGGCAGCAGATCAGCCCTGACTGGGGCACAGGGAGATGGGAGGAGGCGCAGACATGAGAGTGAGAGCTCCAAAAAGCCACAGAATACAGAATATAGATATGAGATGGATGGCACACAGGATGTTAGAGAGTGATGCTAGAACACAGAATGTTCAGGTGGGAAGATCCTTATGGGTATCCCACTGGGTGTCCAGGGTGGGGGAGAGGACCCTAGAATAGGTCCAAAATGAAAGGGGGCTTGGAAGACAATCTCAGAGGTAGAAGGGAGTCTCAGATACTTGGGCTGTCAGAGCTGGAAGAGGCCCTAGAAATTATCCAGTGTAAGCTAGACATCTTATGGGAATCCAAGCTAGGGGGACTTCCTGGACTTTGACTTTGCTTTTCAGACTTGTAAAAGAGAAACTCCATCCCGGCCCTGTCTTTCTCCATCACCTGCAGCTGCTATAACTGCTCTGAACACTTTCTATTAAAAATTAAAAACCACTTGTCGAGGCCCCAGGAACGTACTGATTACACAGGAAACAACCCTCCTTCTCAAGCTCTTCTCAGCTCCCTCGGTGATCATCACTCCTGCAGCCAGCTCACTCTGCTGGCCTCAACCCCGGGGCTTCCGACTGCACAGCCTAATCTAGACGGATGAGCCTTGGGAGACACAGGACACGTTGGACAGCAGCTAAGGGAAGAGGCAAAGCAGGAGAGAGAGGGAAAGGGGAGGGACACAGGCAGGAGGAGACCAGACGGGGATTGCAGAGAAAGGCCCGGGGGGATGAAGGTAAGGAGGGGAAGGGGCGGGGAAGAAGCAAGGATGGAGGGGGAATAGGAAGGAAGAAAGGAGAGATGGGACAGTAGGGTCAGCAATGAATGGGTGGGTCAGGTACCCCCCCCATTCTTCTTTTTCCCATAGGAGATGGTCTTGGGTGACAATCCTGCAGCAGCAACAACAAGTGTCGAGCAGAACACGCTCCTGAGCTCCTGGAAGCAAGAACAGTCCATGAGCCGCCAAACGTTCCCAATTAGAGTGTTCGGAAGCTCTGGGCACCCCCCCCAGCCCAAGTCAGGATGGTTTTAGCTTCGCCCAGTGAACTGGGGGCAGCTCAAACACCCAGACTATCCCAGCCCCCGCCGTTGGGTCTGGCCCTTCCTCCCCACCACTAACGGACTGAGACTTGGTCAGGATAGTGATGGCCTCTCAAGGGAGTCAGGCCTGGGGCGTGAGACCGTGGAAGGAGGAGGCCCCTCAGCCTCCTGAATTCTGCATATTTCACTTCTAAGTTCCAAGAAGCATTAGTGGTAAAAAAAAAGGGGGGGGCTTGGAACAAAGGCTGTTAGCCCCTAAAACACACTGTAGAATGCAAAATGTCACTCTTAGAGGAGATTTTATCTCCTTGGATACAAAACAGAGGACAGAGGACTGGAAAGGCCCTTAGAACACAGGATGCTCGAGCTGGAAATGTTCTAAAAAGATGATCTATTTTAAAACTCTCATTTTACAGAAAAGACCATTGAGACCCGGAGGAAGAAATTGATGTGTCTAAGGTCACAGAGCCAGCCAAGAGAAAAAACTAGACTAGAGCACCCAGCCCTCCTGACTCCCAGATCAAGGCTCCTTCCCAGGCCCAGCATTATAATTCACCGACTGTTGCTCTCAGCACTTACATTAGGCCTACATTAAGTAGGATTGATGAGCCCCGCTTTGATTAGGATTTTATTGTGTTACTGTGGGCTTCCAGCAGGAGAGACTCAGATCTCTGGACGCCCCAGACCCAGGTGGCTCATCCGCCCCAAGGGAATTCTGATTTCCCAGCTGCTCCTCCCGTCTCACCATCCCCTTTTGCTTTTGGATCTTTGGGGCCGGGGACGGCCTCCGTCTATGGGACGCCCGGACCCTCGGCTCTTCTCCAGGGGCTCGGAGGCCTGTCTGCCCCTCCTCGTGTCCTCCCTTGGTTTGGCCTCATTCTCCCCCTCCCCCAGGCCTGGCCCCTCTTGGTATTGAAAGCCAAGCGCTGTTGCTAGGCAAAGAGATATTGCACATATAGATCTTCCTGGACTTTAATTAAAAACTTCTTTAGAAGTTGTCTCTGTGGATGCTGGGCACGATTGATTCCATCTCTGGCCCTTGGGGGCTCCCTAGCCAGCCCTCTCCCTGGTCCCTGAGTCAGCCTCCTTCCTGTCCTCCCCACTGGAGACAGGGAGCCATGAGCCAGCCCAGGAGGGGGAAGGGTCTTTGTGGCCAGACCCTCGTCCTCCTAGATCTCCCTGCGGGAAGAGGTCTTCCAAGATAGTGCTATTCGGGCTCATTAAGGCCAGACCATGGCTTCTGGTTTTTTACTCAATTCTATCCCTGCCAACAACTAATTCACAGAGTGACCTTGGGCCTCTTCTTGGCTTGGGCTTCCCATCTGGACCTCACAGTATAGTAGAAAGAGCAGTGGTTTTGGGCATCAGGGGTGCAGAGTTTAAATCCCAGAGCTACAATTCACTACCTGGATGAACTTGGCACTCACTTAACTCTCGGTCCTCCATTTCTTCATCCATAAAACGAAGGGGTTGATGATTTCCTGTCCAGCTCTGAGTCCAAATATCCTTTTCCTTATCTATACAATAGGTTTTATTAGGTCAAATACTTATTAAAGCTTTTTTAGCTTTAAAATTCTATGATTCTCCCAACCTATGCTCCTCCATTCATTCACCCGAGTACAAATCAGCAAGATTAAGAGTGTGATAAAACGTGTGTGTGTGTGTGTGTGTGTGTGTGTGTGTGTGTGTGTACTGAATTGGTCATCCAGAGATCTAGGTTTTAAAAGTAGCTTCCTCACTGACTAGCACTATCACCTTGGATAAGTCCCTTCGGTTCTCGGGGCCTGACTGAATTTTCTTCTCTGGAAAATGGGAATGACCCTGTCTGGCCCCCAATGATCTTGGGAGGATAAAATGAGATAATGTATTTTAAAGCCAGCAGGAAAAGTTCAAAGTGCTTGAGGTTGGTTGTTATTATTCAATGAGTGTCTTGGGAGGCTCTGACTGCATTACTGCCTCCCCCACAGGGAGTTGCTCAGAGCGCGGAAGAGATGTCTGGGAACAAAACTCCTCCACCCATATGCATCATTTGGCAAATTATAGCCCCTTGGGCCCCAAGATTCAAATTTATACTTGTGACAGAAAAGGGAGAAGGGGCTGGGGACCATTCCTCCCTCTGCCTGTAGACAGGGCTCCAGTAGCACAGCAGATGCAACACATTGCAAAATATTATTACTGGCAGGGCAGGGATGTAGCATGTCAGAACACTGACTATGCAAGTGGGAAAGGGACCTTAGAGCTCAGTCAGCCTGAGCCCCTTATTTTATAAATCATACTGTTTTGAGCTGGAAAAGATCTTTGAAGTCAGCTTGGTCTAACCAACTTTTAGTTTAGACAATTGAGGTTCAGAAGCAATTTGCCCCTGGGTAACAGAGTGAGTGGACAGAGCTGAGATGTGAACTCAGGGCCAAGGCTCCCTGCCTGCTTCTGGCTGCCCCTCCTCTCATTGGAGTCCCCGTCCACTGGAAGCTGCTCCACACACTCTCATTCCCTTTTAACTTCTAAGCATGCTAATTTGCAAGGACTGCCGCCTTTCATGTTTCCCAGCCGTATTTCCCTTCTCCCTCTGATCTCCAATTTTGCACAGACACTGTCGCCTCTCGTAGGCCTTGTTCCCATCAGTTGATGATCAGGCAACTCAGTAAATGTGAGTGATTTTCAAAGCCGCCTGGATTCTTGTAGAATGCCTTGGTGTCAGGATAGCTTCCGCTTTAAAAGTTGCTGAAGTAACATAAATTAATTTCATTTAATTTCTTTTCCCAATGGTCTCACTGATTTACTTGGCTCTGTAGTCCACCCACCCATCCAGGAAGAACAGACACAGTGCCCTGGTTATCCTGGCTTTACAGCGCCTTTGAAGTCCTCTGCCACCAACCTGGCCCTTCCATAGCCATGGAGGTCAATAAGTCAGCGTGACCTAACAACAGCTGCCCCCTCAATACAACTGCACTCATGCCTCCCATTAGATTTCAGGATTTAGATCTGGAGGCGACTTTAGAGACCAGCTAATTCAATGCCCTCCTCACAGAGCGGGAAAATCATCTGTCCAAGGTTACACAGCCAGTAAGCAACTGAGACTGTTTTCAAAGCAAAGTTCTTTGTCTCCAAATACAGTGTTCACAACTGTTCTGGGAGGTTGTTAGTTAATTTTCAATAATAATAAAAACAGCAGCTAGAATTTATATTGCACTTTAACATTTGAGAAGCATTTTATATATATAGGCTCATTTGAATCTTACAACTACCCTGGGAGACAGATGTAATTACGATCTTCATTTTGTAGTTGAGGGGAAACTGAAGCTGAAAGAGGTTAAGTACCTTTTTCAGGGTCTTTTAGCTGCTAAGTGTCTTAGGCTGGATTTGAACTTAGATTTTCCTGACTCTAGTCAGTGCTCTGTGCACTATCGCACCACCTAGTGGTCTGTTATTGTTGCTGGCAGAGAAGTAAACCTAGGCTCAAGGAAGGAAGTCACTTATTTGAGGCCCCATAAAGAGTAAGTAAGGAATCTGGGATTTGAACCCAGAACTCCTATTGGCTGGGATAGAGCTCTTTCTACTTCGTGAAGCTACCTCTCCTAAAAATCTCCAACTGATTTGTTCAGTAAGTAGACCTTAAAAATTCATTAGCTCATTTGATTGGTCCTAATAGAAAATCAATTATTATACCTACTGACAAAGAAGGAAATTGAGGCACAAAGTAATCATCCATTTTCTGCTTGAGTCTTCTAGCAACAAAGAACTCACTACCTGGCAAGGCAGACCATTAATTCCTGGATAACAGTGATTTTTGAGAAATTCTTAATTATACCGAGTCCAAATCTACCTTCTTGCTACTTCACTGCATTGTTAATGAACTCCCCTTTCAGATCTCATACGTGCTTTGTTTTGTATTTCTCTGAAGCATTTGTTACATAATACTGCATAGCATAGTTAACGATGGGTCTTTTACCTCTGATAATTGGCGGTTCTGCGATGGCAGGGACTCTACCTTAATCATCTTTGAATCTCTCCAACATCTACTTAGCAAAGAGCTCTGCACAGGCAAGTGTTTAATAAATATTTGTTGCCATGATCTGAATGAATTGGTTCTACTTCTACCTTCTGGAGCCAAGCAAAACATTCCTAATATGGTGGCTTTTCAACTAGCTGAAGGCAGCCATCATAGAACTGGAGATTTAAATCAGGAAGAAACCTCTGAGACCAGCTAGTCCAATAGCCCACATTTTACAGATGAAGGAACTGAGGCCCATTGAGATTATGTGTCTCGCCCAAGGTCATAAAAACAGCAAGAATTAGAAGTAGTGTTGAACTCGGATCCTCTGAATTCAAGCCCAGTGCTTTTTTCGCCACACTGAGCAGTCTGTATCTTATACACTGTGTCTTCTCTTCTCCAGGCTAAACATCTTGGTTCCTTCTATTGATCATCAATATGGCCTAGTTTTCAATCCCCTTGACATTCTGGTTGCCTTCTTCTGGATGTTATCCAGCTTGCCAATGAGCCTTCTAAAATGTGGTACCAAGTATATAGATAATTCCAATTGGGAGCTCTATGTTGTCTGCTTTGATAGGCATGTATGATTGCTTTTTCTGTGTCTCAGTCTCTCTCTCTCTCTCTCTCTCTCTCTCTCTCTCTCTCTCTCTCTCTCTCTCTCCTTGCTCTCTTCTCTCATTTTCTCCTTCTCTCCTTGCCTCTTCTTCTGTCTGTCTGTTACACACACACACACACACACACACACACACACACACACATTCATATACACTTAGGAGAAATGCAATATATACATATATAAATTCACGCACAGACTAAGTACCCATGCATGCAGTTCTTCTCACAGTATAAATGTGTGTAAATTCATACACAAGTACTATATGAATGCATACTGTAAGTGCATCTGGAAAGGAGCAATATTTGTGTATATGCGCACATAGGTGCTTCTGGTTCCAGGACCCTCCCCAGTCTTCCCTTTCCTTTGCATCTGTCACTTTTTCTGGCCCATTTTCTCCTCTTCCATTTCCCTGGACTGATTGTTTGGAAGAAGCTGCCTGATCATTACCTGTCAATCCCACTGGCCCAGAGAGAGCTAGGAATGACCACTCCCAGAAACAGGATGCCTCCTTGGGCCCTCCTGTGTCGGCCCCCCTTTCTTGCTCCTGTAACCGCGCTCCCTGAATTCCCCTGGAAGAACAAAGCTCATCTTGGAGCCCTGCCCCTGGGCCCTTTAGTGACAGCCGGAGTAGAGACACAGAAAGAGACCAGGCCTCAGGGCTACAGGGGATGGACCAAGAAAGAGGCTTCCCTCCCCTCTCCCGGAGGCCCTGGCCCATGTTTCTTGGGAGGCAGAGGGCAACAGAAGTGCCAGGGCAGAGTCACCAGGTTACAACAGAAGGCACCTCAGAGCTAACTTAATATGGGGACGGCCGTGCAACAGACAAATTATCTCAGCTTCCCCTGGGAAAATCTTCCCTCCAAGGAGGTGAGAAATGCAAAGAGGCAGGCGCGTTGCTCTTGGGATGGACTCTGGACATCACGCTGTGTGTCCAGTTCACTCCGTCAGCAAGCATTCGTGTTTCTCTGTTAGTTTGTCTAAGTGTGTGCGCCCGCTCGCTGTATCTATATCTGTGCAACTCACGCCCACTCTCAGTGTCTCCCTTTGTACGGACAGGAGGCGGCGTGGCTTTTCGCATGATTACTTGTGCATGTGTATGTATGTGTATCTGTCGTTAAGTCTGTTTCTGTCTAGGAAAGACTTCTTTCCAGGTCCCCCTTACCTCCACCCCACAACTCCCCATGCCTCCCCTCTGCAATTAACTGCCGTTTACACAGCGGCACATGTCCTGTACGTACATAATTTATTTGTACGTCATCTCCCTCATTAGCATATAAGCTCCCTGCATGTGTTTTTGCCTCTCTTTGTATCCTCTCAACTTTGTAGCCTCACTGTATCCTCGCAGTGCCCAGCACACAGTAAGAGCTTAATAAATGCTTGTTCTGATCCCATCTCTCTCCTCTCTCTGAGTCTGTCTCCGAATCTGCGTGTTTTGGTACATCAGTATGTGTGATTCTATGTCTGTATCTTGATGCATTGTCTCCGGACATGGGATTCAGTCTCTCTATGTATCATAATGCATCTCAAGAGTGTCTGTAATGTATCTGGATGTCTACCCTCACCCATTATTCTCTCTCAGCAACAAATGACCTTCCTAATAGCCCTCAGACAGTCGCAGAAGCTGTAGCTGCATTTGAAAGTTTGAACAGCCCTGCTCAGTTCAAGGGCTTCAGGAGGCTCTCCTCACATCCCAAGAAAAGGGGGTCCCGAGGCAACCATGGTACAGTTCCTCCCTCTCCCCAGCAATGAACACCCTCCAGAACCTGCCCACCACTGGCCCAGGGAACAGGACCGAAGCAGAATATTCCATGGCCTAGCCTTCTCAGAGACCCATGTGCTGATCGTCACCCAGAGAAGCGGACCCCCCTCACCTACCTATGGGTGAGAGCTCAGCCACACTGCCAATGTAGGGGCCCTGCAGGAAGCGAGGTTCGCTGTCGTTGATGTCCTGGACCTTGATGATAAACTCCGACTCGGGTTCCAGGAGCTGGTCTGTGGCCCGATCCCGTGCCTGGGCTCGAAGTGTATAGAAGGTTTTCTGCTCCCGGTCAAGCCGCTCCATGGCGTGAATGTCACCGGTCAATTCATCAATCAGGAAGATCGTCCCAGCCCCCTCCCCAGAGATGGTGTATTTGATAGAGCCATCACCTTCATCGGAGTCAGAATGGATCTGCAGAGAAGGAAAGGAAACACTGTGTCTAAGTTGGGGGGGGGGGGAGAATAAGGAGAAGATGGACAGCAACTTTCTCCTGACCAACAAAGGTAATAATCCCCTTATACTGACTGGTACATTTAGTCAAATGTTGCTGGATTTAGGCAGCTAGGTGGTGCAGTCAATAGAGTATCCAACCTGTAGTCAGGCAGATTCTCCTTAATGAGTTCAAATCCAGCTTCAGATTACTAGCTGCATGACCCTGGGTCAGCCACTTAACCCTGTTTGCCTCAGTTTCCTCAGCTGCAAAACGAGCTGGAGAAGGAAATGGCAAACCCCTCCAGTAGCTTTGCTAAGAAAACCCCAAATGGAGTCACAAAGAGTTAAACATGACTGAACAACAACATGGTCTCATTTGATAGCTTATTAGCTCTTTGAAGGGTCTGGGTCATATTTTGTCATAGACGGACACCATTTTACATTTACTTAGTATTTTAAGTTCTCATTAAAAGCCCTATAAGAGGGGCAGTGAGGTGGTGCCTGAAGTCAGAAAGACCTGAGTTCAAATCTGTTCTCAGACACTTAACACTTCCTGGCTGTGTGACCCTGGGCAAGTCACTTAACCCCAATTGTCTCAGGGGGAAAAACGACCCTATAAGAGGTAAAATGACTCACCCAGTATCACACAGCAAACATGCAGTGGAACTAGAGCTCAAAGTCAGTCTATCCAATCAGTCCACTGATAAGCCATTAACATTTGTAGTCTAGAGAAATGAACCCCCACTTTGACCACATCCCCAATGTCTTTTATCTCTCTGTTTGCCTCTGTCTCTCTGTTTCTCTCTCTGTGCATTTGGAGTCAATCTATTTTCTGGGAAGAGATGAGAAATGGATTTCTGATTACTCACTACCCTGCTTTTCTAGCATTGTCTTAGATTACTCCCCTTTTCCCTCCATAATCTCCACACTCCTAGTAAACTGAACCATTTCCTACTCCCTCCTTGATCCTTCTGTGACTTGCATGACTCAGTGCCTTTATTTGCCCTATTCCTTTCTCCAAAAAAATTTGGTTGGGATACCTCCAGGGTCCTCTAGACCCTTTCAGGAGGTGGTTAGGTCAAAATTATTTTCATAATAATCCTAATATGCTTCAATTTTTAATGTAGTAAACAGCAATAGCATAACCTACATAAAAACTCTTTGGGGTCCTCAATATTCTTTGAGTGTATTATTATAATTGTGATTAAGACTATCAAACCTGCAGTTACTATGTTTAGTATAATGCTGAAGTTAAAAGTGTTTTGTATTTAAGTTTCAACATCTTTATTAATAAATATCATTCCCATGTCAAAAAAAAGTATAAAGGGGTTCTGAGACCAAACACTTTGAGTTACACTGACTTAGACTATCCTTCCACCTATTGCTACCAGTTAACACCTCTCCATCCCTAAATGCCACCAAATATCCTACATTATTTGGAGAGAAGGACATTGGGTTTAGACTTAGAAATGCCTCCTTTGTTTCTCCATCAAGTGTCTACACCAGGTAATGACCTTCTCTCACCCCATTCTTTACACTTCAGACCTCTAATAATACTTCATACCTCTCTAAAGCTCATGTATTTTGTGACATGGTTTTCTGTCAAATTCATCAGATGAGTGGGACACATTTGTTCTCTGTGGCTCCACAGGGAATATTGAAGAAGTGGAATGAGAAAATGAAGAATCAGAGGATTTAAAAGTAAAAGGACCTATGTTCAGATCCCAGATCTGCTACTTGGGACCTATGTGACCTTGGGTCTCATCTATAGAATAAAAAGGTTGGACTAGAAAGTTGTAGGATTGCAAAGTTAAAGTTGGAAGGCACCTTAGGGTCACTGAGTCTGATAGACTTGTCCCCATCTTATAGTTAAATAAAAATAGTGTCATATAACTAGTATATATCTAAGATAAGATTTGATTCCTACAAAGTTTCTTCTAAGTCTAAATATATCTTCCAATGAAATAAGACCAAGGAGAAAAGTTAGAGGGAGGCAGATTTCAGCTTGATGTAAGGAATGCAATAATATTTGTAAAACTCAGTGAAAGCCTTAATGCTACAAATATTAGTGTTGTTCAACTCTATTATCACAGACCACACCTTGAGTTTTGCATCTCCTCCAGCACTTATTATAGGGCTCTGGACTCAGTAGTGGATGAATTTAAACCACCTCACAAAAGCCCTGTCCTTTCTCCAAATCTGAAAAAAGTTCATAAAAGATCTCTGTCTCTTCTCACTCACTCCTCCAATCCATGCTTCACATACTAGCAGATTTGTTTCCTTTGCATAGCTATCACTCTTTAGTCCAATGCACCCCCATTCCCCTTCAGTTCTTTACTGCTTACTAAGCAGAAATCCAGTTCCGCAGCCTAATCGACAAACATTTCTTTAGAGTTCTTTGTGCCTGGCAGTGTGCTAAGTGTAGAGAATAAAAAAAACCTAAAATGAAACAGCTCCTGTCCTCAAGAAGCTTACATTTTCTACAATTAGTGTTCTACTTTTCTTTTTTAAAAAAATTATGTGTTTGCATATATTTATATTCTGTACCTCGCATATCCCTTCCTGAACTGAACAATTAAATGAGTTCAAATCTGCTCTCAGACACTTAACACTTCCTGGCTGTGTGACCCTGGGCAAGTCACTTAACCCCAATTGCCTCAGGGGGGAAAAAAGACCCTATAAGAGGTAAAATGATTCACCCAGTATCACACAGCAAACATGCAGTGGAACTAGAGCTCAAAGTCAGTCTATCCAATCAATCCACTGATAAGCCATTAACATTTGTAGTCTAGAGAAATGAACCTCCACTTTGACCACATCCCCAATGTCTTTTATCTCTCTGTTTGCCTCTGTCTCTCTGTTTCTCTCTCTGTGCATTTGGAGTCAATCCATTTTCTGGGAAGAGATGAGAAATGGATTTCTGATTACTCACTACCCTGCTTTTCTAGCATTGTCTTAGATTACTCCCCTTTTCCCTCCATAATCTCCACACTCCTAGTAAACTAGGAACCATTTCCTACTCCCTCCTTGACCCTTCTGTGACTTGCATGACTCAGTGCCTTTATTTGCCCTATTCCTTTCTCCAAAAAATTTGGTTGGGATACCTCCAGGGTCCTCTAGACCCTTTCAGGAGATGGTTAGGTCAAAATTATTTTCATAATAATCCTAATATGCTTCAATTTTTAATGTAGTAAACAGCAATAGCATAACCCACATAAAAACTCTTTGGGGTCCTCAATATTCTTTGAGTGTATTATTATAATTGTGATTAAGACTATCAAACCTACAGTTACTATGTTTAGTATAATGCTGAAGTTAAAAGTGTTTTGTATTTAAGTTTCAACATCTTTATTAATAAATATCATTCCCATGTCAAAAAAAAAAGTATAAAGGGGTTCTGAGACCAAACACTTTGAGTTACACTGACTTAGACTATCCTTCCACCTATTGCTACCAGTTAACACCTCTCCATCCCTAAATGCCACCAAATATCCTACATTATTTGGAGAGAAGGACATTGGGTTTAGACTTAGAAATGCCTCTTTTGTTTCTCCATCAAGTGTCTACACCAGGTAATGACCTTCTCTCACCCCATTCTTTACACTTCAGACCTCTAATAATACTTCATACCTCTCTAAAGCTCATGTATTTTGTGACATGGTTTTCTGTCAAATTCATCAGATGAGTGGGACACATTTGTTCTCTGTGGCTCCACAGGGAATATTGAAGAAGTGGAATGAGAAAATGAAGAATCAGAGGATTTAAAAGTAAAAGGACCTATGTTCAGATCCCAGATCTGCTACTTGGGACCTATGTGACCTTGGGTCTCATCTATAGAATAAAAAGGTTGGACTAGAAAGTTGTAGGATTGCAAAGTTAAAGTTGGAAGGCACCTTAGGGTCACTGAGTCTGATAGACTTGTCCCCATCTTATAGTTAAATAAAAACAGTGTCATATAACTAGTATATATCTAAGATAAGATTTGATTCCTACAAAGTTTCTTCTAAGTCTAAATATATCTTCCAATGAAATAAGACCAAGGAGAAAAGTTAGAGGGAGGCAGATTTCAGCTTAATAAAAGGGAGAATTTTCTAATAACTGGTGCTATCTAAAAATGGAATGAGCTGTCTTATGTGCTAGTGAGCCCCCAGTCACTGGTGATATTCAAGCAGAGACTGGATGACTGCCCTGCTAAACACACTATGGATTTTTGCTTTAAATAGGGTCTCTTCCAACTCTGGAGTTTATGCTTCCAAGAAAGGGTTTCTGAGCTGATCCAGGGATGGTTTACCACATGCTTTACACATGCTTGATCCCCTAAGCCTTGTTTCTGATGTCTTCCCCCTCCTCCACAAACCGTACATTATATATGGGAAGAGCATGAGATTTAGACTTGATAGCCCTGGATTCAAATCTTGACTTTGCCTTTTTATATGTGCAACCCCGAGCAAGTCCCATCTCTGAGGATTCAGCTTCACCACATTTAAAATAAATGAAAGATTGTTCTGTGATCCCTCAGCTGCCGGCTGATGCAAATCCTAGAATCCTACAAGGCCAGCTAAGTCCCCCCTCCTCCAGAAAGCTTCTCATTCTCCACGGCTGGGCCAAGTACCACAGCTTCTGTGAAGCCTCCTCCACCACTGTGGCCCACACTAATCTCTTCCGCCTTTGAACTCCTGTAGCACTTACTGTCTGTATCACTCATGCTGATAGTAAATCATTCACACCCTTGTACTGGAACTTAACTGTTTCACGTAAGCCTTATCTCATCCGCGAGACTATAAGCTCCTAGAGGGATGTATCTTCTCCTTAAGGAGGCTAAGCCCAAAGGACAGACTCAGTTCTGCACAGAGGGAAACACAGAATTGGAACGAATGGAATATAAGGGGAGGGGAGGGAAAGGAAGGGAATAAGACTGATGCAGCCAACATCATTCCTCTGCCCATGTTGGGACAAAGGATAGGCCCAGGAGGGGGAGAGACTGGGAATTTGGAGGAAGGTCTCTATCTCCAAGCCGGGACACCCTTCTAGTCCAATCCCCTCATTTTGCAGAAGAGGAAACTGAGGCCCAGAGAAGGAAAAGGAATTGCCCAAGATTATACAATCAATCAGTGACAGAAGGAGAAGCAATGTGACATGGGGGAAGTCTTTTAGATTAGAAATCAGAGGCCTGGGATTTGAATTCCAGCTCTGGAAATTTACTACCTCAGTAACCTTTTAGAAGGAATGCCCTCCTCTCCCCTCTCTTTCTTTCTTACTTGGTCTGATGAATTCCAATAGTTCCTTTGAAGCCCAACTCAAACACCATCTCCCTCATCAATCTTCCCCCATTCCCCAGGCAGAAATGGGCTACATTATGGTGCTTCTTCAACACACTTACCTGTCTTGCTCCTCTCTAATACTCTCACTGTATAGCACTCTGATTCTTATCTTGCTGCTACAGCCTGAGAACTCGAACAGCAGGGAACATGTCTTATCTAAACTCTGCATACCTTTCCGGAGTCCAGCATAGGACTCTGCACATAGTAGGTATTCAATAAATGGCTGTTGAATGTCAATGTCAATTGATGACTGTGCACTGGGTACCTACTGTGTGCTTAGCCCTGTGGTGGGGGAGGGGAGGAGTCAGCAGAAGATTGAAAAGAACAACCACTATCCAAATTCTCAAATCATTTGGGAGGGGGATTGCAAAATGTACACAGAAGAAATAATTATAAAAATGACTGAGGAATGAGCAACGTGGTTTTGAGTCTAAGCGTGGCCAGGAATTTAAAGGAGGGAGAGTTTACTGGAGTTTGGGGCTTCATTGGGGATGCTTCATCAGAGAAGGAGGACCTGAGCTGGGCTGGGAAGGATGAAGGGGGCTTAGATCCTAACAAGCACATCCATCTGTTCAGGGGCATGGAACAATAGGGCAAGAGAGTAAATGGGGAATGCTAGCAGCCCCAGTGAGTGATCAAAGCCACCTAGACCAGGGGTTCTTAATCTGGCATCCATGAATGTGGTGATTTTTAAATTTATTTCTTACATTCATTTTTTTATTATAACTTTTTATTTACAAGATATATGCATGGGTAATTTTTCAGCATTGACCCTTGCAAAACCTGTTCCAACTTTTCCCCTCCTTTTCCCCATCCCTTCCCCCAGATGGCAGGTAGACTAATATATGTTAAATATGTTAAAGTATATGGTAAATACAATATATTACATTCATTTAAAAAGACAATAACTTCCTATTTTCAAAACACATACAAAGATAGTTTTTTAACACTCACTCCTGCAAAACCTCATGCTCCCGATTTTTTTCTCCCTTCCTTCTCTCCACCCCCTCCCCGAGACAGTAAGCAATCCAATATATGTCAAATATATGCAACTCTTGCACACATACCTCTAAAATCATCGTGCTGCATAAGAAAAATTAAATCAAAAAGAAAAAAGAGAAAGAAAACAAAAAGCAAGCAAACAACAAAAAAGGTGAAAATACTATGTTGTGATCCACACTCAGTCTCTACAGTCATCTCCCTGCTCTCCCCATCACAAATCCATTGGAATTGACCTGAATAACGCATTACCAAAAAGAGCCATCAGAATCAATTGTTGCATAATCTTGTTGTTGCTGTGTAAATGTGGTGATTTTAAAATATATATATAATATGATAAATGTATTTCAATATAATTGATTTCCTCTGTACTCCTGTGTGTTTTATTTTATGTGCTTAAAAATATGTCATTTTGAGAAGGGATCTTAGACTTCACCAGAATGCCACAAGAGTTTATGATATGAAGTTTTAAGAGCACCTGGCCTGTGCTCATAGGTTCCTGTCCTTCAACTCTGACCATACATCCTAGTCTCCATTCAGATCCAAGCCCTAACCTCATCTAGTCTTCACCTTGCTGAGATTTGCTAGAGTAGTTTGGGAAAGTTTATTGCTGACTGCCTGGTTGAGGATTAGGAGAAAACAGGTTTTTGAAGCAATAATACATTACCTAACTATAGCAACTGCCCATTCCCTCCATGACCATACTTGTACACACACACACACACACACACACACACACACACACGTGTGCGTGCCCACACACACATTTCAATCCCAAGTCCTACCTCTCTCCATCTCTAGGGCCAGCTTCTCAGAAAAAGTGAGACTTAGAGTTGAAAAGGACTTTAGGGGTCGACTAGTCCAAACCCCTCATTTTACAGAGAAGGAAACTGAGGACAAGCAACACGAAATGATTTATCAAAAGTTACATAAGAAGTGACAGAGATGGTCTTCTGATTGCATGGCCAGTGGTCTTTCTCTAGGAAGTGGTGGGTGGGTGACTGGGTGGTCACTCCTAATCAGATCCAAACAGCCTTCCCAGAGCCAGCCTGGGAGGACCTCCAGAGGTTGCAATATGGGGCAAAATCATGAAGATTCCAGTTGCCACAGACTTTCTGGAAAGGAGGTATCATCTCTATGGCCAGAAGCTGTACCACTCACCTACTGTAGTCTAATTTCCTTCTTATAGAACAGGAACAAATAAAATAGTTAGAAAGCAGATATGGCCATAGACAATATGGATTTTCTAGTAAAGAACAAATGAGTTTGGAACTGTCAGGGTTAAACCACAATGTTGGGAAAACAGTATTTTAAGGAAACAGCCTAGATTTTGCCCTTACAACATAGAAAGTTAGAGCAAGAAAGAACTCTGTGACAGTGTTCTCAACTTGTGGATGAAAATTCCCCAGGAAACCCATAGTTATTCTCAGGGGTGCTCAAATCCATATGTGCACCCAGCACTGTCAATTTGATCTTTATTTAGTTCCAAGAAAATATGCAGTGTGAATGCAACTGCTATCATGTGGGGGTCCGCAACATTTTTTGACATTTAGAAAAGGGTTCTCATACTCAAAAAGGTTAGAAATCTCCTTGCCTTAGGACACAGAACTTTTGAGCTGGAAATTCAGGAATCATTTAGTCCATTCCTTCTGATCTTAGAGAAGGGGAAACTGAGGCTCATCAAGTGATGACTTGGGTCATACATCAAATTAATGGTAGAGCTAAGAATAAAACCCAGATTGATTGATTGATTCTGGGCCACTGATTTTTTCATTATCCTGTGTAATGGTTGGAGGAGGACTGGTATAGTAATTGGGGCCTCAATAGTTGGCAGAAGAGAACCTAAAGGTGAGGGAGCCTCTCACAGGAGCTTTAAATTGTTATATGGCTTTGAGTTGGAGACTACCTTATAGACCCAATTTCATATGGTAATAAATGGGAAGGGGAAGAAGAGGGGGGAAAAGGGAAATCCTCCTATTATTTCAGGGACATTAGACAGGTTTCCCTTTAAAGTTGGTGAACATGTATGTGTCCTTCCCTTGTTCTCAAGGGTAAATATATTCCCTTTCTCCCAAAATTCTAGGCAGTTCTCAAGTTCTTGTTATCTTATGCCTCTTAAGGCATGACCATAGAGTGCCCAAAACAAAGTCCTCCCACCACAGAAACTCAGTCCAGCTGTGATGCTAGGACTGAGAGGGGAAATTCCATACTGGGACCCAGTCTCTTTCTTCCATTCCTAGTTTCTCTCAACAGAGGAAGGGAGTGAAAGGGTAAATAGCAAACAGGAAAGACAGGCCTTCTCATCCCCAAGAACCGCCAGTGATTCAGGGCCGACCATCCTGAGATAATTTTATTGGTGGCATTAAACTGAGTTATGAGGTTTTTACAATCCAGCCACTTATGAGAAATCTATTAACAGTAACTGGACAGGAAGAATGCATCTCGGTGGAGCCCAGGACGGGCATTAATTGGGGCAATCTATAAGGGGACGGGGACCCGGAAAGGTTCCACCCGACGCCACCATTTACTCCCCGTGATTTCTGCTGAGAATCAGCAAAGTTGCCAAAAAAAGAGAGACGTCCATTAATCGGCTAATGAAATATGAAAATGTTTATGGGCCATTCAATCTTCCAAACGGCAGTTCTATAATCCACCTTTCAGACACACAGTTCCACCAGATAGAATTTATACCCAGGATCTAGGTGGTGTGGGCTGCCTTTCCCCCCATCTATGACAGCTTCATCCCATTCGTCCTCTCTTTGGGTGGGGTTGGGGTAACTCCTCATGGGCCCCTAGAGCATGCATTACAATAGTTTTCATTTTACAAAGATGGAAATTAAGGCTCAGAAAGGACAACTGATTTACTTGCCCAAGATGACAGCAAATTCATGACGTAAAAGAATTTGAAATCAAAAGGCCGATTACCTGGGTGAGCTTGGCCACATAATTTCAACTCACTTTAACTCATTAGTACAATGAAGACATTGGAACAGCTGACCTCTAAGGTCCTTTTAGCTCTAAATTCTATGATCCAAGAACACTAGGCTTAGAGTAGCTAGGTGGTGCAGTAGAGAGAGCACTGCTCTGAAGTCAAGAGTTCTAATTTGACCTCAAACACTCAACACTTATTAGCTGTGTGATCCTGGGCATTTCACTTAACTCTGATTGTCTTGCCCTCCCATATCACCCCATTCTTCCAAAAAACACCAGACTTTGAGTCAAGAACTTGAGGTTTTAGTCCTGGGTAAGCAATTAATTTCTGTGGCTTTAGCCAAGTTCAGAATATTAAGGAAGAATAGCATTTCTCTACACTGGCCCTCTACTTTTCCTCTTCTGTGAAATAAAAGGGTTGTATTGAATTATTCCTAAAGTCCATTCTAGCCCTAAAACTCTGTCATTCTAGAGACAGAGCTGAGATTAGAACCCAGGATTGCTAGAAGGTTTGGGCCTTTTCCAGTTAACTGCCTTGAATAATAAGATTACAAGGTTGGGGAGAAGGACTTGGGAAGCCCCAATTTTTGCATAGGGAATATCCTTCCCATCAGTTCTCCCTTAAGTGATGGGCAGTAATGGGCACTGAGCTTAAGTCAGACAGGATCACTTGTAATGAACCTTAGAGGCTGCAAGAAAAAGGGGGGGAGGAGAGGGAGACAACTTATGGGTGATGTCACTGATGTTCTATTGCAATTTACAAAGTGGAGCTCACTCTAAGATTGATGGTCAGACCTCCAGGGACTACAGAATCAAACAGGGCTCTCTCTCTCCTGTCTCCTGAAACCTTGGATTTGGCAGCCTGCAGCAGCAGAAAAACTAGGAGTCAAGAGACTCAGGTTTAAATTTCCTTTTCAACTGCTTCTTATTGCAGGCAAATTATTAATCTTGTGCCTTAACTTTCTTATCTGTAAAATGGGGATAAAACTGATGCTATATATTGTATGAGCTTTTGTAAAGAATGTTAAGAGGACTTGATGAAGACCAAGGTTCTTTTCATAACTCTAACCCTAATTTGCTATGTGGCCAAGTTATTTTCCCTATTTTGTAAAATAAGAGAGTAGGATTAGAAGATCCCCAAACCCTCTTGTAGCTCTAAAATTCTTGGTTCTCCCTTCCTGCACTAACATTCTATATGGAGTGTTTTAACATTTCTTCCAGCTCTGACATTCTAGTTATTGGAGTCCTTATGGTGCTAACATTCTATGCACTATGGTCCCTTCCAAAAGTAAATTCTATTTTATATATTTTAAGGGCCCTTCTAGCTCAGAAATTCTGTCTTTTAAAGGTCCCTCCCAGTTCTGGTTCTCTGATAAATGTTAAATTCTTACTATTTTTCTGGAGAAACTTTCAGGGTATTGTATTCTTGCCTCTAAGCAATCTCTTAATATTGGATAGAGACCTATTTCTGAACCAAATCAGAGACAAAAACCAGAGACTTCTGGGAAGGGAAACATAGCAGAAATGGGATTTCTTGGCTCCAGCAGCAAAATCAGAATGAACAGATGTAAATCTTTCCAAGCATAGAGAACCTGAGCTTTTTGGCAGAAATTACTTTCTCTGAGTGGACCTTTGTTGGGAAGGGGGGGCTTTTTAAACTTTAAGCTCCCTGAGAACCAGAGACCACATCCACTTTTGATTAACCTGGTGGGGCTCCAATCCTAGAGTGAATCCTCAGTGAATAAACATCTATAGTTCATTCTTCTGGGAGATAAGGGAGAAAGCTCACAAGAGCTGAAAACAGGCAGAGAGACCATGTTATTCAGTCCCACTGGCTGAGAAATCACCCACTGCCCCGATTTGAGATTGAACATGGGCACCAGTGACTGGAGGAATCAGCACAGTACAAGACCACTTGGCTCAAATCCAACTTCTATCACTTACTACTTGTGGGATCTTGGGCCTCAGAATTTTTTTTCAATTTTGGAGTCAATTCCAGCTCTTAATTTGTAATTCTGCTCTGATATCCTCAATTATCACCCATCCTTTATTTGAAGGCCTATGATGACATGGACTTCATCCCCAAGGAAGCACATTTCCACTTCTAAATGATTCTAATTGGAAGAAAGTTTTTTCTTACATTAAGCTGAAATTTGCCCCTGCAGAACCTTTATATACCCTTTCTGGTCCTGCTCTCTGGTGCCAAAGTGAACAAGTCTAATCTTTTTTTGTGACTGTTTTTCAGATGGGTGCCATCAAATATCATGTCTCCTCCAAGTTGTCTCTTCTCCATGCTCAAAATTCCCAGTTACTCTCACTAATCAATCAAGTATATACAATGTTCCGGCTAAAAGAACAAAAAATGGGAATAGCTCCTGTCCTCATGAAGCTTCCATTCCAAACTCAGATGGTACGTCTTTGGATTCTTTATCAGATTAATTGCTCTCCTCTGAATATTTTCCAGTTCATCAGTGTCCTTCCTAAAAAGACACTGGTTACTTAGAACCAAATAGAATACTATGAATCTGAGTCCTCATTCTAAAAACTAAGCCTCTCCTAAAGCAGCCCAGCTTTTTTGGCTACTGTGTCTCTTACATAATCATCATAAAAACATGCTTACATCCTTCCACAACTACCATCCTTTGAAGAAAGGTCGGAGGTTTTGATGCTAGAGCCGGAGGGGTCCTTAAAAGTCATAAAATCCTTTATTTAACCAAGAAGAAATTTAGAAGAATTCAGAGAAATTAAGTGATTGTCCAAGGTCATGGAAACAAATAGACAGAGTCTGAATTCAAGTCCACTTCCCTGGACTCCAAATCCAGAGCTCTTTCCACTGCATTAAAGCCAGATCTCCTTAAGTCCTCCTGCTTACACATATTCAGGAGAATTGACCTAATATTTGCAGCTCTTCCTTCCTCCCTAATCTTACCAATCTGTCCACCCCATCGCTCAAGACTCAGCTCAAACGTCGCTGCCTCCGGGAAGCCACCTCTGATTCCCCCAGCTGGAAGTGATCTCTCTGTCATCTGGTACTCAGTACTCCTCTGATGTGCTGGACACATTCTGATTTGTCCCATGCAGACCAAGCCACTGACATTTATTAAGCACTTACTGTGTGGACAGCACTGCTTGACTCTGCAAAATGTAACAAAGTTTGACTCCTGGAGTTTATGGGCTGAGAGAAGTTCAGACACCAGCACCAAAAACCACAATGCCTAATACTACATGATAGATACACAGAGAGTTATAAAAACAAGGTGGGGGAGGAGCAGGAGAGGGCTGTGTGCCGGCTGCTTTCTCCCCGACTGTCTTGACTATGGGGCACAGTTCCATCCCTGACCTGGCTCTTCTCGGCCCACCCCCAGGATAACTCCTGAGGAAAGGCTCAGGCAGAGGCCCTCCAAGCTCCACCCCTCACCCATCAACAATGGGAAATATACCAGAGCTGTAGTTGGCCTCTCCCTGGGGGGCTGAAAAGTGCGATTTATGAGCCCATTAATTACTTCCTCCTAATTAAATCAAAATTAAATGCGAACAGAGGTACGTTTTTTCCTTATTAAAAACAATTAAATGGACAGCGTGGATACACAAATAAAATGACTCCGGGATTTAACCAGAAAGGAGATCAAATCAAAATGCTCCCCATTAATGAGAACGGCTCTCATGTTGGAGCCCCTCGTAAACCAGGAGTTCATCAATTTTCTTTAAATATTAGCAACTTAATTAAATCTGCTCCCCCCCTGCTTTAATCCCACCATATATCTAAAATAGATCTCACCGCCCGCAGAAGTCGGTAACAAGTGCTGACCCCATAATTCTATCTTTAAAAAAATTTTTTTTAAATCCTACCGAAATCCACATCCAACTGACAGAGGCCTCGGGGGAAATTACAGTTCAGAAAAGGGATTAGCCAAAGTACCCAGATTTTATGGAAATGTTGTTGGTTCGGGGGAGGTTGTGAGAGGTGGGTGTGGGGGAGAGGTTTGGGGTAAAGATGCAGGCTTGGGTGCTTGCTGGAAGCGGGGTGGGCAGAACTGGGGAGAGGGAAGCTAACCTATTCAGTGTGGGATCGAGTGGGGGAGGGGGAGGGAAGCAGAAAGGAGCCAGAGCCAGGACGGTGGGTGACAATGGATGACGGCTGTGAGCGATGGGGAAAAGGGCTGTAAAATGGGTTAGCTCTAGGTGCCCGGGGTTCACTCTGGAAATGAGGCTGTTGCTAGGCTACCTCTGGAATTCGACAAGGACGGATGCTCGGAGCGGCTCCCTGGGGTGGGGGTGGGGGGGAGACAGTGAATTAACTGAAAGTACAGAGAATACCTTTCCCCTGCAAGGGGGGACTTGACTGAAGAGGGTAAGGCAGAACGGGGACAGGTTATTTTTAAAACCCCAGACCCAGACATTTTAAGGGGAGGGGAAGCCGGGGAAGGATGATTGTGGGACTCCATTCCAGTGATGAGAACCAAAAAAGGCCCATCTTTGCAGGGAATGGGAGACCCAGTGGTGCAGAGGATTTAGAGTCAATCCTGTCTGCCTTCTACTGCAGATATGACTTTGGGCAAGTCCTTTAACTTTAAAAGCCTCAGTTTTCTCGTGTGAAATAAGAAAATGAAGGCTGCTGTACCTCAACAGTCTCTAACATCCATTTCAGATCTAAATCCTATGATTCCAAGTGGCATAATTGGGGTAGAGGGGGAGGAAAAGAAGGCAAGGATGAAAAGAAATCATTTAATGGGCAACTGTTTTCTCAGAAACAGGATAAACTGCTTCCCTTGGAGCATAGCCATCCCTGTCTAATAATCTATGAGCCTAAATGACTTCTTTTCTCGACTTCTGCAGCATAAAGGACCCCAAGGACTGTAGGGCTGAGGACAGGTTTTCAAACCCCATTCAGGGATGCCCTTGAGATGGTAGAGCTGGACCCCGAGAGTGACAAATACAACTTTCCTATGATATAAAGGAGTTCAGAACAAGCAGCCCTGCAAGAAAGACTTTGGCTTACTCCCTGATCCTCAGTTTCCACACATGTAAAACTGGAATAATAATATCTTTATTTTTTGTTGTAATGTTCAAATGAGGCAGCATACGACATGCATTTTGTAAACTTAAAAGCAATGTTTTAGAGGCTAGGGCTGATTGGTTGGAGAAGATGGTGATAAACTTGGGGACAACAGTTTATGCAGTACAGTGGATAGAGTCTGGCCCTGGATCCGTGAAGACGGTAGTTTAAATCCAGTTTCAGACACTTACTAGCTACAGGTTGGGCAAGTCATTTAATCTCTATTTGCCTCCACTTCTTCCTCCACTTGTGAAGCAAATGGACATAATTATAGGACCTCTCAGGGTTGTTGTGAGATCAAATTTGTAATGCATTTAGCACAGAGCCTGGCACATAGTAGGTGCTATATAAATGCTAGCTACTGCCATTATGATGATAGAGAGGATAAAAGAATTCCCTGACCTAGGTTTCAAGAAACTGGTATTGGAAATCTAGCTCTACCATCACACAGGATCATAGAATCAGACTGAAAGCTAAGTGGACCCTGAGAGATCTCTTAGTCCAAGCCCCTTATTTGACAGAAAGATCTAGGGACCTATTCTAAGTCATACAGGTTGCAAGCAGAGGAACTGAGATTTTAAATCCAAGTTCTTTCATTCTAAATATGCAACCTTCCATTGTGCCACATTTCCTTTTATGATCTCAATGATTGATATACTTTGCCATACTTTTGTCCAAATCCTATAAACCAAAAGTTACTTTTCCCAAGACTTTCCTGGGCCCTCTTCTCACCTCTATGTGTCCTTCCTCTTGGTGATTTCATACTGGCTGCATGACTTTGGGCAAGTAACAGGGACAGAGGAACTCCAATGGATTCATTTATCATCTCTATACTCCCAAACCTACATAATCCAGCTCCATACTTTACCCTCAATGATAGTCCCACCACTCGGTTGGTCCATAGGCAGTTCAAGCTTAACAGAATAGAATGTATCATTTTATCCTTCAAACCCACAATCCCTCTAAATCTTTTGTTTCTGTAGGGACAACATCATTCTTCTAGTCAAGAAGATGATAATTTTCAACTTTCTGCTCTCCTTCATCCCCCTATATTCCACCAGACCTTGTCCAGTACATTTCCCTAATATCTCTCACATCTATCCTCATTTTTCCACTCATACCGCCACCTCCCTAGTTCAAGGCTTTATCACTTTTCACTTGGACCACGACAATAGCTTCACAATTGAAATTCTTTTTTTAAGTTTCTCCTTGTTCTGCTTCATACTTCACAGAGATGCCAAAAAAATGTCTTTTCCCCCCAAATACAGGTCTAATCATATTGACCCCTCTCCTCTAACATCTCTAGTGGCTTCCTATTGCCTGGGGAATAAAATATAAACTTCTCTTCTTAGTGTTTAAAGCCCTCCACAGCTAAGCTCCAGAATATCTTTCCAGGCTCATTTCCAATTACTTCCTTTCATGTGCCAAAACTAGCGGGCTTGCTGCTCCCTGAACTCTGCATTTCAGCCCTTGCCCATGTACCTCTCCACAGGCTGTCTCTCATGTTTGGAATCCATACCTTCCTCTGCTCAACCTCCTAGAATACTTGGTCATCTTTTAAGGATCAGCATGGGTGCCAATTATTCTATGAAGCTGTTCCTGATCCTACTAGTTCTTTGCACTCTTTCCCTCCTCAGATGATCTTTTATATGTTCATCTATTTATATGTTATATCTCCTATTTGAATATATAAACTTCTGGAAAGCAAGTCTTTTTTCACTTTAGTCTTTGAATTCCTCAGCACCTCGTACATTGGGTTGCATTTTATAAGTATTGGTTAAATCGAATTGAATCCCTCCCAGGGTAGTCAAGTTGGAAGATCAATCAGGTTTTATCCTTCTCTCTCAATATGATCTTTGTCAAGTCATAGGGCTTCACTGGGCCCATTTTCTTAAAAGTTCTATAAACAAGGGCAGCTATGTGATACAGTGGTTAGAGCACTGGGTTTAGTATCAGATTCATTTTTGTGACTTCAAATACAACCTCAGACACTTCCCAGCTGATTTGCTAGGCAAATTATTTGACTTTGCTTGTCTCAATTTTCTCATTTGAAAAATAAGCTGGAGAAGGAAGTGGCAAACCACTTCAGTATCTATGGCAAGAAAACTCCAAATGGAATCCCAAAAAGTCAAATACAACCTAAAGTATTGAACATTAGAAACTTAAAGCCTACTAAGACTTCTTCCAAGACTTTCTTGGGCTTCCTTTTCTCTCCTTTCTACATTCTTCCTCCTGGTGATGCCATAATAGCTAGATGACCTGGGTAAATCATAGAAACCCATGGAGATTCCTCCTAATCAAAGATCCAGTTCTACAATTTTATAGGCATTTATGCTTACTCTCACAAGCTACTTGGTAGTAGCTTGTAACTCTTCACTCTAGATCTCTATTTTCATCATCTACAAAATTAGAGGCTGGATCACAAAATGCAAAATAGCCACTTTGATTATATAGAATTTAAATCTTTTGCACAATCAAAATCAATGCAACCAGAATAAATAAAGAGAAACTGTAGATTAGAAGAGGGGAAGGACAGAATCTTTGTATATAGCATCTCTGATAAAAGTCTGATATATAAGATATATGTGGAATTGAAACAAACATTTTATGTAAAATTATTATTTGTGTGTATGTATATACACATATAAATTGATAACTTAGTAACTTTTCTCACATATAACTTTAGATTGTAAATTAAATTTATATTAAACTGAGTCATTTCCCATTAGCTAAGTGGTCAAAAGATAGGAATAATTTTCAAAAGAAGAAATGCAAATGATCATAATCTATATGAAGAGATACAAATAACAAATATTAAGAAATTAAATTAAAATCTAATTTATAAATCAAATTAAAATTAAAGCAACACTGGAGTTTAACTTCACAGCTTTCAAATTTGCAAAGGTGGTCAAAGATAGAAATAGTCAATGTTGAAAGGACTACAGGAAGTCTAGCACACTAATTAATTGCTGAAATTGTTGATTGATCTAACTGTGTAGGAAAACAATATGAAGTTATATGATAAAATGCTAAATTATTCATACTAAATTCAGCCATACATATTATTCATATATTAGTTATTAAACCATCCATATTCACAATCCCACAACTGGGCAGATAAATCACAGAAGTCAGAGAGGAAAAAAAAGGTGCTGTAGATGCCAAAATGGTCCTAAAAGCATGTTTTGTTATAGTAAAATATTAGAAAGACGTGGGTTCCCATCAATTGGAGAATGGCTAAATAAATTATGGTATGTGAATGCAATGGGATCTTGTTATGCCATGAGAAAAAAATGACTGAGGTATAGAAAGGTAAGGAAATACTATTGTGTTATAAGAAACAATGAGAGTAGAAACAATTATATAGTGGGGAGAGAGGTGGTCTCAGAGTCAAGAAGAGACAGGTTCAAGTCCTACTTCTGATTGTGTGACTCTGGGAAGATCACTGGATCATTTGATCCAAACTCCATCATTTTAGAGATGAGTAAACTGAAGTTCTGAGACAGGGAGTAACTTACTCAAAATTAAACAATTTGGAAGAAATATAATTGAAATTCAAATCAAGATAGTCTGAATCCAAATCCAGCACATTTATCATTGTGCCAAAGTTCTGGACAACTCTTGAAGACTTTAAAATGTAGAGAAAGTACTAACTTACATTGAGAGAGAATTTCTTCCTCTAATCTGCTATGTCAATGAAACTATATTTCTAATGTGATCTAATCCCTATGAAATAATGATTATGGAAAATTTATTCATTCATTAAGTCTCAAACTAATATGGTACAAAGAAAATAGAATCAAGAAAATATACCCAATTACTAGTACCATATTTAAAACACACACAATCACAAAATCATCTGAAAATATGTTTTGAGCTATACTCAGAGTTTATCATTTCTCTCACTGGAAGCAGATAACATTTTTCATTGTGAGTTCTTTGGAATTGTCTTGGATTATTATATTGATAGAGTAACTAAGTCTTTCACAGTTGATTATCATTACAATATTGCTGTTACTATGTACAATGTTCTCCTAGGTCTTCCCACTTCATTTTGCATTAGGTCATATAAGTCTTCCTGAGTTTTTCTGAAACCATCCCTTTTGTCATTGTTATAGTTCAATAGTATTCTATTACCATCATGTACTGCAACCCATTTAGTCACTTCCCAATTAATGGACATCTCCTCAGTTTCCAATACTTTTCCACCACAGAAATAAAAAGCTGCTATAAATATTTTTGTACCTATAGGTTCATTTCCTTCTCCTTTGACCTCATTGGGGTACAGACTCAGTAGAAGCATTTTTGGGTCAAAGAATATTCACAGCTTTATATCCATTGGCTACAGTTCCAAATTGTTTCCCTACAGAAGAATAGATTGCTTTGTGTTCTCCAGGTCAATACAGGATCTTTGAGGAAATGTGAGGAGTAAAAATTCTGTATATCTTACCATAAATTGAGTTTCTGATATAGTAAGGGATGGTAGGAATTAAAAGATTTAGAACCAAAAAGGACCTCAGAGATCTAATCCAGTTCTTTCAAATGATATATTCAGAGTTTTATTACTACCTTTTGGATTTTATTTATGTGACATCTCCAAAATGACTGGACTAATTCACAGCTCCACCAACAGTGTATTATTGTTAGTCTACATATTTTTCCATACTCCCTCCAATATTTGTCATTTTCCTTTTTCTGTCATGTTAGCCAATCTAATGGGTATGAGATAGTACCTCAGAGTTGTTTTAATATGCATTTCTCTAATTATTAGTGATTTATAGCATTTTTATATAACTATTGATAGCTTTGATTAAAAAAAAACTTCCTGTTCATATCCTTTGACCATCTATTAATCAAGGAATGACTCTTATTTTTGTAAATTTGGCTCAGTTGCCTATATATTTGAGAAATGAAATTTTATAAGCCCTCTGAATTAAAATTAGATTTAATGATCTTAATTCCAAATGAAGAAGTCCAGGGCAGATAGATTCATAGAACCTCTGAATTGAAAGGAATCTCAAAAAATATTGAGTACAACTAGACCAAGATTACCTACAATAAGTGATCATGTAACCTTCAGGAGGAAAAAAAAATTAAGTATTTATTAAGCACCTATTCTGGACCAGGCACTGTGTTAAGTGCTTTATAAATTTTATCTCATTTGATTCTCTCTGCAACCATGGAAGGTAGGTATTATTACTGTTAACATTTTGTAGTTAAGGAAACTGAAGCAGACAGAGAGTAAGTGACATGTCCAGTTACATAGCAAAATTTGAAGTCATGTCTTCCTGATTCCAAAGCCAATACTATCTGCTGTGCCAAATAATTTTACTTTAAAGATATCTAGTGAAATAGCCCATTTTCCTGATTCTAGTTCCATGGTTCTAGGTTATTTTTCTTGACATCAGACCTTAATCTATCTCTTTGAAATGTTTGCCCATTTATCTGGGTTCTGCTCTGGAGTCAAACAGAACAAATCTATTTGACAAGTCCACATAAAGCCCTTCACATTCTTTAAGATTGCTCTCATGTTCCACCATTATGCTTTCTCCAGTCTCAATTTCCTTACCCTCCTCATCTCTCATTCTATACTTCCTTGCAATCTCAAGGTATTTCACTATCTTGACTTTATTCCTCTACTTTATTACTGTCCTGTTCAAAATGTGATACCTGGATCTGAACCCCATATTTGAGATGCTGTATGACCAGAACCAGCAGAGTGCTGATAAATGCTTAATAAATATCTGGGAATATGTGTGAAATGTACCCATGACACATTTTTAGGTTTAATCAAAATCATTAATATTTTTCCCATCACTTTCTTACATCTAGGCAATCATCATAACAATCAATCAAGTCCTGTTTTGGAGCATTTGTGGGTTTTTGAGGCCTAAATGCTTATGCTGGAAATGTAACAGTTATTGAGCTGCTCCCGTGGTAGTGCGTATCTCTCTAGATACTGCTCTTAATGAAGTCTAATCTACATTGCTTGATGTAGTATATACTGTCTTCTAGTACAGAGATTGTAACTACCCAGTGGAATGCTGTATACCTCAACTGATCATTTCTGGGTCAGTTGGTTTTACTTAACTGTTTTTCTTTGGTATAGTAAGAAGGAGCATAGATCAGGAAAAAACTGTGACATAAATAAAACCCAAAATATCATTCGAAGGGACTGGATTAGTTCGGAGGTCCTTTTTTAGATCTGAATCCTACACTTCCTACCGACCCCTTCCTCAAAAACTCAACCTATGGTAAGGTATATACTCTTATCTAATACAGGGTTTCACTTCTTATATTTCCTCAAAGAGCCTTTATGGACCTGAAGACCATAAAGCAATTCACTCTTCCGAAGGGAAACAATGACTGTGCATTTCAAAAAGCAGTATTGTCTAATTAGAAGAAGATCAAGGTCAAGTCCCCACTAACTTATTATATGATCTTGGATAAGTCACTTTCCCAAATCTAGGTCTATTTCTTTATCTATAAAATAAGATGAGATATATATAGTTAAATATCTATAAAATAATGATTACAGACCAAGGCACAGAAATCAAGCATAACACTGGAAAAAGTAAGAAGCATAAGAGATTATTCTAAAGGAATAGAGAAGGAAAGTCTAGGCTTACCTCCTTTTAAGCCCCAAAGATTTAAGATGCCAGCCCTCCTGCCTTCATTCCTAGGTCTGTTCCTTTGCCCTAGACATAAAGTTGGCAAAGAATGGCTGCTTTACATAGTGAAAAAAATCTGTATTGAAAGCATCCTGGATTTGAAGTCAGACTAACTAAACGGTTTGAATCTCAAACTATTGCTATTTGCAATCTTTGTGACCTTAGACAATACGTCCCTAAACCTCTCTGGACCTCAGACTTCTCCACTGAAAAGGGTTGGAAGGATTTGAAACAAATAAGCCAGAACCTTCCAATTCTGTAGTCTATAAATTTATAAATAGAAGACCTGGGTTTGAGCCCCCAACTCTGCCCCCTAATTCTTAGACTGTCCCTTCTTGATGGATATCAGTTTCTTCCCTTGTCAAAAAAGGAACAACAATCTGATTGGGCATTTGGGACAGAAGCAATTTGTAAATCATATTCCTGGAAATATATATCTGAGCTATTACCACCATAGAAAATCAACCCAACCTCTCGTCCAGCTCACTCACCCCTCTCATGCATATCACTGCTGTTAATCTTTTTTTCCAGGCCCCAATCACTGGCACCTGCATGCTCCTTCTATGAAAATCTTTTATATGAACTGGAATTTGGTTATGTAAATTTTATGACAACATCACTGGTGGGTGAACAGCTGGAGTGGGAAGGAACAAAGGCAACAGGTTTTATTTAATCCCTACCAGACAGAGAAAATAGTTAACCAGTCCCTTGCTGCCACTAAACTGTCCAGAGAGATTATTGGCCATAACTGAATGCAGAACTGGGAGCTCTTGAAAGATTCTAGCCCAACCCAAAGGGGTTCAAGCAAACTGCCCCTGAAACAATCTCTCAAATAACTCTAGCATCTGCCTTTTCACTTAAGTTCCAAGCAAGGTTGATCTCCAAGACAGAACCATAGAACAGAAGACCCAGAAGGGAATAGCTCTTAATACACTAAATATTAGAACACAGAATGTCAAAGGTACAAGAGATCACAGAATATAGGTTATAGAATATTAGAACTTCAAAGATCCTTGGACAAAGTCTAGTACAAAACCTAGTTTGTCAGAGGTGGAAACTGAGATAAGGGAAATAACTGAGCTAAGGTCACACAACTAGTGAGCTGTGGAACTGGGACTGAAACCCAGGTCTTCTGATTCCTAATCCACTTTTTTCCATTAAACCATGCTATCTATCTCCCACTAAGTCATGCTGTCTTTCACCAAATCAGTTCATGCCTTTGGAGAGGGATGATCTTCAGAGCAGACAAAGAGCTTTGTGGATGGATTCAGGAGACATGAAGATCACCTCCAAGACAAAATACTAAAATAGTACCCTCATCTTCATAGATACCTACATGAAAGTCTCCCTCTCAGGTTAAGCATTATCCTTTTTTCTGTTCCTCTTTTCAAGTATATTCCCCTAGGGGAAATCAACAGCCACAAGTCATTTGTTGTCAAGTCTTGTTCACTCTAACTCCAAAAATGTCTCCAATATGTAATCCCTTCCTTCCACTAACAGTCACCTCCCTCATCCAGTCCCTCACCATCGAGGAGGACAGCTTACCTCAAATACCCCTCCAACATATGTGTGCTTCTGTGTTTGAGTCACCCTTGTCTTAGCCGGTGTATCTGCCTCCATAACTATTTTAACAGTCTTTTAAATGAACTGCCTGCCCATAACCTCTCCTCTCCCCAATCCATCTTTCACATAAAGGTACAAACAATCTTCCCAATGTACAGACCTGACTTATGTTACTCCATTTCTGAAGGTCCTTTTGGGGCTCCCTCAAGTTACAGGATAAAATTCGAACTCCTCGGCCTCACCTGTAATCCTCTCCACCACTAGACTACAATTCACTTTTCAAGATTTATTTACTCCCTATCACACATTCTACCTTCTTGCCAAACTGGGCAACTAGATGATATGAAACTCAACCTACCACTTTCCGGTTTTATGAAGTCCTGCAAACTGCTGTCCTTACACCTCTCCAGATTTCAAAATCCTCCTCTTGAATTCTTTGCTCAGGCACTATCACCCCATAAAACTTATTGCACTTTTGCAGGTTGTTAGTACTCTCCCTCCTCAGATTTTCCCAGAGTACTTCTTATGGATCTCTCTTCATTTTACTCAAGCCTACTCTTGAAGGTACCTTATCTCTTCAAGTAGACTATAAGTTCTCAGACTTCCTTTGTCTCAAATAAATGCCTATCTTTTACAGGAAGCCTTTCTCATTCTCTCTTAATTCTACTGTTTATTTCCTATTTGTTTTGTATTTATCTTGCTTTGTATATATTTGTTTGCATGTTGTCTCCTATATTAGATTGTGAGCCTCTTGAGAGCAGGATTATCTTTTACTTCTTTTTGTATCCCCAGCACTTAGCATAGTGTCTGGCACAGAGTAGGTACTTAATAAGCACTGATTGATTGAGAGGAGGAAACATATCATCTTCATAATTGTATCTCTATCACCTAGAACACTGCCTTCAACAAAAAAAAGAACTTCAATGCAATAAACATTTATTAAGTTCATGAGCACCTCCTGTGATCAAAGTACTATGATAAATACTGATTTGTAATAGTGACAAAAGCAGAATTTCAACCCAGGAAAACCAACTAGAAATCTAGCACTCTATCTGCTACAAAGCCTTTAGCTTCCCTGAGATTCTGTGTTCTAAATACTTCTCAAGTCTGACACTTTGCAATTTGTGTCCTAAAGTCCCTCAAAAGTCTAATACTCTGTTCTAAGAACTCTTCCTTTTCCTGATAGTCTAGGTTCCAAGGAATCTCCTTGCTGAAATTCTAAGCTCCAAGAAGTTTCTTGGGTCTGAAATTTTAGGCTCCAAAGAGTTTCCTGCTCTAACATTCTAAGCTCCAAGGAATTTCTTTGTTCTACAATTTATGATGCCTTCCAAGTCTGATATTTTGAGTTGCTTTACAGTTCTAGGAATCTGGCCATCATCACCCTGGTGGCAGAGGGAGACTCCAGGTGAGGAAATAAGAATATAGGAAGGAAGAGAAGAAAAAGGAGAAGGGAGGGAGGAAGAAAGTGTCACCTCTTCCTCCTCCCTCACCTCTGAACTTTACCTTGCCCACATACAAAGGTTCGGTACCGGTGTACTCCTCCACCACGAAGAATTGGTTCCAGACCCAGCCTCTCTTTACTCGACCACTGGATAGAGTTCCATCATCTTCCTCAGGCCCTGATTTGGCGGGGGTCCCAGAAGCCCACAAGCTTCCCAGAAGCAAAAGCAGAGGAGGCAGCAACAGTGGTGGCAGAGATAAGCTGGCCCCCACAGGCCTCCCCCTAGCTCCGGGGCACGGCCTCCTCATATTTCTCCGTGGTGGGAGCCAGACCCAGGCACATGGACGGAGAGGCTACGCCCCAGGATGCACCTGAGCCGCGGTCACATATTGGTCTCAGGCCCCCCGGGGGGCCAAGGTCAGGCCAGTGCTGGGCCGGCTGAGCTCCTCATGGTACGTCTCGTCCAATTGGTTCAGTGCGGCCCAGATGGGACAGCCCGGGAAGGACCCACTGAAACACTAGTCCCAGGGGCGGGGCCGCTGGCACGGCGCCCAACCGGACTGGGGACTGCTGCTCTCATTGGAGGCCCCCACTCTGGGCCTGGCTACTTCACGCCGCAGTCGGGAGACCACCTGCAGATTACTCAGAAACCCGGCTCTTGCCCGGGCTACACCGGGCCATCTCCAGGCTCCCAGGCAGTGGTGCGGAGGTATACGCCTCTGGCTCGTGGCGGAGTTTTCCTAGGGCCTGGTCAGGAGGTGGACTGTTGCCTGGATCGTCCACTCCAGAAACCTGGAGGAAAGAGAGAGATGTCAGTGGCAACTCTGAGACGGGACATTGACTGCTCTTTCCCTTTGAGGCTCTCCCATCCTTGTTCTTGCACTTCCCGTTTGGGACTTTTTCCCGTTCAATTTGCCACCTATGTGCATTGAGTAAATTCTGTCATCCCTCAGGATGGATTAAATGATCTCCAAAGTTCCTTCCAGATGTAAAGCCTATGATTCCTCTTCCCACCAGTCGCCCTTTTCTACCAGCCTTCCCCCATCTTCACACAAACACTCTTTCCCAACATTCATCCCAAAGGAGCCTCTCCTAGCTTGGTATAGTTGCTTCATCTAAAATTCAGGAGACCTGGATTCTCATTATAGTTCTGTCACTAATTTCTTACTAAGCCTGGATCAGTCAAGAGCCTTAGATTCCTCCTCTGTTTAAAAAGAAAAAGAGGGGGAAAGAGGTTGATCTGCCTGGTCTTTCAGGTTATTCCATCTCAAATATTCTCTATACTATGATTCATCTCTTAAAGTTAAGGCTGGACCTTATGAACCTCAAAGTAAAGATGGCCCTGCTTCTCCCAAAGAGAAGAACCTAAGGCCTCTTTTACCCTAACCCATCAGTCATCTCTGAAGTAACTTTTATTCTCCACCCAAAATGTAAACTAGGGCATGTCCTAGACCAAATTATACAGTTATATGAATTATCAGAATCTGGAGGGACCTTAGAACAGGACAATTGTTTCAGGTAGAATGAACGAATAAAAAAAGTATTTCAAGGACATAACATCTGAGGTACCATTAGTTTTAGTCTTGAAAGATATCAAGTGATAGTGAAACTTCTATGCTTTCTCTATAAAGACAGTCTCCTGAAATGCATTCTTTCCTCCTCTCTATGAACTAAGCAGATCCACCCAATAACTATGACATTTATGGGGTTTGAATGGTAAGGATTCAAAAAGGAATCTTTATTTAAGAGTTAAATCAACCCTAGACCAGCTGATATCTAAAGCTTGGCAACCATATTTAGATCAAGGTTTTATTCCCTACATTCAAGTCCCAGTTGAAATAAGACTGGAATTATAGACAAGGAAGAGTCTCTGACACACAAGACTTCATTTTGGGAAGGTTATGACTCTCTGAGGAATGGCTAGCGGACCCAAGATAGCTCCCTTGGTTCTATCAGGTAGTTCTAAGCTCCATCACTGCTCAGCAGGGAGATATTGTGAGGAAGAAAGGACTGGGAGGTGGCTTGAAACCTCCTCCCATGAGAAGTAAGAAATAACAGAGAGGAAGCAATAATGGAAAGGAGACAGGAACACCTCCCTCCATTCAACTATACCAGTTTCATTAATAATCCCCAGAGTCTGTCCTCTATGGAGAAACTCCAGGGCTGGTCAAAAGTAGGAGTCACTGAACCCCACCAAATGGACTCTCAAATCCCTTCCATTTTTTTAAAATCTATTTTTCTATGATCTCTTCCAACTCTAGCAATCTTCAATTCTTCCTCAGCCTCTTTATCTGTCCCTATTCCCACTCCCATTACTCCTTCCCTAAATGAGAGAGGAGGTGATTTGTCCATTTTAACTCACAATCTAGCTGTTTTGAAGTATGATCTCTTTAAAGCCCAGACTCATTTCTTGTAGATTCTAGGTTTACAAATATGAGGAGCTACTTGGATATGAACAAAAGGTCCTGTAAATCCTTCCAAAAGATGTTAGGAAGACTGGAACTTTCCCTCCCCTACTCTTCAACTTAAACAAATGACTCATGGAACACAGAATATCGGCGCTAGAAGGGACCTCAGACACCAACCATCCCAGCATCTTCATTTTACAAAAGAGGATGCCTGAGGTCCCAAGGTGCTAAATGCCACAAAGGGAGATCCTGAATAGAATAGGCTGAATTTCCCAGCTGTGTAAATTTCTCTTCTTATCTGCTATGAACTGTGGGTGCCCACGTATGTGTGCATGTCCCAGAATATAGCAGCTTTTGGACATATAGTATCAACACTGGATAGAATGTTGAATCTTACACATTTAATTCCCTCATTTTGACAGATAAAGAACCTGGGACCCAGAGAGGGAAAGGAACTTGAGAAAGGTTGCACAGCCGCCTTAGCGGCAGTGCCAAACACACGTGCATGTGTTTGGTGACAGGGCCAGCCTTGGCAGATCTGTCTCTGGGTGTTATTAATGGGCTGGTCCCTCCCTCTCTGGGGCAGTAATGACGACTTTAATAAAGCTTCGTGCATGAGAGACACTACATAAGTACAGCCCTCACTGACATTAAATCAGCTTGGCCCTGGTGCCGACCCTGCAACCCCCACTGGCAGCTCCTCCGACAGGCGAGTGGGTCATTCATCACCCTCCTTTGTTTATAGACTTTCCGTCAGGGCTCATAAGCAGCCGATTTAATCCCTCTGGCCGGACATGGGCCCAGAGAGGCCCCCAGGCAGCAGCTGCTTCCTCACACCAACATCCTTACCACAGCTAAAGATTTCTTTTCAACAGCAGGCTCTGGCTTGGTTAAGGGACCATCTCTAACCCCCCTCCTTCCTCTTATAACAGCTTAGGTTTCTATAGCACCACAGGGTCTATCAAGTACTTTCCTTAACATATCTCTTAGAGATAGGAAATATTATTACCTCCATTTTATAACTAAGGAGACTAGACTCAGTATCAGACTGAGAGCTAGGAAGGACCTTAGAAACCATCTAGTCCAACGAGTTCATTTTACAGAGGAGGAAACTGAGGCCCAGAAATGCTAAGTGACTTGGATGGTATCAAGACTCTATCCATTAGCCACTTATAGTCTTGGAAAGTTGTTCAAGTTCACACAGCTAATAAGCAAAAGAATTGGGATGAAAAATTGATTCTTTGGTCCATTTATCTTCCACACAGCCAGGTGGTGTCAGAAACTGCCTCTGTCATTTTCCAGTGGCCCAAAAGGAAAGAGGATAGCTCCATTCCCTTCCAGCTTCCAGTGGCTTTTGGGGTGGGTCTCCAGAAAAACCTGGACATGTAAACAGTTGCTTAATTGTCAATAGTCTAGTACACCTGTTTGCCACCTCTCTGACCTCACACTATTATCTGATCCTGAATTCCAAACTCAGAGAAGCCCTGCAAATAGCTTTTCCTCCACTTCCCAATGTTGAACTTGGATGCCAAGTGAGAAGCATCCTGGAGCTCTGAGAGATACAAGACTGAGAGTCAATAGTACTTAGCTCCAGCCCTGCCATGAAGTTATTAGTGAGATCTTAAGTAAATTAATTTCCTTCCCTGGGACTTAGTTTTCTCGTCTATACAATGAAAGAGTAGGACTGGATTAGGGATTTTTAACCTTTTTGAATCAGAGACCTTTTTGACAGTCTGGTGAAGTCTATGGACTTCTTTTCAAAATAAATTTTTTTAAATCCAAAATTGAAGAAAATGCCAAATTTGAATTAGAGATTCATGAAAATAAAGATGTTATTTTTTCCCATTCAATTTCATGGACCACTTGAAATTTATCATGTCCCTTTCAGCTCAGGCACTCTGTTCTAAGATTTCTCTTTCATCCAACAAGCAGTATTTATTAAATATTATTTCTGTACAGATCACTTGGTATAGGAGACCCAACATTCAGATAAGATACAGCCCTTGCCCTCGTGGAGAATTCACAGTAGTAGCAGAATAGGGCACAAATATAGAAAACTATAACGTACAACATTCTAGAGTCAATACATTAGAGCAAAGTACTACTTGAGGGCTGAGGATAAAGGGTTAATGTTCTCTGTTGGAGAGACCCTTTCAGCTTTGGCAGCTTTACAGAAGAGATCTTCTAGTAAAGAGAATATACAATACAAAATCATAGTCTTAAAATTCAGAAGGTCATCTAGTCCAGTCTCCTCATTTTACAGAATAGGAAACTAAGGTTCAGTGACTTGTCCAAAGTCCACAAGTCCTATTTGAACTTTATTCCTTTCCCACTAAGGCCATGCCACTTTCTATTATATTCTTTTATCAAACTTAGAGCAGCAGCTTCAGTTCAATTCCTGATTGTTCTTCAGGCTCAATAATCACTGCTATTTCCCTTGCCTGGAATGCCTTCCCTATCTTCAAATCCTGAATCCTTCATCTTACCTTCTTTATTCAAGGTTCAGATTACCTTTTTTATTCAAGGTTCAGATCAGGTTCCACTTTCTCTAAGAAATATTCCTGACCCTCCCAGCCCATGAAGATCTCTTCCTTTGAGCTATGTGTCTCTACCACTACTTGGGCACATAACACATAGGCCAATAGCCTCCTAACATGTGTAGAATTTTAGTGCTCAAAGAACTAGATTGTCAACAAGAACTCATACAGGGCTAGTAGAGATGAGTACAGGGTCAGAATCCCAGGAGCCTCCTAATTGGTCTCCCTGCTTCCAGTTTGCTCTCTTTCGTTCATCTTCCACATGTCTGTCAAAAGAATTATCCCTAAAGCACAGTCATCCTCTGCTCAGGAATCTTCAAGAGCTCTCTTTTGCCTCTAGCAAAAAAAAAAATACAAACTTCTAACCTCGGCATTTAGAGTCCTCCTTCAAAGTCCTCACTTTTCTTCCATAGGCCTTCTCATCATTTTCCAATCTTAGTATTGTGTGCTGCACTAGCTATTGCATATACTTGCAATGTTCTCTCCTTATCTCTTGGTGCTCCTTGCTTTCTTTAAAGCTCAATGAATAAGCCCATGGGAAGTCTTTCCATAGTCACCCAGCTGCTAACACTCTCCCCTTCCTCAAATGATCTTGTATTTATTTACCTGTTCAAAGGCTCTACCCTCTAGGAGAAGACATGCTTTTTGAAATCAAGGACTGCTTTTTGGCTTGGCTTTCTATCCCCAGCACCTAGCTCATACTAGATTTTGAATAAATTCTTATCAAATAGAATTCAGTAAAGACCAGCACAGAGCAAGGCACACAGTAAGCATTTGATCGACAAATGCAGGACCATGCAATCTGTCAGTAAGCAATAGCATAAGGCTGTGTACACAGTAATAATAGCTGACATTTATATAGTGCTTTAAGATTCATAATATCATAAATTTAGAACTGGAAGGGACTTCAGAGATGGTTTAGTTCAAGCTTATTATTTTACAGATAAGGAAACTGAGGCCTAAAAAAGGCAAATGATTTTTAACGAGTGGTAGAGCTGGAATTTGAACTAATATCTTCTAAGCATCAGATTCAGCATTCTGCTCACTACCTCCTGATTCAGAAGATGATTGATATAAATATCATATCTGAGTCTTAGGGCAACCATTTGAGGCAGAGTCTACAAGTGTTTTTATCCTCATTTTATAAGTGAAGTAAATGAGTGACTTGTCCATTGTCAGGTATCTAGTAAGTATTCAGGTGAAATTTAGATGCTTCCCTTCCAGGGTTGTCTTTACTACACCTTGCTACTTTTGAAAGCATGTGCTGAGTAGAAGCTCAAATAGGGCTGGACACCCAGTAGGTATTCAATAATGAATTGCTAGCTGCTGGATTTTCTGGGCCTTCTTAAGCAACTTTTCTCTTTTTCTCGCCAATGAATACCCCCACCTTGTCTGCCGACTTACTATTTTGAGCTCAGTTCTATTTAGCTCACCCCACATTGATTGAGTGCCTACTATGCACCCAGCACTGTTTCTTCAGCTTTGGCCTGCTCTTTCCTTTCCTGAGGGCAGACATTATTGCACACTGCATGTCCTTTCCTAAGTTCCCAATTCCCTTTCAGCATTACTCTTGCCTGGCACAGTCGCCATGGCTCAGCTGCTTCAGGGCTCTCATTTATTACTCAGCCCAAGATCCTCTGAGAGCTCTCTGTGGGCATGAGCTTACTGTCCTACCACTTAACCCTATCTTACTACTGCTGTGCTGATCTTTCAGGGCCATTTGGAGGGTATGGTAAATAGAATTTCACCCCCAAAGCCCCAATGACAAAATGCCCAGGATAAACAGGGTCCAGTTTTTCCACTACTATATAGATGAATTCAGACTTAAATAGATAACACTCCTGGCTTTTGTGGTCTGAGGCACACCATTAACACTCACATGGAGTTCCCCTATCTAATTCAGTACAATGCAATATTCATTAAGTACCTACTGTGTGTGAAGCAATAGATAAGATGGGAAATTTAGATAAAGTCTCAATCCACTTTTCACCTCTTGCTCTTGGCTAAGTAATCAGATCAATACTACCATTGCTTCTGGAAAGTGATTGCTTCAATCATTGGTCTGCTGCCAGATCTCTACTCTTCTCGATGTGCTGTCTTTCCCTGTGGTATGTATATGTAAGCTTTTTGAGGGTAAGCTCACTTTTGTATTTGTATTTCCAACAATTAACACAATTCCAGGCACAGAGGAAACATTACATAAATTCTGCTTAAAAATTTATCTGTAGTCTCATAGAGTCATATGACTATGCTATGGCACATTCAGATAATATACAATATTATATGATAACCACATTAGAGAAATACAAAATCCCTCAGGGAGAATTGCACTTTGGGCCTATAGAGTACCTCAAGATAAGAGACAGTGGCAGTTATCATGAGGAAGTATTATGTCCCTGCCATATAAATACCTTGAGCCCAAGCCCATTTGAGCAGTACTAGTTATAACTGTAACAGGTTTATGTGTAAGAATTTGAAAGGAATAGAGGGTAGAAGACTTAGCAGAAGAAAGAGATTTCTGTTTCCCTCCCTTCAGTTTCCCCACTGTTACTAGCAGGAAAACTCTTTTAAATGAGTTCAGAACCTTTAAATGAGCTTCCGAATCTGAGGTCCAAGTCCCTACAGCTTCTTACTCAGCAAAACACACACACACACACACACACACACACACACACACACACACACACCACCTCTGTCCACATCTCTGTTCTTTCTTTGATAACACCAGTTCAGGTTTATCCTTCCAAAAGAAAGAGGAGGGAAAGGAAATCTTTTTTCCTTTTCGGTAGGGCAGATGTGTTCCATTTATGCCAAATTGGAATTCCAATAGCCTTTTCTCAAACCTAATCCTCCTTAACCTCCCTGCAGCACTTGACACTGTTGATCATCTCTCTTTTCATGGGTTTCACAACATGGTTCTCTCCTGATTCTCCTATTTGTACAACCACTCCTTTTCAGTCATCTTTGTGGTTCTTCATCTAAATTATGTCCAAGTGAATGTCTCCCAAGACTCTTAGAGCCTCTATACTATTTATTTATTTATCTATGCATTTATCCATCTATCTATCTGTCTACCTATCAATCTATCTCACTTGATGTTATCAGTTCCTAGAGGTTCACAATCATATTCTCTATATAGCTGATTCCTAAGTCTATGTATCCAGCCATCATCTCTTTTTGCTGAACTACAGTCATACATCTTCAGCTTTCTCTTGGATATTTTGGATTAGATATTCCACAAGACATGTTCCCAACATGTCCAAAATAAAAATCATTATCTAACTCAACCCCACTTCCAAACTTTTCTATTATTGCCAAGGATGCCAGCATCCTCCTAGCTACTCAAGCTCCCAACTCAATGTCATCTCAACTCCTTACTCTCATTCATTCAATCCTTTGCTGAATCTTGTTGTTTCTATCTTCACAATATCTGTTACATAATTGTCCTCTTTTACAATATCTGTTTGTAATATCTTTTCTCTTCTCTCTACTTACATAACACCTTAGTTCAAGTACTCATTGGTTCTGTCCTACTCTTTTGCAATTATTCTCCTTGCTTTATCTTTCTGTATTCCAATCCATCTTCCACTCAACTGTTAAAGTGATTTTTTCTAAATAATAGGTCTAATCATGTATCCTTCTCCCCCCCACCACCATATACCCCATTCAAAGACCTTCAATGACTCCCTATTACCTCTGGGATCAAACACAAATTCTTCTGTTTGGCATTGAAAGTGCTTTATAACTTTGCCACCCTTCTACCTTTCCAGTCTCCTTATACTTTAAGCTTCTCCATAAACTCTGTGATCCCACACTGATCAAGTTGGAGTTCCTTTAACATAACACTCCAGCTCTCTTCTCCACATCTTTGTACCCACTGTGCCTGACATGCTCTGTCCCCTTAGTTCCCTTGGTTTCCTTAAACCCAACTCAAATCCTCCCTTCTACAAGATACCTTTCCAGACACTACCCTCTTCTCTCCAGCTGTTAATGTCATCTGCTTTCAAATTACTATCATCTAGGGCAGCTAGGTAGTGGAGGAGATAGAATGCTGGACCTGAAACCTGGAGAACCTGTGTTCAAATCTGACCTCAGACACTTAATAGTTGTTTTGTTGATTGCCTCAGTTTCCTCATGTGTAAAATGAAGAAGAAAATGGTGAACCTTTCTAATATCTTGCCAAGAAAACTCCGAATGGGATCATGGAGAGTCAAACAACTGAAAAAAATCAACAAACAAATTCTAGATATCACTTGTATGTACCTAAATAATTATGTATTGACTCCACTTTTTGTGAGCAGGGATTTTTTTCTTTGTATTCTCAGAGCTTAGCTTGATGTCTGGCACATAGTACCATAGTGAATAAATACCTTTTGGCTGAGTGCACTGTTCCACATAGATATTATTTATGTATGACCTAAAAAAATTGTTACCCATATATGATTATGATTGTGCACTGTTCCACATAGATATTATTTATGTATGACCTAAAAAAATTGTTACCCATATATGATTATGATTCTGTAGAAATATAGTTACCTTTTTTCTTATCTAAAAGAAACATATTAGCTATAAAACTGTTACATAGAAAGTGTTACCCCTTTGCTGGCCCCATAGAAACATAGCAGTCTAGATAGACATTGCTCCCTATTTTTATCTATGAAGTTTCCCTTAGAAACATGTATGTATTTACACATACACTTATACAAATATATATATGAAAAACAATGTTACTCATGACAGCACTGATAGTGTCTTGGGTTTAATAGACTTTCTCAAAGATACCTAACTCCTTTGAGTGATGTTATTTCTATTTGATAATACCTCCTGACTTCCAAACATTTCCAGTTTCAATGGAAGTAATAATGTTAATCTTCACTGTAGGTTGAAATGAAAAAGTGGAGAATGAGCAAGGATTTCAGAGCAAGTCCAAGTTTCTTCCTGACAGCTTTTAATGCTCTGGGTACCAGCATAGCCCTGGATAATTCACTGTGTCCCAGAACAGCCCTGGGGCCATGGGGTCAGAGGCCATGCATGGTCTGTGCTCTCCAGTTATTGATGAGCCTTGTTCTATTTTACCGAGGCCTTACAGCACTATAAATAACCAAGAAACAAATGTGTCCAGAGTCACCGAGTCATGCACATTTGATCATGTGTCAGCAGTTCCTATTGGGGCAGGGGGGGTGTTAAATGATTGTGCAAATCCATGGCTATGATGGGAGAGCACTTTAACTAGACTCTGAACTTGGAGTTAGAGGCTCCCAAATTGAACTTCACTTTTGCTATTTACTACCCACATGACCTTAGGCCAGTCACTTAAACTCTTTTGACCTCATTTTTCTCATCTGGAAAATGAGAGGGTTGAAGTAGATGATTTCTAGTTCCCCTATGAATGATGAAATTATTTGTGACCGGTGACTCTGAGAAACAGGAGATGGGCGAGAAGCAGCGGCTTCACCAACGGGTGTTAAAATAAGAATGAGACTCATGCACCCAGCCCTAATGCCCCCCTCTATTCTGGCAAAGTATAGGATCAGCCATCTCCCCCACATCCATGCCTTAGACTGCCCCTGATGAGTATTTAATTTAATTTCCCCAAGATTTTCCAAGAGATAAAAGAAAGGGAGGGATACAGAGTCATGTGCCCCAGTCTGATGATCGGTAGTGATGGACCAGGCTCCACATGTCTCCCTAGGGACTCCCTGTGCCCCTTGAATACTCTCCTCTACTTGGACTCTTCACATCTCCAGGAGACATGGAGTGTTCCCCATATGACTCTCCCCAGAAATGGTACCCCCACCCAGGATCGTACTTCAGGCCATCCCCATCTCTTCTGAGAGTGCAAGCCTACCCTATTGAACAGATCAATCTCTACCCTCCCATCCTGCTTGGAATCCACCCTATCCTGGCCAGTGATTACTGGCCCCAGCCTTCAACCCCCCAGTGTCAAACTGGTGCCCGCCCCTCCGGCTGCGCTCCTCTCGCCTGACTGCCCCCCACCCCCTCCCCCTACACAGGGCGCCTGGCAGAGGCCTACTGTACATCATGTTGACAGTAGAAATTACATCCTGAGCGTATGTTTTACACCGCGCCCTGTCAGAACTCACCGCAGCCCAGTGATCAGGACAAATTGAATACCATCCTGGCCGTGTCAATATTGATTTCATTTTACAAATGCAGCCTGATTTGGGGGAGGGGGAGGGAGAGCACACTGATGATGTGGAACCCCCTGGAGAAGGTGGAGGGTAGGAAGGGGAGATTCCCCCTCCCTCTAGCTCCCTCCTCCCCTATAGTCAGCTTCCTGTTTGGTTCCAGTCAGGAACATGGCTTCAACCCTTTAGGGATTTGATTCCTGAAACCCAACACACCCAGGAAATGAAGTATCACCTACCTATCAGAGAGCAGCTTAGACAAATGCTACATTCATAGATTGTCAGAGCTAGGAGAGCCCTTGTAACATAAAACATAATGTCAAGAATGGGAGGGACCCTAGAACATAGAGAATAGAATATTAGAGCTTAGAGGGGCATTAGAATAAAGAATATTGAAGCTGGAAGGGATTTTAAAGAACATTCCAATTCCCTCATTTCATAAAGGAAGAAACTAAAAAAAAAGGGAAATGATTTGCCTGTGGCTATTCAATGAATCAGTAGCAGAAACGAGACTAGAACCCCTAATCCAACATGCTTTTCTTTATTAGGCCCAGCTAGACTCACAACAGTGCCTGTTTGTGGAAGGCTGGATGGGCAACTTTAATATTCCTTTAAAGAGTAACACTCACCAATCCCACAGGAGATTCTCTGACAACTTTCCATGATTCCATAGTCCCAAAATGGGTCAGGGCACATAGCTGCCTCTTCTCCCTTATCACAGAATGGGACACTGAATAAGGGACTCAGTCATACTCTTCCAAAACAGGCAATGTCCATACCATTGGAGGCATGTGGTGGCGCACTAAGACACTCCTATGCAGTTCAACTTTTCCTAGGTCAGCAATTTGGCATCCAGGAAAAGTAGTTTTCCTATAACCTATAATAGGAGTTGCTCTTAGTGGTATATGCCCATTCACACCAGGGTGAAGTTGTAGCCAGCCAAATACACCTCTTCCTACACACACACACACACACACACACACACACACACACACGAATGAATTCAAAACAGAAGGAACATTTTATGTTGCATAAATTGCATAAATATATATGCAAATAGCAAGCTGTGACTGACATATACAAATCCCATTCACATGACACACATGTGCACACCCACACAGAGATATACACAAATACTTCCCTGTGATTGACACATAACACAACATACATATTTTCTTGTGACACACACTCCATCTTGTCACTCACTATCTTCACTAGCCCACATTAGGGAAACAATTTGCCTGGCCCACCAAGTAAATCTCTGAATTCACTGAAACCCTCTTGGAAATCTCAGATTCTAGTCTCCTTGGGGGAGGGGGGAGGACTTATATTAGGGATACATCCACAGAAACCTCTTCTACCTCCACTCCTCACACAAGTCCTACTTCTTTTCAGCTAAGATGCTAACATCAAATCTGAACTATGCTACACGGAGGGCAGAGATAGCATGAGCCTAGAGAAAGAATAAAACTTCCCTTTCCATCAAATGTGAAACACACACACACACACACACACACACACACACACACACACACAAATGCTCAACCCACTACCAAAGGAGATAGATATAATAAACATCCCAGGAATAAAAAGGTACTATGGGGATAGAAGGGTAGGGAAGTCATATTTTCATATCATTTCTTTGTGCAGAAAGTTGAGATTTAGCACATTCTGATCTAATGGGACTGAATCAGTATCATTCATGAATTCTACCCTCTAGCTAAGTTACTAAAGAGGGGTGCAGAGAGGCCAAGTATCTCTCCTCAAGACCAACAACCAGTTCAGATTCATTTCAGTGCTATTATAGAAAACAAATGAGAGAATGTATTCAAAGTGCTTTGCAGGACTCTGGGCCAGGCACTGTGCTAAATGCTAGGGATACAAAGAAAGACAAAACCAGTTCTTATTCACAAGGAGTTCACATTCTACTAAGTGAGACAACATGCAAACAATTGTAAACAGAATGGAAAAATATGCATATAGTTATAAATATAGCTAGAAGAGAGGAAGAGGGATGGAAGGAGGAAGGGAAGGAGAAAAAGATGAGAAAAGAAAGATAGAAAATAGAAGGAAATCTCAGAAAGAAGGTCCTAGAATTAAACAGTACTGTGAAAATCAGGTTTCTTGTCAAATGTTAGATTTTTAACTGAGACTTGAAGGAAGCCAAGGAAACCCAGAAGAAGAACATTCCAGTCATGGGGGACAGCAATGAAAAGCACTGAGTCAGGACATGGATTGGCTAGTGTAAGGAACAGCAAGGAGGCCCAAATCACTGAATTATAGACTAGATAGAAGGAAATAAAATGTAAGAAGATTGGAAAGTTAGAAGAGACTCAGGTTATAAAGGACTTTAAAAGCTAAATAGAGGATTTTATATTCAATTCTGGAGGTAATAGGGAGCCACTGGAATTTATTAAATGTATTCTTGGGAGGGGTATGTGTGATATAAACAAATCTGTACTTCAGGAAGATCAGTTTGACAGCCAAATGGAGGATAGAGTGGAATGGGAAGAGACTTGGCAGGATCAACAAGATATTCTTCCCTTCCACAAGGCTGAAGTGATGAAGAGCTTCAACCAGGGTGGAAGTCATGACAGAGAAGAGAAAGGAGTATATAGTCAGGTTTTGTGAAAAAAAAGTGAACAAAATTGAGCAAGATTTTTGAAATTGGGGGTTAGAGAAAATGGATTCAGGATGACACAGATTGTGAATCTGGGTGATTGGAAAGAGAGCAGTGATGTTAATAGGGAAGTTTGAAAGCGGGAAGGTTTGGAGGAAAGATAATGAGTTCAGTTTTGAACATGTGGAGTTTGAGATATCTATGGAACAGGCAACATAAGATATGCAAAGGGCATTTCAGAATTGGAAATCAGAGGTTAGATCCGAAAATCATCTGTAGAGAGATCATAACAGGGGAGCAGCTAGGTGGCCCAGTGAATAGACTACTGGCTCTGGAGTCAAGAGGACCTGAGTCAATCTGACTTCAAGTACATGTGTGATCATGAGCAAATCACTTAACCCCAAATATAGAGACAAAGACAGAGACAGAGAGACAAAGAAAGAGATAGAGAAACAGAGACAGAGACAGAGACCAATTGAATTTGCAAAACTTAAAGTATAATATAAACATGTGTTAATGATAATAATAATAATATTGTCACTGTTGCATAATGTTGTATAATAAGTAGAAATAACCTTATAGTCAGAAGGGCCTGAGTTCAAGTTCTGCTCTTAATACATTCTAAGTTGTGAAGCTGGGCAGGTGCCCCCAGACAGCTCTCTGAGACTCCAAATGGCAGAGAAAGTTCCTTACCTGGAGTTCCATAAGTGAATGAAATCACAGGTCTACTCTGTTTATGGGATATAGGGTAAGAAGGGACCTTACACCATATATTATAGAATGTTAACACTAGATGTGATCTTAGAAACTCCCTCATTTTACAAAGGAGGGTCCAAAGAGAGGAAATTTTCTGCCTAAGAAGCCACAGGTGAGCCAGTTCTAGAATCCCAGTGTCTAGACAGCTAGCACAGGCCCACGTTCACTCTACACCTCGGTGCTATTCATTTGAAAAGCCTCTATCGAATCCCTACTATGTGCCAGGAAGCATTGCCATGAGCTCTCTGAAGCTGGGACGATAAAGTTGCCATTGGAAGAAAGAAGGAAAGAGCAGTGGTGCAGTAGCAAGTGACCCCAATTAGGGTTCAAAGACCCTGGGCAAAGAACCATTGGCTCACTAACCATGATGACCAAGAAACAAGTTTCATCCTTCCTTTTTCTGTTTCATTTTGCCCATTAAGGAGAATAATCTAATGCCATACTGATAATAAAAATATTCAAGGTAGTTAGTTTTTATTGCAAGAAGAGTGAAGGATGCTGTAGAATACATTTTAATCCTGATACGATAGAAAAAACACTTATCTGGGAATCAAGAAACCCAGTTTCTTCCCTTCCACATTCCCCATGGGAGGCATGAGACCAGAGTTGCCTTCTGCTTCTGCTATTAACTCACTATGTCATTTTTGGGCAAGACACTTCGTTCCGGACCTAAGCTTATCCTTATGAAATATAATGGCATTATAATAGGACAGGGTAGCATAATAAAAAGAACCATAGATTGGAGCTGGAGGCCTGGTTTAAGTCCCACTATGGGTACCTGGGCAAGTCACCTCCTCTCTGGGTCTGTTTCCTTCTCTGTAAAATGATAATAATGTTTATAACTGATGTTTCCATAGCACATTAAGATTTTCTTTAACAATGTTTTCTTTACAGTAGCCCTGTGAAGTTGAATTAAAGAAAGCATTTATTAAGTGTTTACTGTCAAAGAGTTCCTATTCTAATAGCTAAGCAGAGAGGAATCCAAAAGCAGTCCAGAGAATCAGGGAGTGAGAATGATTTGAAATAACTTGCAAAAGTGTTTCCTCACATGGAGGTTCTGGAGTAAAACTCACCCATCAGAGAAGGTCACAGGGTGGAAATGGAAAAATAATTTGGGAAGCCAGGAAGCTGAGTTAGAAATTATAATCTTCATTGTATAAATGGATAAACTGAAACCCAAAGAAGTGATTTGCCAACCAAAGTCATACATCTGGCAGAACATTCTAACTCTCCCAACTCTGTGCCCCATGTTCTTTCTACCATGTTACACTGAGAGTTTGGTGGCAGTGAGGTGTAATGGTGCATCAGTCCCTCAATAGGATGCTAAGAGACTCAAGTTTTAGTCCCAGAGTTCTGCTCCTAACTTGTAATGTGATTTTGAGCCTCTCGCTGTCCCACCCTGGGCTTTAACTTCTTCTGTAAAATGAGGGAATTGGGCTAGATTGGTATTTTTTAATTAAATTGACAATAGAACACCCTGAGGTTTGAAATATATTGATTAGTCTTCAAGTACTGATGTGGGAATGCTAGGAAATTTGGATACCTCAGGGAAAATGAAAGATCAGAAAATCTTTGGAATGAGAAGATAATGGATATTAATGAAGGGATATAGAAAATTCAGTTTATTTTCACACCAAAAACATTCTAAACATGTCTTTCATGTATAAGTTTTTCATATTTAAAGGGGAAATCTCAGGAGTATTAAAATATTCAGACATAGGCAAGACATTTAAAACAGTTTGCTTGCCCACCAGTGACCTTCATATGAGAGCTGTCTTGCAGCTCTGGAGACAGCAGCCCTAGGAGCTCTCCAAGGTCCTTTCTTGCTTTAGCACAGATTCTAATTCCAATACATAACAAACCCCTAGGATTCTGATTCTAATACATATAAACAGATTTCTTTGGGCAAAAGCGTCATTTTCCCTCCACATTCTCTAACAATCTTTTGAACAATTTGACATGTAAGACACTCAAGGCCTGGAATCCCCAAGACAGAGTATAGATTCAGCATCCTGTAATTCTTTCCTAACTCCCATTGTGGTCCCATCTCTATATACCCAACACTTTTCTTCAGTGTTCCATGATACTTTTCATTCCCCCCATCCCCAAATTCCCAATTATCACTATTAATCCTTATCTCTTCCTGATCTCCATTATATTCTCATCCCTATCTTTGCCCCATTTATCCCAGCTGTAAGCTGAAGATTCCCCAGTGTTCTCCACACTTCTCATCAATACCATGATTCAACTAATTATAATAATCTCCCATTCCTACCATTCAATGATCCCCAGTATCTCCTGATAAGTCTCATCTCTAACCTCCAAACACATTCTAAGCCAGCCATTCCCCTTCTGATTCCCAGTGTCCTCCCATCTCTCATTTTTCTCCAGTTCCTCAGCATCCCTAATCCTCCCTCACTATCTCCACATCATTTCATTGGTCTCCAGTATCTCCCTATCCATGAGTGATCTTGATCCTCATCTCTACTATTCTCACCTTCACTATTCTTCCATTGATCCCCACTGTCTCAGTGAGCTCTATTGTTCCTCTGTCTCTACCATCCCTCCTATCCATTTTGATCCCTTCCACCTGATTCCCATTAACTCCCTGATCCACCTGACCCCACTCCTCCAAGACACACATACAGACCCATCCTTGTCATTTTCCAGGCCTCTCAGAAGCAATAAGCTGAGGTCTGCTAAGCTAGGAGCTCATCCTGGACAGCTGTTCGGTACAGTTCTCCCACCTAGGGCAGGCAACAGACTGACTGCATTACAGTCGGATCAGCCCCCGGATCCCACTTAATGCCTCAGCAAGACCGCCTGCCTGGCAGCTCATCTCCTGCCAGCAGCCCTGGAGCTCCCAGAGCCTGGCCACACAGCCTGTGATTATCCCCCCGACAAATTCTCTGCTCATATTGTCAACAGTGCAGTAAATTACAGGCCCGGGTGCCGGGGGCTTCCTCCTTAAACAAGATTCAATTCTACTTAGCTGCACCCCCTCACACACCCGCTCTTCTCCCTGCCACCCCCTCCCCCAACCCCTGAATTTATTTCCTGGCCTGTAGGCCCAGAGGCTGAGTAACCATGGCAAAATCCTTGGGGGAATCTTCAGGCTGAAGTATCTAAGCCACTCTCTAGACTAGTGATACAATGTAAAGAACACTTCCTCTAGAGTCAGAGGACTTGTGTTCAAATCCCATCTCTGACATTATTACTGCCAGGTAAGTTACTGTGTCTCTGTTTTCTCATCTGTAAATGAGGAGATTTCACCTAATGATCTCAGAAGATCCTTGTAGTACTAAATCCATGATCTTATCTCCTGGACTATCCACCTTCAGCAAGAGGGAAATGAAGAGTTGGGTGGGGATAGGGGAGAGAGTTGCTGGGAACCTCATTTCTAATGATAGAGAAAGATGGGATGGAAAAGGCTCTCCTTTGAGAGTAGGAGACCTAGTTCCCGCTCCTGGCTATGGCACTTCTCAGTGATCTTGCACAAGTCCCTTCCCTTCTCAAGACTCTTGATTTTCTAGATTCAAAAATGAAGATTGAATAATTTTTCTAACCTGATATTCCATTGGCTGTGTTCTAAATCCTTTCTATCTCTGATGTTTTATATTTTATACTTTATGCTTTATTCTCCTTCAGTCTAATGTTCTTTCAATTCTGATATTCTGCATTCTAAGGCACCTTCCAGATGCAACAGTCTAGGATTCTGTGATTTTAATCTTCCTAAAGCATAATTAGTTGGGTCCTTCCACTTGCTTCATACCACAAATTGTTCCCTATGATCTGAAGGATAAAATGAAAGTCCTTCACATGACATTCAAAGTCCCCTATTGTATGGCCCCATCCTACCTAGTCTACCATGACCTGGAAGACTGTGTCTGCAAGGGCCAGATAGGAAATTCTAATTCCTCTAACCCAGAGGCTTCGTCTGACTGTTCTTTCTGACATAGATGATGAAGCCAAGAGATAAAAAGCTGTCTCTAATCTCCTGTGCTCTTTTTAGGCTGGAAAAAGAAAGGGAAATTATGTCCCATCACTTATTCAAACCTTAATTCCTCTCTTTCCTGAAGCTAAATCTATAGAACATCATTTCTTGATTCTTCCATTGGCCTGTTCTTAGGACACCCCAGTAAGAAGAAAGAAAACTTTTAAGGGTTAAAAGGGGTGGGTTGGTCCTAAAAATCAGAAGAAACTATTAGTACTGTCTTCACACCAGAGCTCAGAAATCTGTTGCACACACATGCACACACACTCATACATACACCCCAATAAAAAAGAAATCTCTTTTCTACCTATGTCTGAAATTCTCAATGTTATTAAATCACAGATCACTGATTTGGAGTGGAAAAAACCTTCGAGTTCATATAGTCTCACACTTTTATTTTACGTATTGGAAAACCGAGGTCCATTTGTTTGCCCAAAGTCCCATGGTTATTAAGTTTCAGAACCAGGATCTAAACCCAGATTCTTTGACTTCAGATTTATCTCCATTGTCTCACAATGACACATTATCCTCTTAAAACTCTTCTTGTCATTTTTATTGGCTATCATATCACAAGGATAGCATTACCAAGTCTGTAACCCACTAAAACCCCCAGATCTTTTTCTACCAATGCTGTTGTATCACTATGCTACCCCATATTTAAGAGAGAGAGACCCACATAGGGTGGGTTGCCATTATGCTATGGAGAGAGTTTCAAATAGAAAGCTGAGAAGTAGAATGTCAGAGACTAGACCCAGGCAGCTCTGATTCACAGGAGGTGGGGAGGAAGAGAGAGAAGGAAAAAGGAAGGAGGGAGAAACAGTGTTTGTTAAAATTCACACCCAGTAATTGTTTAGGGAAAGTATTTCCCAAGTTTAAAAGGCTTTCTCCTCCACATTTTCCTTGGTCCCAGTTTCAAAGGAATTTTAATTGCAAAGAAAATTTTGCCATCTCCCTTAGGGGAGAAAGGGCTCTATGGGCAGAACAGTCTCGCTCAGCACTGATTCCTCTCCAAAGAGGGGATTTTCACGCTTGGGCTGAGTGAATGCAGGCCAGGGACTGAGGAGATGGGGGAGGAAAGGGAAGAACAAGAGAGGATGGGAGAAACAGGTCTGTTTCTCTCACCTCAATGCTTAGGCTATCCAATCCACTGGATTGGGTAACTGACATTGTTCAGTAAAGATGAAGTTTATATATCTCCCTTCATCTGTCTGCCCTGTTCTCCCACTTCACCAATGTCAATTGGCCTTAGAACAATCTGGTTTTGCTAACAAAAGGCTCTCACCACTGTCCATTGCTTTATCCCAGTGTATTCCAGGGAAAAACCTTTCCCCATTCATGGTCTCACTGAAAAAATCTATACAAATCTCTTGGAAAGTAGGTAGTACAAGGCTTATTATCACCACTTTACAGGGAGAAAACAGATTCAAAATGGGGGAGTGACTTGCTTCAAGTTACATAACTAGGCAGGAGTGGAAGCTATGTGACTTCAAGTCTAGTTTCCTTTCTCCTATACTAGACCAACTTCTGCCATTACAACCCACTAGCTACATCTATTAGAATTCAGATGTAGACCTGTCACTGCAACTTTAACATTTTATCAGCAATTTATTGTTTTGTTTAAGATTGACCCAACTTAATTGCTATCTAAACTGCCTAGCTGAGAGGTTACAGTTAGGGAGACCCTGGGGACAGGTTCCATACCTGGGTTAGCACAGAGACACACAGCACCCCTAATAATTAAAATGATCTTTCAAATCTACATCACATTTTATGATTGCAAAATATTTCTCATTCATTATTTTATCTAATGATCATAGAAATCTTGGTAGGGAAACAGAACAAAATTAGCTCCTTTTAAAGGTGAAGAAACTAGCACAGAGAGAAGGAACAATTTGCCCAACATAGGGAGTTAACAGAACAGCTGTCCTCAAGAGACTAAGAAAGTGATAGTTCCCCCACTCTTGACCCTGGTCAGACCACACCTGGAATTGTACTAGTGAGAGGATTTGAAATTATGCTATGAGAGCTGGTTGAGGGAACTAGAAATGTTTAACTAGAAGAATTGCATGAATGTGATAGTTGTCTTCAAGTATTTGAAGGCATATCACGGCAGATGATTTGTTCTGCTCAGTCCCAGAGGTCAGAACCGAAAGAAATGAGTAGCGGTTGCAGAGAAGCCATTTTAAAGCACTATATAAAGGGAGAAAACACTTCTCAACCATTGTTATTCTTCAGTCATGTTCAATTCTTTCTGACCTCCGTTAGGGATTTTTTTTGACAAAAATATTGAAGTGGTTTGCCATTTCTTTCTGCAGCTCACTTTACAGATAAAGAAACTGAGGTAAACAGGATTAAGTGACTTACCCAGGGTCATAAAGCCAGTAAGTGTCTGAGGCCAGATTTGAATTCATGCAGATGAGTCTTTCTGATTCCACTGTGTCACTCTAGATGCCTTCAATCATTAGAGCTTCCCAGAGGTGAAATGGGTTGTTTTGAAAAGTATTGAATTATTCCTTACTGGAAGCCTTTTAGCAAGAGTCAGATGACCTCTTATTGGGATATTGTCAAGGGGATTACTGTGAAGCCATTTTTTGGCTTATCTATACTCAAGTCCCTCTAGTTCTGAAATTCTATGTTTAAGTGATTCTGGGATTCTGTGACAAGAACCCAAGCCTTCTGACTCCCAATGCTGGACTCTTTCCATTGCACCTGCTAGTGCAAATGTACTATTTGCTGATTCCTGAGAGTCCCCAGGGTCATAGATTAATTGGAGTTTTGCACCTGGCTTTATCTTTAAACTCTTTCCTACAAAGGCTCCTCATAATCACATATTCACAACATCTGAGAGCAGGACAAGTCTACAAAGATCATCCAGGTGCACGAACACCTCAATAGGAATCCCAAATACAGCAGCCGTTCTTCCATGTGGTTAAGAGACATGTATTCTTTTCCTGAAGACCTCCCTCAAATGGAAGTCTACTATGTTTAAACACACCCTATTTTACTCATACACAGGGAGTGGGAAGTTTTGGTTGGGAAGGTTTTTTGTAAATCAAACCCAAACAACCCTCTCTTCAGTTTTTGACCCACTGCTCCTTCTGCCCTCTGGGACAACGCAAAACTAATGTAATCCATCTCGACCATGAGAGTCATCCAAATACCTAGATACAATTATAATAATATCCTGTCTAAAGCTTCTCTTTTCTAGGCTAAACATCCTCAATTATGAGATTCAGTCCTTGTACAGCATGGTCTCCAGTTTCCTCACCATCCTCATTACTATCCTCTAGATATTATCCAGTTTGTCAATGTCCTTTCTAAAATGCAATACCTAGCACCAAATGCAAAACTAGCTGTAGTCAAATAAGAACAAGACAGCCACTTTATCACTTTACTCACTCTATAACTAAGACAGTATTAATTAATTTTTTCACACTATTGACTCATATTGGAAGACTGTGCCCAAGAGAAGCTAAGATACTCCACTCTGAACTACCTGGGCCTAGAAAACCTAATCTTCATCCTGATAATTTTCTACATGTTCAAGTCAACATATGTACCCTTAAGACTTTTTCCCCTACCTTTTGCTCAAAGAACTATAATCAAATCAATACTAGCATTACTTCTGCCCTATTTTTCTGCTCACCATCCTGTGCCTTCCCAAACTAAATCATTTTTCCCTATCCAGAACTCCCTATATGTGCTCCATTTTCCCATTAGAATTTAAGCTTCTCATGGCCAGGAAATATCTCATTTATGAATTTATATACCAGGAACCTAGCACTATGACAACATAGTAAATAATTAATGCTTCACTCATTGATTCACTTATTTCATTCATTCATTGTTTGCTTTCCATTAAAATACTAAATCTTTTCTGATTAAACAGTTAATTTCACCTCTCCCACCCTGCACGTGTAGCATTGAATTTTTGAATACGTGTCAGGCAATTCATTTATTCCTATTAAATTTGGCCTTATTAGATCCATCATTCCAGCCTGTTGAGATTTTTTTTCAAATCTTGACTCTGTCATCCAATATATTAGTTATCCTTTTTAGCTTTGTTTTATTTGCAAATTTGATAGGTGTGCCATGTATGTCTTTAAGTCACTGATAAAAAAAAAAGGGTTTTGTGTAGATTCCTGGGGTTCTCCTAGAGAAAGCTCCTTGAGAGGTTGATTACCCTATTAATTTCTATTCTCTGGCTTAAATAATTCAACCAGTTTCAAATACACCTAACTGTACAATCATGTAGCCCATGTCTCTTCATCTATATCCCCAAGAAACTGCATGAAAGATTTTGTTAAATACTTTGCTAAAATCCAAGTAAAATGTTGCTACAATATTTAGCTAAATGAAGTTATTCTGGCATGATTTCTTTTTGATAAAGCCATATTGGTTCATAGTGACCACTGTACTCTTTTATAAATGCTCACATATTATCACTTTTAATAGTACATTCTAGAATTTTTCCAGGAGTCAAAATGAAGCTTACCACTTTATACTTGGCAAACTTCACAATTTTTCTTTTTCTCTTTTTTAAACCTCTAATCCTGGGGTATTTTTCACATTCTCTGGGATATTGTCCAAGATCTCTGATGTCAGCTCAAAAATTCTTAAAGTATTAATTAAAATAGACAGCATTTTCATAAGCAAACTCTTCAGAAGTTGACAATCCAACTTTATGGGTTTGCATACAACTGTTCTGTTAAAATAATAATTAGTCTTAAAGCCAAAGATCATCTGTTTCAGTTCTTTCATTTTACAGATTAGGAAACTGAGGCCCAAAGAGAGACTCCATTTGAGTGTGTCTAAGGGTCCAAATTAACATTTGTGATAAATTAGCAAAGTTAAGTTGTGAGTCCGAGAATTGTTAACTCATGTAGGGTATAATAAAAAGAGGTCTGGAGTCTGAAGACTGCAATTTGAACCCAGATTCTCCCCTTAATCACTTAACAATGGGCCTCTGTTTCCACATTTATAAAATGCAAGTTTAGATGAGCTGATCTCTAACCTTACAATGCTAAATCTCTGATTTTATTTCTCCTAATCTATTGCCTCTGAAACGATATCATGCTGTCTAACCAATAAGATGTCTCTTTACTTTGAGTGTCCTCTAATACTTGATCTCACAGGCTTTCTAACCAGCTTTGGAAACTAAAAGGTGAGAGAGAGGATTCCAGCAGAATCTGCCCAGCAGAAAAAAAGGCAACTTGTCCCCATTTATAGATAGCAATCTGAGAATCGTTGTGGGGAAACAATTTGGTCAAGGTCACACAGCTGTTTTTACTACTTTAGAGAGAAGACTATGTTGAAATGGGAGGCTTGTCATGGTGAAGAGAGGAAACAAATAAGAAACGGAGAATATGGGGAAGTGGAAAAGGAAGATCCAGGCAGGACTATTAGAAGCCCAAAGAGGTCATGGTCTCTGTCTGATATGATCAGAATAATAATTATAGACTGCTTCTTGAAAGTGCATTTATGTTCAATATTTCCTTTCCTTTCATATCTTTATACATAGATCAGGTTCAGATTTGGATTAAATGGCTCCTAAAATTGCTTCTAACAGGAAATTTCTATGATTTTATGACTTAATAAATTTATTTATTTATTTATTCAACAAACATTTATTAAACATCTACTGTTTAAAGGGATCTAGGCTCGAGCCCTGGGGCAGATACAAAATTTAGATAGGACAGTATTCCTGCCTTGATGGAGGTTGCAGTTTATTAAGAGAATATGACACCAGCAAAGATAATTCTATTATACAATGTGACCTAATAAGTACATTAGAGAAGAATAAAGTAAGGTTCTACCTGAGGGAAGATGGTCATTATTGAATGGGGAAATCAGGAAAGACTTGATAGAGATAATTTTTGCATTGGGCTTTAGAAGCTAGGCAGAAACTGAACAGGAACTGTCTCTTCCCACCCTAAAAAGTACTGTGAGAATGTCATTGTCATCCCCCTTCTCTATCAAAAACAGGATAGGCTACATCACTCACGGCCACAGAATGAGGTAATGGTAGAGTTGGTATTAGAATGCAGACCCAAGGCCCTCTCCACTAGTAGTCCATACTGCCTTCGGTTTGGTTGTCTTAATTCTGCCGGATGAAGGTCACAATATGTCCTATGTATGACAAATTGCCCTCCATTTCATTTTCAATTGGGTTGGAAGGCAGTGAGTAAGGTAACAACAACAACAATAATAATAATTTACATAGTGCCTACTATGGGTCAGGCACTATGTTAAGCTCTTTACAAATATTATTTCATTTGAGCCTCATAGCAACTCGGGGAGGTAGTTCCTATGATCACCCTCATTATTCAATTAAAGAAAGTGAGGCAAATAGAATTTAAGTGACTGGCCTGAGGTCACAGATTTGAAAGCAACTTTTCCTGACCATAAGCCCAGGACTCTAGCCACTATGCTGTCCAAACTAGTGGGGAAATTATGTGACTTGAGTCTCTGGAATGCCCCACCATGCTTATGAATAATGGCAAGTCAGTTCCTGTCTTTGAACTTTGATTTCCTCATCTGTAAAATATAAGACATAGAACTAGAAAATGGCTAAGGTTTCATTGTTCCAGGACCTTTTCCAGCTCTTCCCATTGTATGGTTCTGTGGATTGATAATGATAATGCTATTATCATGCTACATGTTATTTAGAAACTCTTGGGATCTCTAGAATAAAATCAGAAACTCATCTAGAACTGATTTTCTGAGCAGCTCTCCCATTATTCCATTGGGAATCTTTGCCTGATGTAAAACTACCCTCTTTTCTCTCCCTCCTCAGTCTCTCTTCTCCCAACAGAGAACAAGGCACAATAAGGAAAGAAATAAATGTGTTTCTTAAGGACCTATCATATGCCAGGGATTGTGCAAAGCACTTTCATCTCCTTGGACAGTCACCTTTCAAGATTTGTGCCATTATTACCCCCATTTTAGAGTTTGAGGTAATTGAGTTATTGTTGATGATGGTTAGTTGTCTCAGTTACCCAGTTCTCCTTGATCCCATTTGGGCTTTCTTAGCAGAGATATTGGAGTGGGTTGCTATTCCCTTTTCCACTTCATTTTACAGGTGAGGAAACTGAGGCAAAAAGATTTAAGTGACTTGCCCAGGTCACACAGTTAGTAAGTGAGGTGGGATTCAAACTCAGAATATTGAGAGTAATCAGGGACTGGGTCTGGAACCAAGAAGACCAAACTTAGGTCTTCCTGATTCCAGGCCCAGTACCACCTAGATATCTCCTAAGTCAGTAAGATTAACAACCATTGTCTCTTTTGCTTCTCATCATGGCCCTATCAGACTATCAGAGTTTTGTTAATTCTTTCTCCCCCTATCTCCCTCTTTCTTTTTCTCTCTTTCCTTTCCTCTATCTCTGTCTCTCTGTCTGTCTCTTTCTCTGCAACCCTTTCTTTTTCTCTGCCTCTTTTTCATATATATGCATAGAAAAACATAAACATGAATGTATTCATATATAAGATATAATGTAGATATTTATGTTTGTGTGGCTAGCCCAAGATTACACTAGTATGTGACAAAATTGAGAATAGGACCCAGGTTTCCAGATTTTCATTTGGAGTTTTGTTATAGTTGTTATGAAGTATACAAAGAAGCTATAAAATGTTCTTTCTGCCCTCAAGGCGCTCACTGTCAAATTGAAGAGACAAAATATATACATACAGAGACCAGAGAGCGCTTGCTAAGAGATAAATGAACCATACAAGCAATAAGGTTATGGGAATTTCGATATAAGGGTGAAATTTCTAGAAGCAAAAAGGGGAGTCATTGAGGTAAATCAAAGAGAGAAGAGGTAGGATTGTATTGGGGCTTCCTTAAAAGATGAGGAAAATTCAGATTGACAGAGAGGATGTAGGAAAGATTGGGATAATCTGAAATAAACCGATGTAGAAGAGGATGATATGAAGATCATTCTGACTGGAATGGACAGTGTGTGGAGCAGCAATCCTATTTCATAGGCTCCCAGGACCTTCAAATCATAGACTTACAGACTTTTAAGAATTTTAAAAATCAGAGAACCTTTGAAGAAGAGATTCATACAATCTTAGAACTACAGAGTCTTAAAAACAGAACCTTAGAATGCTAGACTCCCAGCATCTTGGAATCATTGACTCTCAGAAACTTTGAGTCATCGAATTTCGGAATATTAAAACTGACAGGGACTTTAGTGATTATCGAATCTAAACCCCTCATTTTGAACAAGAGAAAACTGAGACCCAGAAAGAAAAAAGGCTGTTTCAGCTGCTGGGAGGTGGGGGAAGAGAGGTGCGGGGAAGGAGGAGGGTCTTACACAGAATGACTGGAGTGTTGAAGAAGGGGGAATGGAAGGAAGTCGGCACTTCCCTATTTATTACCTCTGGGCTCTCCAATGCCTGACTACCAGGCAGAAATGACAAAATAAAAAGGAAGAGAAAAAAATGCGAGCTACAGCCAGAATAAAATCAGGGCAAATAGAATAAAGCCTGACAGCCAAGTATAAATAAATATTCGTAAAAGAGTTAAAGGACAGATTAAAATAAAAACACCAAAAGCAATTCTTACCCCCTGACAAATGCAGTGCGAATTGGGTTCTTTTAATCAAATGTTTGGCAGGTGTATGAATTATTTATAATTCAATATCGTGTGGTTAAATGGAAAATGGAAGATGTTTTCAGCATCTTGTCTCAGCCCCCGCCTCTCCCTAAGGAAGCATCCCCCAATTTTCCCTAGAGAGAAGAAAACTGAACCCCAGTGTCTTGCTTAGTAGTTAGATTGTTCACTGGCTTATTCCCCCAATCCCATGGCACAGTGAAGACCTGACTTAGAAGTGAGGAGATCTGGCATATAGTTGTGAACCTGCCTTTAACTAGCTACATGACCTTGGACAAGTATCTTTCCTCCTCTAGATCTCAGTTTTCTTATACATAAACAAAGGGAATTGGAGTGGACGATGGCTAAAGTCCTTCAAGTTCCAAATGGTTCTAAAAATCTGCCATCTTTCTCATTTGCCCCTTTTCGCCACAGCTTCTTTCTCATAATGCAGTGATTAGGCATAGGACTAGATTCAGGAAAACTAGCTATATTCTAGTTCCAGTTCTGCCACTAACTAGCTTTGTAATCTTAAGCAACCTGAGCCCTACCAACCCCTGCACCCTACCCCTTGAAGCACTAGTTATCTCTTCTGTGAAATGGGTACAATATTCGTTGTCCCCACAGCCTTAAAGAAGTATTGGGAACTTAGTCACAGAAAATTGTGATAAGGGGACTGAGAAGGATCCACGTGAAGAAAAGGTCTTCCCTGGAGGGCCCTATTGTCTGAGTCAGTGCCAGAGAGAGATAATAACAGTTGATCTTTAAGATCTTTTTGTTGAGTTATGTTTGACATTTTGTGACCGTATTTGGAATTTTCTTGGCAAAGAAAGTGGAGCAAATAGAGTTAAGTAACCAGGGTCACACAACTAGTGATTGCCTGAGGCCAGATTTGAACTCAGGCAGAGTGTTCCTGATTCTAAACTCAGTGTTCTATCCATTGCTTCACTTAGCTGCCTCATTCTGCCCCTTCTTCTTTTAAGATTTATAAAGTGCTTTTCATACATTTTCACACATTTAATAATGAAGAGACAAGTTCAAGATCATCTGGTTCCTTGTCCATCTTTCCACATCAGTTGATATCTTCCCTTGTTGGGTGAATCTGTTCTGAAATCAATTTGGCTCCTCCTTTCTCCCTGTTTTCCTCCCACCTAGCTATGGCTTCCTAGAGGTCTAGAACAATAATCCCCAAGAGTGCAACATCCGGTGAGATCACTCAGGGAAGAAGTACTTCTGGGCCCTGCAAGGCCTGCAAAGCTTAGTGAAGGAAGGCACGGAGAAGAGGAGCCAACTGGGGAAGATGTGCTGACTAACTTCCCAGTGGCAGATGAATGAGTTCTCAGCACTAACAAACGGCTGTCGGAAAGGTGGAAGAATGAAGGTAATTAGTCCCTTTAATGCCGATTTCAGACTAATCTTTCACACTTAAGAAAATTGTTCCAATGATTTTCTTATTTTCAGGGGAACTCGTTAAATAAGAATTAGAAAATAGATAAGGTAATAGATAAGAAAATGGGTTTTGCCAACGAATAGCAGCCAAAACACGTGGAGTAAGCTTGGGGGTGGGACATACTTGGAATAATAAAGATAATATCTTTAGGGGAATGAGGAGATATGGAAAGGATCCCCAGGAGCCAAACTTTGGGCAAATGATGATTGAGACTCAGTCCTCCTGGAAGCCACAAAGATTCAGAATATAGAATGTCATATAGAATGTCTGTCATGTAGATAGACATATAGAATGTCAGACACAGAAGAACCTCTAGAGCATCCAATGTCAGAACCATGAGAACTTCAGAACTGAGAGAAACCTTAGAACCTGGAATATTGAAGCTGTAAGAGACCTCAGAAGTTAGAACATAGAATGTTAGAACTATAAAGAGCCCTAGAACTGGGAAGTACATTAGAACTCAGAACACAGAATGTTAGGATTATCAGGGTTCTTAGAAGTTATGATCATAGAATGTCAGACTACAAGCAACTTTAAATGCTCCTCTTCCAAACCCCTCATTTTACAGAGGATCTTGAGGACTAGAAGAAGGGAAATTACTTGCCCAGCTCACAATGAGTCAAGACCCAGACTCCTATTGGACAGAGTCCCCTATCTTCTTCCCTTCCCCTTCCTCAGGGTCTACTCAGGATCCTCTCATTCTTTAAAGGCTATGGATGATCCCTTATCCCAGAGAGGTGAGAGAAGGGGGATGAGGAGGGGAGCCCCTCCTCAAGCACTACTGTCATAGCATGTTTTTCTCCCTGGTATCATTTCCCTGGCATGATCTCTAGTGTCTCTGCGTGAAGGTTTCACCCCATTAGCCTTGCTTAAAAAAGTGCAGCCGGGCCTGGGCCCGTTATTGCCCACATAAATCAGGAGGCTTTGAATACGGAACACCTTTAAATAAACAGCTGATGGGAGTGAAGTTCCAAGATCATTATTAATAGCTTTTCATTTGTGTGGCCGCTGTGCTGTGACATTCTTTCCCAGCAGAAAGCCTTCGCTTCCAGCCCCCGGTACATCTGATCCCCCGAGTCCTCCAGTCAGAATGAATGACTGTACCTTTGTGTTAATTGCATACACCGTTCCACAAACTGAATACTAATATTAACTAGCAGGAGGAGAGGTGGGCCTGATGGCAGAGGGGCTCAGGAGCTGTCCTGCCCACCTAGGAGAAAGCTCGGGACAGAAGAGGTCGACAGGGTGAGAGAAGCAGATGGGACGCATACCTTGGCTGCCTGGAGGAGGCAGCCTGAGCATGGCACCTGGCCAGATCTAGCCTGAGAAGGGATGGAGAGAGGCTGCGGGAAGAACCGAGCTGTTCCTGAGCTCCCAGACCAGAGTCCCTAATTCAATTCAATTCAACAAACATTTATTAAGCCTCTATTATGTACACAGCATTATACTAGCTACTGGATAATGATAATTCCTGTTTCTATGGGGCTTTAAGGCTTGCTTTCCTCACAATGGCCCTATAAGACAGTTAATACAAGTATCACTCTTCTCATTTTATAAATTAAGATACTGAGGTTTCCAAAGTGACTTGCCCCAAATCCCACAACTGGGAAGTATCAACAACAGAGACTTGAATTCATAGCTTCTGACTCAAAAGTACAAATTCTACCCCACACCTTTCAGGTAACTCCCAAATCTTCCCCCCACACACACCTGCAGCCACAGAAATAGAGAGGGGAGAAGTACTAGGGAGCAAGTACTAAAGCAGCTCAGCAGCAATCTGAGTGGAGCAGAGGTCCATGATAGCCCTCAAAGACAAGCATAGGGCACTATGCTTCTGAACACATGATAAAGCCCCAGGCCAATCTTTCTCATGACCCTATTGTACCCATCCAGGAATATCAATAGCAAATGTGACATAGTCACTGGCAAAGTGGCTAGGGAAAAAAAGCATGAAGCTTCTTCAGACTTTAGGGTTAAGAGTTTAATGGAATGATGAATTTAGGCTTAAGATTTCAAGGTTTTATTAAAGTTTAAGGTTTGCATATAAGACTTAAAATTATAGTTTTGAATTAATGCCTAAACACACACATACACACACACACACACACACACACACAATTAAGACTTAAAATATTGTCCTTGGCCCACATTTAGACTTATAAAATGTCAATGCTAGAAGAAACTTTAGAATATACAAAGGACTACAAGAAACTTGGGAACACAGTGAATATCAGAGCTAGAAAAAGACTTAAGAAAATAGAATTCATAGTTAAAATCAACCTTAAAGATAATTTAGTCTAATGTCCCCATATTACAGGCAGGAAAACTGAGGCTCAGAGAGATTAAGCAATTTCTTCAATGTCATGAAGTAGTAAGTAGCAAAGCTAGGCTTTCAACACAAGATGAACTCTAAGAACCCTTCCCTCCACAGAATACTGAATTTAAGGTTTATTATTAGTCTTTAGAGTTAGAATTTGAGGTAAAGGTATAGTTATTCAAATTTGGATTTGGAGTTCAAGACTAAGACTTCAGGTTAGGGTCTAAGGTTTGATTATAAGGTTTGGGGTTAGAGTCAGTAATTGAAGCTCAAATTTGGGGCTTAGGGACAGATTTGGTGTTTGAGGCTGTATTTTCCGCCTCACAGAAGGCCAAAGCTGTTTCTTCATTGGCCCACAGTGGCCATTTCCATAGACCTTTTTTTGGACAGGGTTTTTAACTCCTTAGCTAAAGTTAGCTAAAAGCTAGCTGAGTTGCTAGATTTGCTCTATCCCAAGGATTATGTACCAAAAAGGGAAGTGGATGTAACTGGGGCTAAGGGGTTCCATGGATCAGAATTGAAGCTCAGGGTTGCTGTGATCAGGCCAAGCTTTGATGTGCCACAGGCCTCAGCCGCAGTTTGTCCTCCTCCATGAGCTTCCTAAATAGAGTCCAATACCTCAGCTGTTTCCTTTCTTACCTTTCCTTCCTTGCTTTCCAGGACCCAAGAGCAATAACAGGAAGGAAACCCTGGGTTCAAATTTTAACTCTACCAATGATTATTTTTGTATGAGCTGGGGCGCTTCCTTTCTATGAACTTCAGTTTCCTTCATAAAATAAAGAAATCTCAAAGGTTTTAAGTCTCTTCCAACTCTAAATCCTTTAAGAAATTTAATTCAATTCAGCTTAATAGCTAAAGGAGATCCAGAACATATATTAGATGAGGTCTCTGCCCCCTCAAGGATCTTATAGTCAGATGGCTGGAAGAGACTGCTATTGAGTGGGAAGATATCTCCCCTTTGTTCAGAATTAGGTTCTATCAGTATCTAGCCACAGCTCAGAGGTTTAAGAAGCCTATCTTTCCTCCCTTCAATCTTCCTTTTCTCTTTTCTAATCAGAATAACTCACGTTCCTACAATGCTTACAGTAAAGCAAAAGAGCACTTTATATGCCACTGATCTCATTTTCAACCTTCAAACATTCCTCTGAAAAGTAAATATTCTTACCCTCATTTATAAATGGGAAAACTGAGGCTTGTGGAGGGCAGACACTTTTCCAAAGTCACATAGATAATTAGCAACCCAAGGCTTCTAACACCAGTTCAGGGTTTTTTCCCCTATACTGCACTCCTGCAAGGGTCTTAGAAAGGAAGGAAGGAAACAAGTATTTATTAAGCACCTAAGATATGCCAGGTATTTCTTTATTCAGTCATTTCAGTCATGTCTGGTTCTTTGTGACCCCATTTGGAGTTTTCTTAGCAAAAATACTGAAGTGGTTTGCCCTTTCCTTCTCCAGCTCACAAATGAGAAAACTAAGGCAAAGAGAGTTAAGTGACTTACCCAACTAGTAAGTATCTTTGGCTACATTTGAACTCAGGTCTTCCTGACTCTAAGCCTGGCTTTCTATCTGTGCTACCTAGCTGCCACAAACATTGTGCTTTATATGCTTTATAAATATTATCATCTCATTTGATCCTCACAACAATTCTGGGAGGTAGGTGCTGTAATTATCTCTATCTTACAGTTGAGTAAACTGAGGCAGACAGTGAATGAATAACTTGCCCAGGGTCACAGTGCTACTAAATGGCTGAGGGTAAATTTGAACTTAGGTCCTTCTGGCTCCAGCCCAGAGCTCTATCCACTGTACTACTTAGCTTCCTCTTAGAGATCACCTGATTCCACTTCCTAATTTTTCAGAAAAAGAAAATAAGGCTTAAAGGAGGTGGGATTAATTGACTAAAGTCAGTGTCGGAGTCGGGACTAGAAATCAAGTCTCATGACTTCCAATGCAGAACTCTGAGAACCCCAAAATATGTCCAGCTAAGGAGCCAGCTTGTGGTCTTGGGCATTCCAAATGCGGCTTTCACTATAAACAAAAAAATAAAAGGAAAACTGGGCAGGAACCAGCTTGGCTGGGGAAGAGTGTACATGTAAAGGAACTTTGAAAGACCAATGAGGGGCAGATAGACTGGGGCCAAACTGTGGATAGCATCAATTACCAAACCAAGAAGATAGAACTTTATTCTGTAGAACATTAAGAACCATGGAAGATTCTTGGGCAGCAAAGAATAAAGGTGGGATCCAGAACCACTGTGGAGTTATGGTAAACAGATTCCCTACTCAGGAGTCCCTTAGGTAATTGACTCTTCTAACATGTGGATCGGCCCATGAGATCAGCCAAGGTCAGATTATTCAAGAAAAGGAGACTCCTTCCCCTAAACAGTCCCCTTCAGACAGCAGACCTTGCCTTCTGGCAAAGTATTCAAGGGCTCAGGGGTTCAAGGCACTGAATTCTACAAACCAGGAGAAGCAGACTCCCTCTTCTCTGGGTAAAAAATACTCAGAATGGGATTTGGAAGGCTTTGATGCTAGTTCCAGCTTTATCATTTATTCATTAGTAAATGCCCTCTTTGGTCCTCAGTTTCCTCTTATTTACAATGAATGAGTGGGCCTAAAGTTCTTTGTTCAAAAGTTCTTTCCAGAACTGATATTTTAATGTCATAGTGATGGGGGTGAATCCTGAAACTGTCCAAACTCTATTCTGGAAGAGGTCCAAGAGAGGGATGACAAACAGATCTTTTGGGGAGATTCTCAAATCCTGGGAAAAACATATCTTTCCCAGATAAGCCAGTTAAGTGGTTTCATTCAATCGGTGATCTTGGTTAATCATCCTCCACTGACATAAACTGAGATCTTTTGGGAGCCCCCCCTGAAACTGTACTTCCTTCAGGGAGTTCCCAGACTCTTGGAAAATCCTGCAAACTTCCAGGTATTCAATTGGAGCTCTCTGTCTGATGGTTCTCTATTGAGTATCCCAAACACCTCCCACCCCAGATCAAGATTTACCCATATAACCAAGGGTGTGTTAATCCACCTTTGTCAAATTCCCAATGAGGAATTTTACCCGCTAAGAAAGCTTCCTTTTTAGTGAACAATAAAAATCACTTTTTTGCCACACACAGATTTTGGGTTTGCCATCGCCTACCAGATGGGATTCCTCACCTCAATTCTTGCACCTCTTCACTACCATTCGTGATTTGCATCATTTGCACTTCATCAATAAGGTCCTTTCCAATTTAACATTCTATATTTTATATTCCAAGATCACTTCCATTGTTAACTTTCTGTGTTCTACATTCTATGTTCTAAGATTTCCAAGATATAAGAACATTGAAAAGATCCTGAAGTTGGGAGTAAATAATCTTTAGTTAAGAGTTCCAGCGCAGCCACTTAACTACTTTGAGATCATGGACAAATCAATCTCTTCCAGTCTGCTCCTCCATCTGCAAAATGAGTGATAGATAATAATTATCCTTGTTTTATAGGGTTGTTGTGGGAAAAGGGCCTTATAAACCATAATGTATTATAGCAATATGAATAGATAATAATATGATCCTTTCTGCTCTAACATCCTGAAAAATGGGAATCATAATGTCCATTCTAAATAGGGAAAAATCACTAGATTTTGAGCCACACTGTCTGGATTCAAATCCGGGTACTGCCATTTGTTATCTTTGCATCTTTCACCTGAGCCTGAGTTTCCTTATGTGTTTTTTTAAAAATGAGGCAATTGTTGATCTCTGGGTTCCTTCCAACTCAATCTATGATCCTTTGGTGATCCTCTGTGAATAAAAAGGGCTAAATCATATGATTTATAAACTCTTCTCTCTCCCACCATTCTCCCTGGATCCCCTGAATATATCCCATCCCTAGCCAGTGTGTGTATGTAAGGGGAACAATGAAGGTCTGGGGCTGAGGTAGGCTGATTGTTCTATCAAGTCCCTTAGGAACTTGTGTAGGACCAGGAAGAGAAAGTCCAAAAGCAGAGTAAGAATCAGGAGCCCCATTCCTTTTGTTCTATTGTGGGTAAACCAGCAGGCCTTTTTGTGCCTCAGTTTTTTCAACTGTAAAATGAGTGTTGGCTGATGTCTGAGATCCCTTCCAGCCCTGAAATTTTATGAAAATATGAATCAATAAGAGATAGGAAATAAGGCCTGCAGAGGCTGGGAGAAATAGGCCTTCAGAGGCTGGGAGAAAGGGTGGGGACAGCTCCCTGGCCCTATGCCAACCCAGTCCCAAAAGCAGAGGAAAGAATTATAAAAAGAATCTGTCAAATCCCCCAACCCTCCCCACTCTTTTCCTTCCTCTTCCCTGTAAATGAAGCAGGGGACTGTGTTCAAAAGCTCAGCAATAGGCCTGAGAAAAGAAGTATACTAGAAATGGAAAAGACCAGCAGGGAGCTGAGCTGGACTGGGCTGGGGTTGGAGGTGGGGGAGGGGAGGAGCTTGGCCAGGTTTGAGGGACGAGTTAACAGCTCAATTGTTACTTCAATTACACGGATTATTTGAAAACAATGTTATGAATTTCATCACTGACAGTCCCAGGAAACGGCTGCCATGGCAACAGGGGAAAATAACAGGGTCTGGGTGACCAATCAGAAGTTCCCTCCTCAGCCCCACCAGGGATTCAGTTCACAAAAACTCCTTTAGCGCCTATGACCCCTCCTTGGGCAGAACAAGAGTGGGGAGGAGGCAAGGAAGGGGGAATATGATTGACATAAAAGAGGTAGGACATCGAGATAAGAGGGAGGCAGCTAATGGAGTAGAAGGGCTCAGAAGATTTGGGTTTTAAGTTCTAGCTCTGACATGGACTTTCTCTGTGAGCTCAGGCAAGTCACTTCCTTTGTCTGGATCTCAGTTTCCTCCTCTGCAACATGAGGGAATTTTGCTGGATAGCAACCTCATGGGGAACTTTCAATTCTAATACAGGAAAGAATGCTAGTCTGTCATCAGAGAGCACAGCTTTTGCCACTTGGGTCAGCTGTATCACCTTGGACAGCTCACTTACCTCTGCCTCAGATTCTCCACAGGCAAAATTAGAAGGTTGGAACAGATCCAAAGGTCTCCCCTAGTTCTATTCCAAGATCCATGACCGTCCAACCTAAGGTATTTTCCAGTCTCGACAGCCTATGTGCTACATTCTGAGCTTTGGGTGAGATCCCTGTGAACTGGATTGATCTAAGAGGTCTTCCTTGGGAAGACTGGCCTTGAGCTCAGCCCTGACATGTGGGAAGGATTTTTTGGCAAGGCCGAGGGTATGAGAGAGGGAGTACAGCAAAGGTGAGAGGACCGGAGTGACTCTGGGAGCATACTGACCTGGATGGAGCAATGCTCTGCATACTGTGGATACTTAATAAATGTTTGCTGAATGAATGGCTACAGCAGAGGATATGTGTTAAAAGCAGTGGGAGATTAAGTTAGAAAGTAGGAATAGATTTAATGTGGGAAGCCATGGGGAGCCATTGCTGGCAGGGGAATCTCTTTCCTCTCCCTTCCACACTCTAAACCTCCTCTTCCCTCTTTTTCTCACTCACTGCGATGCAATTTCCCAAAGCATTTTTCCTAATTTGTGATTGTTTTTAACCTAGCAGCAGGCAGCATTTCTGGCATCTCACAGCCTATGAGTGCCACCAATTTGTCCAGTCTCTCTTCCTACAGAGCTCCTTCATAGTGACAGAATGTCAGAGTTGGGAGGGCCCTCAAAGCATAACCCATAGAATGTTACAGTTGGAAGAGACCCATTGAAAGACATCATCTCCTCCAATTTTCTACATTATAAATGGAAAAACGAAGGACAGAGAAGGGATCAAGGTCACATAGAAAGTCAGAGATAAAGACAAGACTCACTTCCCACTTCATCCTCTGGAGAAACAGGTTCAGGAAGTAGAAAATGTTGCCCATTTTCCCCTGATTCGGTCAAAAAAAAAGTACTAGAAGAAACCTAGAGAAAATGTACTTCATTTTATTGCAAGCAATTGAGAGCTTTTTGCCCACCCTCTACCCTCCAAAACCTAGTGCTTCATTGCTACCCCCCTCCTGGGGGTTTCTCACATCCTGGAATAGGTAAACAGGAATCACTGGATGGAAAACCAAAAGATTGTGTGTTCATGATGGAATAAAATAACAAACAAACAATTAATTCGGACCCCTCAGAGGACTTGGGTTTGAATTCTAACTGCTACCTGGGTGAAGCTGGCTAAGTTGCATCCTGATCCTTCGTTCCCTCAGCTGTGAAATGAGGAATTGGTTAGACGATCTCTAAGGTTCCTTTGAGCTGTAAACATGATGCTCCTGTGCCTTTGATACCTGCTCTGTCCTAACCTTAGTAGGCTAATAAAATGGGAGGGAGTCTTCTTTATCTCAGTGTTTGGAACACTGAGATCCTAAACCAATGGGCAAGAGCATGAAAACTAGCCACTTGTTGGAGGGTTGAGGAGTCTGCCTAATAGGAGGGGGCAAAGCATATGGAAGCATGGGTAGTGTGGAGCCCACATGGGCTCCATCAGAGAAGACAAGAAAGAGAAAGACAAATGGAGCTTCAAGATTTTGGGGGGTGGAATTAGATGAGTAAAGAATATGCAAAAAGAGCTCAATTGTCTGCCTAAGGCTATAATATGAGGGAGAACACCACAGCTAGGTTTCTTTTAGACTGAATCAGGGAAAATGGGGAACCTCTTCTATTCCTGAATCTTCATTTCTCCATTTATAAAAGGAGTAGGAGACAGTGAAAAGAGACTTTGGAGTCAGATGACCTAAGTTCAAATGCCATTTGATTTCCTATTTGTTTAAAGTTGGTCAAGTCATATAACTTCCCTTGGCCTCAGTTCCCTCATCTATAAAATGGCAGGGCTAGACGATGATCTCTGAGGTCCCTCTCCCAGCTCCAAATTTAGAATCTTATGACTATGGATGTTTAGCATCTCAGGCATTCTATGATTTTTCTTTTGTATTATATTCAGATGGAATTCCCCTCTTAATTAAAAGTCTTACCCCCAAAAAGGTTTCTTCAAAGGGCCCAAGCAGGCTCACTCAGAGCCCAACAGAGACCTGGGCTGCCCCCTCATCACCCATCTCCCCTAGAGGCTCAAGGCCCGCTAAGGCTGGGATCTGACTGCTCTAGTGCTCATTAGCCAAGTTCATTAAGGAAGACAAATGACCCGTGTCCAGCCTCCACACATCAGCAGCTCCACCTGAGGGTGAGAGGGTGGAGGAATAGACAGGCTGCTTGTAAGGAAATGCTGGAGAGTTCTGGATGCTTATGCCAATGTGTGGGCTGGGATTAGCAGGGGAGAAAGAACCCTGGCTCTTTGAACAGAATTCAGTGATTTGAGACAACAAGGGCACCACAGACACTGTTACCCAAGTTTGGAAGCAGTAGCACAGGGCAGGCTGGGTAACAGCTTTCCTAGTCCCATCCATTTCCACTCCCTAGACCTAAAAACAGGAGGGGGACGCACCAGGAATTAAGCCAGCTCTTCATAAATGTCATCTCTCTCATCAGTCTGGGTCACTTCCTCCAGGAAGCCCCCCATATCCCTGGCTGGTTACATCTGAGGAATGAGCCAAAGTTGAATCCTAAAAAGGCAGCTGGGGCATATCTTTAAGCTGGAACCCCTGGTATCCCTATATGGTATCTGATATCCCTAGATACAGAAAAAAGGGAGGAGAAAGGGAGAAGGAGGAGGGGAGAAGAAGAAAATAATGGGAAAAGAGAAAAGAAAATGAAAGAAGGGCTTTCAAGAGAAAAGAGAATGGGTACAAAGCAGGATGGGAGAGGGGAAGAAAAGGAAATAGATCTGGGGTTTCACAAAGACATTTTATTGCTTTTCAGCTGTGTCTGAGTCTTCATGACCCCATTTGGAGTTCTCTTGGCAAATATCCTGGAGTAGTTGGCCATTTCTTTCTCCAGCTCATTTTACAGATAAGGAAACTGAGGCAAATAGGGTTAAATGAGTTGTCCAGGATCACACAGCTAGTAGTCTGAGGCCAGATTTGAATTAAGGAATATGACTTTTCTTGACTCCAAGTTCAGTGCTCTATCTACTCTGCCACCTAAATGCCCCTCTCAAAGGCATAGCTTTCTCCTAGATCTTCTCCCTGTAGCACCATGATGTAGCACCCAATGTACTGCAGGGATCCATGCTGGGAATGAGGCCTTCACATTCTACAGGGCTCCTCTCAAGAAGAAGGAATGGAGGAGAATACATGGCACAGAAAAGGACTTTCGGCAGAGAGATGGGTATAGAATTAGGGAACTGAGAGGGATCTCAGAAATAAGTTAGTCCATTTTATAGATAGAGAAACTAAGGTATAGAATTGGGAAGCTGAGAGAGATCTTAGAAATCAGCTAATCCAAGCCCCTCATTTTACAGATGGAAAAACTGAAGCCAAAATAGGTGAAATAATCTGCCTAAGGTTATAGTGGCAATAAGCAGCAGAGCCAGGACTCTCACCCATAACTCCCAATTTTCTCCTGCTCCTGAAAAAAGAAGATAATAAAGCTCGAATTACATAGCTTTCAGGTTGTTAGGAGGAAAGAGATTTGTAACTATTATAGGGGTGAGTTGTGCCTTGGAGGGCATTTAGGATCACAGGAGATTTGGGATTTTAGGCAATAGACAAACAGGACATGGGCTGTCTTTTTCTCGCCAACCAAAGAAATCCATGTATACAGAAAAGGAACACAAGTCCATTCAATTCTACTAATAATGAACTGCAAGGCTCAGCGATGAATGCAAAGATGTATGACAGACTCTGCTACCAGATAGCATCCTTTCTTCTTTCATTCCCTCCTTCCTTCCTTTTTCTTCCCTTTCACTCATTACTTCTATCTATCTGTTCTGAATCTGTGTCTGTAATAAGAACAATGGCTAGCATTTATATAATGCCTAATATGTGTCAGGAAATATGCTAAGCATTTTATAAATATTATCTCATGTGATCCTTACAACAATCCTGAAAAATAAATAGGATTTTCATCCCCATTTTACAGTTGAGGAAACTGAGGAACAAAGTGACTGTTCAAGATCACTTCACCTACCCCATCATCCTTCTTAGACTAAGTGATCATGCCCATTGTGCAGATTAGAAAACTGAGGTCTAGAAGCTTTACCTGTAACCCTCTGATGAGAAAGTTCCAACCTTTCTCAGGAAAACAACAAGACTCAGAAATGAAAGGGACTATCTTGAAGATGTTCCAGGTAGCCTAGTTGTATGTGAACATTTGTGTTGGAGTCAAGTTCTCCACCTTACTGGAGGTGGCAGAGGTCAATGGACTGAGCTAGTGCAAATTTTCTGCTCAGATCTGCTTCTGGATTCCTGCTTCCTACTTCCCTTTCAAAGTCCCAAATCAGCTTTCTCTGACTCCCCAACTTGTCTGTTGTCCTGAGAGAGCTTTGATGCCCCAGGGCTGGCATCCCGGTGGTACTCTGCTCTCAGCAAGCACCTGCTAGCCCAACTCCATCATCAATCCCCTCTCCCTGGCCCCAGCTCTGTGTCTGCTGCTGCCTGAGTTATATAAACAAGAATCAGTGACTCTCAGAATACCTGAGGCTGCATTTCCGAAAGGAGCTTCCTGACCAGGGGGGGAAAACATCAGAAAGAGAAAGGAAAAGAATTTAATTGGCCAAGTCCCCTAGCCCATGTGGTAAACAAAGCAGCTCTAAACTTTGCTAACTCTTTTTTTCCATCTGGGGAAAGTGAGCCTCTCCCAGCATCCCCCATCTCAGGTCTTCCAACCAGAACTGGTGAGAGGAAGGAAGGAAGGAAGGAAGTCTTGCTGAGAGCCTAGTTAGCATCTCACAATGGTCTGGAAATCATTTCTTCCAGTCCCCTGTCTCCACATAGTATGGCTGAGTGGAAAGGATAGTCAAAGGGCGGTAGGTTTGAGTCCCAGTTCTGACATTATCTGGGTGAGACCTTTAAGCAGCAATTTTCTTGACTGAAAATGGGAGGGGGAGATTGGATGAGCTCTAAGGTCTCTTCCAGCTCTTGGACGCAGTGATTCTTTTATGGAGCTAAGCACCCACCACACCAAACATATCCACACATAACCAACCTGGCAGTCCCCTTGCAGCTTCCAGGAAGTACACAAGTATTTATTAAGCACTAGTTACTGTGTGCCAGGCACTAGAGGTACTGTTATTATCCACATTGTCCAGGGTCACACAATATGTTTCTGAGGCTGGATCTGAACTCACATCTTCCTATCTCTAGGCCCAGACACTCTCTCCACTGCACCACTTAACTGCTTCAGACAATTATCACAACCTCTCCATCCATCACTGTCCAACTGCCGGCTAACTAGAGCCAGGTTATGCTTTGTGTCGAACTCAAATTTCTTCTCCTGCAATTCCTCCAAGTGGAGCAGGAAAAAATCCCTTATTAAATCTATTTAAGAGAGAATAACTGAATCTGATACAAGAATCAGGAATGGGGCTTTAGTTTGAAATCTGCTAGCCACAGGTATCTTTGTCAGGTTTCTCCCTGTGATATGAAAGAGCAATGAATCCAGGCTAGGTGGTCCTGCGTTCAGATGCTCTCAATTATGATCTGTGTGACCTTGGAAGTCATATCCCCTGTCTGAGTTTATTTCCTCCTGTTTAGCAGAAGGGAATTCGATTAGATGATCTCTCACCTTCCAACTCTAAACTTCTAAACCCATCATGGACTCCACCAGTTCAGGATTCCAGGTGAGAGGATTAGATTTGAGCCCAGCCTGCAGGAAGGTGCTGAAGCTGCTTGGCCCACGTCTGTAGTTGGTGGGCAAGCAGCCAAGCCCAGGCTGCTGATAGAGGATCTGTCCCTGCTTTTCATACTCAGCTCGATGGCCCAGGCCCCAGCTCCTGATCCTGAGAGGCCCCTGGGGGCCAGCATTTGAACTTCTCTAATGGACTTTCTTTCACATTACTAAGGGCAATGAGTCCTCCTGCTCCCCAAAGCAGGACGAATTGAAGAGTCTGCAGGGAAATTCCACATGAGAGGAGGAAAGAGTGCAATAGAGACTCGGAGCAGTAGCTAAGTGAAAGGGAAAAAAGTATGGCGGTAGGGCAAAAAGCTGATCCATGTTTTGGGGAGTAAGATATAAATGAAATAGGGGGTATAAGGGAAGCACAACCAAAAAAAGTGGCAGTTACTAGTAAAGAAAGGATAAGCAGGCAAGCCTGGGATATTAGGGGATTAGTTATAAATGTGGGGCAAGAGATAGTTGAGAACAGAGAAGATTGTTAATTATAGTGGGGGGATGTAGGGAGATGTGATAGGTGGAGTTAGTGATAAGGGTGGGGATAGAAGTGGATAGAAGGATTTCTGGAAGTGAGATATAAAAGACAGAGGTTGACTCAGTGGTTTTGGTACCAAGAATTCAGAGGCAGGCAAGCAGGATCTGGAAGGCTGGGAATCCTATTTCCTTCCCATGATAGAAAAGCTTGGCAGCATCTCCAGAAATACTGGAGAATGACCCTAGTGAGGCCAGGTGGAACCCCACAGAGGAAGCATTCATATCCCCAGGGCTTCTCTATGTGCCAGGGAGTTGAGTTTAGTACCAACCTGGCACCAACTCAACTGGGTTTTTGTGGCTCTTGATCTGTCCCTTTCTCTATTCTGATTTTTCCCTCTTCACTTGACTCTGACCCCTGCAGAGCAAAACTGACTCCAAGTCAAAGGGCCAGCTATCCTCTCTACAGGTAGGGAGTACAATCTAGTCAAACCACTGAGAAGAACTTAAGGCCTGTCCAAAGTCTGGCCTTAGGCCCCTCCATGGTAGACATTTCCTCACTCCACATGTCTGCAGTCCCTGAGTCCCCCACGTCCTGGAGGGATTACTAGGAAGGGGAGAGACAGAGAAGTTCTCTAACAATTCCTTCCTTTCCTCCCAGGAAAGGCCACAGCGCCATCCATTGCTTTATATAAGCGGCTTCCCCCAGACAGCCTATAGGAAGTCTCCCTCCTAGTGCCTCCAGCCCCAGCTTCTGCCCCAGCTGCAGCCCCAGTCACAGTCTTATTGCCCCAGATCCAAGAGTTTTGTCTGTGGGTCAGATAAGCTAAGAACAGGCATGGGGCAGCCCTGCAGGAGAGGGGCAGTGCAGGGCCTCTGGGGGCGTCCTTCAGGGGGCAGCTTCAGGCTTAGTATGAGGGCATCCTGGCCAGCCTAGACTTGGGGTGTGATGGGCGGGGGCGTGGAGTGGGAGCGGGCTGAGCTGGCAGAGTGCAGGCAGGGCCCAGGGAGCCGGCGATTGCAGCGTTGCAGAGCTGTGGCTGTTAATATTGCTTCCAGTCCCACAGGGCAAAACACAATAATACACACACAAACACACACACACACACACACATACGCACTCGCACACGCCCAGTATTTCCTGGGAACATTTAGCCCCTGCGCTGGCTGTCACCCGACCCCGCCTCTGGGAGGCTTTCCCGTGGCCCGGAGACCGGGAGCCCCAGGTAGCTCGGCGCAGCCACCACCCCCAATCCCCCACTCGCCACCACACACCCCCCGAAAAGGCAACGGGTTCCTAGCCAAGGAGTCCTTTGAATAGCCATTCCCTCCTGCCCTGCCTGGGGATGCACCCCCTCCCATCGGGTTCCGGGATGCTTCGCTCTCCCGCCCCCAGCTGTGCAGCGCCCCAAGGCAGCTGGGCTGCGTCCGTCCGGTCTCTGCAATTAGGGAGCACGCATCTCCGTCCGCTTCTCTTTCGGAGGTGGGCTGGGAAAGCGTGTTCCCGACCCGGTGGAGGAGAAGGAAGAGGACCAGGCAGAGACTGAGGAGCCTCAGGTCGGCTTTGCGCTCTCCGGGAAACGGGGAGCAAAGGAGCAGGGGAAAGTTTGAACCGAGAAAACTCCCTCCCCACTAATTCAGGAGGGCAAAACAAGAAGGTGGGGGGGACAAATGACAGGAGGCTCCCCTTGCCTTCGGATCTCAGGGGGAGGGAGGTTAGATGCGGGGAGATAGACCCGGGAAAGCGGTGTTCCGAGCCCCTCCCCCTGCCAGGAGGTGGCTGCACAGACCACCAGCTCCCTCTGCGCCCCAAACCCTGCCTTTGCCATCTTTTGCCTTCCAGTCTCTGGTGCCCGCCCCGTCCCACCCCGTCCCGTCCCATCCCCCCTTTTTCCCTGGGGGAGCCCCGAAGTGCTGCAGCTCCTACCTCGGGTGAGAGACCTCGGGACTCCCCCAGTTCTGCAACGCACGAGTTCTACTCTCCCTTCGGATTATCCAGGGCCGCGGAGGCGCTTAGGGATCCCCCCTCCAGCCCCGGCCTGGCTCGCTGCAACTTGGGGCCAGGGAGCTCTGTGCCCTGGGAAACAGAACCCGGCAGGAGGGCTGGGAGCAGAGGCACAGCCTGGCACATGGGATCTCCAGATGGGAGGAGGAGGAGGAGGCTCCAGTCAGACTCCGGAGCCGAGTGCCGGCCGCACCGAGAATACGGAGGGAGGGAGGGAGGGACGGACAGAGTGTGTGTGTGTGTGTGTGTGTGTGTGTGTGTGTGTGTGTGTGTGTGTGTGTAGGGAGAGAGAGAGAGAGAGAGAGAGAGAGAGAGAGAGAGAGAGAGAGAGAGAGAGAGAGAGTGAGTCTGACTAGGGGGGATGTGTGTAAGGGACAGATACCTTCCTCCCACCAGCCTCTGCTGGAGACTGTGAGAATACACAGGCAGGTTGGAGTGGCAAACTGGGAGGAGAATGGTACTGACCCCAGAGCCTCGGTTTCTTATGGAATTTAGAGCTGGAAAGGACTTTATAGATGATCCAGTGAGCTAGATTCTAGTCCATCCCCCTCATTAAATGGAACTAAGAAGCCAGAGAGTAGAAAACACTTGGCCAAACTCATAAAAGGTATTAGTTGATGGCAAAGCCAGAATTAGAACACAGGTTTTCTTAGGCAAAAATCAGGCTCTTTCTATACATGCTTCATCTGGCTCTTGTACTTCAGACCTTGTGATACTGGGAACTCAGTGTATCTCCTGGAGATCCAAGTCAAAGAAGAAAACCTAGGTATCCGGTTGATTCCTGCAGCTTGCCTTAAGATGATCCATTTTCCTGAACCTGGACTGTTAAGGAAAATATGTAGGGGGACAAGATGGGAGTAAGGGAGAGGAGCCTGCAAGTCAGGCCTCTAGGACAGGGCAATCTAATGGGGTTGGGGAATGCCATGGGGGCAGAACAGAAGACCTAGAATGGGACCCTCTGGATCCCAAAGCATCAGATATCTTTGAGTAGTTGATAGGAAGGTCTGCATTCTCCCATTCTACGAGAGAAGGGCTCTTCCCTGAATTAGGATATTAGTGTTACAGACAATAAATAGACTGCTAAAGGGTAACCCTTCTCCCTGTGGCCTTAGAGCACAGATGAAGTAACCTCAGAAAGGAACCCCAGATCTCTGTTGATCTAGCCTTCCCCACCAAGAATCAGGGTTAGGAGTCAAAAGGAGTATAAAAGTCCTAAACACTATATAGGATGAATCCATATGGTCCCTAGTGGCAATTCTTACCCCATTCAAGAGAAAAGATAGAGGAATAAACAAGCCTATGAGTTGTTTAAGCATTAAGGAAGCAGGATCAGGGAGGTTAAGGGATTTACCTATAATAATCCAGCTGACAAAGCTGAGAATTTAAACCTAAGTCTTCTGACTCGGAATAAGTACTCTTTATATCATGTAGTCTTTCATCAACATTCATTTATTCATTTAATCCTTCCAAAAGTATTTATTGAATGCTTACTGTGTACAATCCCACTGCTAAACAAGGATTCCACCTGTCTAAATCTGTTTTATTTGCAATCCAAGGATAATATTCTTTCTCCTGCCAATGTCATTGAGGTATTGGAAAGAACCAATGAGATAATAATGTATTTGGAAGCACTTTATAACTACAAAGTGCCATAGAAATAAGTGTGAAGGATTATCAACTGTTTGAAAACACACAAGTAGGGCTGGGCCCTTAGCCATTCACAACCCCTGCTGTAATGCCATAATGCTTGAAGTATATAGATAACAACCAGAAATCCACCAATCATTCCATAGTCACCTCTCTTTATAACCTTCCACAATGGTAGATACCAAGGTCTGGGAGACATCTAGACTCCAAGGCTTACTGCCCTGAAGATTGATTTCTTTTCCACTAGGCTCACATTCTTTTTTCCTGTCCTACTCCTAGGCCCAGTATGTGTGACGGTGGAAGTGAATCCTCAGCCTAGATTTCCTGTGGAGAGTCCCTAGAAAGAAGGATTTTTTGTCTCCTGTGAGAATCATAAACAGCAGGTGCTGGGGAAATAAGAATTTTCATTATTGTTCAATCATTTCTGACTTTTCATTATTCCATTTAAGGTTTTCTTGGAATTGTTTGACATTTCAACTCATTTTACAGATGAGCAAACTGAAGCAAATATAGCTAAGTAATTTGCCCACTGCCATACAGCTAGTGAGTGTGTGAAAGTGGATTTGAACTCAGGTCTTCCTTACTCCAGGCCCGGTGCTCTGTTCATTGCGCCACCTAGCTGCCTAAATAAGAATTACTAACATTTAGATAATATTTTATCATCTCATTTAATTCTAATAATTGTCTTGAGAGATAGTGTATTAACCTATTTTGCAGATAGGGAAACTGAGGCATACAAAAAGGAAATAACTCAAGGTCACGTAAGTTGAGTGCTGTACCAGAACTTGAATCTACATTTCCTGACTCAGTCTTTCCCAACCTCTCCTGCCTTGTCTCCTAAACTTTTAGTTAATTTATCACCCCTTGTGCCACTCCCCTCAGGGAGGAAAATTACCTTCCCCTTATCGTGGCCTTTAAAAAGCTCCCCACGTTGTTTTTTTGCAAGTGAATTTTCTGTCCCTGAGGCTCTATCTCGTCCCCTTCCCCTCCCCCAGATCCCCGATGGGCTCATTCCTTTTCATTGATCTCTCCCGCCCTTCTCTTTGTATTTCCCCTCCTTCTGTCAGTCTTTCTCCTCCCTGCTTTTCTCTATTCTTAGCCCGACTCTTTATGCTTGCAGGGACCCGCAGTTCCAGGCTCCGCTGGCCCTCCCCCTCCCTCGTTTTCTTCTTCTTCCCAACCCCCACAAACTTCCTTGTGCAGTTTTCTATAACTGACGTCTCAGTACCTCTGGGTCTTTCTCCCCAACCCCACCCCCATCTCCTACGATCGTTTATTTAGGTGCTCTCTCTGTTCCCTCTCTGTTCTCTCTCTCTGTGTCTTCCTCTTTCTCTTCTCTCTCTGTCACTGTCTCTTTCTTCTCTGTCTCTATCTCCCTCTCTCCTCTGTCTTTTTAATCTGTCTCTGTCTCTGTCCTCTCTCTGTCATTCTACTCTCTCTCTGTCACTGTCTCTATCCTCTTTGTCTCTGTCAGTGTCAATCTCTGTCTCTGTTTCTGCCTCTCTCCTCTCTGCCTCTGTCTCTCTCCCTCTGTTTGCTTGGACCATAGTTCTCCTTTTCAATCCTCCTTCGCCCTCCCCTATTGCTCTCCTTTCTTCACTTCCTCCTGGACTCGTGGATACCCCTTTCTCCAGTGCTGCCTCGGGTCCCTCTTGCTGTGTTTCCGTTTCCCTGTCCCTCTCGGATCTCGGTCTTTCCCTCTTATCTCATCACTACTTCCCCCCCCCTTTTTTTTTCAGTCCTTCTCTCTCCCCTCCTTCCTCTCTTTCTCATTTCCTCTCATCTCCCTTCCTCCCTCCTTTCTCATCCCCTCTCTTTCTCCTTTTCCTTCTCCTCCTCCTCTCTCTCCCCTCTCCATTTCCCCCTCCCCCTCCCTGTCTCCCCATCCTTCTCTCAGATCTCCGTCCCCTCCCTCCCTGTTCCCAGCCTTTCCTCGCCCTCCCGAGCCCCGCTCCCTCCGCCGCCCGTCGCCCCCCCGCGTTGCCTTTGTCTGTAGGAGTTGAAAGTTAAAAGCTTTCCCAAGTTGATCGGGAGTAGCTTTTCCCGGCGCCTTTCATCTCCACAAGCACATTTGTAAAACGGCGCAGACGGAGGGGCCGTGACATGAACAGCTAAGGCACCTCCGAGCTTAGCTGGACCGGGGAGGCGAGGCGCAAGAGACCTCGTCGCCCCGGCCCATTTGCAAATGAACCCCTGATCCCCTCCTAATAAAAGTCCCCAGCCCCCCACTCTCTAGCCGCAGCACCCCCAAAGCGCTGGAAACTGGGCGTCCACCGCTCCCCATCCGGGCCGCCCTCGTGGCCCCAAGGCGCCCCCTGCAGGTCAGAGGGGCATCCGCCTGCTCGGAGACGCTCCTAGCCTCCCTCCGCCTCCTCCCCACAGAGTAAGCGGCTCCTCCCGGGAGAAGCAATTAGCAGCCTCCTCACTGGGAGAGCGGACCCGTCACGGAGCTGGTGGGAGGGAGCCGGGCGGGAGAGAAGGCTGAGGAGGAGCTGGAGACGGGGGCTCAGAACAGCACTTGGGGGCGGGGATGGAACTAAGATCATCAAACGCCTGAGCTGCGGGAGCCCCTGGATCACTGAATGTTAGAAAATAGAACGTTAGAGCTGGGAGAGCCCTTGGAACGTGGAATGTTAGAATCCAAAAACACGGAGCATGAGAGTCGGGAGGGCCTAGGAAGGCGCAATGTTAGAGCTAGGAGAGCCCCTGGAACTTTGTGGGGACACAGTACGTTAGAGCTGGGAAAGTCTCTGCAGTGTTAGAACGGGGAACACCGGGGCTGGGAGAACCCTTGGAACAGTAGAATGTTCAACTACAGAACATTAGAGCTGGGAGAGCCCTTGGAACTTTGTTGGGATACAGAATACAGCACATTAGAGCTGGGAAAGTCTTTGGAACACAGGGTGTTAGAATGGAGAACTAGAGCTGTGAGAACTCTTGGAACAGTGAAATGTTAGAACTGGGAGAATCCTGGAAACTGGAAGTTAGAATACAGAGCCCTGAAGCGGGGGAGGGCTTTGGAATGTGGAATGTTAGAACACAGAATACCGGAGTTGGAAGAGCCCTTAAAACAGAATGTTAGAACCGGGATGAGAGAGGACATGCTATCTAGTACAGACAGCTGGTTCTAGAGCCTTCAGCCTAGTGCCCTGAGACCCTAATCATGAGATTCTACGAGTCTGTCTCCCATCGGACTTAATTAACATGCACCTTTGCACTGCCTACTTCAACAGATTGTGGAGAGAGGAATTTGTAAATGGCACTAAGTAAATAAATAAATAAATGTAGCTTCTGTTTCCTTGGATTTGAAGGTACTTTAATGTAACCCTCTCATTTAAAAAAAAAAAAAGTTTGCACATAATGAAAGGTCTTAAATACGCCCAAATATTTATGAAATATTCTTTGTGGTAGCAGGTAACAATACAAAGTAAATGTCTATCAAGTGGAGAGTGGTTAACACAATGTGTGCTACATGATTGTAACAGAATATTACTATATTGCAAGAAATTATCATTATAAAAAGTAAAGTGACTCATAGAAAGGTATATGAATCAATGCAAAGTGAAGTAAACAAGACCAGGAAAACAGTGCATATAGTCACTATAGTACAATGTAAATAAAAATAAATAACAATAGTAAAATGGAACACAACAATTATAATGATCAAGCTTAGCCATGAAGAAAAGATTATACAAAATATCTCACTTCATTATCGAAGGTGAGATTCTATAGGTATAGATTATAGACCCATATATAATCTGTCAGATTTGTGCAGTCTTAGTTTTGTCAAATTGATTTTTTTCCCCTCTTGGTCTTTTTTGTTTCAAATGATGATTCAGTAAAGAAGAAAATGAGAAATGTTTGAAAATGAAGGTAATAAAATGCAATGTGCAATAAAATTTTTTAAAAGTTTGATCACTGCCTTTTCTGCTTTTAAATCACACTTATTTCTGAATTGCCTCTCCTTTCTCCCCTAACCCAGTGAGGCAGCTAGACTGCATGAGATAGAATGAATGCTGGAGCTGGCCTCAACAAGATCTGAATTTGAATCCTTCCTCAAACACTTACCAAATGTGTGACCCAGTGTAAATACCTTAACCTATCTGCCTCAGGATTCCCATCTGTAAAAAATAAGGATATTTAGATACCTACTTCCCAAAGCTATGGTGAGGATGAGACAATATATGTATTATTATTAATCTAACAAGTCCTTTCTTGTTAAAAAAATTTTTTTTTAATATTTATCTATAGGGCAGCTAGATAGTGCAGTGGGTAGAGTGCTGGCCCTGAAGTCAGGAGGACCTGAATTCAAACCCGTCCTCAGACACTTAGTACTTCTTAGCTGTGTGACCCCGGGCAAGTCACTTAACCCCAATTTCCTGGGGGGAGGGGGGGAGTATCTAACTACAAAGCTTAATATAACAATCTATCTATCAAAGCAACCAATATTTGGTTATTGTCTGATAGAATATACAATATCCATGGCTATGATTCCTACCCAACTCTTTTTTTAATTTAATTTTATTTTATAATAACTTTATATTGACAGAATCCATGTCAGGGTAATTTTTTTACACCTACTCAACTCTTGAACAAAAGGAGGGAGGTACATTGTCTCAATTTTTCTTCTAGACCAACTATTATCATTATAAATTCATTTTCCTTTTAGTCTGTCAATAAATATTTATTAAATACCTACTATGTGCCAAGCATTGTGCTTTTAAGTACTGGAGTAGCAAAGATGGATAAAAGATGGTTTCTCCTCTCAACCTCATTGAGGGAGATCACATGCAAACAGACAAAACACAGAATAAACCGGGAAAAAACTGACAAAGGCACTAGAATTAAGGGATTCTTACTAGATTAATTATAGTATCCTAGAAGGTGGCCCTGTTTGGAGTCATTGTGTACTTTGTTTTCATGTCTCTGCTTGCTTCATTCTGTGTCAGTTCATACCACTCTCCATGTTTTTCTGAATTCCTCATATTTTGTAGTGTGAGTTGATTTTCTAAAATCTGTATTTCAATTTACCACCATTTTCAGAACTGGAATTTTATAGGTAATGAAACTAACAATATAGTTAATTTTATAAGGCTCTCAAAAAACCCGTTTATGAACTGTGCACAATAGCACCACCTAGAGACATACAGAGACTTACACTGAGAGGGCTAGCAGAGTCAGAATTCTAATCCAGACTCTCCACTCCCAGCCTAATATTCTTTCCATCATATTGGACAGTGACTCAAGTTCAACATGGGTTGGAATGCAGCACGGTAAAGAGCAAAGAATTAGAGCAAAGAGTTAAAGCACTAGGTCTGAAGCCAGGAAGGTCTGAGTTCAAATGCAGTCTCCAGTGCTTCCTAACTGTGATCCTGGATGAGTCCCCTTAACCTCTGCCTTGGTTTCCTCATCTGTAAAATAGGGAGAATAAAAGGCCCTACCTCCCTGGATTGCTGTGAGGATCAAATGAGATAATACTTGTAAAGTGTTTAGCACAATGGCTGGCACAAAGTAGACATTTAATAAATGTTCTCTTTCTACTTACCTTATCTGAGTTTCAGTTTCCTCATCTATAATGAGGAGGTTGGACTAGGTGATCTCTAAAGTCCCTTCCAAATCTATGATTCTGTTATTATTAGAAAGTAGGAGGTCAGAGAGCTTACAAGTCAGCTGGTCCTCCTCAATCTTCATTTTACAGTAAGGGAAACTGAAAGAAGCCCAGAGAAGGGAAATGGCTTGCCACAGTTCCCAAATTAAATCAATATCAGAGATAGGTCTAAAATCCAAGACTGAAGGTGAAAACCTTCAGGGTGAGAGTGGGAGAGAAGGTGTGGGGAGGGGGAGGATTGGGACACAATAATGAGAGTACATGGACAGATGAATAAATCTATATAGATTCTAGTTCTAGTAAATGGAGCTAGGAAGACAAATAAGTGAGGTTTGCACAAGAGAGATGGGTGGGTGGAAGAGATCATGGGCAGCCAAGTCTCCCTTTCAAATAGGAGACAAAAGCAACCTTGACCTCCCACCCCCAACACAGTTGGGCAGGAAGCTCTAGAAACCATTGGGGATATCACAGGATCTCAGCTTCCCTCAGCCAAGCCAAAATCGCCTCCTCTCCCAACCCCACTCCTCCTTAAACCCCAATCTATTCAAGGCTAGGCTAGTTAGATGGACAGACCCAGGCTATATTGGATCCCTCCCCATTTCATTGTCTAGTCTCTGTCTGATCAGCAATCAGGCTGACAGCCAGCCCTTCTAGCTCTGAACTTCCTTGACCTCCAGAAATAATATAATGATTCACATTCCTATAGCACTTCATTCTTTAGAGAGCTCACAACAACTTTATGAGGTGAGTAATGTAAGTAGTCTTAACCTTATTTCACAGAGAAGAAAACTGAGGTTCAGAGAAGTAGAATTATGAAATGTCAAAAATGGAAGAAACCTTAAAACATAAGATGTCATAGTCATAATAGCCTTTAGAATATAGGATGGAATATAGGAATACAGCTGGCAGATTGTTAGAATATAGGATGTTACACCTGGAAGGGTTCTTAGAATGTCAAAGCTAGAACATTCTTTAGAACTAAGATGTCACAACTGGAAGGGACTTTAGAATACAAAATGTCAGAATAAGGAGGATCCTGAGAACAGAGGAAGGTTCTTAGAACATAGGATGTCAGTCAGAATAGCCTTTAGAACACAGGATATTATAGCTGGAAGGGACTTTAGAATAGAAAAACAGGAAGATTTCTTAGAAGACAGGATGTCACAGCTGGGACACGCCTTTGAAGCACTCTAGTTCCCCTCTCCCCCTTATCATTTTACAGATTAGGAAAATGAAGCACGGATGGAAAAAAGTAACTAAATAAGAGGCTGAGATCACAACAGCTAATGAATGACAGTTGAGTCTTGACCCTAGGTCTGTGGGCTCTGCATCCATCATTCTTTGTATTCCACTATATTGTCTTCCTCCAATCATTCATTTTACAAGCATTCATTAATCATGGGCACAGCCTCATCTCTTTTTTTTTCTGCCCAATTTTGTCCTTTGTTCAAGAAGTCATAGGAATCTCCATGTGCCCAGAGCCATAACTAGGAATTTTGTGCCAAATTGAGGGAGGGAAACTAAGGTTTAAGAGGAAATCACTCAGAGTGAGGAGGGAAGGAAGAAGCACATTCATGTGACTGATCTGTGTCTGCCTTCTAAATTTAGATTCGGCTTCACTTCATCTTGCCCACAAGCACGCCTTCATGCTACTTCTAGCCATCTCTACCCTGTTCCTCAGTCTTCATATCCCACCTTGTCGAGTTCCCTTTTTTATGTCATCTTCCTCCATTAGAATATAAGTCTCTTGAGAATATGACATGTTTGGAGTTTTTAAAACCCTTTATATTTATCACAGTGCCTTATATACAGTAAGTACTTAATAAATGTTTTATTTGTCTACCTATATATTTCAGCATCCTAAGCCAAAATCCTGTTTACCCTAACTTATTTTCAGTTCGTTATAGGATCTTGGGCAATTCATACTATTTCTCTGGGTCTCAGTTTCCTCATCTGTGAAAGGAGAAAGTAGAACTAGATGGTCTTTTAGAAAGTAGAACTAGATGGTCTTTTAGGTCCCTTTTAGTTCTAAATTCCACTGTCCTATGATAAACCAGGACTTTAGCTTCACTGAGATTAGGAATAGCCACTTTGGGTGGGAGGGAAGAATGCTCTGGAAGATCCTGGAGGTCGCCTATCCCATTCCCCATCTGGGCTTCCTTTTGCTGAGTTCACCACCCACCTCTCCTACCATCAGTAGGTGTCCCTGTGGCCACGTATCTGCAGACACTGGAACAGGGCTTCGGGAAGAACATCAGCTTTCTGAAGAAAGTGCCATCCCCCAGAGAAATGCACTGGAGACAAGACCAAGCTAATGATTAGTTCCCCCTGCCCTAGCTGGGATGAGAAGAGTAGAGAGAAACAGGAAAGGGGGAAAGCGATGGTGTTGTCCCCCACCCCACCCCAGGACTTCAAACACTTCACTGGAGCTGAATTATTCACCTGTGCTCCCCAGAGCAGCAGAGAGAAAACCCTGCTCAGGTGCTGAGAAGAGGAAAAGCAGGCCCATTAAATTTAAACACCTCAGAGAATTGTCAGATGTGAGTTTCTATTCCTAGCCAGAAAGAGCCTGCCTGAGGGGGTGTCAGGGATTGGGGGAAGAAGGGGACAGATCATAGGATTAGAGTTAAATGGAGTCTTATAGATACACTGATAGAATCCATCATTTTATTGAAGGGGAAACTGAGGTATAAAGAAATTAAATGACTTGCCCAAGGTCATATAGTGATTTAGTTGGCAGAGCAGGAAGCAGAATCCAGATCCTCTGGCTCCAGTTCCAAGACTTTCTTCTCTATAAATGTTGAATTTTTATTGTTTCGTGGATTAATTATGTCTGATTTTTTGTAACCTCATTTGGGATTTTTTGGGCAAAGATTCTAAGTGGTTTGTCATTTTCCTTCTCCAACTCATTTCATAAATGAGAATACTGAGATAAATAGGTGACTTGCCCAGAGTCACACAGCTAGTAACTATCTGAGGCATGATTTGAACTCAGATCTTCCTGACCCCAGGCTTGGCACACTAGCCACTGTGCTACCCAATTGCATGTTGTTTGGCCTTCGTTCTGAAAGAGGACATGACAAGGAGGTGATGCCTTGGCATTCAAGTAAGTTGGATTTAAATGAGGGAGAGCTAAGCAGGTCACCTGCCTCACTTTCCCCTCCAGAGTGTCTGGGTCCAGTGGCAAAATGTAGATCAAGATGACTGGAGATGATAAGGGCCACAGGGAGGAATGGAGGCAATGATAGTGATCCTAAGATCTCCCAGAGAGCCATGTTTCTTTCCCCTAAGAGCAGCCCAAGTAAAACGCTTCAGAGACCTGGCTTATTCAGTTAGCAGAATTCCTTGCTCCAGTGGGCTGCTAAAATCAGACCTATAGAATATCAGAGCTACAGACTCCAGGGGTCTTAGAGCTTGGCCCATATTAGAACAGACTCTGCAATATTCCTGCCAGCTTCCAGGCTCTATTGGGAAACCTCCAATGATGGAGAATTCCCAACTTTTCAAGTCAGCCCACTTCAGGACAGCTCTGATCATTAGAAAATCATTAGGGCATCATATGGCAACATGGCTAGGTGGCTTGCTCCAAGTCAAACATACGGGTTAATTACAATGTCCAGGTCTGAGAACTGCCGATCCAGCATTCTCCCCACTTCCAGAAACTGGCCTTCTATAGACAAACAGTGGCATTTCTGGACTTGTCTCCCTGCTCCCTTCTGTTCAGTGAAGCCCAAAATTTCTCTAACAGGGGTGTGAAGAACTTCCCAGGGGTCCTCAAACTTTTTAAATGGGGGGCCAGTTCACTGTCCCTCAGACTGTTGGAGGGCCGGACTATAGTAAAAACAAAAACTTTGTTTTGTGGGCCTTTAAATAAAGAAATTTCATAGCCCTGGGTGAGGGGGATAAATGTCCTCAGCTGCCGCATCTGGCCCGTGGGCCATAGTTTGAGGACCCCTCTAAATCTACTCTGTCATCCAAATGTCTTCAGGAAGTGTTCAACCCTGGGAATAGCATCAGCTTTTCCATAAAGAAGCAATCCCAAGGATCTGCCCTCGACCCCCAAGGCTTTCACCATTTTCTAAACTACAAGAAGGCTCTTTAAAAAAAAAGTTTGTCAAATTGTTTAGATCAAGAGGCATCTTGTAGAGAAGATGAGAAAATTGAAGACCAGGAAGAGCCTTGTTCAAGCAGATTTGTTCAAGGTTACATACACAGTGTATAAAAATGCAAGGTCTCATAGTTAGTGAATAAAAATACAAGGATTAAAGTCTAGTCTTCTGACTGTAAATTCTGTGCTTTTTCTACCACATCATCCTGATTCCTTGGCTTCTGAACCCCAGCATTGAGACCTGAGGCCCCTCAGCTACCTGAATTCAGAATCCCACACCCTTCTACTTGTGCCCTGCTCCTGGCACTAACCTTCTTCCTTTCCTATCCCCCTGTCCCATCCTATTTCTAATACTTCAGGTCCCCAAAGAGTGTTTCCTAAGATTTGTTTGTAAGGCAAAGAGAAGACATAAATTCAGACATTGTCCATGGGGGTATAAACTACATATTAAAGAAATCTATCCTGGCTCTTAAGTTAATTTAAGGCCCAAACTAAGCCTTAATTAAAGTTCCTTACCAAGTCTAGGTCTCTAGAATGGCCACTTGCCATGTCATCTGACTTCCTTATGGTCTGGGACCATATGGTCCCAGAACCTGTCCCATACAGGTAATATAAACCTGGGTATACTAAAGTACTGGGTACTCATTCTTTTGTGCTATCATTCCAAATTCTATCTCAGCCAATCAGAAGGCATCCCAGTCGATTGTACTGACTAATTTGTCTATTCTACAATCACTAATTAGCTAGGAAGCTTTACTCATAATCATGTTACCTCTTCCACAATGCCTTTTCTGTTTTGCCTGGTGGCAAGGTTATTCCTCCTTGGACCTCACAGAGGATTTTATTTGCACTTCTTTGATTTATTGAGTTATGTGTGTATGTATATGTATCACACATACTTTATTATACTTACGTTTTTGTATCATTCCCTAGATATATATATACATGCATATACATGTTTGTGCATATATAATACATGAATATGTAATATATTAAAGACTTGTGTGTACATATAATACATGAATATATTACACTGTGTTGTTATCATATTGGAATAATATATGATGTATGACATATCACATATCATTTGTTGTACTTATGTATTTTTATCATTCCTCCTCCATGAAGACACCAAAACTTTGTGTCTCCCCCTGTGCCTAATTCAGTGCTTTTTACACAGTAGTTTTTTTCCTCTCTCCCCCCTCCCCTAGATGGCAAGTAATCTGCTATAGGTTATACATGGACAATCATATTAAACATATTTCCACATTAGGCATGTTGTAAAAGCGGAATCAGAACAAAAGAGAAAAAACCATGAGAAAGAAAAAAAAATAGTATGCTTTGATCTACATTCAGACTCTGGATTCTGTCTCTGAATATGGATAGCATTTTCTATCACAAGTCTTTTGGAACTGTCTTGGATTATTACTGAGAAGAACTAAATCTATCATAGTTGATTATTCTACAATGTTGCTGTGACCGTGTACAATGTTTTCCTGGTTCTGCTCACTTCACTTAGCATCAATTCATATGTCTTTCACACAGTAGGTTTTTAAACAATTGTTTGTTGAATGTACAAATACATTAATGAATGAAACTTTTTTCTATTGTTTCCAAAAAATGTCAGAATAACTCAAAGAGAATAATTCAAAAAGTTCAATCATATATCCCTTTTTCTTCAAAAGGACATGTTATTTATAACAGCAAAGTTCAGTCTACAAGAGAGGATTAGTGATCACAATTCACTCTGGGGAATAGTCAAGTATCTTAGAGCTTTTCTCAGAGCAGACCTAGATTGGGGAAGAGAGAAGGCACTAGAGCTTAGGGGAGGGTGCTAGATTTAACTAGAACAAACTATTAAGAAGGTGGAAAGTGCAGGGAAAGTGTTGCATTTAGAGGCAAGTGACCTGGCTTCAAAGTTTTCCTCTGCTGCTTCACAGCTATGTGAACTTGGGCAAATTACTTTATAGGTCTAGTTTTCTCACCTGTAAAATGAAATAGTTAGGCTGGGTAATTTCTAAAATCCTATGATTCCCAGATTATCTTTTGGAGAAGAAGTGTTCATATGTAAGGCTCTGGGAAAACCTTGCTTTTGACCATCCCCTATCAATAAAAACAAAGAACTTTGAAAGCCTTAAGAACTCTGATCAAGGCAATGGCTAATTATGATTCCAGAGATGATAAAATAAGCCACTCACCTCCTGGCAAAAAGGTGATGATTCTGGAATCGTCTGGATCAATCTGGAAATCACAATCAATTAAGAATATGACATTTTTTGGACACAGCAAATGAAGAAATCTATTTTACTTGAATATGCATATTTGTTGCAACGATTTTGTTTTCTTTTTTCCCCCCAAGAGAAGGAGGTAGGAGGAAGAAAAAAATCTATTTTTATTCATTGAAAAAATAAAATTTAATATTCCGTATCACTTTCATAACAAAGCATTTTTCTCACAGATGGCTCTGTGAAGAATTTAATATTCTATCCCTATTTTTAAGAGGCTCAGAGAGAAGTTTCTTTGCCCATGATCATCACATAACTGGTCAGACCAGAAACTTGAACCCAGATCACCTTCTAGATCATAAATCTAGAGTTAGCCACTTTAAAGGTCATCTAGTCCAATCTTCTCATTTTACAGTCGATAATGATGATAATAATAATAGTAATAATAACTAGTATTTACACAGCACTTTCAGGTTTGCTTAATATGTTATCTCATTTGAGTCTTATTCTTTCCATTTTACAAATGAGGATTCAAATCCAACTCTTCCTGATTCTAAGTCCGATGAGAGAGGGAATTTCCACTTACAGGACCTAGTAGGAGAGCTGGGATCTGAATTTACATCTCAACTTTAAATCTAGCATTTTTTCGGTTAGTTCTACTATGCTTGTCTCTCTTTGCACTACATAGAATGTATGCCCTTTGAGAGTCGTTGCTGTTGAATTGTTTCATGTTTAACTCTTTGTGACACCGTTTGGGGTTCTCCTGGTGGAGATACTAGAGTAGCTCACCATTCTCTCTCTAGCTCATTTTTACAAATGAGGAAGCTGAGGCAAACAAGGTTAAGTAGCTTGGTCAGGGTGACACAGCTAGTAAGTGTCTGAGGCCAGATCTGAGCTCAGGAAGAGGAGTCCCCCTGACTCCAAGACCAGCACTCTGCCCAATACTGAGGCACCCAGCACTACAACACTGGGGTGCTTCTCATTTTAGTCTCTTTGTTCCCAGATTTTAGGATAATGTTTTCACACGTGGGTCCTTGATAAGTGCTTCTTGGATTATTGACCTAAATATTATTCCATGTCCACTGTTCTGTAGCTCTGAGCTCCACAGGAAGAAGGCAAAACCAGCCCTTGCCAACTTTGGACTCAATCCTATGAAGAGTTTTCGGAGGAAGAAACATCACTGTGGGCTAAAATGGTCAGAGAGGATTTCTGGAGGAGGTGCCCGATGGGAGCCCATTGGCTACTTTGCCAAGAGGAGAGGAATTAATTATTGAGTCCTTGAGTGTTATAGTCAAGGATAGTATGACAGGCCCAGCATTGAGAGCACCTGTGGTGGTAGAGCAGAAAAAGCCCAGGATTTAGCATCCTAAGGTCTAATTTAGAATCTTTCCTCTCCCACTTCCTCTTAACTGTGCCCTTGAGCAAAGCCCTTCTGGAAAAAATGGGCATCTAGGATTAAAAACTTGGAGTCAGGAAGACCCCAGTTCAAATTCTGCTTCAGACACTTATTAGCTGGGTGACCATAGTCACTTAACCTCTGTTTGCCTCAGTCTCTCACATATAAATGGGGAAGAATAGCACCTATAGCCTAAGGTTGTTGTGAAGATCATCACAAATAAGGTAACAAATGTAAAGTGCTTCTCAAAGATGCTATACAAATGCTAGCTATTAGTTAGGGACTCAGTTTTTTTTCATCCAGAAAATGGGGATAACATTGTAAAGATCAACCGAGATCCATGAAAATCTAAAGCAGAATACCATTCTGAGATCTTATTAGCCTGCCCAGGTCCAGCCCCCTTCTCCTTCTAGGACTGTTAGAGTCCTTTCCTTCCCTTCTGAATTGTGCTTTTGCTAGGCTGAGAGAATCGCAGGATTTCAAAATGCAGCAGACTTCAGAAATCACCTGGTCATGGAATCGTAGATTTAGAGCTGGAAGAAATCTCAGAGGTCACATATTCCAAGCCCTTACTCTACAGATGAGAAAACTCCGACCCCGAGCGAGGGTACAGCTTGTGCAGTGTCACTCGGGTAGAGCGAAGGGCCGAGCCCGAGCCCAGAGCCTGCTCTGTGCCCTTTCCACCACCTGGCTGTCTCTCCCCTGGGCCTGAGGGGTAACCGGGAAGCTCTGAGGGGCATCTCTCGCTCAGCTTGCTTCCCAGACTCTGCTGGGGCCAGACGCAGGACGCAGGCGTGTGCTGCCAGCTTTTTGATCAGCAATTTATCTCCGGGTGCCACAAGCTTCCTGGAGCCGGGCGCTTCCTCCCTGCTCAGTCGTTCTCCCCAGAGCCGCAGAGACAGGTGTGAGGAATTAGCTACAGGGACGAATGCCTTGACAGGAACCGGCAACAAAAGAAGGGGACAGAGTGTAATGTTTATTACGTTTGAAGGAAAACAAACACGCGGCCTATTTATGTATCTATAGAGAATTAATTGGTGAGCGCCAGCAAGAAGCAGATTATAAATTAGAATCATTTTCGCCAACTGAAGCCCATTCATCTTGTTTCAGAATGGGCTTGTCACCTCCTCCTGACTAATTTTTTGAAAATGGTCTTTCCTTTGCTCTTGTTGCTCTAGCCTTAGTTTGGACCCTCAAATCCCTACTAGTTTTGAGGAAGGACCCCTTTGGTTCTCAGCCAGGCCCTGTCCTGGAGGGAGGGACTCCAGTTCCCCTCCTTTCCCCTTCCCATTCTCACTCCCCAGCAATGGACTTTGGGCTACATGGGGAGTCCTCCAGGTGCTCCCTCCCTCCTTCCCCTTTGTCGATCTCTGAAGACTTCTGGTCACCAGATTGCTAAGCCTGGAGGTCAAGAAACAGAACTGGGGAACGACTCACCAACAATTGGATCCTTTTCCCCTTCTGATCCAGCAAGTTTCCCTCTCCTCACAAGCTCAAACACTTTGTTCTCGTTCCATCCCCCCCACATCCTTGTGGGGTCTCTTTTTTCCACCACACCCAAGATCACTTGTTCTCCCCCCTCCACCAGGATCTCTGGTCCCTTCTCCCTACTACAATATCCCTTTTACACAGCCCCAGCCATATGTTGATGCCTTCCTTCCACAGAGCTTGGCCCTTTCTCCACCCATATCCCTGGTCCCTACTCCTCTTTCTCCCTTCCCAGTTCCTTACCCCTTACACACACATTCCCACACACTCGGACTCTTCCTCCCTATCCCCCACCTTGTCCCTTTCCTCACATATTGATCTCTCCTTTCCTCATTCCTGTCCTCTTCCCCCTGACATCCCCAGGCCCTGCTCCTTCCCTCCCATAGCCTGCTTCTCCACCCTGCCACTAAGTCCCCTCCTGCCCACATCTGAACTTTTTCTCCTATAGCCCGCTCCCCATCCCACCCCGCCTTGCCTGCTTGTCATATTTCTGCCTGATCCCAGGGAGCCTGGGCTGGAGGGAGAAAGAGGCAGTAGCCCGAGGCTATGCGGCCCTGGGGCCCTGGAACTTAGACTGTACCGCTTTGATTGTGGGCATCTGAACCAAGGTATCAAAGGGAGGCCGAGGGAGCAGTTCCCAGTGGGCTGGGCTCCCGCTTGGCCGCTGCTCAGCTTCCGTCTCACCTGGAGTCCAAAGAGATGAAAGACAGAAGCAGAAGCAGGAAACTGACTAAACACAGTGGATTGGGCTCGGTGCCCACCTGAAACCCGAAGTCCAGGTTAACTCTTTGTTCCCTCACAGCCCTGAAGTGGTTCCCTCCCCTTTTGGGGACTGGCACTCAAGGTGCTTTATAACCGGACTCCACCTGTGGAGACAGGTTTATCACTTTTCCCTTTCTGTGTAGAAGCCAAACTGGATGATTCTCCAGCCCTGTGTTTTCATCCCATACCTCTTCCATCCCTTTTTTCATGCCATCCCACTATGCCTGGAATAAATTTCCTTGTCCCTCATGTTTTCGGATCTCTTCTCTCCATCTGGTGAAATCCCCTCCTTTTAAGATTCTGTCCAGATGTCACCTGCTCAATGAAGTCTTCCCTGATAGTCCCATCCTCTTCCCAGGTCAAAGTCCTAGGACATGGAACTGAGCTGGAAAGGACCTCCCTAGAATAGAAACATCTATTCTAGTCCAAGTCCCTCATTTTGAAGAGGAGGCAACTAAAAACCATAAAGTAATTTGTCTAAGATCACACAGATTGTAATATCAGAGGCTGAATTTGAACTCAGGTGCCATGATCCCAAATTTTGCATTCTTTTCACTTTACTATACTGCCTCATCTCCCTCCTCAAATCCCCTCCAATGCTACCATTCTCTGATTCTGGGGTTGTAAGCCCGGTATTTTCTTCTAGTGCACCACAGATTTATTGTCAATAATATCCCAGACTTCTATGCCTGGAGGTCAAGAAACAGAACTGGAGACCTAAGATAATCTCCAATTAGGATCTTTTCTTCTCTCTCAGCAGATAACCCCTCTCCTCACAAGATCAAGCTCTTTGTTCCTGTCCCATTCTTCCCCTCCATTCCATTTCCCCTTTTCCCCATCTAAGATCACTTGTTCAATGGGATTTCCCACTGATAAAATCAAATCTGTGGTACGGTAGGAAAAAATACTGGGCTCACAATCACAAAATCAGAGAATCTTAGAATTAGAGGGGATCTTAGACCTCAAGGAACTGAATCCAAAGCTGAACAATCCTCCTCAGTATAACCTACTCAGCAAGTGGTCAGTCAGTCAACTGAAGACTTTAAATGAGGGGACCTCACTATTTCCCAAGGCAGCCACTTCTCCTTCTGGGCAGTCCAATTGTCAAGTTTTTTCCTGACATCAAACTTAAATTTGACCCTTTGCAGCTTTTACTCATTGTTCCTGATTCCATCCCCTGGAGTCAACAAACAAGCACAGCCATCACATCCCCTATAATTCTCTTCTCTAGGCTAAACATCCCCAGGTCCCTCAACCAATCCTGGTTCTTGAAACATGTTCTTAAAGCCTTTCACCATTCCGGTTGCCTTCTGGACCCTCCAGTTTGGTGAGAGACACTGTCATCAATATCCTTCCCAGAAGGGGATAATCAGGATTGAACAACTATGTCAGGTATGGTCTGACCAGAACAGAACACAGTGGGAATATATAATTTTCCTGCATATTAGGCTTCTCTTAACACAAATTAAGTCCACATCAGGGCAGGTAGATGGCACAATTGATAGAGCGCTGGGACTGGAATCAGGAAGATCTGAGTTCAAATGTGATCACAGACACTTACTAGCTGTGTGACCCTGGGCAAGTCACTTAATCCAAGTTGCCTCAGTTTCCTCATCTGGAAAATAAGTTGGAGAAGGAAATGGTAAACCATTCTAGTGTCTGTGCCAAGAAAAGAGGTTATGAAGAGTTGGACATTACTGAACAACAACAAGAAGGCCACTTTAGCCTTTTGGCTGCCCCATCACACTATCAATGCATAACGGGATTTGCCAAAAATCCCAGATGTTTTGCAGATAAACTGTCTAGCTTCGTCTGCCTGATTACCAACAGGGGAGCTCTCACTCATTAAAAGAGGAACCCAATTCCACTATTGGACAGCTTTAGTTGTCAGGAAGAAGTAGGAAAGCCAGTTATAAAAAGCTTTAAATGTCCTCTTGAAGCTCTAAATATACCAGTGAAGATGATTTTTTGAACCTAAGTCTAAGACTTTGTATTTATTCCTAGAAGGTTACACCTTAATGGATTCTGCCCAACATTCTAGTTTAGTAAGATTTCTTTTATTTAAAAAAGAGCTGAAGAGGGATGCTAGATGAATCAAAAGATTCTCTAACAGAAAATATTACAAAAAAACAGGCAGTCCCTTTATTTGATATCAGAGAGGTATTAAGAACTAATTCATAATAATAGCCAGCACTCATGTGATTCTTAAAGTATACAAAATGTTTTGCAGTAAGTCTTTTGCAACCTTAAGAGGGAGGGGCTCTCATTTCTCACTTTATAGATAAGTTATTAGGACAAGAGACATTAATGACTTATCTGGGGTCACACAACTAGTAAGATAGAGCACCAGGTCTGCAGTCAGGAAGACATGAATTCAAATTGGACCTTAGACACTTTCTTAGCTGTGTGGTCCTAAGCAAGTCATTTAACCCCATTTGCCTCAGTTTCCTCATCTGGAAAATGAGCTAGAGAAGGAAATGGGAAATCACTACAAGATCTTTACCAAGAATATTCCAAATGCGTCATGAAAGAGTTAGGCATGATTGCAACTTTTTGGAGCCTGACTCGTCATCCAGTGTTACTGATTTCTCCTAGTTTTGTGCCACTGGCAAATTTGACCAGTATTCCCTCTATACTCTGAGCTATAGTTAAAGATGTCAATTAGCCAGGACCAAGCAGGGGTGCTAGGTCCCTGGAAGCAGCTGGGATGAGGGTGGGAGGGGCTCCATTGGAAACTTCCTTACCAGGATTTGAAACCCAACTTTGCTACGTGTGACCTTGAGCAAGGTATTAAAGGGTTTCATTTTCCTAGCACATAAAACAAGAGAGCTAGACAAGGGGATCCCCAAGATTTGCAACTATAAATCTTATGATCTTACCTTGTATAAAACTTGTTTCCATTTTATGTACCTCAAATTAGAGTACAAGCTCCCCAAGGGTAGGGACTATGACATTTGTCATCCTTGTATCCCCAGAAGACATATATAATAGGCACTTAATAAAGGTTAATTAACTTGAATTGACTGTCTGAACTTATCCATCACTCCTGGAGAACCTCTCCAAGAAAATCACTCTGGCAAGGTCTCACTGGGCGTGAATGAGGCTCATACTTGGCCTCTTGGGCAGAGATTGACCAGTTCAAGAGCGAGCAGAGCATCCTCTTTAGATCATTTGTTCCCAGTGCCTCCAGAATCAAATCTACTTTCCTGAGCCTGGCATTCGAGGCCCTCTACAATCTGGCGGTATTTTCTTTGCTTTAATGCCTACTACTTTCTGAATGAACCTCAAGTGCCATCTGAGACAGTTTTTTCACTATCCTCTCCTGCCCAGACTATTCTTCCTCTCCATAATGTTTTTTGTTTCAATAAATTGAAGTCATTTCAAGCCCCAGTTTAAGGCTCATTTCCTCCCCACCAAAAGATTTCTCCAATTACCCCTGTCCAAAAGATCTTCCTCCTCTGACTGCTACCATTCAGATAGTCTGTGCCATTCTCAGGACTCAGGAATGGGGTGTCTGGGATTAAGAAATCCTGAACCCAGGGCTTCCAATTGCACTTCTGTTGTTCTCTCCGCCTCCCCGAGATACAGCTGCTTGGGCATTGCCAACTAACTTGCTGTGTGATCTGGGACAAGTCACTCCAGTTTCTTCCTCTCCAAAATAAGAGGTTTGGGATAGATGAACTTTAAGGGCCCTCTCAGGTCTCATGTTCTGTGATTTTTGTGACTGACTCAGGCAGTGGCTGATTTGAAGGAGAAAAGCAGCCAGAAAATTCAGCTAAAGCAAGCCCATTCTTGGCAAAGTTATGTTTAAGGCTATGGTAATATGTACCCCCTCTTATTTTTTAGTCACCACCTTTTTCTCCTTGACAATTTTTCTGTTCTTCCTGGTATAAACTGTTCTCCCCACCCCAATCCCTTGAAATACCAACGACTCCCCCTTGGGATAACTGCATTTTAACAACAATGCAAGAGGAGGGAAATGCTCAACCCAAAGGACTAAAGTACTTCTGGGGAAATTTTAGTCTAAGCAGTGTCAATCATTCTGATCTTACAGAGCAGGATACAGAGGTTTTAAGAGTGACTTGCCCAAAATCACATACAAATAAGTTTGAGTTAAACCTCCCATGAAAGTGGAAAAGAAAACTGGATCAGAAGTTAGGAGTTCTAACTTGGAGTGTCAAGTAGCTGTACCACCCATACAAGAGTCCTCAAACTTTTTAAACAGGGGGTCAGTTCACTGTCCCTCAGACTGTTGCAGAGCCGGACTACAGTAAAAACAAAAACTTTGTTTTGTGGGCCTTTAAATAAAGAAACTTTATAGGATGAAGGGGATAAACGTCCTCAGCTGCTGTATCTGGCCGGCGGGCCATAGTTTGAGGACCCCTGACAAATTACTTCTCCCCAGACCTCAGTTTCCTCATCTATAAAATGAGAGGGTTGGACTAAATGCTCTTTAAGGTACCTTCCAGATCTAATTTCTGTGATCTGATGATCTCAAAATTCCCATAGAGAATTCTGTGCCCTGTGACTCTGGCCCAGAGTCCTTCCTTTCCTTGACCTATAGAGCTCACTTCCCATTCCTCTCAAGGATTATCTAGGATTGGATGGGCAGGTTTGAGTGGGTTCCATGAGCCTAGTCCAAATGCTTTTCAGTTGTTGATTTTTTTTAAGCTTTCTACAATCTGGTAATTGTGCTTTCCCCTAGAAATATGGGGGGAAAGAGAGAGAGGGTGCATCCTTCCTAATTAACATCACAAATGATCTCAAAGTATTTGTTTTATGAGCTGTTCAGAGGCTGAGTGGCCTTGATAGGAAGCTCCCTACCCCACCCACCCACTGTCACTAGGAGGCAAGGAAGCAGTCAGGAAGGAGAAATCCAGAGAAAAACTAACCAGAGACTGAGGGAGAAAGAAAAGGTGGGAGGGAAAGAGCCAAATAAAATGAAATTTAAAGTGGATGAATTATTTACTGCAAGAAACAATCCTGGACTCACTTACTCTCACTGTGAACATCCTAAACTGTAATCTACAGCATTTTTCACGTCTCCCCAGCGCACTGCCTGATATTCTTTGTGATTGGATACGAGAGACTGGATAATCTTATAAGGGTCCAGAGCAGATTGGTTTAGTATTGATCCCACCCTGCAACAGGAGGCTACCACCTCCTGTCACCTCTGGACATCAGGCTTCTCTGTCATTCCCCCCAACCCTCTCCTTTGTCCTCTAGCCTGAGTGGCCCAAAGGCAGACCTAGTGGAGTAGAAAGTACCACAAATAGGTATCAGGAGGCATAGGTTCTAGCCCCAGCTCTGATCCTTGTTATATATAGGACCTGGAACAACTCTGTCCCTGTTTCCCCTAGGGACCACAGTGCCTCCTCGCCAAATTGATTGTACTTGATGCTTTCTAAAATTCTTCCTAAATCTGACCTGCTACATCTTACATTCTAAGCTTCCTCTGATAGTCTATGTTCTATAAACCAACATTCTATGCCCTATGCTCTTAAGAGTCTAAGTGAAAGAAACATTGAATAAAATATTTAAAAATTTAAAAATACATGGGGGAAAAGAAGGAACTCAAAATATAAGAACAATGAATGTTTAAATTGTTTTATATGTAATTAGGGGAGAAATGAAATATTTAAAAATAAAAAACACATGGGGAAAGAAAGATGGAAGTCAAGAAGACCTGGACTCAAACACTGTCCCTGTTAGGAATTGGCTGGATAAGTCTTCTAGCCTTAACTGACTCACCATAAAAATGGGAATAATAGTAATAATAATAGCACCTGCTGAGGTAAGATTGTCATCAAGAGGCTTAAGTAAGCCTTAAAGCCCTGGGTAAATGTTAGATGTTGTGATGCTTAAGTCTCATTCAAATTTCAATTCTAAGGGTCTGAAAGATGATCTGTTCATATAGTCCATGTATTTTCTCCAGGGCTCCAGAAAGGCCTTCTGTCCCCAGGCCTTTTCCTACTTGCCTATCACAGTGTCTGGGATTCCATCATTAAAAGGATCAGGACATTACCCTCTCTGAGCCTTTCTTGCAAAGTGAGATTCTTCCTTCAGGAAGTGCTTTATAGATCTAAAGCCCTCCGTGGCCAGGATATTTTCAATGACTTTTCTCTCTAATTAAAGGGCCCAGTCTCGGGGAGAAAGAGAAGACATTACCAGGAGGTCTGTGACAGGGAGCTATAACAAAGTGTTTGTGCCAAGCAGGCACAGGGCTAAGCAATGGGAACAACAAAGACCATTTGGCTCACCATTTGCTCAGAGAAAAATGACGTCCAAGGTGATACAGGCAGTCTGGAAGAGATGACTATTTAGTACCCTACCCCATAGGACTCATTCATTCCTCTACCTACAGGTGGATTTATGTCTACTTTTTCTTTCTTTCTTTCTTTCTTTCTTTCTTTCTTTCTTTCTTTCTTTCTTTCTTCCTTTCTTCCTCCCTTCCTCTCTCTCTCTCTCTTCTCTCTCTCTCTCTCTCTCTCTCTCTCTCTCTCTCTCTCTCTCTCTCTCTCTCTCTCTCTTTCTCTTTCTTTCTTTTTTCCTTTCTTCCTTTCTTTCTTCTTTTTTTTTTTGTTAGGTGGTTGGAGTTAAATTACTTGCCAGCAATATATATAATACAGCTAGTAATTGTCAAGTGTTTAAGGCTGGATTTGAACTCAGGTCTTCCTGATTCCAGAGCGGGCATTCTATTCACTGCACCACCTAGCTGCCTCCACCTGTGTCTATCTTGACCAACTCAGTCCTAAAAGGTCACCACGGAAAGGAAACTCGTTAACTCCCCTTCAGTACCCATTCCAGTGCTTTCCCTTCCATAGGAAGCTTGAATCAGGAAGTTCCCTAGACCTCATACAAATCTCCCATTTTTCAGAGAAAAAGACTATGGTTTGGAGGAAATAATCTGCCCATGATCATCCAGTCAGTGGGTGATAGCCCAGGATCCCGGCTTCCAGGAAAGAAGTCCTTCCACCGCCCTGCCCTGCTTCCAGGGTAAACCACTGAGGCTCCCATCCGCTCCGAATGCTCAGGGAAAGCTCGGCTGGCAGTCTTGGAACAGCTGGGGGTGAGGATCAGAGCCGGCTGAGCCCATGAGCTGATGAAGGGGCCGGAGGAATTGACTTACAAGGGGAGATTAAAGCAGCTCAAACTGTTCAGGCAAGCTGGGGAATGGAGGAGCCAGCCAGGTGATAACATGCTCGGCACTCTAAGCGCCAGGGGCATTATCTCTCAAAGGGAGAGGAATTACTGAAAATACCCTTATAGGATGAAGGTAGAGGGAAGAAATGAGGATGGAGAGAGGGCGGGGGAGCACGGAGGAAGAATAAGTTCCTTAAAGTTTACAAAGTCCTTTTCTATGCAGCTGCCCTGGGAGGGAGGCAATAGAAGGGTTATCACTCCCATCTTACAGATGAAGAAATTTGGGCTCAGAACAGAAGTGATCTATCCTGGGTAACATTGCCAGTTAAGAATCAGAGGCAGGACCGGAACCAAGGCCTTCTGTCCCTTTCACCAGGGTCGGGGCTTTGTCTGTCGCCATGTGCTATCTGGGGCGGGCTGAGAATGTGGGAGCTGCACTTCCCTGGGAGCTGGAGAACTTCCCCGGAGATCAGCGGGGTAGCCTGGACAGGGGCTTAGGGCTTCTCTCTGAAAGGGATCTCGGTGCGGTCCCCCTGGGGAGCGCAGGGGTCTTGGGGAGGGAGGGGGTCTGAAAGAGGCAGGGCTTCTATGGGGCTCCCCTGGGCTGTCCCCGGGTCCTAGAAAACAAGGCTGTGAAACCAGGAAAGACCAGGTCTCCTCCCCTCCATGTTACATTCCGGGACACTGAGGTCTACAGAGGATACATGACGTGTCCCAGGCCAAGCCAGAATTCAAAAGCAGACCCCTTGAGACCACATCCTCTTCCTTTCGTTCAGCCCGGGAGCTGCAGATGAGAAACCGCTGGCGCACCTACACACTTACCTGGGGATTAACAAGCAGTCCTGTGGGGCCGCCCCAGCAAATGGACTTTTAATAATGGATGAACATTTACGGAAATGCAATAATGGGTTTATGGGCCCCCAGAGGCTCGCAAGCCGGGACTCCGGGCCCCAGGTTCCCCAGGATGCCAGCTGAAGGTATCGATGCGGGAGGGGGGAGGCCGGAGAGGATGCTGGGCCAGGGCCTACACACACTCACACACACACACAGCTCTCCCCCAATGCTCCCCTAAAGGCCACACTGAGTTTTTAGAGCAGAAAGTAAGGGAGGTCAGATATTCCTTGGGGGGAAGTGAATTCCCTACCACGGTGACTGTGCCATCGCAGAGCAGGGAGACCCTCTCCTGCCTGGGGCCCCTCAGTGCCTCCTCGGGCTCCCCGGCGTCCGGCTCCACACAGATGCCCCAACGTCAGGCTAGGGGACCCCTGTGCCCGCGGAGCCCTTTTTGCTCCTTTCTGAAAGCCCAGGCTCCCAGAGAACCACAGGCATCGGAGCCAGAAGGTGCCTTGGCCCATACGGCGCCCACTGGGGACGCGTGCTGCCCCCCATCCCGCTCTCCTGTCTCACGGCGCCCCCCCCACAGGAGGCTCTCCCCCAAAGGGGGCCGCAGCTTTGGGCGCGGGGCAGGGAGCAGCCCTGCAGCCCAGCAAGGGTTAAGGGAAGGAGTAGGCGACATAATGGTGAGTTAATGCTGGCCGGCTTTTTATTACAGCCAAGGCATGAAATGCATGAAATTGATGGTTGGTACCAAAGGCCAGAAGTGTCACCTCTCAACAAGATGAAATCTATGTCTTGGGCGGACAGGGGGAAGCAGCGAGATTTATCAAGGCCCTGGCAAAATTAACATTTGGACGGAGTGTGGGGGACCAGGCGCCGTGGGCTGCCCCCAGCTGCCTCGGCGGGGTAGCTCCAGGCATTTATCCTGGGTTCTGGCAGCTGGGAACAAGGGCAGAAATCTGACCCCGGCCTTCCTGCCGGGCTCGTCGGGCCGAAGGCCTCAGCCGGAGCCGAGAGGCGGAAGGACAGACAAACAAGCAGAAGGAGGCAGGGGCAGCTCCAGCCTGGCCTGGGGAAAGCGCCCCGGCTGGAGCTCGGGGGCCTGGGGGTGGGTCCCAGCTTCGCTGCCATCAGGTGGGGGCTTTGCTCTCTGGGCCTCAGTGGCTTTCTTTGTAAAACGAGGAGCTTACAGTAAACGGTCTCCAGGAGTCCTCCTAGTAAGGGAGGGAGGGAGAAAAACTTGGCACTCAAATTCTTGCAAAAATGAATGCTGAAAACTATCTTTACATGTATTTGGAAAAATAAGATGCTATTAAAAAAATAAATTAATTTAAAAAAAGAAATAGGTGGGGCAGCTAGATAGTGCAGTGGATAGAACACCAGCCCCTAAGTCAGGAGGATCTAAGCTCAAATCTGTCTCAGACACTTAACATGTCCCAGCTGTGTGACCCTGGGCAAGTCACTTAACCCCAACTGCCTCAGCTAAAAAAAGAAAAGAGAAATGTTCTATGGGCAGGGAGACAGTAGAACTAGGCAGTCTAACAGTCTGGGAACAAAGGGGCAGCATGATGTCAAAATGAGCATTGGACCATTGGACTTTTGAGTCAGAAACACCAAATTTCCATATCCTGCCTCGGACACTTACTACTTATGTGATCTTGAACAAATTATTTAAGCTCTCTGGGCCCAACTTTTCCTTACATGTGAAATGTGGGAATTGGGCAGTATTTTCCAAGGTCCCTTCCAGGTAGCTCTACATCTTCTGAGTAGGAGACACCCGACTTGGAACAAAGTGCCTATTCCGATGGCCAGGTGCCTGATATTCCCTTTTTCCCGGGGGAAAGCAAAAGACCCCAGACCCAATAGCAAAGCCCAGTTGTCCTGGATATGAAGTCAGGAGACCTGAGGTCAAGTCTCAGCAGGCTGAGAATTTAGCCATAGAATTTAAAGCTTAAGGCGTCATTAAGAAGTTGTCTAACCCCAACTTTTTATAGATAAGGAAACCGAGGTCCAGAGGAATTAGAGACTTGGCTAGGATTCGGAGCCTTGGTTTTCCTCCTCAGTGAAATAGGACTAACTATATTTGCACTCGGCTTCTCTCAAGGTTGATGTGAGCAAATCATCCCATAAATCATAAATCTGCCCTAGAAATGGAAGCTATTTCTAATCTCCCCCTCCTCCATCACTTCCCCCTCTCTCCATAGAAGCCCTGCGTGTGCAAAGGGAGCTCTAGGGCGGGGCTATCATTAGTGTTTGGCCAGGGGGTACCAGCCATTCCTGGGGCACCTGAAGCCTGCTGGCAGGAGCGGAGCTGATCCGAGGCAAAAGGCGTGTGATTATCCAGGCAAGCAATTTATCTGAGAATCAATCTGTGCTAATGAGGTGAAGCTCCTGCCCCAGACAGGCCCTAAATCAGCAGGCCAGCAGGCGGGCAATCGGGCAAATCCCCACTCTGCTCTGGAGCATGGAAGGGTCAGGCGGAGAGAAGGGGAGCAGCAGCAGCAGGTGAGGAGGGCAGAGGGAAGAGAAACAGATGGAACCTGGCTGGAGGTGGGGAGGGGGGTTGTGCAAGCTGGAACCTCCTCACTGGGGACGTCCCTGGAGCCAGAAATAGAGGCAAATGGGCAAGAGAAGGGGTCCTTCGGCCACTGGGCCCCCGCCCCCTCCCCAGCCATGAGTGAGCGCCACTGGCATGCAGCTGAAGCTTCAGCGGGCGGTTGGGAGTCTTGTGTTCAAGTCTTAGCTCCACAACCAGCTCACTTGATTATTTGGGTCAAAGCTATTTCCCTTTTCTGAGCAGCCAAGTGGCCAAATATGTAGAAGGCCAGACCTAGAGTCAAGAAGACCTGCTTTCAAAAGTGATCTTGGATAGTAGTGGTATGAGTGGTATGACCCTACCCCTGTTTGCCTCAGTTTCCTTATCTGTAAAATGAACTGGAGAAGGAGATGGCAAACCACTCCTGTATCCTTGCAGAGAAAACCCCAAATGCGGTCAGGAAGAGTTGGACACGACTAAACAACAAGCACATTTTCCCTCTCCAGATCTCATTTTCCCCATCTGTAATTTGATGACTAATTAAGTCCCATTCCAGCTCCGACATTCTCAGCTCCAAGTTCTATGCCCTGAAGTTCCTCCCAATTCTGACACTCTGTGTTCCCGATAACAATTCACATTTACACAAAGCATCTTCCTCACAGCAACCCTATAAGGAAGGGAGGGCAAGGATTATTATCCCCATTTTACAGATGAGGATACAAGACCCAAAAGGTGATGGAACTTGCCTGATAGTTCACAACTATTAAGTGTCAGTGGTCCAAGGGCCTGCATTCTAGCCCTCTTTCTCCACTCTGACACCATGTTATGCCGGCTTTGTCACTATATATTTTCTATGGCCCTCATGAATCATTCCCAAGGACCCAGAGGAAGAACATTTATGAGTAGGTGGGAGGAAGTGGGAGGAAGAGGTCACAGGTGTCCTCCAGACCGATGACAGATGAGTGCATCCATGTTCTCAGGGGTTAACAAAAGGAAACAAAGTTCAGCAAAAGTCCCTTATCCACATAATCCCTTCCTAAGGAGCTCGGCTTTCGGGGCAGATTAGCCAAGGACTAAGGCTACCGCCGCTCCCATTTAGGGAGGAAGAGGCTTTGGAAGGAGGGGGAGAAGGGAGAAAAGGGAGGGAGAAGAGGAGAGGAAGGGGAGAGAGGGAGGGAGGGAGGAGAGGGGGAGAAGGGAGAAAAGGGAGGGAGAGGGGAGGAGGGAGAAGGGAGAAGGGAGGGAGGAGAGGGGGTGAAGGGAGGAAGAGGGGGAGAAGGGGAGAAGGGAGAAAAGGGAGGGAGAGGGGAGGAGGGAGAAGGGAGAAGGGAGGGAGGGAGAGGGGGAGAAGGGAGGGAGAAGAGGGGTGAAGGGAGGAAGAGGGGGGAGAAGGAGGGGAGGGGAAGAGGAGATGGGGAGAAAGAAGAAAGGGGAGGGAGGGGAAGGGGAGATGAGGAGAAGGGAAAAAGGGGAGGGAGAGGAGAAGGGGAGAGGGGGGAGAAGGGAGGGAGAAAGAGTCCCCTGGGACAGGCTCTGGCTTTGCTGTCAGGGAGGTCTGGAGACCATCCTTTGGTACCTACCTACTCACTTACCAGGGTCCCAGGGCAAGTCATTGAAAGGGACTCTTGGAAAGAATCTTAAAGACCAGATTGTCCAACTACTTCATTTGAGAAAGGAGCAGAGAAAGATCTAGAAAATTGGAGAAATCTGACTGGGACCACAGTGGTAGCAGGGGACTAGAACCCGGAGCTGGGGTCACAGAGCCAGGCTGTGGGGGCTCAGTTCTTTGCCCCCAGCCCCGGCCTAGGCCACTGAACTGAAATCTCTTTTCCTTCCCTGCTCAGCCCACCCTACCCCCAACCTCAGCCACCTGCCCGATCCCAGGATTCCCAAGGAGACGCTGAATCCAATTAGCCTGTGAGGCAACTTCGGTTCTGAGCCTGGCGCAACATCGCCCCTTTAATAAAGGCAGAGGAGCTGCAGAGATAAATGGGAAATTAGAATTCTGCTGGGGTCCCGAGGACCAGCCCGGCACTGGGGGCTGCGGCAATTCTCCTCGGGAACGAGCTGTCTGAGCTGTAATGGAGGTGAGGACGCCAGGGCTGGGCAGCAAGGCCCCGTATCTCACTCTCTCCCGGCTCTTCCTTCCCTTCCCCTCGCCCTCTGGGGCCCCCTTCCCCTCGCCCTCTGGGGCCCCTTCCCCTCGCCCTCTGGGGCCCCTTCCCCTCGCCCTCTGGGGCCCCTTCCCCTCGCCCTCTGGGGTCCCTTCCCCTCGCCCTCTGGGGCCCCTTCCCCTCGCCCTCTGGGGCCCCTTCCCCTCGCCCTCTGGGGTCCCTTCCCCTCGCCCTCTGGGGCCCCTTCCCCTCGCCCTCTGGGGCCCCTTCCCCTCGCCCTCTGGGGCCCCTTCCCCTCACCTTCTGGGGCCCCTTCCCCTCGCCCTCTGGGGCCCCTTCCCCTCACCTTCTGGGGCCCCTTCCCCTCTCCCTCTGGGGCCCCTTCCCCTCGCCCTCTGGGGCCTTCCCCTCGCCCTATGGGGCCCCTTCCCCTCGCCCTCTGGGGCCCTCCTTCCCCTCGCCCTCTGGGGCCCCCTTCCCCTCGCCTTCTGGGGTCCCTTCCCCTCGCCCTCTGGGGCCCCTTCCCCTCACCCTCTGGGGGCCCCTTCCCCTCGCCCTCTGGGGCCCCTTCCCCTCGCCCTCTGGGGTCCCTTCCCCTCGCCCTCTGGGGCCCCTTCCCCTCACCTTCTGGGCTCTCCTTCCCTTCAGCCCCCCCCAAATCCTCCTGCTCTAGAGCCTTTCCCACCCCCAGCCTTTGGCTTGGGGAGAATCTCCCAGACCCTCTTCTACAATCTAGTGCAACTTCCATTTCCTGGGAGAAACCAGGCAAAGCCTTCTCCTGGAGCCTTTCCCCTGTAAGGCCGAGGGAGCGAATCAAGGAGCTGAAAGGCTGCAACATGGGAATGAGAAAGAGCCTTAGAACATAACATTTCAGAGCTGGAAGAGAGCTTAGGACAGAAGTGCTACCATAGCTCACATCTGGTTAAAAGGTTTACAAGGCATTTCCCTTGTAACTCTGTGGGTTAGAGAGTGCAAACGTTATCCCCATTTTACAGATGAGAAAACTGAGATTTTAAAAGAGGAAGTGACTTACTCAGGGTCACACATGACCAAAGATATCCAAAGAAGGCCTTAAACCAAGTTCTTCCATTTCCGAGTCTACAGTTCGCCCCTCCACAGAATGTCAGAAAAGGGACCTTAGATAGTAACTACCAACCAACCGGTAAGCATTTATTAAGTGCTTACTCCGGGTCAGGCCTTCTTCTAAATGCTCCGGATGGATAGAAGGAGAATCGTGTCCTTGTTTCATCTAGACTCAGACTTACATTTCATGAAAGCAGAGATTGAGACCCAGAGAAGGGAAGGGTAGAGCGGGTTCTGAAGCCAAAGTGGCCCTCGGACCACAGCCCCGCGTTCTAAGCAGGGACTGAATGGACATCTGGGCCTCCTCTCCCACCCCGACTCTCCCCCAACTCTTAGCACTTCCCACCTCCTCCAAACCACTAGAGCATTAATCCTCCCTTTGCTCCCTCTCTCCCTCGGGCACCCCCGACCTGCCTCCCTCCTCTGGTGCAGATCCCCTCCCAGAAGCCACCGATTTGTCCCTGCCTTATGTCCTCAGCCCGGCCCAGAGCCTTTCACACAGCAGGCCCTCCTTACTTGTTTGAGAAGTGGAACTGCACTGGGGCTTTTGCCTCAGTTCCTTTACCTCCATCTCTTTTAACTCTTCCCGGATTCCTCCTCTCTTCTCCCTTCTCTAGCCTAACCCTGTTTCCTGGCGCCTCCTTCTCCTCCTAGTTGACTCCTCGTCTAGCTTCAGAAAGGACCACGGTGGTACTTGGCTCTCTCTGGACTTCCTCTCGCCTGCTGCGCTGACTTCTGCGGGTCCCGCCGTCCCACCCCTTCCCCCGCCAACACGTTGTCTTCTTCATGAGAACGTAAGCTCCCCGAGGACAGGCCCGTGGTTCTTGCATTCGCACTCCCACTGCTTAATACAGCGCCTGGTGCACAGAAATTGTCCCCATTTATTCCTCTATATTGCAGGGTCCTCAAACTATGGCCAGATGCGGCAGCCGAGGACGTTTATCCCCCTCCCCCAGGGCTATGAAGCTTCTTTATTTAAAGGCCCACAAAACAAAGTTTTTGTTTGTACTCTAGCCCGGCCCTCCAACAGTCTGAGGGACAGGGAACTGGCCCCTATTTAAAAAGTTTGAGGACGCCTGCGAGCGAGAGGTTTGGATAAACTGGTCTCTAAGTTAGACTGGCCTTCAAGGCCCCTGCAGCCTTCACTGACATTCTTGGGTGTTCGGAGTCCCTTCTAGTTTGCGAATCTCTGTGCTTTCTGACCCAGGAAGGGAGCCAGGCCCTCCTCCTTGGCTGGGGGCAGGCCGGCTGGGGAGCCTGAGTTGGGGGGGAGCCTCCTCCGAGGTTGGGCCCCAGATGCCAGTGGGGGAGCAGGGTGGGAGGGAGGCAAGGGTAGCCCAGGGAGGCAGGAGCCTCCGACCTCTGGGGACCATTTGCTGCTGGGAAAGTTAATCCATTACAGTTTAAAGGCTGTGTTCTTGCACCGGCAGTAAATTACCTGCTTTGCATTTTGCAGCAACAACTTAACGGTATTAATTTATTGTGCTCTGTCTTTAACAAACACCATTATCATATTGCCAGCCGGGATTATGCAAATGAAGGGACAAGAAAACCCCTGCTTCTCATTCCAAAAGTCACCTTGATTTATTATCCTTGGGCCCCTCAAAAGAAGGGGACCTGGGGAGGGTGGGAAGGGAAGCCCCTGGTGGGGGTGGGGTTTCCCTGTTGAGACGGGACGAGGGAGGCAGAAGAAAGGAGGCCCTGGGTGGGAGGCTCCGTCTCAGAGAAGTGCGGGGAGGGGGCACTGGGTATAAGGAAGTCCCTCATAGCTCCCCCAGGATGCCATGACTTCCACCCCAAGAACAGCCAGGGCTTCTCCCGAGCTCTCACTGCTCCGGAGAGGTCGTCTCGGAGGGGGCCGGGGCTGAGTGTAGGGAGGGGCAGAGGGAAGGGCAGAGCAGGAAGGTCGGGGAGGAGCAGGGGGTGGCTGGGAGCAAAGAAGAAATTAGAACACAGAGGAAATGGTCAGAGAAAGTGAGGGGGGCCCTGAAGGGAGAGAAAGCCAAGGATGAAGGGGGCTGGGAGCAGAAGGGAGATGGGCACCGGACACACAAAAATAGAGAAAGTAAGACCTGTGGGGAAGGATCTTAGGGGAAAGGAGGAGGGCAGAGGGTCTGGCCAGTTACTGGTGAGGAGTAAGCCAGGCGGAAGGGGGGGCGCACAGAGCTCCACCTAGCTGGAGCCCCTCTTGGCCCGAGGAGGGAGAGGAAGGGTTAACGCTGACCATCATCCATCACTCACTCCTCACCGTGCCCTGACTGAACAAGAAGAAGACTAACGGACAGGCAGCTTCTTATTCCCCTCCTGACTCTCCCCCAGACTGACACTCCCCAAGGGACCCTGACTCAAGTCTTCCCTGGAGAGGGGGCACTCTGGGGAAGGGGAGAGGGGAAGAGGGGCGAACAGGAGCCTCTGCCTTTGGATTTCCTTCCTGAGCTCCCCTTCCTATCCCTCCCTTCATGCATCTCAGACCTCCCAAACTAGCTCCCTCGCACACATCTCGCTTCTCCCGACCCCTTTCTCCTCCGCCGACCCTCGGCCCCTGCCTCTGTGGTCCGAGGTAGTCTGTAGTTTGATTACCCAGCCGGGCGTCCCCTTGCCTTTCACCCTGAGCAGACGAGGATTGCCAGGAACTCAGACTGCCTGGCGCCTCCTGCTTCCAGTCACCCACTGGGCCCTAGGCCCAGGCCCTGCCCAGGCCACCCGGCGGCCTCCCGGGGAGCCGAGGCTTTGGGAGGCCTGGAGGGGGGCCAGAAGAAGAGGCGCCAGCGCGGCTTAGCTGGTGTCCCCTGGAGGGGTGACAGGGGGGAGGTGCCCTGGCCGGGGTCCTGCTCTGCCCCCAGGCTGGGAGCTTCCAGGGCAGAGGGGAAAGAACCGAGGGAGATGCTGGGGGTAGAACTACCAGCAATTAGATTTTCCGTTTGTCCCAGCAATTCAGCCGGGGCCCTGTGATAAGAAAACCATTTTCCATGATGGGTTTCTAATCCTCCGTCTCCTGTCTTTCTATTTCCTGAGGCACCAACTCTGGTCAGGCTGGATTTGGAAAGGAAGGGGAGGGGGAGAATGCTGGGACACCTCCTCCTCCTTCGGAATATGACAGATCCACTGACCCTGGTTAACCCTTCTTGTTCCCCGCCTCTTTGGGGAAGGAGTGCAAGGAATACCCCAACAGGTTCCTGGAAGGTAAAAGGGAGGAGGGCAGGGGCGGGGAGCTAGCTGCAGGGAGGCACCTCTAAGGGAGAAGGGAAAGATCCAGGCTAGCTAGTGAGGGGCGCAGCGGAACTACAAGTGTGAAGGGTCTTACTGAGAGAGAGAGAGAAAGAGAGAGAGAGAGAAAGAGAGAGAGAGAGACAGGAGAGACAGAGAGAGAGAGAGAGAGAGAGAGAGAGAGAGAGAGAGAGAGAGAGAGACAGAGACAGGAGAAACAGAGAGAGACAGAGACAGAGACAGAGATAGGAGAGACAGAGAGACAGGGACAGGAGAGACAGAGAGAGAGAGAAACAGAGAGAAAGAGACAGAGACACAGACAGACAGACAGACAGAGACACACAGAGAGAGAGAAAGTATGGGAAAGATGGAAAAGGATGGAGAAGGGCAGGAGATTGTTGGGCACTTGCCTACATCTCCCAAACCTTTTTTGCCTGACCAGAGAGGGGTCAGGGACCTCTCTGGTCCCAAGCAAATGCCAGGGTGTGATTAGGAAAGCTGGGTTCTCAGGTCGGGGGGGGGGTTCAAAAGCTCTAAGTTTTGAATCTGAAGAATTCTACCTCTCTCCTGTCTCCAGAGGAGAGAGATAATGGGGCTCTCTGGCTCCTGCTCCCATCGTTGTTCTGCAGTCATTTTAGTTGTGTCCAACTTTTCGTGACCCCATTTGGGGTTTTCTTGGCAGAGATACTGGAGTTTGCATTTTCCTTCTCCAGGTCATTTTACAGATGAGGAAACTGAGGTAAACAGGATTAAGGGACTTGCTCAGGATCACACAGCTTAGACCAGGTGTCTTAGGCCAGATATGAACTCAGGTCTTTCTGACTCCAGGCCCGTCGATCTATCCATTGCATCACCTTGCTGCCTGGCTCCCAGAGTAGGGGGAGATAAAGCTTCAGAGAAGCAATAGTCCTTTTCTAGACTCTGGGGAACACTTTCATCCTTGTAGGCACGTGGATTTAGAGAGACATGGAAGAAATGGAAGAAACAGGAATAGAAAAGATGTGGAAGCCAGAGGGGGGGAGGGGATGCAACAGAGAAGGGTAAGAGAGAGGGTAACAGAGGAAAGAAATGAATAGGGCAGTGGTTGGGAAAGATGAAGGAAAGAAATGAATCAGATTGAAACCCTGAAGAGAACTAGATGGGAGAATCGAGGGTCAGGTGGATAAGAGATGGAGGGAGAGTAATAAAGGGACACACAGGAGAAGTACAAAGATAAGAAAAATGAAAATGGGGGCAAGGTGTAGGGGTGATGGAAGGGAGAACTGGGATGAACTCTTAGGACAGATGAAGGAAAGATAGGGTATCAGAAGAAGGAGTAGAGGAGAGGAAATAAAGGAGAGAAAGGCTGAAAGATTTGGCGAGATAGAAGAAGCATGAGGAGATTTGGGAGCAAAACAGAGTTAAGATGAAAGAAAATGTGATGAGGGGGAAAAATATAGATGAGAAGAGAGAGTTTGGAAAAAGGCATCAGAGATAATAGAATGAGATGAAGAGAGATGATTTTGAAGCTAGAAGAAACAAAGAAACCTCCCCTGAGGGGAGGTGGGGGACAACCTTAGCACTGGATGCTTGGGTAAATGCCATCCTGGGACTGGCTGCTCTTCATTTCCCCTGACCCCTTTCTCAAATAGTTCCCATACCCAGAAGAGGGAGATGTCAAAGAGGGTCTGCGAGCCATCAGATGGGCCCCGAAGCCTCCCCAGCCCCCTTACTGAATGGCAAGGGGGGCCCTCAGTGGGAGGCTGTGCCTGAGCCAGGCTGGGCCCGGCTGAGAGGGAAATAAGCCCCCACCAGGGAAGGGAGGGTGCTAAGGCGTATGAGATCAGGCAAGGAGTGGGTGTGCGGTTGGCTGACGAGTGTGGACTTGCTACAGCACTAAAGCTAATCACATTTATGCTGCAGCCTCCTGAACCAGGTCTGCATATCAAACAGCTACGGGCTTGGGGCTGGGCTCTTGTAGAGCCTGGGGGGCCGGAGCCTGAGGCCGGTCCGGTGGGGAGAATAAAGAGCCAGCCTCGGAAGCCGGTCCGGGGTAAAGGAGCCGGACACAGCTTTGTGTGCTGGGTGTAAAACCGTGGCCGGTGGGCCTGTCCCCAGGAGATGGCGGCAGCTTTTCTGTGGGGCTGGACCCAGATCAGGAATTATGGCCAATTGTCCTCCATCCCCGGGTGAACCCCCGGGACCCAGGGTAGGATCCCCTGAGAGGCTGGGCCGGAGCGAGCTCTGTCAGGGACAGAATTCTGATGGGAGGCAGATGGGGGGGGGGGGAGAGGAGAGACATGATAGTGGCTGGGGTGGGGAGCCTGGGAGAAAGAGAGCATCATGGCTGTGAGCAGGGAGGTGTGACTCCTGCTTTGGAGCCGGTGGGACAATGCCTTTCTCCTGCCTTTTTACAACTTCTACAAGCTTTTCTGAGCTATAGAATCTTGGACCTAGAAAAGGATCTTAGAATGTAAAGGCCAGAGGATGTTAGGAATGTCAAGGACTCCAGAAAGGAGAATTTTAGAGCCAGAGGGACCTTAGAACAGTTGTATTATCTGATCCCTTTATTTTATTAGAGGAAACTGGGGGCGGGAAAGGGGAGTAGTTTGCCCCCAAGTCCCCATAGTAAGTGTCCAGGGAATCAGGACTGGAACCCCCGTCTCCTGACTCCCAGCTCTTTCCATTAGCTCCAATGGTGGAACTGGGAGGCAAACCTGCTTTCAGCTCTCAGAAAGACACTTGGTACCCAAAAAGAACTCGTTCAGGGCTAAGAAAGGTTAATAGCAGGAACGAGGCTCCAGGGGGAGAACTGGAGGCACTGTAACAAGTTGGCAGGAGGCCTTTTGGGGTACGTGAATAAATGAGTGAATGAAGGAACAATAACATTTACTAATCACTTAATACGAGCGAAAGAGCCCTGGGAATAGCAGTACTGCCTCCCAATAAGCCTATATTTAGCCCCCCTTTGAAGCTTCCAGGGAAGCAGCCCCTGTTAGAAAAAGGGCCAAATGCCTCCATCACACCCCCAACCACCACCTAGGAAGGGAAGTGCGCCAGCCTAACTGAAGCAGCAAAGCCCCCTGAGGGAGCTATGGGTGGCAGTTTATGCCAGGCTGCCCCTTAAATCACACGAGGTAGGTAGCCTATAAAGGAGGGCAGGCTGGCCGTGGCTGATATGGAGCCTTGAAAGCGGGCAACGTGTTCCTAGATTTTCTCATTTGAGTTTCACAACTGCCCTGTGACATAAATACGGCAGGTATTATTGAGAGGAGGCAAGAGCGGGGATGGAAAGAGGGTCAGACTTGAAATCAAAAAGACCCAAGTTTCAAGTTTGCCCCCCAACACTTACTTGATGTGGAAAAGTCATTTACCTTTTGAGCCTCAATTTATTCATCTGTAAAATGAGGATTTAAAAAAAACGATTTCTCTACTTCATAAGATTGTGCAAGGCCCAAATGAGATAATACGTATGAAGTGCTTTGTAAATCTGAAAGCTCTCTTTAAATATCAGCTATTCTTCCTGACCACAGCCACAGCCAGCAGCGGAGGTAGTCTTCCTGGCTCTGCCATTGTGCCCATGGGGTACCTCCTCATCCTGCAAGCTTGCGTCCCCCTTGGTAGTCACCCCTCATCAGTCCCCTCAGACTGACTGAAGGGCAGAGCAAAGAGCTCCTCCCCACACCTCCGTTGAAGGAAGTAGTGCAAGGCAGCCATCCCTTCCTTTTTCCCAGCTGTAGTCCTTCAGACTTTTCCATCAAGGTCCCAGCAACTCCTCCTTCTCCCTCCCCCCTTTTCAGCTTCCTTTTGTGTGTTGCTTCTCCCATCAGACTGTAACTCCTTGAAAGCAAAGGCTGTCTGTCTTTTTCATAAGTGAATCCCCATCACTCAAAATATTGATTGCCGGACCACTCTTCCCCCTTTCCACCTTTATTATTTTTGGTGAGGCAGTTAGAGCTAAGTGACTGGTCCAGGATCACACGACTCCAGGCGGGGGGTCTGTCCGCTGCCCCTCCTGGCTGACCCCCACTTTACCCACTGAACCTCCACCCTCTCGCTCACATTAGAACATGGCCAAGGCAGGACTGACCATACCTTTAAACACAGCCCTGAGGCAGATTCTCTGGCATTCGTGGTCAAGGCTGGCAAATGGGGCGGCCTGGATGTGCCCCCAAACTCCTCTACAGAGAAGAGCCCCGAAACTTATCCCCCTGGCGAGTTTCAGTGGAGAGATGAGGGCAGGGGGGAACCAGATTGGAGTCCTGGTAGCTAAGAATGGGGGCAGCCTTGGGTTAGGCTCTGGCTCTGGGCTTGCCCTCTGACAGAACACAAGTCCCCTTCCCGCTCTTTTTCGGACAGTGAAGGAATTAGAAGCCCTATCAGAGCTGTAACTAGGCCCGGCAACCAGACGGTTTTTAAAATCCCTTTCGGACCCAAGGTTTTGTGGCCACTCCCTGGGGAGTCAGTTTACCACAAAATGGCGAGCCGACCTGCCTGCTTGTGGTGCCCAAGACTGAGTTTAGGTGCCCGGCTGGGAGGGGCGGCTGCTGGGGGGAAGGATGGGACTTGTCGCTGACCCTGACCCCAAGGTCCTCCTCGGCCTGGAGCCTAGGCCCGGAGACCTGGTAGTCTTGTTCAGGAAGGAGTCTAAATCCCCTGGGTTGTCTAATTTAATCACAGCTCTGAGCACGGTGACACTATAAATAATTTTTAGTGCGACATAACCATTATTTCACTAATTGCTTCACAAGAACCCCTGGCCTGGGACATAAATTAAGATTTGCTGAGTCAACACCTTTCGTGATCCCTGGGGGCACTGAGCAGGGTAACCAAACGGCAGTGCTGGTCCCACCCTCTCCCTGGCATTCAGGGCAGCAGGGGTCCCTGGAAGTCAGCTCCCATCTCCACAGAGCAGAGAGAGAGAGGGGGACAGCCAGGGAGGGTGGGGAGGAAGGAGGAGAGGGGCTCCCACATAGCGGGGCCCAAAGGGGGAGAACATCAGAGCTGGAAGGGACCCGAGATCAGAAAACACAGGCTATGAGAGCTGGGAAGGCTCTAACAATATGGGAGATGGGGCCAGAAAAGACCTCAGAATATGAAATTGGAGCTAGAAGAGATCAGAGATCCTAGCACTTTCCCACCTGTGTGACCTTGGACCAAACCCTTAAATCCCCCGGGGCCTTAGCTTTTTCATCTGTAAAATGAAAGGACTGGATTAGAGAGAGGCTTCTGAGGCTTCTTGCAGCAGCATCAGAGCTGAAAAGTGGGAAGATCCTAGAGAGATAGAGAGGGTACATCCGGCAGGGTCTTTGCCTTGCAGTTTAGGGCATGTAAACAGATCTGGAAGGTCCTTTGAGACCCAGTGCTGTAACCACCTGAAGCATGATCTTTCCAGACAATTATCTCCCTCTTTCCTGGCCCTGCTCCCTTCAAGTCCTCCATTACCTCCAGCCAGAAGTGCCCCAGAAGGCCTCTGAGACAAACGCATTTAGATGGTGACCTGATCTGGGCCGGGGCTAGGAAGAAGAGACAACTTTCAGAGAAGAACTAAAAGCATTTTGAGTCATTTTGAAATTGGATGAATGACATGCAAATTATATGCAAAAGAGTGTCTATTTTTGAGTCCCCAGTGTGGGTAGTTTGTTTGCTAGGGCTGCAGCCCCAGTTAATGCTCGATGATATCATGAGCAGAGGAGGTAAGACTTGGGTGACTGTGGGGGGAGCACAGTGAGGTGACAAGAGCTTTGGACTTAAAAAACATGGGATCGAGTCTTGGCTCTAACATTTACTTGCTTAAATTTCCCCACTCTGGGCCCACTTCCTTATGTGTAATAGCGACAGAAAAAGGAACCAGACCTTTGGTTTTTATTTGCATGGGGAACTCCTGAATAAAGAAACTCATTTTACCACAGCTCAACAGGAACCTGCAATCTATAGCCCTAGAAAGTTGCCAATGGCTTTAAGCAGTGAACCTGACTTGCCTCAAGGTCACACAGCTGAGACTTGTCTGGGGAAGAACTTAAACTCAGTTCTTTCCTCGGGATCCCCCAGGGCGTAGTAGGTGAACATCCCCGAATCTTAGAAATCTCTAGTCCTTTCCGTGTTTCCTCAGTATCCGCCCCATGACACTGCGTGTTCCCCCACCTCTGGCTTTCCAACACCCCTTTGTATTTGTAAAGCGCTTAGAGGAGAATCTGGCGTACAGTAGGTGCTTAATCAATGCTTACTCCATCCGGGCCCTAAGACCCACCCTTACCTACTAAGCGCACTGCCCCTCACCGTATGTGGCGTGTCACAGCTGCTCTCCTTATCTCAGAGGGCCTTTGCAAACTGCACACCAGTTACTGAAATGTGTGTTTACTGTTATCACCAGTCACAGGCCCACAGCAGGATCCTATCCCAGTAAAAAGACCCAAATGCTGCTGACCCTTCAAAGACCCACGGAGGAAACGGTTCTAGGCCAGGCTCAGGAGAGCCCTTTGTAGCCCCCGGGTGGGCCTGGGCCAGGCTCAGGAGAGCCCTTTGTAGCCCCCGGGTGGGCCTGGGCCAGGCTCAGGAGAGCCCTTTGTAGCCCCCTGGGTGAGCCTGGGCCAGGCTCAGGAGAGCCCTTTGTAGCCCCCTCGGTGAGCCTGGGCCAGGCTCAGGAGAGCCCTTTGTAGCCCCCGGGGTGAGCCTGGGCCAGGCTCAGGAGAGCCCTTTGTAGCCCCCGGGTGAGCCTGGGCCAGGCTCAGGAGAGCCCTTTGTAGCCCCCGGGTGAGCCTGGGCCAGGCTCAGGAGAGCCCTTTGTAGCCCCCGGGGTGAGCCTGGGCCAGGCTCAGGAGAGCCCTTTGTAGCCCCCTCGGTGAGCCTGGGCCAGGCTCAGGAGAGCCCTTTGTAGCCCCCGGGTGAGCCCGAGCCGCCGGGCCCTGGGAGGGGGAGCCCGCCCCCGATCCGCCCGGAGGTTTCAGACCCAAGCTCTCCCGCAGGTTGTCTTGCTGGCACCTTCAAGGTTGTTGCTACCATGAAAAACTCCCCCACATAAATCCCAGGCTGTCTGCTCTGCACGCCCTAGTCCCCTGACTTCTTTGTCTGTGGAAAGGGGACCTTGGAACAGCGGGATTGGCAGTCTGGGAAGCTCCGTGCATTGTTATTCTACACAGAGCGTGGTGCTGGGACGACCTCAGAGCACAGGTTACAGCGCTTGGGAGGGGCCGTCCAGCCCCCCTTCTGAAAAGGCTGGTCCTCCTTCCTGGTTGTGTTGACAAAGCACTGCCCATGTATCATCCCATCTGACACTCGCCACGATCCCGTGAGACTGGCCCTGGCGAGGTCACGGGGACCGTAACGGCCAGGACCAGATCCCAGGCCTGCCACTTAGTGGTCGTGAGATTGTAGGCAGGCCATCCCCACTCAGTTCCCTTCATTCTTAAAATAAGAGATGTGGCAGGCTGGGTTCTACAGCTCCTGCTTAACCTAGAGAGGTGGGACAATATTATTCCCATCTCACAGATGGGAAAACTGAGGCTCAGAGAGCCGGCTCCGGTCACAGGACTAGCTAGTGCTGCCGTACTCCACTCTTAGGGATTCTGTTTCCGAAGCTGGGGGCCTTTCTGCCACAGTCGGGGACCTTAAACCATCACTAGAAAAACCAGCAAATGGAGCCTTGGTTGTGAGGAGTGGGGGAGGGAGCAGAAACCACTCTGCCCTGAGCCTCGCCACTGTTATTTAACTAACACTGCTGTTCCCCAAGGTCCGGCCTGCCGTCCCTGACCCCTCAAAGGGCAGAAGGGGGGGAGTGCAGGGCAGATAGAGCCTGCCCTAGGAGGTGTCATCTCCTCCGGGAATGCCCCCCTGCCCCCCCCCCCCCCCCCCCGCTTCCCCCAGGCCCAGGTTCTAGACTACAGTGCTTGCCTTCAGAAGGCTCAGTGGGGGCAGGAGGATGCTAAGGAAGGAGAGCCTGGGGAGCCGCAGGTCACAGGGACCAGCCAGGAGAAGGGACCAACCAGGATGCTCAGAGAATGTGGCCTTTTCAGGAAACACACACACACACACACACACACACACACACACACACACACAACCCTTTGAAATCCAGCAAGAATAAAACTTTAAACAATAAAGAGCTTCTCTCTCCCCCTCGGCTGTTGCCCAGGCAACGCTGGAGCGCTCAACAACTGTTTAGTTTTTTAAGAAACCAAATCCCCCTCCCTTTGGTCAGCTTAATGGCAGGGAGATGAAGAGATGGAAGCGGGAACCCCTCGCGGCCCATTGTGTGGTAGCCTGGGTCAGCCGCCTGCAGCAGTGACATTTAAATCCAATGGTACATATTATATTTAAACCCTGAGCTACAGTCCTAGGGCTCCACGTCCCGGCGCAGGAGACGTGAACCTCTTCCGTGTGCCCCCTCCGGCCAGCATGTTCTGGCTGCCTTGGGACTCAGAGGGAGGGCTCTCCTCCCCAGAGGGATGTGTGCTGTTGGGGGCTGGGGGACAGACTCAGAGATCTACCCCGTTAGCCCAAAGAGGGTTTGCAGAGAAGTGCTCCAGGGACTTGTCCCCAGAGAGGAAGGTCCTATAACCCTCCTCCTCACTCTGCAGGGAAAGGAACGAGGCCCGTGGAAGTTAAGTGACTTCAAACCCCTGAATGTTCTGGGGGAGTGATAGTCCTTTCCCTCTGCCCTTCGAAATGTTCTGTTCCCGTGGAGGGTGAACGCCATTCTCCCCGTCAGCAAGGCTCCCCACTTGTGTCACGGACTCCTCATTTGTACCCACCCCACACATCCAATCTGTGTCAAATCTCATTTCTACCTTTGCCGTCTCCGCGGCGGCACTGGCCCTCATCCCCTCTCGCTGGGACTATCGTAACAGCCTCATAATTGGTCTCCCTGCCTCCGAAGTGCTACCCACCACCACCTCTTGTTCATTCAGCTCCCCGAGGGCTGACTTTCTATATCAGGCCCGCCTCCGGTGCTCAGGAACTCCGCGGCTCCCGTTACCTCCAGGGCCAAGTACAAACGCCCGGGGGGCACTAAGGGCCCTCAGAGCGTGAGGGCTCCTACCTTTCCGCCTCATTCCCCCGCCCGGGCCTTCGGTCTCTGCGGGGCCTGGTCCTGCCGGACCCCGGTTCCGGCCTTTTCTCCCAAGTGACCCCCCCCCATGGTATAGGTGCACGTATGTATGCAATGACATTCCCGCGGCCCGCGTCCGGCCCTCAGCACCGTGCTCGCCAGCAGATGGTGCTTAATAAATGCGTGCTGAGCAACAGAAGGCGCACTCACACAGGTGTTCGCAGGCAGTCTCCCCGGCAGAGTGAGCTGCTTGAGGGCAGGAGCTGTTTCGTTCCCTTTGTTCAGCCCCTGATAAACGTGGACCGAGCGGCCAGAGAGCATCTATCTGCGCTCCCACTTCTCCAGAGGATGACAGGCCTTCCCGCTCCCCCAGAAATAAAAAGTATATGAAAGTCAAATTTAGAAAAGCCAAGCCAGACCGGCTCCCGGGTCACCATCAAGCCCTGACACAACTTAGCTGAAAAATCAGGGAGGGAAATTGCCTTTAGCCGCGGCAAAAAGCCAGAAGGGGGAGTTTTGACATTTGTGAGACGAGGGAGGGCAGCAGCAGGAAAGCGAGGGGGCGAGGGGGCAGTTCACTTCCAAGGGGAGGGAGGGGGCCTTTGTGAAGGCTGAACTCCCGGCACCCGAGGAGAGGCTCCCCCCGGCTCCGAGGCCCCCAGAGGCCTCTCTGAAATCCCAGCTGCAGCCAGTCACCAGATATGACAGGGAACATGGGGCTGGTGACAGGCTGCCAGGCCACCGAGAGAACATTTCCCCGCCACACTCCTCTCCTCCTCCCCCTCCTCCTCTCCAAGGAGACGGAGGCTGCCTGCCCCCCGCCCCCCCTCGCACATCTCATTTAGCACCGAACTAAATGCCAAACCCGGAGGAGCCACGTCGGAAGGTGCCGGGGTAATGAACTCCCATTGGCTTCTATCACAGGATCACTGCCTTAATTTACGAGGCCTGAGTGAGTCTCATTGCCCCAGTGCGCTGTAAGTAATTAACTATTAATAAAAGCATTACCGAGTTAACCACAGGGGCATGTTTAATTCATGGGGCAAGGAAAGAACAGGACAGGGGCTGCTTCTGCTCGGTAGGGATCCCTCCCAGGGCTGAACATCTCCATCAGGCCACAGCCCGCAGGTGCGCAGACGCCGCCCGTACCCTTCCTCCTGGGCCCCTCCGGGCCACTGCCCACTCGGGTGACAGGGAGCCCAGCCTCAGGAGGAAGCCAAACCTTCCGTCTGAGCGCAGGGTCAGCAAACACCGGCCAGCCCCAAGGAGGGAAGCCCTCTTCCCAGCCCCCCACGCCCACCCCAGGGGATTACTCCTCCTAAAGCAACTTGGCAGCGCCTGGCCCACACACCTGTGTCCCGAAGAAAGGTTTGGAAACTGTCCCTTCCCAGAAATGGCCAAGAGCGCTCTCAGGGAATCCTGCCTTTCTTCACTGTCTTCTGGTGGAGAAAGCACTTTGAGTCACTTGACTTGTGAATCAAATTTAGGTTCAAATCCTGGCTCCAAAATGTAGAAGCTTTGTGACCAAGGGTGGCAATAAACGTCTCAGAACCTCAGTTTACTCATTTACAAAATGGGAACAATAGTTGCTCTACCAATCTCTCACAGGGTTGATCAGATGAAAAGATTTTATAAATGGCACAGTAATTAAGAAAAGTAAGCTCCCTCCCTCTCTCTCTCTCTCTCTCTCTCTCTCTCTCTCTCTCTCTCTCTCTCTCTCTCTCTCTCTCTCTCTCTCTCTCTCTCTCTTTCACACACACACACACACACACACACACACACACACACACACACACACACAGAGTCCCATCCCCCACGTGTATCACAAAATAAATCCCTACTAAACCAGAAGAAATGTTCCAACTCAAACACTATAAATTCATATGGAAGGATTCTTTGTGGACTTTCTCCAAAATGACACCCTCATTCCCACCCTCACCCTCTCCAATCCGTTCTTAGATATGGCCCATCAGCAGGTTTCAGGGACTTTCTGCCCTTGGCTTACAGTCACATGTCCATTTCTGTCTTCCTTGGGAGTCCCCCCCCCATTATGTAACCAGCAGAAAGAGAACTTGTTCATTCTCCACCCCCCTAAAGAACACGAGCAGAATCTTTAAGAGACTCAGAAATCACAGCACATTGTGCCATGATTTACTTAAAGCAGTCTCTTCTAGGTAAGAGAAAATCTAGGCCAATGGAAGCATACCTGTACCATCTTGAAACCAAGCCCAATATTTTCCCTCACCACTAAATGGTTAAAATTTGGATTACAGGAAGTTTGCTACTTGTCAAACAAATCATAAATATAGAAAGTGAAGAGTAAATCGTCAGCTACAAATCAGTAAAAAGGGAACTTGTTGATGTCAGGAAATCTAGATTTAGAGACTCCAGAGCAGGTGAGGGAAGTCAAGTTAGAGAAGGTAGGCAGGAAGTGTCTCAATGTTGTTGTCCTATTGGGGCCAGTGTGGGGAAAACAACCTGCTGAAAAGCTAAATCTTCTAAAAGCATAAGTGGCTGCTGATCCCACTGAAGTTAAGTTCTGACATTGACTATGTAGTTACTTGATCTGAGCCCATCTCCGCCTGTAAAATGAAGGTGTTAAACTAGGTGCAAGGGTTTGGTTTACACAGTCAAAAAAAATTCATAAACTGTATTTCAAACATAACTATCTTCCTTTGTAATCTTATGCATTTTATTTTTAGGAGTCCATAAGTCTCACTGGAATATATCAATGGGGTCCATGAATACAAAGAAAGTTTAAGAAACCCTGGACTAGAGGGTCTCTGAGATCCCTTCCCAGTTATTAATCCTGAGTCCTTGGGTATTCTTTGGGAGGAGGGTAGGAGTGTAAATATGGATCTAGTTCCTACTAGGGAATAATGCTTGGAAACAATTTGTGAGATCGTTAGAAAAGTGTTTTATTAATCTTAGAGCATTATAGAAATTATTATTCATCCCAGTCCCACAATTTCTCAGTATTTCTAAACCGGGGAAATTCCTTCCCACACCCTCTCACACCCCATTCCTATCCCCATTCCTACCTTGTTAACTTAAGGGATTTTTCTTCTTTGCTTTATAAAACGGCAGCAACATCCCGACACCTGAGAGGTCAGAAAACCATCCTATTTAGAGCTAGAAGAGGCTCTAGACATGCAGTCCAAAGTCATTTTACAGAAGAGGAAATGGAGACTCAAAAACATTCATTGCCTTGGCCAAGCCCTTCCTGACTGCAAATTTCCTCCTCCTTCCAGGATCTTAGAGCTAGAAGGAAGCTCAGAAGTGATGCAGTCTAACCTTGTCCCTAGAGAGCACTCCCACTTAGGGTCATCGGCCTGTGGCTCCAGGACTGGGCACCTGTTCCGCCAGCAGGCCCATTTCCAAGCTGGGAGCCTCTCTTCAGTTGGTGTTTCCCAAAGAGGAACGGAGGCCCGGACGCTGCTGCTCCCCCCTCCCCCCATGGCCAGCTGAGGCAGAGAGCGGGTGAGAAAGCTGTGGGCCCGGGCCCCGGCGATTCCCAGGGCTCCAGTTGGCCTCTCACCAACCCATGGCTCTGGCCATCCGCACGTGCTCCTCCTGCGCCCAGGTGGAGCAGCGAGGCACAGAGTGAGCATTTGGAAAACCTCATCTCTAATCTTTTCTCTTCCTGGGTGTGTTACCTCAGCTGTAAAATAAAGGGACTGCAACAGATGAGCAATAAAGCCCCTCCTGGCTCCGAAAGCAAGGGCTGACTGAAGGGGCTTCCAGGAAGCAGCCGGACTACTGGAACTCGCCCTTGAGAGCCTCGGGGTGCGGTTCCCCTCTCTGTTCACTAGGCATCCGCGGCGCTCCTGCAGGCCTAGGGCGGGATGCTGTGGGCGGATGGCCATCAGCCTTGGAGAGACAAGGCACATCCTCAGTTTTCCTCAACCTGTGCAAACATCGAGTTGCCATGGCAATGCTGCAGCCCAAATACACGGCGGCTGCAAGCGGCATGGGGTGGCTTGCCGAGCTTAATACAGAGTGTGGAGAGCACCTAGGCCGTGCAGCTGAGGGATTGGATGGACCAGGCGGGGGAAGGAGGGGGGGAAGGCCTCTGGAAAGCTGGGCTGGTAATTGCCGCTAAGTGAGGGACTGTCACTGAGCCCAACCAGCACAGAATGAGCCCCACTCTGCACCCTGTAATTACTGCACCAGACAGCTCTGCTCTCCCTCTCCATGTGCCTGGGGCAGGGGGTGGGGGCAGCAGGGGGAAACAGGAAACTCGCATCCACCTGAGACAGCAGGATTCTGGCAATCTTCCCCAGCGCCGAGGCGGCCTGAATCCTAAGCGGGCTCGGGGAGGGGAGGGCTTCCCAGCATGACGCCCCGGGGAGGCAGGGACAAGCCCTTTAGGAGAGCACTTGCCTCTGAGCAAGAACACCAAGGGACAATCCCAGCTCTGCCACGGCTTGTGTGTGGCTGCCGCAAGGCCCCTTCCCTCCTTGGGCCTAATCTGGTGCTCATTTCCTGCCAACATCCTCTAAGGGAGAGAGGAACGAAGCCAGCACAGCCAGAGCCAAAGTGGGGACGGGGCTCTTGTGGCCTGTGGATCGGCCGAGGAGAGCCTCCAACACCCATGCACAAGGAATTGGGGCGGTTTTCTGAAAATGCTCCATCCAGTAGATTCTCTCGCTGCCAGTTTTCATTCCCCCTCATTGGACTTGATGAGCACCTGAGTGCCCTTCTCTGAAAATACTCAAACCTCGGAGCTGGAGGCTGAAATCTACAGCTGGGGGGGAGGGGAAGGAGGAGGAGGAGAGCAGCAGGCCTGGGGGCTGGGACCGCAGCTCTGTGGGGCAAGGGCGACACCTGCTGTGGGCCCTGGAAACACTTCACAGGCGCCAAGGACCGGAGTCAGCCACATGCGTCCAGCCCCGGGTTCTAGAGAGCGCCACCTAAGGTCCAAAAGGCCCCTGCCTGCCCAGGACCCCGCCGCCAAGGGGCTCGTCTGCAACCCACGTCCGAGTCTCCCTCCTGCCGACCACTTTCCTTCCTCCTCTGAAAATAGGGGCAGCAGTCCTGCAAGTGGCAAGGGCCCGGACTCCCAGCCCGGGGCCCAGGCCCAAAGGGGCCTCTGCTCAGCCTGAGCCCTCCTCTGTCCCAGGGGGAGCTTGAACCAGAGCATTGCCAAGCCTTCTCCAACCGCCCCGGGATCCTGCCCCTCCAATCCCAAGGCCCTGCTCCCTTTATTACTACTGCACCAGACTCCCAGGAGCACCAGCCAGAGCCAACAGGACCAAGGAAAGAGTAGGCTCAGGACAAGTGCAGAAGATGGAGCTGTTCTCCCTCTCTGGCCGGGTGGAGGAAGAGGCAGTGTGCTCAGGAAAGAGGCCCCAAACGGGGACACGCCATGTCCGAAGGGCCGAGGCAAGCTCAGCCCCAGGGAGTGTCCCTCCGTTTACCTTGGAGTCCAGGTCTCCTCCGTGTTTGGATTTTACTTGGCTCAGAGGTGTGTGGGAGGGGAGGGGGGAAGCACACATAAGACAAGGTATCTTCTGGTAGCCCCTGGGCCTCTAATCTGTGATCCATGGAGATGTCCAGCAGAGGCTTGGAAAAGGGAGTCTCTGTGGCTACTTCCCTTATTCCCAACCTCCTAGGATAAGAAAAAACTGGACTCCAGGCAAAGAGAGATGGTCAGTGGACCATAAAGCATTTATTTCCAAACTATAAATAAAAGCTGCAAAGCAGCTCTCTAGGTTCTGAGGTCCCAGCCCCTCCACCTTCCCCTAGTTGGAGAATAGTCTAGAGTTCACATCTGCTTCCCTTAGTGATCTTGATTAAACCCTTAATTATGACAATTCTTGTCATAATTCTTGGTCTAAGAGGTCTTAGGGAACCACTCTAGGGAACCAGCCCATTCTCATCCTCCACTGTGACCCCCCTCCCAAGTCTTGGACTTTCCAAGACTCGGTAATATAGCTTCTCCACCCTGATGGTCCATACAGCTCTCATTTGGTCCTGGATACCAAGAACACTACCATAATGGCCATTTTATCCCAACAATTTCCACATTGATACATTATATCAGCTGAGTCCCAGTCTGGGCATCACAGAGCCCACTGCTGCCCGTCTGATGAGGCAGGACACTTGCATCTGCCCACACGGTTGGCTACCAAAGGTGTACAAGGAAGAATCAGTGCAGGAAAGGGGGGAGGGGGGAGAACACGCTTCTGGCACTACCAGTCAGGCAGGTCACTACTGTCCCTGGGCCACAAAGTATTTTTCCCCTTCATCCTCATCTTCCTCATCACCAGGCTCCCTGTTGCGGAGAAGTAGCTCCAGGTCAGAGCTGGAGACAGGCCCTTTGTGGGGCTTAGGACCACTTTCACCTTTAAAGATAAAGAGAGAGAGAGACAATTACTAAACTTGGACTGGCCTTTTGGCTTTTGTGCATCGAAGCACCCAAGGCTCCTCCTGGAGCCACAGACGGAAACCAAATTTGCACTTGCTGAGCCACAGAGACATATCCGCCCACCTGTTCTGCAGATGCCGGTGCTTCCCCGAAAGGGGTGGAAGTGCAACTAGGAGACATATTTCCTGCATTAGATTAACAGTTTAAACTAAGAATCTGGGGGACTGGTAAAGTACAATCCAGCAGGGACTATTGCAGGAAACCAAGAACAATCTGTTCCATCCTCACAGGAAGGAAGACCCCTCAAGTGGGTACACAGAAGATGCCATTAAGGAGTTAGAGATCCTAAGTGGCACTCTATATTACCTTTGGAGTTGAGGGCTTTGAGAGTGATATGGAGAGATATCCCAGACAGACAGAGGGCAAAGCCCAGCCAGTTCAACAGGCTGATCTGGTCTCCCAGCAGATGAGCTGCCAGCAGCAAAGTACAGACTTCCTGGGCAGAGAGATAGGAAGCAAAAATATGATTGGCAAGAGGAGGTAAGTTACTCTTCTCCTCAGGAATTCAAGTCTTTGGAATGGCACAAAAACAGGACTGATAAGAAAAGAAAGGTTACAGAAAAGTACTAATCTTTAGAGAAAGAATAATTACTTATGTGTATTTAGAACTTTACAGAATATAGAAAATGACATCTTTTAAAAAGATCCTTTCATAAAATCAAAATGGCAACTGGGAGCCAGAAGGGGAAAGGAGAGATGAAGAACCTTAAGCACTGGATGCCACTGAACAGAACCTTATGTTCCATGTGATTCTTTCATTGAAAGCCTAAAGCTCTGGAAGCTCTTTAATGCTCTACAGGGCGGACAGACATGTAGCTCTCAGATTAATGATGAATGCCAAGGTGCCTCCTTAACCCATATATGTACACATGTACAAACCTATTGGCTATGAGGTGGCCTTGGATAAAAAAACAGGACTCAAATTCTAACTCTGCTACTCCAAAGGGGCACTTTAGGCAAATGACTTCACTTCTGAGACTTTATTTAGAAAAAAGACTAGGGGAGAAAGGAGGCATATTGGACTAGATCTCTGAAGTTCTTTTCAGACCTATAGTCTATGATCTTGGGAAGATATGTGCAATCCCCAGTAAAACAATACTTAAGGTCTATCCCAGTCTTTGGGACACAAAGTTCTTGTCCTTGGGAAGCCTCTCCCAGCTTCTTGGCCTTTTCATGATATTGGGGGAGGTAACATGGCATAAAACATAAGTGTGTTGGACAAAGTCAGGAGATAGGGTTCAGATCTCTGACTAGACACTTGATTGGAAATCTTAAGTCCTTATTATAGAGTGCTATAATGTTAAAAGTACACTTCTGTTTCCTCATACTAAAATGAAGTCAACAATCTTTGTACTGATGATCTTAAATGAATATTAAGAGGAAAATGCTTCATAAACCGGAATGTGATGATCTGGCTTGTTATCCAGGGGCGCAGACCCTGCTTTCCACTGGGAGCCCATGGAGATGGCAGCATGCAGTGTTTACAGGCAAACAACCTGGCAGCTCTGACTCCCAGCTCTGCTCCTTACTCCCTATGTGATTTCTGGCTTGCCAAATCCCCTCCCTGGGTCTTGATTTCTTTGTCTATGGAACAAGGGAGCTGCTGATTAAGGTTCCCTTCAGCTCTAAATCTTACAACCTACCTTAAAAATCCCAGCAATGGAGAGGGTCAGGCTAGAGGTTCTGGAAACTAATAGGAACTCTGAAAAGCCCAAGCCGAAGGCAAGAATGCCACCAAAGAAGAGTGTCCCAAGTACTCCCAGGAGGAGCCCTGGATCCTGGAAGCGGAAGATCTTCTCCGATGTAGACAAATGCAAGCCTGAAAAGGACAGGAAGAGAGACTGGTGCCGAGGTGCCGATGTGTCCATGTTTCTAAGAGAACTCTCCCAGAATGGGAGAGAGGGGCAATAAGAAAAGGGGGTGAGCTCTCTGTCACCTCATACACACCCAGAATGTCCTTTAATGGCAGGAACTGACTTTTGTTTTGTCTTTGTCTCCTCAGCACTCAGAGAAAGATGCCTTGGACACAATAGTAGCTTAGTAAATATTTGCCAAGTTGAATGAAATTTAAAGTGAGATTTGCCATCATCAACTGATATTTCCTCAACATCAGTTGTGGAAATAGGGCTATCTAAGGCCCTGGAAAAGTAGATCTGAGGCAAAAATAATGTTGCAGAGATTAAATGTTTATATATTTAGAGCTGGAAGGAGCCTTAAAAGTTGTCTAGGTCCAACAGGACGATTTCAGAAAGGCCTGGAGAGACTTACATGAACTGATGCTGAGTGAAACGAGCAGGGCCAGGAGATCATTATGTACTTCAACAACAATACTATATGATGATCAATTCTGATGGACCTGGCTATCTTCAGCAATGAGATGAACCAAATCAGTTCCAATGGAGCAGTAATGAACTGAATCAGCTACGCCCAGCGAAAGAACTCTGGGAGATGACTAAGAACCATTACATTGAGTTCTCAATCCCTCTATTTTTGCCTGCCTGCATTTTGGATTTGTACAATATTTCAGAGTCCAATTCTTTTTGTACAGCAAAATAACAGTTTGGTCATGTATACTTATTGTATATCTAATTTATACTTTAATATATTTAACATCTACTGGTCATCCTGCCATCTAGGGGAGGGGATGGGAGGAAAGAGGGGAAAAATTGGAACAAAAGGTTTGGCAATTGTCAATGCTGTAAAATTACCCATGCATATAATTTGTAAATAAAAAGCTATCATAAAAAAAAAAAAAGTTGTCTAGGTCAATAATTCCATTTTGCAGATGAGGAAAATGAGGAGGAGAAAAGTTAAGTTGCTTATCCAAAGCCAGTCATGGCAGAGTTAGGATTCAAATATAGGTTATCTGACTGCAAATCCCACACTTGGGGAAAAGTGATCACCAATGGAAGTCTAGGAGAAAACAACTTAAACAGAAGCTCCAAGAAGTTAAAGCAGACCACCTCGAGGCTAAAGCAATAAAGGTCATTGTAGGGACTACTTTAGCATTGATCCTGAAAGGAAATGTCCCCCTAAAAAGTAGAGATGATAGTCTCTACTCCAGGTCATCACTGGAGGTAGCTGTGGTGAAGTAGAAAGGACCCTGCATTTGCAGTCAGAAAACCCAGACCTAGAAATAAAAGCTAGGTCTTTCCTGTCCTACTACCTCTGTGATACTGAGCCAAATGGCTTTGCCTATCTGGGCCTAGGTATCTTCAACTCTACAGCAGGGTTAAAAAGACCCACACCACATACCGTATTGGGAAACTCAATGAGGCAAATTTATTTAGTAACTCTATTCCATAGCCAGAGGTAGTCAAGAGACTTCTGGGCCCAGACTAGGTATCCTGCCATCTGTACAATTGGTCTAAGCCTCTTAGTCTAAAACAAGAATCCTGGAATTCAAAGCTGGGAGGAATCCCAGATGATATCTAGTCCAATTCTTTTATTTTACTGATGAGGAAACCAAGGCCCAGAGAGGGAAAAGCCAAAGAGGTATTAAGTAGGAGAACTAAATTTCAAAGGAGAGTCCTCCAATTGTTCTTTCCACTGTGACTTCTGTTCCCATTTACCTCATATTCAGGAGGATGACATATAGGCCACATTCAAAAAGTACTTTTTCTGTTTATGTCTCAAATAGGCTTTGTGCTCTCTGGAGCAGAGTATTACCAGGGAAAAAAAAATCCAAGCAGTCGTGGTAACCAAAGCCAATAGAATTCCAATGTAGGCCATCAGGCTTGGTGCTAGGCTCAGCATTACTGCAAGAGCGGCAGCAAATTGAAGGGAGTTTGGGGAAGAGCATAAGTAAGGAAGGCGCTTGGGGGATTAATTTAGCAGAAAAGATTAAAGGAACTAAATCCATGCAGCTTTGCTAAGTGACGACTAAGAGGGGCATTATGAGGAGAGTTTGCAGAGATGTGAATGGTATAAACATCAAGAAAGGAAGGACGAGATCTCTGTGTGGTACAAGGCACTATAATGAAAGAATGGGGGGAAATGCAAAAAGGGAAAATTTTGTGGACTCTATTTCTGGAAGAGCCCAGGACATTCTGGGCAGCTCCAATTGTTAGCAAGTTTTTCCTTAATGGAAGTGAATTCACCTTGCTGTAACCCATTGCTTCTAAGTCTGTCCTCTGGGTCAAGCAAAACAAGTCTAATTGCTTTTCCACATGATAGAACCTGAAGACAGAGATTGTGCTTTCCTCCTCCTCCACTCTAAGTCATCTCTTATGGCTAAATAACCATGATTCTTTTACTTCTCCAGATCTCAGTTTCCTCTTCTGTAAAATGAAAAGGGTGGGACTAGATGGTCCCTAAGTTTTTTTTCCCAGGTTTAAATTCCATGATTCTTATTTGAACCAACAAAAACTCAGGGAAACCAAAACTATCTGCAGAGAATTGGTGACATTGCTAGTTGAAGCTCAAAGGTCTCTTGCCTATCTCTAGCAATCAGTTAGTTCATGCAGTTAACAGTTAATTGCTGATATTTATTTAAGGGTATATAAAGCCCTTTACCTCATTACCTCAAGCATCATTCATAGATGTTTTAGAGGTAAAGAAGTCTCTTGTCTGCTCCCCACCCCAAGACAAGCTCCAGTTTGTGTTAATTGCACTGTGAAATGTGGCAGCAAGAATTGAACATAACATTATGATTTGTCCAGAGTCCTGTTTTTAGACTAGAAATGGATATTAGACAAATGTTTGTCTATGATGACAGGAACTCTGGGTAATAGGCAAAGGCAAAGCTGAAGAAAGACCTTAAAATACATTCAATGGCCCTCAACTAACAGGAAGAAGAAGGAAGCTATGGTAAATCTCAGGCTGCAAAAATTTTATTTTCTCCCTTTACCTGCCTGAGAGGTTGGCAGCTGGAAAGAAACTGTTCCTTTCCTATTCCCTTTTGTCTAATGTGACAACCCAGCATACCTTCAAAAACAGCAAAAAGGGGGAAGAGTCCCAGAAACATTAGTGGTTGCAGATGGTACATGGTGTCAATAGGATTTTGGAGACCTGAGCAAGAGAGAGAGAAAGATCAGCCATACTAATCCAAGGAGCACTTTCCCCACATTATTCCACCCGTGGAATGCTCTGAATATACTCACCTAGTTCAGCTTTCTGTAAGAGGATCTGGGTAAGGGTCCATCGAATTCCCCCAATGAATGAGGCCCCTAATACTAGGGCAAATCCCTCTCCATTAAACTGTGTGGACTTATAAGTAAACATGAAGAGGCCACCAGCAATAAGCAGGACCACCAGGACCAATGCTGCCCGCTGTAAGGATGGGAAGGCACTGTCTATCATCTTGAAGGACCCAGATTTGAAAGCAGCAGCAGTAGGATAAATAGCTCACAAGATTATTCTCGATCATTTCATTTCACAAAAGAAGAAATTACAACCCAAAGAAATAAGCCAATTGCCAATGGTCACAAAAAGCTCATATTAACTTTTATATACCACTTCAAGATTTGCAAAGTGCTTTCCTCCTAAGAACTCAGAGAAGTAGGCAAAAAAGCCCATTAAATAACCCATTTTTTTCAAAACCAAGACTCAGGAAAATCAAGGTTGTGCAGCTAATGAACAGTGCAACTGGGACTTGAACCCAAGTTCTCTGACCCTCAAATCTACTACTTTTCTCACATCACCATCAAAGCTAACACATTTGGAATTATTTACTGCATCCACTTCCTGGGACAGGAAATTCTCCCATCTGCCTTTGATCTTCTCCTCTGGCCCCTCACCCTTCAAAGTAAGAAAGTTGTTTGGAGTGGACATGAGGAATCCTAGCATTCTATCAGGCCTGACACCGCCTGACACCATCTATATCCCACCACCCAGCCAAGGAAGCCCAGCCCACTTTCTCTTTATTCTGGATATTTATACTGGAAGGGACTGGATAGAGAGCAAAAGCAAACAGAGAAAGAGCTGAAGGGTAAGCTGGGGCCTCACCAGCTCCTCTAGCTTGAAGATCAGGGAGAAGATCAAAATGAAGAGGACTGCCGAGGACTTGGTCATTGTGTACCTGGAAGTGAAAACTGCAGAGTCACCCGCTGCTAAAGGGTCCATGGCTGTAAGCTACGCAAGAAGGGGAGGAAGAGGGGCCACACTTGCTTTTCCCAGGAGGGTGACTGGGCAGGTGAGTTCTGCTCATGACAGCAGAGTAGCCTGGGCCCAAAAGGTACTGAGAAGCCAAATTTGTCCAGACAGACAAGTGACCTTCAGTGGAGGGGGGGAAAAAAGCTGTGACTAAGAGGCCTGTGACTACTGTCAGGAGGGAAAAGCTGAATGTGACATTGAGCTTTCCTGATTCTAGGATCTACCTGCAGCTCAGGGAGGAGGTGGGGAGGAGGCATGAATTTTGCTCTCTTAAGCAAAGAATGAAAACAAGGACTACCTACCCCTCTCGTATCTCCCCCCACTGCCCACTGTGCCCGTTCCACAGAAGGATAATGCAGTCCCATGCATGCCAGTCAGTGGGTCATTTATCTTCCATCTCCCTCTTCTTTCTCATACCATGGCAATGACCAGTCTGTCTGGGTCCCCTGACTTCCCCACGCCGCCAAGACAGGCAGGCCCCAGGGCTCAGCACCCCGTATGCGCTGGGCTTACGGACGAGGCTGGAGTTTTCCAGGACAGCTGCTGGGGGCCAGAGAGAAGCTGAGAGCAAGGACTGATCCCAGAGTGGTGAGGCAGCCGGCCCATCAGTCGGACGTGAAGGCAGCCCGCTGGACAGACACAAAGAGCTCAAAGACTGAAGGGAGGGTGGTGGGGAGCAGGCCGATACTCACAGTGAGACGGTGATGTACAGGAAGCTCCAGTTAGACAGACCCACGTCAAGTGCCGTTGCCAATGCTACGGAAAGAAGAATCGGCCCTGGAGATGACCCTCCTCCTCCTGGGGGGCCAAGCTCACTAACTGAAACCAGCTGCAGAAGGGGTGAGTGAGATGAAGAGCAAGGGGCGTGCCCACCGGCTTACCCACTGGCCCCCACACAGTCACACTCACAGTCTAAGATGCCCGAAGGTAATACAAATCCCGCAGAGCGGGTAAAGGCAGTGTAGCAGAGTTGTCATTATCCCTCAGGAAAGCAACAGGCCAGACTTGTAGGGCTAACTCCTAATGTGAAACGCTTCCTGAGCACTCCCTGCTTGCAGCCCTCGGAGAGCTGCCTGGGACACGTGAGGTAACACCCCTGGTCCAGGATCCCACGGCCAATACGTGTCAAAGGTGGGAGACTCAGACCGCCTTGTGTTCACTCTGAAGCCAGCTCTTTAGTTACACCGTGCTATGGCTGCCTGTGACCACACGTGGACCTCCCTCGTGGGGGAGGCACCACAGGGGCCACCGGGCTCAAACAAGCCGGCTGAGGCTCAGAAGTGAAAATCTGCCCATGGTCACACTGCTCTGAGGTTCCAACTCCAGATCTACTAATTAAGTGATTAATTTTTACATTCATTTTTAAAGCTTTTGAGTTCCAAATTCTCTCCCATATCCCCACCCTCAACCCCTATTAGGAAACAACATATGAAATTACATAAAACATATTCATAAAAATCATGTTGTGAAAGCAAACATAGATCTCCTACCCTTAAAAAAAACTCCAACCCTCAAGAAAAACAAAGTTAGAAAGAGAGAATAAGAAAGCGAAAGAAGGAGATGGAGAGGAAGAGAGAGAGAGAGAGACTGCACAAACACCAACTCCAGGGAAGGTCGGAGCTGGGGCAGTGACCATCTCCAGCTCTTCTGACACCCCAGCTGGGTCACCACCCATCCTGGCGCCCACACTGCCGCTGGACGTACCTGTGGGAGCTACTCTCTGGAGGTAGTCGGCCCAGCTCAGCACCACTCGGGGGCGCTGATGGCAGCACTGTGTCAACACTCGGGACAAAGCCGAGAAAAGGAATATCACTACCAAGTGAAGCAGAGTCATGAAGAGGGGGAAGTGGAAACTCTAGGAAGAATTTAAAATAGAACCGTCAGGCATTTAGGTTCCAGAAAAGCAGTTTTTTCCATTTTCCCACCTTTCAGGTACGTAGATATCTTCTCTAATCAGTACCCACTTGTCCCCATGCCCGCCAACCCTGGATTCACATTCCTCCACCACCACCTCAGACCCCAAGGGCGAGTTCTTGTGTTGAACATCACTGAGGCCCCAGAATTACCTTCATTAGCCATTTGTTGTAGAAGGTGATACCGATGGAGAAGCAGTAATAGAGGAGCACCAGCCCAAGAGTCAGCATCACCTTCCATATGAAGGTCAAGCCGAAGGTCCACCTCCCCATTGGCAGCAACGCAATTTCCCAAACACCTTTTTGTCTACTGGTGAGCAGCAGAGGTGGGACTGAGCAGCTACTGCCCTGGCCAGACTCTAGCCCTCTCGCTTGAAGCCAATACACAAAGTAAGAGTTGGCTGTGCTGGACCAAGAACTTCAGTGGAAACATCTCTCATCGGTGGTGGTTCTCTCCCAGTTGAAGACTTATATGGCCATATGATCACAGAAGTCCTGGGCTCGGCTGAGGACTCTCACCTGAGAGCTGGTGAATAGCATCTACCTCACCGTGGCTATCTTGATGCAGAGCTCACAGAATCCTGGATTTCTTGCTACCAAAAAATAAGAAAAGAGTTTGGGTTCATGCATTAGCATAACTATACACCTCCAGCAAATGTGTGCAAATCTTTCTTAACTTAGGTGTTTTAAAAGCAAGCTTCACCCTTGAAGGAGCTAAAAGACTAGGGGAAGAGCTTATGCCAAACACCAGCACAAGCTCCCTGACAATCTGATTTGGGGGGATGGAGGAGAAAGGGATATAGCAGTGAAGAGAGGTAGCTAGTTGGCATGGTAGATGGAGCGTTAGCCCCAGAGTCGGGAGGACCTAAGTTCAAATCTGGTTTCAGACACCTACTAGCTGTGTGACCCATGGGAAGTCACTTCATCCCAATTGCTTCCATGCCCCTCCAAAAAAATCTGACATAGGGAATAGTGTATCTTTAAATGGCTCAAAACCCAACCACAGCTCCCAGCTCCCATCTCTATATCTCTATTTTATGATTTCAACATTAAAAAAAAAATTTAAACCAACTACCCCCAAAGCATGGTATTTGGTTAGTTATGACAACTCATTTTTGTTTGTGGATCATAAAAGCCTAGACATAAAGCCAGGAGGAATATTAGAGCACATTTAGTCCAACTCCCTCCTTTTACAAATGGAAAAAACTATGATTTGAAAGGTTCAATAATTTGATTAAGGTCACGTGGGCGGTAAAGAGAGCTAGTACTTGAAACTAAGTCATCTGATTCCAAATCTAGTATCTGTTCTCAATATCATTCAATAAGAGGCAATAGTCATTAAGATCAAGTATTGGTTGTCCCCTTCACTCTCATCTGGTACAACTGTTCAGTGCTGATCAATGACCCACAAGATGGGAATGTAGGAAACATTTGGGTTCTACTCAAATCCCACCTCCACCAAACCTTCCCTGGCTCTTCAAGCATATGAATTCCTCTGTTGTGTGTGGCTTTTTAAAATATTCATTTAAAATTCCTTGAAGTCACAGCACCATCAAATAATAGCAGATAGACTGTACAATAGCATCATTTTACTCATTTGAGGAAAGAGAATAGGAAGAAAAAAAAACAAAACAATTGTCCGAAGTTCCCTAGTGAGCTGGAATTAAGAGTCCAAATCTCCTGATTCCCAATCCTCAAAATAGTCAATTTGAAGGAAATGGGATGCAGAACAGAGTGTTAAGATGTCAAAGCTAGAAACAATTTCATTAAGAGACTAATCCATTTCCTTCTCCAGCTCATTTTACATATGAGGAAACAGAGGCAAACAGGACTGAGTAACTTGCCCAGGATCACACAGCTTGTGTCTTTTGAGGCCAGATGAGTTTTAATTCCAGGTCTGGCACTCTGTCCACTTTGCCATTCAGCTGTCCATTATATAACACCTACTATGAGACAGGTACTATGCTAAGCATTCTAGAAATATTACTTCATTTAATCCTGACAAGCAGCTTGTAAGGTAGGTAAGAGCATACTAAATTTCAGTGAGAGGTTAGTGAAAATATATATATACACATGTTCACACACACACATCCAAGGTGAGGACAAACTAAATGTCAGTTAAAAGTTAGTGAAAAGATATTTTTTTTTTCCAAAAGCCCCTGAAATCTGTTCAAGGACCTTCAGTTAAGAACCTTTTTTCTAGGCCACCCTCTAGTTCTAACCTTGAGAAAACTGAGGTGAGCAGAGGTTAAATAACTTCCTCAAGGTCAAAGAACATAGTAGAACCAACAATCTCAGGACCTCTGAGTCCATATGGAGAGCAATCACTGAATCTGGACTTCTCTTTGCTTAAATGTTTTTACAAGGAAGAGAGGATTCCTGAGGCCCCTAAGGAGAGGACTGGGAGTAAGACCCTTAAGAAGTTAATGACTTCTGCAAACATATATTGTATCTAGGATATACTGCAACATATCCAACATATAAAGGACTGCTTACCATCTAGGGGAGGGGGTGGAGGGAGGGAGGGGAAAAATCGGAACAGAAACGAGTGCAAAGGATAATGTTGTAAAAAAAAAAAAAAATTACCCTGGCAGGGATTCTGTCAATATAAAGTATTTATTAAATAAAAATAATTTAAAAAAAAGAAGTTAATGACTACGGTGTAAAAAAAAAATTTTTTTTAAAGGCAACAATAAAACTTTTCTTAAAAAAAAAAAAAAAAAAGGTGAGAGACTAGTCCAGTTACATTTTACTTTAAACAGCCCAGAGAAAGGAAATTACTAGTCCCAATGACTAGTTTTTTTTTTTTTTTAACAATCCTTTATTTCCTGCAAGATTTTTTTCTCCCCAAGTCTTCCCACCATCTTTATCAATATCTAGTACACAATAAACACTAAATAAATATTCGCTGAACCAATACTAAATAAATATTCGCTGATGCAAAGAGCATTGATTTGGAAAGAGTTGAAACCTAGTTGGTTCTGGGTCATTTCCCCGTTCTAAGACCAAAGATTTGCCGTTCATAACATTTCCGGGCTGGACTCGATGGTCCCAGAGGACCCTTTCAAGAAAAGGCAAGCCAAAAAGCATTTATTACGCGCCTTTGAGCCAAGCGCTGGTGATTCAAAGACGGGGGAAAACGTTTCTGACGTGGAAGTTAGAGTCGAATACTCCTGGGATGCTGGCGAATGGGCTACTGTAGGGGGAGAACTGAAAGAAATCAGTTTTCTGACCGCCGCCGCCCGCTGATCTGACTGAGGAGGAAACTGAGTCCGGGGAGAGCTCAGGTCATTCCCCCGAGCCTCTAGAACTCCCCGGGCTTGGGGGGAGGGGGACGGGAGAAGCCGGGCGGAGCCTCTCAGGTGCAGCACAAATCTGAGGGGCCCCGAGGATTGTTACCCCTGGACAAGGACGGTACGGGGTGTCGTCCTGGGCCTGGCCCCGGAGGCCTCCCCGGAGGCAGCGGCCCGGCGCCAAGGCAGGGGACCGGGAAGCAGGAGGTGCTTCCTGCTAGCCCCGGGCTATGCCTGCAGGATCACCGGGCTCTCGGCTCCCCGCCCGGCACCGCCACGCCCTCGGGCTCCCCGCGGCAGCGGCCCGGCCAGGACGCCGCCCTCACCTGCCTTTCCTTCCCATTCTCTCGGGCCCCTGGCGGTTGCCTCGGCCCCGACCCCAGCTCACCTGCAGCCAGGCAGCTCTAGACGTGGCTCCTCCTGCCGGAAGTGCGAACCCGGCTTCTGCAGCCGCCATATTGAGAAGGCGGGGAAAGCACTTCCGGCGGAAGCTACGCCTGCCCTCGTGCTGCTCCTGCCCTCCTCTTCCCTCCCCTAGAGACCCTGGAGACCCTGGGGTCGAGCTGGCTTCGAACCTGGAGCTGGCAGTAGAGGGAGCGTGGGGGCGGGGCAGGCTTGGTTTCTAGCCAGACTGAGACAGGACACAGACAGGCCCCTTCAATGTGCATATCCCTCAGTTCTAGACTAGGAGTTCCTTGAGGACAAGGTCGTATCAGCTCAGTCCAGTGGCCCCGGATCTCATTTAAAGTTCTCTCCGAAGGTGTTGATAGCACCCCATTCTTGTCTGCTCATCTGGCGCACTCCATCTATGACCTCCCATAAGCTGTCCTTCACAGGAAGAGCAAAAAGCCTTCCAAGTTTTCTCTGACCGCCCCATCTTTTCTCCCTAGCTGACAGTTTCTTCACGATAAGAAAATCGGCTGCCAAAATTTTCTGAACATGACCTCATCACTTCCCTTTTCCGTAAACTCTAGTGGCTTCCCATTACCTCCAGAAGCGAATATAAAGTCCTGTTTGGCTCCCGAAGCCCTCCCTAAGCCGGCTCCTTCGTACCCCTCGAGTCTTCTTCCACTTCTCTCCTATCCACGTACTCTGCCATCTTCTCCTGACTGAGCAAGGACTGCCCCCCTCCCCTGGTATTCCCTCATTCATCCCCTCCTCCAGACTTAAGATCCCAGCTGAGGTCCCCCAGTCCTTCCTAGTTTTCCTCCCATCCCTTATCTATCTTGTTTATATATAGTTCTTTGTGAGCACCTTGCAATTAGGACTTGTTTGATTTTTTGTCTTTATATTTAACTCCTCCACTGCTTCCCCATGTGCAATTCTTGTGTCCCACATTTTGTTGCCATGCACTGAGACCACTGTTTTCAACATTAATAATAGCATTTATATAGCACTTTAAGGTTTACAAGACACTTTTTATACATCACATGTCATTTGATCTTTACAGCAACCTTAGGTTCCTCATTTTTCAGAGAAGGAAACTGAAACTGGCAGAGGTTGTCACTTGTTCTTCTTCCAGTCTATCTATATCTACCACCCCATGTTCACCATTCAATCCACCACGTCACCTAACTGCCACAATAGTAACAGTGACTAGCCTAAGTCCCAGCACCTATGTTACAATCCACCTCTCCTCAAAGGTTCTTTAAGAGGGCTGGGAAGCCTCTATCCTCTTTCAATGGTTTAGCCTCCACTGATTGTGTTCCCTCAGTTTTAGTTAGTTCAAATATCCCAGTTTCATTTAATCACTTAAAAATCCGATTAGTTTAAAAGCCAAAGGAATGTTTATTTCAAAGGTATACCAAAACCAAACATTTTCCCAACAACTGGGGGTATAACCACTCTATAATTCTTGATTTCTGGGAAGGAGAGGGAGAATCACTTCTCAAGTTTAGCTATGTTCCTAGATGGCAGCAATTCCACCAACATTCAAATTCAAAGTCCCTGTCAGCTCCAATCCCAGTACCTACCTTCTCAGAGCAGTTTCTCTGCTCAGTTGTCATCACCATCTGGCCTGTAATCTTGGTCTAAGATCAAGCTCCAAAGTTCAGGGACTCCACCTAGAACTGAAGGGACAAATAAAACAGACCAAAACCCCAAACACATTTCTTGGGGACACAGGACCAAAAGAGAAAGGATAAAGTGACTCTTTACTAAACACCTCCTTCTCTTCCCTCACCCCCTAGCCTAGTGCTGTAGGTAACCAAGGGCTTCAGTCACAATCATGGACATCAGTGGAGAGTGTTCCACTGGCCTTAGATTTAAAAATTATAGACAGTAATGGTAGGGGAATGCAGGAATATAGGACTTCGAAGAAGCAGGTTCCTGGTTTGGGGACCACATGGAACCCTCTCCATCCTGGGCAATCTGGATATATGCCAAATAAGTTCCCTTCTAACAGTCTGTATTCTAAGATATCTTCCAGCTCTAACATTGGAAAATGTTTATTATGTGCAACTATATAAAAGTTCCTGCTTCCAAAAGAGTGTACATTCTACTCAGGTTGTATGGAAGAATAAAGGAATGAATGAAAATATACATAAAACATAGTAAAGATGGGAAAGAGAGGAGCAATAATAGCTGAGGGTGTCAGGAAAGGGCTCTTCAGAGTGGTGGCACCTATGAGGAGGGGGTGCATTCCAGATACGGGAGATAGCTTATTTGAAGGCAAAAGATAGAATATCCTTGGTGATAGAGCCATAACTTAACTAATCTGGTTGGACTGTGGAAGGGAGCAATGTGAAATAAATTGGGGAAGAGAGGCTGGGGCTAGATTGTGAAGGACTTTAAATGGCTGGGGGAAAGGGGGGAGGAGGAGGTGTTGACCCATAGAAGCTTCTAGAGCAGTGTTGATATTGTGTAGGCCTGTACCAACACTGTGTTTTCTTCTAAAGTATACTTCTACCCCTCACCTGACTTTCTGACTTGTTTCTTGCTCTGGAATGTATTTCTTCCTTCCCTCTGCTCAGTCCCATAGGGATCTTCCTCTAAGATGCAACTGAGTGTGTTTGTGTTTGTGTATGAGTGTATGTAATTGGATTTTTTAAAGTTTCATGTAAGGATAGTTTTCAACATTCATTTTAAGTTTTTATTACAAATTTTCTCTCCCTCCTTCCTTTACCTTTCCCTTCCCCAAGGCAACAAGCAATCTGATAGAAGTTCTATGTATACATTCATTTTAAATATATTTCCATATTAGTCATGTTGCAAAAGAAAAATCAGAAAAGAAAAAACTAGGGGAAAAAAAATAAGCAACAATAAAAAGGTGAAAATAGCACAATTCGACTCACATTCAGTCTCCCTCTATTCCAAATCTACTGGAATTGTTCGGGATCACTGCATTGCTGGGAGGAGCCAAATCCATCATAGTTGATCATCACTTAATTTTGCTATTACTGTGCACAATGTTCTCTTGGTTCTGCTCACTTCACCCAGCATAAGATGCAGCTCTTACACCGTTTTCAGCAAGAATCTTTTCCTAATCCCCCCCAAACATCAGAGGCCTTCCTCCCATGCTACCTTATATTTGGCTACTTTGTAAAGATTTAAATTTATCAACTTGAAAATTATGCTAAATATCATATATGTACTTTTTGTCTTGGAGGCAGCTAAGTGGCACAGTGGTCAAGTGTCAGGCTTGAAGTCATGAATATTCAAGTTCAATTTTTGCCTTAGATATAGCTGTGTGACCTTGGACAAGCCATTTAATTTGTTTGAGCCTTATCCAAGGCTCACCTCATAAAACAGTTGTAAAAATAACATTATGGTTATAATAATAACCATATTATTATATTATAATATATTATATTATATGGTTATATATAATAACCCACACATAAAATGGTTGTAATAATAAAATTCACTTTACATAGAGTTGTTATAAAGATCAATGAGACAATACATATAAAGGGTTTTGTAAACCTCAAAGCACTACACATGCTATTTTTTTGTTAGTTTCACCCAACAGAATTTAAGTTCATCCTAATAGAGATTTTTTTCATTTTTCTTCCCTGAACCCAATCCCCTCAGTCCAATCCTGAAATAAAGTCACATCAGGTGATTTATAGCAAACTCAAATCAGGGCCTAAAGAGGCTGAAGGTCAAGGCGGAAAGTGGGCTGCTTTCAGCTGCAGGTTGTCGTAATGCATCTCTGCCCAAGGTCCCCAGCTCTATTCAGAAGTCTTCAAAGGACTATTGTTTCCTATGTTTCCTATGACTATTATAAGAACTTCTGCCCCTCCCATCCCTCCTCACAACACTGAGAAAAGGTATCTATTTACATCAACACCATCATCTACTTCCTCCCCTCTTCCCCCCACAGCCGACTCTTCAGCTTTTGAGCAACAGCCTTAAAGCATCAGCTGGAAGATCAGATCCGTGTCTCCTTCATGCCCAGATCTGGGTGGCTCATTGAAAAAATCAGGAGGTAGAGGCATGGTGAAGAATCATGTGTATGCAAAGGGGCGGATCTTCCTCTGCTATACCCCTTGAGTTTCTGTAGAAAATAAAAGCCGGCACAGCAATTTCCCCAAACATAATTAGCCAGGAAAGAGGGAAGGGGAAGAGAGTGAGGGGTTCCTGGGAGACAAATAAGTACTGAATCAGGAGCATTCAAGTCTTTCTAACACATTGGAATAAATGATTGTCAAGGTGAAATCATCCCCTTTGGGCAAGAAGTAAAGAGAGAAACATCTGTTAACCGACAACTGCAGTCTATACATGAGAGTATTTATTGAAAACACAGTTACTGACAGGACATTCCTCTCCTGCCCTCCTGAGTACTCTTACATTATAATCTTGGCTCAGAGCTCATCTTGTTTTTCCTTCTCTTCCCAATTTCATTTTTTCACAAAACATTCCATCCCAGAATAGGTGGATCTTATATAAATATAAATATTTATATATATGTATGTATATATATACACTTCTGTATAAGTATGGCCTATAGTAGAGAAAATATATAGTACAATCTTCATTGGACCAGTACCTTCCACATAAAACTACCATGACCAAATGCAGCTGTGTTCAAGGATGATGCCTGGGGACGTTACATGGTAAACTAGGGAAGTCCCATTTGCACAGCTATAACCTCAGGCCAACTCCCTGAAAACCAGACAGGAGGCAAAAGCCAAGTAGGGGGAGTGCAAGGCAGATTTCTTGGGATCCAGAGACCAAAAGGAAATTGGAAACAGGTCTTAGGGCTGAAAGAGGCTCATCTTTCGGTTCAGGTTACCAGGACTGGTTTTTGTTCCAGAAGGAATGAGGAAAATTAGATAGAGACTACCTTCAAATATGTGAAAGGCTGTCCTGTGGATTAGACTTATTCTGCTTTGCCCCAGACGGTAAAAGTGACATGAGGATAGAATAAGGCCCAATATAGGAAGAACTTCTAAACAGTAAGAGCTGTTCCAAATGGAATGGGTTGTCTCTAGAGGTACTGAGCTCCCCATTACTGCAAGTCAGCGAGCAGAAGCCATAGATGACTACTTGTTAGGATGCTATAATGAAGGAATTCATGCTTCATGTAGGAGCTGTCCAATCACCTGCCTCTGAGGTCCCTTCCATTTTCTATGTTCTAAGACCCTTTCCAGCACTGACTCAGATACTGTGAAATTAAGTGACATCATCCACTGCCAAAAAACGAGAGTATTAGAGCTTGTTTCCCTCTCTAGCCTCTAAGAGGCCCAAGCTCCTTCTGACAGAGAAGGGAGGAAGCAGCCATATGGCTTTTCAACTCCAAGGAACCCAGATGGGGCTGACCTGCCAGCTGCTGGGTACGGAGAGATGTGGCAGTTTCTGAATTTAGAGAAACACTCGAGTTGGACTTCCACGAGAACAGCAGCAATGCCTTGGCACCATGTAGGGAGATGGGCACAAAAGGAGTCCTCCAGCACAGAGGAGGTCAGATTCAGAGCTTCCCTCTCTATATACAGTGCGGGGGCGCTGCCACCTTTGGGCTGTCCTTCCTCAAGTTCTCTGCCCCACCCCCGCCACAGAAGAGCTCTGCTGGGCTGCCTCCCAAGTTCGGACAGGGCCGGCCACCTTACGGGAAGTGTGTGCCTTGTGCCAGCCAGCTGCGGGCTGCCCTGTCTAGAGAGCAGAAGAGATGCTGTCTGCTCCCTAATGTTCCAGCCTTTGCAAGGAGCTCCCTTTCCAGGCCCCAGAGTCTGATCCACAGTAGAAAGAAGGTACGGCACAGAGGCCCCATTTCCCTACTCTGAGCTGACTGGAATCAACAGGAAGCTTTGGGGGCTAAGACATGGGGTTGAGGAATAAGTGGCATTGACCTGGCCACCACAGTCAGCACGGACTCTATACAAGCAAAGGACAAGGTCCCAGAACCTAAGCCTCTCTCTCCTGGACCCAATCCCCCCTTCGTGGTTCTGACTCAGCCATAGTGGTAGACAAAGTCATAGCTGCTGGGCTCCTTGGGCACAGGGGGAGGGGCCTCGGGGATCTGGATGTTCTCCAGGTCGAGCAGCCGAAGCTTCATCTCCATGCTCAGCAGCGTGTCCAGGTCACTTTTGGTCAGCTCACTGGACATGTCTTTCCCAAGAAGAGCGCTAAGGCCATCGATCCAGATGCAATACTGTGGAGAATAACAACAACTCACACTTCAGCTTTTCTCACAACAGTCCTGTGAAACAGGTAATGTATTAGTTCCATTTTATAATGAATGGGGCTCAGAGAGTGAGTGACATGGCTAAGCCCTTGGACACACAACTGTAAAGCGTTAGGAGGCATGATCTGAATCCTAGGCTCCTGATGAACCCATCATCTTTTTACACCAAAAGATCCCTCTTCTAGAACTGTTCGGTTCTGCAAACATATATTGTATCTAGGATATACTGCAACATATCCAACATATATTGGACTGCTTGTCATCTAGGGGAGGGGGTGGAGGGAGGGAGGGGAAAAATCGAAACAGAAGCGAGTACAAGGGATAATGTTGTAAAAAAAATTACCCTGGCATGGGTTCTGTCAATATAAGGTTATTATTAAATAAAATAAAATTTTTTTAAAAATCCCTCTTCTGCATGTACTCGATGACAACAATAATGGCTAATATTTAAATAGCACCTATTATGTGTCAGACATTGTGCTAAATGCTTTATAAATACTATCTCATTAGATCCTCACATCATTCTGGGAGGCTGGTGTAGTTATTATCCCCATGGATAATGGAGAAACTGAAGCAGACAGATTTAAGTGACTTGTCCAGTGTCACCCAGCTAGGTCGTGTTTGAGGCCAGATTTGAATCCGAAATCTTCCTGCCTCCAGGCCATCCATAATGTTCCTCAGATATAGCTTAATATGGGTGGATTTTGTTTTGAGTAACCTTCATCTATGAAAATTCAAATTCATAACAAAGATAAACTAATCAGTGATTATTCACTTTACAAAAGGATCTTTCCCCTCTAATTAAAAAAAAAAAAAAAGATTTAAGATAGGATTCCTTTAAAGGCAAGCTTTTCTTATGCATTTAAAACAAGAACTAATTTACAAAAATTCAATTTACGCTTTTCTGGAACTCATGATATAAAGGCACACCTATAATTAAATTTGATGTACAGTTCATCAACTAGTTGTGCTCTATAGCCTCAGCAGTCAGGCCTAAAAGAATGAGGTATTATTAGGACCTAAACTGATGGTAAATTAAAAAGGGGAGCATCTTCCCAGTCCCAAGATAATGAAAAGCAGCTTAAACGTCATTTCCCCATAGAAATCCTTTTGGGATGCCTGGCTCACACTACTGTGTATTCTAGCAGTTTACACTCCTGTCTCAGCTCCACAGCCCTCTGGGGGCCATAGGTGTAGTCAGTGCTCAAAGAAAGTGCTAAGGGGTGCACAGCCTTCCACACACTTGCTGCTCCCTGCCTTTCTCACACTGCTCTTTCATCTGAAATGTTCTCCTTTTATTTTTTTCTTCAATGGGTAAATCTTAGCCATCTTTCAAGGCTCAACTGAAGGTCCATCTCCTCCAGGAGATCCTGCAGCTTTTCACTCACAAAGCATCTTGTTTTTAACCTAATGCTCTCAAAGAGAGGCAGTTGGGCACATGGCCTTGGAATCAGGAATTCCTAGGTTCAAGCTCTGCCTCTGACATGCTTTGTGGCCACAGGTAAGTCACCGATGCCAACATGAGGTCCCAGGGTCCAGTAACAGCAGGCCTCGAGAATCCTTCTCTTTCGCTGCTTCAGTTTCGACTGTTGGACACACTGTTCTGGCTAGATGCTCACTCCATCCTCCTCCTTACTTTACCATAAGGAAGCAACCCAGGGCCCTCCTCCTCTCAAACTCCTAGTCCCATTAACCCCTTTCCTAACAGTCAATTGCTGGGCCACTGTACCATTGACCCCAGGTCAATCACTGGCCCATATGGCGTCAGGGCCTTATCATCTGCCCTGATGCTGAATCCTCTAGAAAAGAGGTTGTTTATCTAATTAGAATGAGAGAGAAAGGACAGCCTCTCTTTTCTGTTGGTATTTTAACACCTAGTACAGGGCTGGAACCTAGAAAGTGCTTAAGAAGGGCTTTTCTATTCCATTTCCTGAAACTTCCTCATGTCTTTAGCTAACTCTCTAAGACTGTACATTACAGCCAAATGGTGATGTGTATCAGGAAAGGTAGTTTCCATACAGAATTCCTGCACTAATAAAATCATGAAACATAAGCATATTTCATGACAAAACCATAAAATCACTGGCTAAGAGGGCACTAATAGTATTCTGTATGTAATAATCTGCTGATTTCTGCTAAACTACAATCTCATGAGCTCCAAAGCCAGGCCTCGGCTTTGTACCTTCCTAGGCCCAAGCAGTCACAGGTGTTTATTTAATAACCAGTTATTGAATTAATATTTTGTAAAAAACCTTGCTCACTTTCATTTCTTTCAGTTCTTGCTCTGACATGTGGAGATGGGAGCAGGGATGCAGGTACTCATTTTACAAACAGCAGAACATCCCCAGTGATATGATAGCCCTCTATGTTTGATTGGGTGGCAATGGGGGACTTTATCCTTCAGACAATTGTTTTAAGGTTCCACTCTTGGGCATACCCACCCCCACAAAGGTGAAGTCACTTGGAATCAAATGCAACTACCCTGGGGATAAGCCTGTTCCAGCAGCTGAATTTACCCTTCTCTTCCCCCACTCTAAAGAATCACAATCAAAGCACTTTCTTTCCTACAACTCAGGAGATAGTGCAGGTATTATCACCCCCCTTCTTCCTATCCCGAAACTAAAGCTCAGAGATGAGGACTGATTGTGCTGTGGCTAGTGATAGTGGACTGGGAATTTAGCTTCTCTCTTCCCAGGCAAGTGCTTTCCCCATTACAATAGATTATACAAGGCCTTCCATCTTCCAAGAAAGGCCTATGCTCACCTCATACTTATTAGGAGCGATGAAATTTAAGGTCTCGTCAGGATCATAGAGGATAGAGAAGGCCAATTCCAATACTTCCTGAGGGGGAAATCATAGTATTAAAGATTGTGAAACGCTTTCTGTTGATGTTTGCTTGTACTTTGTTTTCCTTCTCAGGTTCTTTTCCCCCATATCCAATTTTTCTTGTGCAGCAAGATAACTGTAGAAATGTGTATACATACATTGTATTTAACATATTTAACATGTATTGGACTACCTGCCATCTAGGGAAGGAAGTGGAGGGACGGAGGGGAAAAGTTGGAAGAGAAAGTTTTGCAAGGGTCAATGTTGAAAAATTACCCATGCATATGTTTTGCAAATAAAAAGCTTTAATTAAAAAAAGAGAGAGAGAGAGAGAGAGAGAGAGAGAGAATGTGAACTTTGGAAAGGACCTTAGAATATAAAATGTCAGAATTGGAAGAATTCTTTAATCAGAGAATGTCAACACTTGGAAATTATCTTGTCCACATTTTATGGATGCAGTCTTCTAACTCCGTTTGGGACTCTTTTTAGTGCCCCACACTGCTACTGGGTAAGGTAGGGCTTATCACTGGTTGAGCAATGAAAACTGAGGTCCAGAAAAGACATGTGACTTGGCCAAAGTCACACAGCAAATTAATAAAAGCCCTAAATTAGAAGCTAGCTATTCTAATTCTTAATCAATTGAAACCCTTTCTCCATGTTCAACTGAAGCATTAGAAGAACCTTATCTTTTCTCAGAAGCCTCAACCCAGACTCTGAACAATTTACCACCTTCAAGTCTTTCAATCCAATGCCAAGCAAAGAAACAGATGGGACACAAAGTGAGGCAAGTCTAATCAAACAACTCACCAATTTTAACATTTTGACTATGTTCTAATTAGCTCCCTAGTCCTCAGCTAATGACACACAAATTCCAAAAAAGCAACTTCTTCCAAACTCACCTTGTTCTGCTTGAGAGCACTTTTCTCTTTCATATGAGGACAGTCCTTCCCTGTGACAATGGCCTTGATATCTGCAACAGGAACTAAAAAAAGAGAAAGTCTTATAGAAGGGCAATTTGACTTTTTAAAGCCTGAAACTATAAGCTGGCCTCTAGGCAAAGTAGTTTGGTTTTTTAAAAATTAATATCAAAGGTTATGAACAGACTGTTTTCAACAAAAGAAATGCAAACTATCAACAACTATAAGAAAGAATGTTCTAAATCACTGATAAAAAATACAAATTAAAACAATACTAAAGTTTTACTCCTCCATCAGATACCCAATTCATCAGATTGAGACTGGAAACTAATACTCTCTTCTAGTCAAATAGATGGTAAAATATGAGTGCACAATAAGGCAGACACAGCCAGAGACAAAAGTATTGATATGGCTTAACTTCTTTATTAAAAGTAAAGTTCTATTTGGGGATAAGGGGTTATTGGGAAGTGATAATGATGGCTTTATTTTTAAAGCATCAATAAAGCATTCATAAAAAAATAAAAAATGGATTGTCCAAGGAGTGGCACCAGGACAGGACAGCTACTCCATCACCTCCTACTTTTAATTAGCAGATGGGTGTGGATCCTAGTTACTAGTCATGTGATCATGAGCAAGTCATTTAACTTCTCTGAGCCTGTTTACTCATCTGTAAAATGGATTTTACTTCCTCTATTTGCCTTAAAGGACTGACCACTGGCCCCTGCTAATCCAAGGCTTAAGCTCAAGATTAAAAGAGTTAGCTGAAGGTTTCAAGACTTTGACATCTTTGACTCTTCCTTCTCCTTTCCTCCTCACCCCATAGCAATGAAACCATCGACATGTATATATTAAGTGCTTACTACGTACAAAACAAGATAGCAACATACAAAAAAAGCACAAAAAACTCTTCCTATTTTCAAGGATCATACATGGGAAAGGGAGAAATTAACCTATCTCAATGTAAACATCCAGGATGAATCCTGAGTAGATAGGAGGCCACCTTAGAAAGGATAGCACCAGCAGCTAGGGAGACGAGGAGAGATCTCCTGGAGCAGAGGGCATCTGAGTTGTTCCCTCTGTCAACAAGGCCATCAGTTCAGTTCTGGGTCTTATCGGGGGGCTTTTTAACCTTTGTATTCACAGTTCCTCACATACTTTCTGCTTTGTGCACAACAGATAATTAAGATCTGTTGAATAAATGGAAGGTCAAAGGGCAGTGGGACAACACAGCTATCCCTGGGATTTCTCCCAGGTGCAGACCCTCACACCCATTCAATAATGATCATAATATAATCAATACTTTAGACTCAGAGAGCATTTTATATTTTCCAAAGCACTTTAACATTCATCTGATCCTCAACAATCACACAGAGTGGACAGTAATAAAAGCTCCAAATTCTATACTGTTTTACATTTTACAAAGCACTTTTTACGGAAGGAGCCTTATAAGTCAAGGAGGGCAAGTATTATTATTCCCGCTTTAAAAAAATGAAAAAACTAATACCCAGATAGCTGAAATAACTTATCTAGGTTATGTATCTAATTTGCCCATGCCTTCTGACCCCAAGAGACTGATGCTCTTTCCATGATCACACACTACCTCTAGGTAGGAAACAATTTATAATCCCCATTTTACAGAGAAGGAAATGGAGTCGAGAGACAAGCAACTTGCTCAAGGCCATACATAAATTAGATCCCAAGCCAATATGACAGCATGAGCTTTCAGTCGGAGTTGTACCTACTTTTCTCCTGCAGAGATTCAAAGGTCACCTCCCCCTGAGGATTGTCATCCAGATCTCCATAGTGCAGAACTTTGTGGTTCAGAGCCAAGCGGCAGTACCAGAACCGCTCTGAAACACAGAGGTAATAATCATGCAACATCACAGCTCAGATTTCTAAAGTAAAGCCAGGTCAGTGAAATACTTAACTCACAAATACCCCTCGAAGTGTGTTGTCCCAGAATCCCCCTCTACTCTGACTTCTAGTTGAAATGGCTGTATCTCTGTTCCTTGAACACAACATTCCCATCTCCCCTCTCTGGGAACTTGCTCTGGCTGCCCTGTACTTCCAGAATGCTTTCCTTCCTCACCTCTGCTCTAAAGAATCCCACTCCATCTTTCAAGATGGAGTTCAATGAAGAATGAAGCATTATTTTTCTATTTTCTTAATTTTTCTTGTTGCCCTTTTTTGGGGAACATGACTAATGTGGAAATATGTTTTACATAACATTACATGTATAACCAAAATCATGCTGCTTGATATCTCAATGGGTGGGGGAGGGGTGGAGGGAGGGAGAAAATTTGGAACTCAAAATTTTAAAAAAGAACCCTCCCAAACTACCATGCATTTAACTATTGTATCTTTTCCTTCCTTAGAATATAACCTCTGTAAAAAATATCCCAATAACACTTCTTTTTTAAAATAGAAGGCAATCTGCTGTTCAGATAGGACTGCTTCACCCATTGTGTTTGTGTGCCTAGTCCAACAACTAATACATAATAGGCATTTAAAAAAATATTTGATTAATTAAAGTAGTAGGTGGTCAAAATATGATCCCCATTTCTCTAACAAGGAAAGAGTGGCTGAAGGAGAGGAAATCATTTGCCCAGAGTCATATACTTAGTGATGACTAAGTCTAGGCTCCCTGACTCCAGGCAAGTCAAAGGGAACAGCTTTGGAAAAGCACTGGGAGTAACAGAAGAAAATTTGTTCTAAGTTTGTTCCTTGTGCCAGATACCAGGTGTATTGGTGCCAGTGAGACTGGATCCTCCCTTAGAGTGTTTTGGGAAGAAGGATCAGGACAAGCTCAAGCTACTCTCCATCTTACCTTGCCGCCGCCGATTCCCAATTTTCCGGAAGCTGCTCCCTTCACAGAGCCGATTCAGACGCTGCTGCTTAATTAGCTCCAGGATTTCTGGCTGGATCTTTTCCCTTAACTCCCTAGGGAAGGATACACAGCAGAATAAGGATTAGCTCATGGAGGCAGTTGAACCTTTGGAAGGGAGACAGAGATGGCAAGTGCTTCCTTTATGTCCCACAAAACTTACACAATCGGTGGGGACTGGAAGTCATCCTGACTCATCCTCTCAGACTGGCGCAATCTCAGAATCTCCGAGTAGCTCAGGCTTCTAAGTTTGCTCTTGAACTGATCTAAAGAGTTGGGCTTAGATGGTAAAGCCCGGGTGATCTGCTCTCGTACCACTTGCATAACCTGAGAGAAAAAGATGATGAGCATCACTACTATGATGGCACTGAGCTGGGAGCCGAGAGAGCTGGACCTGTCTCTGCCTCCAACTTGGTGTAGTCCAAGGAAACTCACTTTAACATAATTCAGTTCAACAAACATTCATAAAGCACTTAGTATGTACAAGGGTCTATGCTAGTCACGATGGCAAGAAAGACAAAACAGTCTGTGCCTTTCTTTTCTGAGGGATTCAACATGTACAAGAATAAATACAAGAGAAGGAAAATTGAGGAAGGAGAGAATACTCACAACTGAGATCAGGGAAGGCTTCAAATAGGAAATGACACCTGAGATAAGCTTTGAAGGAAGGCTAAGGATTGAGAAGTAGAAATGAGGGAAAAGTTAAATCTAGGCATGTGGAAGGCTTATGTAAATGTATGGAGGTGGAAAAGGAAGTATCAGGCTTATGGAATGGCTAGTAGTTAGGTTAACCAGTGTATAGACTTTTTGAAGGGGAATAGTTATGTAACAGAAATAGAAAGATAGATGGGAGCCAAATTGTGGTAATATCAAATTAATTAAAGAGTTTTTTTTATCTTATAGGCAATGGGGAGTCACTGAATGTTTGAAGGAGAAGTTACACAATCAGGCCAATGCTTTAGGTGTGAAACAGCCACTTAGTGAAGTGGGATAGAGTCAATCAAAGGAGAATAAACATTTTACCATGCCATCAGTGAAGGCCTGAAACAATAATTCCTAATCATTAGGATTCTTAATTCTTAATTTCCTTCTTTATAAAATGACAGGAGTTCAGGCTAGATTATCTCTAAGGTTGCATCCAGATCAGACATCCTTTAAGTGTATAAGGGTTTAAAGAACTCTTAGTATCTTAAGGATTTTACAAATAAAATTTGCTTTTTCACACTGATTTAAGATTCTACAAAATGCTTTCTGCAAAATGAAGCAATGAAATCTCTATTTCCTTCTACAGATGAGAAAGCTAAGGCTCTGAGAGATGAGGGACCTTGACCTAAATGCTACAAAAATAATAGCTGAATGAAATGAACATGCCTTGGTATTTCAATTCTGGCAAGTGCTATGAGATATCAAAATAAAACTTCTTACAATATGTTTAGATAAAAAGGAGTTTACCTGCCCAAGCCACAAGTACTAGCAAAGTTTCTGAATCAATCACCTTCAATTATTACTTTCAGCTTTATATGAAGACCTATCACTTAAAATGATTCGAATTAGGAGCTGAATGCCACAAATTTCCATGCCCAGGGCAAAGCCCTCACAATGCCCAAATTATAGTATATGATAGATGCTGCTAATACATTTGAGTTTACTGTGACAATCCACATTAAACCTAATCTACCCCGCAGCATTCTGCGGTCTGATAATAACAATTACAGGGAAGGCATTCTGCCCCTCAATCTGGCTTTAAAAAAGAGTGGTGGGTTCCCTTCAGGTTGGCAGTCAAGAGAGTTGTCTTCACCCCCACTACCCCTGTGCCCCTGGGCCAAGATCTTAGTTCCCTCCTCTAGAAATGGGGACAGCGGTATCTGCACTGCCTTCTTCCCAGCAGCCTGGGGGGCACACTAGACAAGGGCTCCCATCTCCCAATTCAGTGATGCTTGGATCTCAGCTGGAAACAGAGTCTGCAAAGCTCTCTCTGCCTCGGCAGGTTCCCCACCACAACAATGACCTTGTTGAAATCTTCTGCTGTTGCCCTCATCTCCTTCCAGGTCTTATTCAGCAACTGGATGCAGATTCCAAAGAGCTCCTCAAATGCTCGGTCATGAGTGAAGAACATCGGGTGGTAGTCATTCCGTCCTTCGTTTGCTGAGGAAAGAGGACACAGGAAAAGGATGAGGGCCCCACCCTCGGACCCAGGCCTAGAGCTTCTGTGGCTTTGAAAGCAGGGGGGAATGTGTCCAAGAATCCCAGCGACTGCTGTGTGAGACGGGCCTGAGTCTCAGCCTTCCCTTGTCTGTAGGTTTTCCCCGCCTTCCTGACCACTCCACCCTTCTTCTGAACAGGAAAAGACCCAGCCCCATCAACTGCCAGGAGCTGCTTCATCCTTATGTCACCACTCAGAAGTGCCCACTGGTATCTTTAATCAGCTAATAACTTTTGCTTCCTTACAAACTGGGAAAACATCTTTACAATTAAAGGTTCTGATAAAGGCCTCATTTCCAAAATATATAGAGAACTGACTCAAATTTATAAAAAATCAAGCCATTCTCCAATTGATAAATGGTCAAAGGATATGAACAGACAATTTTCAGATGAAGAAATTGAAACTATTACCACTCACATGAAAGAGTGTTCCAAATCACTATTGATCAGAGAAATGCAAATTAAGACAACTCTGAGATACCACTACACACTGTCAGATTGGCTAAGATGACAGGAAAAAATAATGATGAATGTTGGAGGGGATGCGGGAAAACGGGGACACTGATGCATTGTTGGTGGAGTTGTGAACAAATCCAGCCATTCTGGAGAGCAATCTGGAATTATGCCCAAAAAGTTATCAAACTGTGCATACCCTTTGATCCAGCAGTGTTTCTATTGGGCTTATACCCCAAAGAGATACTAAAGAAGGGAAAGGGACCTGTATGTGCCAAAATGTTTGTAGCAGCCCTGTTTGTAGTGGCTAGAAACTGGAAAATGAATGGATGCCCATCAATTGGAGAATGGCTGGGTAAATTGTGGTATATGAATGTTATGGAATATTATTGCTCTGTAAGGAATGACCAGCAGGATGAATACAGAGAGGCTTGGAGAGATCTACATGGACTGATGCTAAGTGAGATGAGCAGAACCAGGAGATCATTATACACTTCGACAACGATATTGTATGAGGATGTATTCTGATGGAAGTGGATTTCTCTGACAAAGAGACTTAACTGAGTTTCACTGGATAAATGATGGACAGAAACAGCTACACCCAAAGAAGGAATACTGGGAAATGAATGTGAACTATTTGATTTTTGATTTTCTTCCCGAGTTATTTTTACCTTCTGAATCCAATTCTCCCTATGCAGCGGGAGAACTGTTCGGTTCTGCAAATATGTATGGAATCTAGGATATACTGCAACATATTTAACATATATAGGACTGCTTGCCATCTTGGGGGGGGGGAGGAGGGAGGGAGGGGAAAAAACGAAACATAAGTGATTGCAAGGGATAATGCTGTGTAAAAATTATCCTGGCATGGATTCTGTCAATACAAAGTTATTATTAAATAAAATTAAATTTAAAAAAATTAAAAAAAAAAATAATAACTTATGCTTCCTTGACCCACCCTTAGGTCCTGTATTTTCTTCTCCTTACTTCACTGGAGAGATAAGAGAATAGGTGAGTATCAAAGCAATGCAATCTCATCTCAACCACAGCTAACCTATTAGGAACTGCAATGGGAACACTAGTAAAGAGTCAAAAGACCTGACTTATAGACCTAGCTCTGCTATTTATCAGTTGTATATCCTTGGGCCAATCCCCACTCCCACAATGTCTCTGATCCTGCCCTCATCTATAAAATAGCCATTATCTCATTTTCACAATATTTCTACCACTACTTATGGTAGAGAGATCCCCATTCTGCAGGCTAAGTGGCAAAGCAGATCTCCTGAGATCTGAGCCACTGTTCCTCCTTTCCCAGCGCCCTAAATCTTCAGAAGGCAGTGATGAGGCAGACCCACCTCACTTGCTCTCTTGGTCAGTCTACTCTCACACAACCACCAATGCTGGGAGTAAGAATCAAAAAACCTGGATTTGACAAAAAAACCAACTCTGCCATTCATTAGCCTGATAACTGAGCAAATTATTTACCCTTTCTATCCTGTTTTCTCATCTGTAAAACAGAGATAATACTGGCACAACCTGCCTTACAAAAGTGTTGTGAAAAAAAATTGAATATAGAGCACTCTGACATAGGACTAGGAAGTACATTGTTATTCTTGTCACAGCATAAAGGAAGGCAGCAATTCCAGAAAGACTTACGCAGCTCTCCAACTTGCAGGATCTCACACAGCATTTTGGTGAGCTCAATGGCACTTCTACCAAAGGGACATTCATGCTTGTCCTCTCGACTGCTATTCTCCAGGACAATCTACCAAGAAAGAAAGAATTGGGGTGTAAAGAGAGTCAGAAATATATCCTAGAGGAGAAATGTGATTAAGAACCAGGGCCCAGGACAATCCTTTTTTGCTCTTACCCTGATATAGGTATCCTGATGAACTTTGGCCAAGTAGAGCATGTTGTCCAGAGCCAGCATCCCTGGAGGAGTCTGGGTAAAGTCCATCGCTGGGTTAATGTGGTTCTAGCAGAAAAAACCAATATGACATGAGCATTAGCATCTCTCAGGGTGCGTCCTCATCCAAAGAAAATCCTGTGAAACCATTGCCCTCTGGCCCAAAGGTTGTGTGTTCAGCTCAACTTTTATGGAGAGTAATAACTCCAAAGTTTTGTAACCTTGGGTAAGTCACTTTATCTCTGTAAAATGGAAACAATAACCCTCGTAGTATCATGAGCATCAAAGAACATATCATATACAGACTTTATGCCATCAACATGCTATGCAAATGTAAGCTATGATTCACTTGTGAAAGGCTTGCAGCCATGTATGTAGGTCAGGGTAAAGGAAGGGCCACTGGAGGTACATACAGTGAATCCCAGCATCTTGTAGTCCTTGGTGTACATGGCTTTTCGTTTCTCTGTCCCACTGCCAGTGACACTTGTAGGATCAGTCTCTGCATCAAATGCAATTCTCCTTAATTCAAATATGATATCTCTTTGTGCCTAAGGGAAAATAAATATAATTGCTTAGATACCTAACAAATGTCTGGAGAACAAATAGCAGGGCAGCCTCTGGCAATTCTAGCCCAAAATTGTATCATTGGTAGCACTATCTTGCTTTTTTTGTTTTAAATTTTTTTTAATTTCTTTTATTTTTTTTATCACCTTCATTTGCCAATATATCCCTACCCCATCCAGAGAACCATTCCTTATAACAAAGAAAAAAGAAATATGGAATAAGCTCCACAAAAATAACTAATACAATCACAACCAAATCTGACATTATATTCTTTGTTCATCACCTACTGTTTTCTCACCTCTGAAAAAAAAGGAAAAGTGCTACCAAATCTTTTTTCAGTACAGAAAAGAAAAAGATTTGGCAATGTGTGATCCCCTGCTTTTGATCAGGACGGATCTTAAAATTTCCAGGATTAGGTAAAATGTCCTAGAGGAAATGTCACTGACTATGAAGGGTCACAAATAGGTTATCGCTCACAAAAAAGCAGGGTAGGTAACATATACTTGAGATTTTTAATTTCCCTGGTGGGAGAGTATCACTGCACCTAGCATTAACCTGATCATTAGGGTCCATCTTAGTCATCATCCTTTCTTCCAGGAGGTTAAAAGTCAGGACTTGAAGTACATAGAGCTGATGAGCCATCTCTGTTTTGATTGGGCGATTACCCCGAATAACATGCTGAAAAATCCAAAGAAAAAGGAAGAAACAATTGAATGAAAATATACACAAGTCTTATACACTTTCTTAAGTAATTCTGGTTGCACTCTGTGAAGAATTTATACCAAAACTGCTCTTCTTAACTCCTAACACTGTCATACCCCACCCTCCTGAGCAGAAAACCTTAAGAAATATTTTATCAAGAAAGCAGAGACTCTTAATTCAACAATTCAAATCACTTCAACATTATCCTCCATTCTTTCTTCCTCAGCTCTGGTCTAGTCAGAATAGATAGTCCTTTTCCTTGCCAATGCCAAGCCCTTTTTACTTGTGTCCCTTATCCCAATTCATTCCCTTTTATTTCTCTAGGAGCTTCCCCTTTAATAAACCCTTTTATTCTTCCTAATTTTCTCTTTTTAAAATGGTATTGTCTATTGTTATGAATTTAAACATCAACAATCATGAACATTTTCATGATTTTATAATGTCATTTCTAAATATAGTGTTGCTATAACAAGAGAAGTGTATATAAAATTGTGAATTTCTATTGTATGCAGCTTGGTTTTTTAAAAAAAGTCTATTAATTCACCAAGCTGTCTTACTTGTCTGTATTTTTCTCTGAACTACCTTCTGTTCTCTTCAGAGAATTTTTTAAATGTTTCAATAATGCTTTTATTTTTTCTCTTTTGGGGAGCATCATCACTAGCCTCCCTCTCCCCTTCTAATTTTCTCTTCTCCACCTCAAATAAAACCCCAAAATCTTCACCCTTGTAAAAGGGTGATTATGCATAATCAAGTAAAATAAATCTATTTATTGACTATCTCCATAAATGTATAGCACATTTTATACCTTTACTTTATCACCTCTTTATTAAGAAGAGAGAACATGCTCCATTGGGAGATGGGTGGTCTAAAAGATCAAGTACTAGATTTAGGGTCAGGAAGATCTAAATTCTAATCTCCCTTCAAAACATACTAGCAAGCAACTTAACCTTTGGCAGGAATAAAACAGGAATAATCACATTACCTCCCTCACAGGATTGTTGTGTGAACCAAACAAAATACAAATAACATTATATGTTACATGTTTTGCATGTACTCTAGAGATGTTAGCAATTATTAACATCATCATCAGTCCTTTGGAGTCACAGCAGGTCATTGAATTTATCAAAGTTCTTAAGTCTTTCAAAATTGTTTTTTTTTTTTTCCATTTAAGTCATGGTATAAAGTTTTCTCCTGGTTCTGTTCACTTCATTCTGTTTCATTTCATACATGTCTTTCTATGAATATAATCCTTTTGTCTTTTCCTGTGGTATAATAATATTCCATGATATTCATGTACTGTAATTTTCTCAATTATTGCCCAATTAATGGGCACTCCCTAAATCTCCAATTGCTTAATACAACTAAAAAAATGCTTCTCTGAATGTTTCTGTACATATAAGTCCTTTCCCTTTTTCTTTTACTGCTTGGGGGTGTCTGCCTGCTAGTGATATTACTTGGTTAAAGAGTATGCACAGTGTAGTGACATTTTAGGAAGTGTCCCAAATTATTTTTCCAAAATAGCTAGCCCATAAGATGATAGAAAAAAATAATGATGAATGTTGGAGAGGATGCGGGAAAACTGGGACACTGATGCATTGATGGTGGAATTGTGAACGAATCCAACCATTCTGGAGAGCGATCTGGAATGAAGCCCAAAAAATTATCAAACTGTGCATACCCTTTGATTCAGCAGTGCTACTACTGGGCTTATACCCCAAAGAGATACTAAAGAAGGGAAAGGGACCTGTATGTACCAAAATGTTTGTGGCAGCCCTGTTTGTAGTGGCTAGAAACTGGAAAATGAATGGATGCCCATCAATTGGAGAATGGTTGGATAAATTGTGGTATATGAATGTTATGGAATATTATAGTTCTGTAAGAAATGACCAGCAGGATGAATACAGAGAGCCTTGAAGAGACTTACATGAACTGATGCTGAGTGAAATAAGCAGAACTAGGAGATCATCATATACTTCAACAAGGATACTGTTGGAGGATGTATTCTGATGGAAGTGGATCTCTTTGACAAAGAGATCTAACTCAGTTTCAATTGATCAATGATGGACAGAAGCAGCTACACCCAAAGAAAGAACTCTGGGAAATGAATGTAAACTGTTTGCATTTTTGTTTTTCTTCCCGGACTATTTTTACCTTCTGAATACAATTCTCCCTGTGCAATAAGAGAACTGTTTGGTTCTGCACACATATATTGTATCTAGAATATACTGTGACATATTTAACATGAATAGGACTGCTTGCCATCTGGGGGAAGGGGTGGAGGGAGGGAGGGGAAACATCGGAACAGAAGTGAGTGCAAGGAATAATGTTGTAAAAAAATTACCCTGGCATGAGTTCTATCAATAAAAAGTTATTAAAAATTAAAATTAAAATAAAAAAAATAGCTGGCCCAATTCTCAGTCGCATCAACAATGCATTAATGTTCCTGTCCTCTCATACCCATCCAAAAATGGTAATTTTTCTTTTTTTGTTATCTTTGGCAATATAATGGAGCTATGAACTGATCTAACCACTATGCAAAACAATTTGGAATTATAAAAAAAAAGGAACTAAAATGTTCAAAACCTTTGACCCGAAGTTCCAAGTGCTAAGCATCTGTTCCTAGCAGATTAAAAACAGAAAGAATTCTTCCAAAGAAACCAAACTATTCATAGTAGTATTTTTTAGCAGTAAGAAAAAAACTAGAAACAAAGTAACCCATTAACTGAGAAATGGCTAAATAAATTGTGGTACAGGGATGTAACAAACTATCAGTGAGGCATAAGAAATGACAGATATTGAAGATATCAGAGAAGACTGAGATGAACCAAAATAATGCAAAGTAAAGAGAACCAAGAAAACAATCGTGTGTGCAGAATACAAGAAACTAAATAAAATTTTGTAGAGGCAAGAATCTGGACATTGAGTGGCTGTCCATCAGTTGGGGAATGGCTGAATAAGTTATGGTATATGAATGTTATGGAATATTATTGTTCTATAAGAAACGATAAGCAGGATGATCTCAGAAAGGCCTGGAAAGGCTTGCATGAACTGATAGTAAGTGAAATGAGCAGAAACAGGAGATCATGGTACATGGCAACAAGATTATACAATGATCAATTCTGATGGACATGGCTCTTTTCAACAACAACATAATTCAGGCCTGTTCCAATGATCTTGTGATAAAGAGAGCCATAAACACCCAGAGAGAGGACTGTGGGAACTGAGTGTGGAACACAACATAGCATCTTCATCTTTTTTGAAGCTGTTTGCTTGTGTTTTTTTCTCATTTTTTTTCCCTTTTTGAGCTGTCTTTTCTCGTGAAGCAAGATAATTGCAGAAATATGTGTAGAAGAACTACACATGTTTAACATATATTGGATTACTTGCTGTCTAGGGGAGGGAGTGAGGAGAAGGGAGAAAAAAAATTGAAACACAAGGTTTTGCAAGGATGAATGTTGAAAACTTATCTTTGCATATATTTTGAAAATAAAAGACTTTTAAAAAAAAGAATGCAAAGTGGATTTTAAAAAAAGAAATGATATCATAAACTTTACAAAATAAATTTTTGGGTTATGCAAGAGTCAATGTTGGAAAAATTACCATACATATGCTCTGTAAATAAAAGGTTTTAATTAAACAACAAAAACAAAACAAATATTTGTTGAACAGAAGAGCCACATCTGAATAAGTGAGAACTATAATCATTTCTGTAACATTTTATAGTTGGCAAAGGTCTTTCCTTACAATAGCCATAAGTATTATTATCCTCATTTTCCAAATGAAGAAATGAGGCTCAAAGTGGTTAAGTAGCTTGCTAGAGGTCACAAATCTAGTAGTACAGAACCAGGATTCAAACCTTACCTTTTGCACTGCTCTTCAACAGACAAATCAGAGTTTTAAGGGCCACGTTTCTCTCTGATGGACAAGGACTTTCTCCTAAGAGATAATATTGGCCCTTTTTCCATAGGGAAATGACTATGTACTCTTCTATTCCTTTCTATGTAAAATCTCAAGGAAAGATCTCAAGCCCACTTATCCACTAAGGATAGTTCTAAGCAATCTGACACTCTACCATGGAGATGGACTCTGAACTCTTCACTTCTGGTTGACAAAATTTTATGTTTCAGAAGCCTTTGATATCCATCTACTACATGTCCTACATGCTGTCTCCTCCCCCACAAAAAAAAAAAAAAGTAGTATATCACAAACTTACATTCAAGATTATGTTCCGAAGGTGCTTCTGTGCAAATGCATTGGCCATATCCTGTTAAGAAAATCAAGGTAAGCATTAGGTGAAAGAGATGGACACATACAGTCCAAGCTGAGGACCATAGAGTTCATAGTGGATGGTTCATTACAGGGCACCCTGTCCAATCTGCTCGTTTTACACATGAGTAAACAAGGCCAAGAGAGCTTAAGTGATTTACTTAAGGTCACAGATGTAAGAAGAAGCAGAATCAGGCTCTGAATCCAGGTCTCCAGATCTGAATGAAATCCATTATTTGTTCCACTGTTCTATACTGCCTTTTTTAATGGACCCTACCCTACACCATAAACTCCTATTAGGATGAACTCATCATGTGGATCATATATATGTCTTGATTCTTACTCTTCCTATTATATCAAGTTTTTCTGAAAAAAAAAATGGAAATGTGATAAAATGAAGAAAATGCAATTGGTTATTTCTAACCAAAAAACAATAATATTTTTATTTCCCAAACTTTTTTTTTGTGCAAGTCCAAATAACTCATAATGTAAACCAGTGTATTGTCTTCAAAAGAAATGTGGATTGGTTTAGTCTGAGAAAGATGTTATGAGAAAATCAAATGGACATTTCACACAGAGAACAGATGGCAAACAGACAGTGCTGCTCTCTAAGCTAAGACGGACACACAAGACTGTGGCTACATTCGGCTTCCTGACCAAATGTTGCTTCTAAAAGCAACAAGAAAGAATGTCCTTTTGGTCCATGCCCTCAAATCCAATTCACATAACTCATATGTTCTGAATGCTTTACAATTGCAGAGAATTTCATTCTAGTGGAGGAGAGAGGGCAAAAAGTGGAAGAAACCACCAAGAACATTAGATAATCACAAAGTAATTTCTACTCTGTACCAAAATCATAGATCTTAGAAATAAGAACTAAGATCCAGGTGTTTCAAATATGGATTCTTACACTCCTTGGTCCCCTGACCTTAGGCATCTTCATCATTTCACCTTTCCAGGATACAATTTCCTCATCTGTAAATAGGAAACAATACCTAGTACAAAGGAGTGATGTGAGCAGAGAACTTTGCACATATGAGTCCTTTGTTTTCAATTGGCCAGTGTTTTCATCAGGGTAGAAGCCTTAATTAGGCATTCCCTAGACATTGCAGAACGACAGGCTCTCTGCATCTCAATTGTCTTAAAGTCTCTGAGGGAAGGAGCATAAGAAGAGGCATGTCAGTGACTCCCCAGAGGTTAAATGACCAGGATTTTCGAGACAGGGGTTCGATTCAGGCATTCTTAGTCTCTCAAAGAAATTATTGTCACCAAGAACATCATTATCATCATGTAGCCCTATATCCTTCTTTACAAAGAAGGGAGCTCAAGGAGAAAAAAAACAACTGCCCAAAGCCATGCTGGGTTCACATTTAGAGGCAGAGATAAGGCCAGAAATTTGATGGGGTGCAGGAGGTCTTACACTTTCCTCCCATCACATTTATCTTTTCTAAATTCATTCTATTCATACAAAAGGGGTTAACATTTCATTATTCTGGCACCACTGGGGAATAAAGTGCTCCATATAACTGGATTTTCAAGTAACTGAAATTTCCCCCTTTTACATGCCAAGATTTCCCCTCCTCCCAATTTTAGCTCACCCTGCTACCTCAAAAGAACAGTTTTTCTTAAATTTATTACACATCTCTGCCTTCTCACACTCAATACAATGAAAGTGATATAACCTTTTCTTAGAGGCTCTTGGTTATCACCATGATCATCAGTTATTGTTTTGGGCCTTAATAGAGTAATGTGATAGGTCTTGATATTGAGCCTTGCTGGGATTTTTGTCCCTACACTTAATGACCCCAGAAAGACTGTTTTATAGTTCTGCCTATGTTTCTTCTGACTTCCCTTTCCTACTCTCAGAATGTCTTCAATACTTCTAATCTGCTTCCTTATTTTATATACAATTCTAAATTTGTGGATACAAAACTGGCTCTGTACCTTACCTTTGGATTAACATACACTTTGGATGTCCCTTTTAACAGACAGCCAGGAAGTATGAAAAGAAAGTTCAGAAGAGACCAGCTGGATGCAGCTACCTTTAGGCAACTGAAACCTCTTACAGGAATGACTCAATCTCATGAAGCATGTATTAATTAGCTCACATCTGTACAATATTTGAAAATTACAAAGTGCTTTATATCTATTAACTGTAATATATTTTTGAAGGACCATGTCATTTTCTGTCTTTGGTCCTGAGTTTGAACAGCTTAAGTGCATAATATTTGTTGGATGGAAATGAATTTCATTGATCCTTCCAATATATCCTGGAAGATGGCTTTATGTTTTATAGATGAAGAAATTGAAACTAAGAAAGGCTACATGACTTGCACAGGTCACAATGAAGACATATAGCATAAATAGGCCATCCCACTCCAAACCCCATGCTCTTCACAAGCTTGTTGCCACCTCTAATAAAGTGGAAAAGAAATTATTTATTACTTGGGAACTCTGATCTTTCCAGGCTGAACATCAATAGGCCTGTATAATGGCAGTACTGACTGAGTGTGGAGACAAGAATACAATGTGCAGAACCCCTCAGGCCCCCAGACAGCACAGCACATGTCTCCTCCTTCACTGCCAGTCAGGGCCTCCCCACCCAAAAGCTGAGGCTGTATCTTGGGGGAGCTGGAGCAGGGCCCTTCCAAAGTGGCAGAGCTACTTACAGTAACAGGCAGGTCTAGAGGATTAAGGAGCTTGTCCTGCCGGCAGAGAGCAGAAAGCACAGAGAGAGGCAGACAGGAATTAGCTTTCAGCTTAGGTACAAAACAAGTACTGGGAAGGAAAGGTTAACATAGCAAAGCCATATAACAAGGACAGACACAGACAGATGCATTGACACCCCCAGTTCTCCAGCCAAGACTACGTCAAAAGGTTTGGATAGTCCCATGTGAATTTGGACTGGCACAATTATAAGAACAAATGATAACTACTTGGTATTTGGATAGCACTTGAACCTAATTTCCTCTAGTGCTTTTACATCTATTATTTAATTCCATTCTCATTAACAGCTTTGTGACATAGGCAGGACAGACAATATTACATATACCCTCACTTTATAAATGGGAAAATTGAGTCTCAAAGAGGGCTTGTTATTGGTAGGTTACTAAGGGAACCTAAACTTCCTTAAAGCCCCCTTTTGCCTTTCCAAAGGTCCCCACTTTACTATTTCAGTCCTTGAAATTTGGCTTTATCCTATATGTTTCTTCTTGGATAAACAATTTCTCCAGAACAGAGATAAAGCCATACCAAATTTTCTATTGAGGAAGGTGAGAGTCAGCCAGGATGAGTGAATCTCTCTTGTCCTCAAAAGGGGCTTCAGTCTCCTTTCCTTTTGACATGTAGATTTTCCTTAGAACTTGGAGCACAGATCAGGAATACAGCAGGAAATTTACAGATCACAGAACTCTAGAACTAGGAAACCTTAGAGATCATCTGGTCTAGCCACCTTTCCTTTGACAGATGAGGAAGTGAGGTCCAGAGAGGTTAAGCAATTTCCCTATGGTCACCCAGGCAGGCAGAATTCAAACCTAACTCCAATGATTCCAAATCCATTATTTTCCCATTACTCCCATGCTGACTCAACATAGGAAAGATAGGATGAATTCTGACTCTTTCTTTTGCAGGAGAAAATTCTCTTAAGAGCCTATATATTTCAGGTGTGAAAGTAATCATTGACCAAAGGGAGGGAAAAAGCTATTTTTAAAAGGCAGAAGAATAAATAAATAAATAAATGATGAAGGCAGTCACACACCTGTCTCTTGTCCTCAGGTGCCTTCAGGAAAAGTGCATTAATCAGCGCGATGGCATAAGTTTGGATCTCTTGATTAGAGCTGTGGGAGGAAAGAAAGCAGAAGGCAATTACTAGTTTCTAAGGTGCAGAATATCTTGATAAGATTTTCAAAATTATTTTTATTTCATTAAATATTTCCCAATTACATGTAAAAAAAATTTAACAATCTTTTTTTTTTTTTTAAATTGAGTTCCAAATTCTCTCCCTCCCATCCCACTAACTCCTTGAGAAGGTAAACAATTTGGTTTTGTTTATACAAGTAAGGTCATGCATACAAAATATTTCCACATTAGCCATGATGCAAAAGAAAACACAAACCAAATAAAATAATAAAAATTGTTTTAAATGCTTCAATTTACATAGAGTTCATCAGTTCTCTGTCTCTAGAGGTGAATAAGATCTCTCATCATGGGGCCTTTGTAATTGTCTTGTATCACTGTCTTAATCAGAATAGCATCTTTATATTATTATTGTTACTATTCTCCAGGCTCTATTTACCTCACTTTGCATCATTTCATTTAAATTTTCCCAGATTTTTCTTAACTCATTCTGTTCAATATTTCTTATATGTAGCACAACAGTAGTCCATCACAATCATATTCCCCAATTGATAGGCATTCCCTCAATTTCCAATTCTTTACCACCACAATAAGGGTTGTTATAAATATTTTGCATATAAAAGTTTTTTTTCTCTTATCTCTTGGGGTTCAGACCTAGTACTATTACAAGGTCAACTAGTATACACAGTTTTATAACCCTTTGTGCATAATTCTAGATTGTTCTCCAGAATGGATGAATTAGTTTACAATTCTATCAACAATGCATTCGTATCCTAATTTTCTCTATCTCTTCCAACTGTGGCATTTTCCTTTCCTGTCACATTAGCCAATCTGATAGGTGTAAGGCAATATCTCAAGAATTGCTTTAATTTGCATTTCTCTAATCAACAATGAGTTAGGGCATTTTTTCATGTGACTATTGATAGTTTTAATTTCTTCTTCTGAAAACTGCCTACTCATATCCTCTGACTATTTATCAAGTTATTTACCAATGACTCTTATTTTTATAAATTTAGCTCATTTCCCTACAAATTTGAGAAATAAGGCTTTTATCAGAGAAACCATGCAAATTTCCCTCTAAGTTTCTATTGCTCCTTCTAATTTTGGCTACATTAATTTTGTTTGTGCAAGTCTTTTAATTTTATCTAATCAAAATTATCTATTTTACTTTCTATAATCCCCTTTTATCTGTTTGTTCAAAAACTCTGGGGAAGTTTTGGGGGGAAAAAAAAGGATTAAAAACACCATTACAACAAAACAACCCTAACCTAATTCCCTGCCCCTGACCGGAATACAGGCTCTGTGATGCATACTGCATGCCATTTTCTTCTGAGAGAGTTTTAGGCTAGGTTACAAAAGTAACCATGGGGATCTCTTCGATAAAGAGAGCTAATTCAGTTTCAATTGATCAAAGATGGGAAACAGCAGCTACACCCAAAGAAAGAACACTGGGAGATGAATATAAACTGCTTGCATTTTTGTTTTTCTTCCCGGGTTATTTATACCTTCTGGATTCAATTCTCCCTGTGCAACAAGAAAACTGTTCGGTTCTGCACACGTATATTGTATCCAGGATATACTGTAACCTATTCAACATGTAAAGGATTGCTTGCCATCTGGGGGAGGGGGTGGAGGGAGAGAGGGGAAAAATCAGAACAGAAGTGAATGCAAGGGATAATGTTGTAAAAAATTACCCTGGCATGAGTTCTATCAATAAAAAGTTATTAAAAAAAAAAAAGTAACCTAGGCCAGTTTGGTGGTTCAGACTAAAGATTAGAATGGAATGAAACACTGGTAGACTAACACCTTACAGAAAAGATGTTTACTTAACAATGGAGCATGAAAAGGATAGTCAGCAAGGACACAGTATTATTTGAGGTAGATGAAGCCCCCCACCCTTTGTCTTCAAACAGAAATGTTCTGTCAGAATGGTGTGCTAACAGTAGTGGAATAGCCATTATGTCTAAGGAGTTTCTACTACTTCTGGAATGGTTTTTTAATTTCTAAGGTGATCAGAATGCCAAGTTTGCAACTGAAATCTTAAGTCTGTTGAACCATTCAAGCCATGAGGACAGCTTAGAGAAAAACAAGACCAGCCAAGTAAATGTTGCTTTTACTTCTTATGATAGGCAGTTAAATCAAAATAAAGAAAAAGGACCCCATGTACAGAAATTTTCTGTGGAAGCAAAGAATTACAAAATAAGAGGGTACCCAGCAATTAAGGAATGGATAAACAAATTATATTGATGAATATAACTGGATACCCTGTGCTGTTAATTAATTAATGATGAAAGGGATGGTTTCAGAGAAACCTCAAAATACCTGTATGAATTGATGAAGACAAAAGTAAGCAGAACAGGAAGAACAACATATATACCAATGTTATACAAGGGAAAAAACATCATTCTGCATGATTGTGCATATTTGTTTTATAAAATTTTATTTTCCCTTTTTCCCCCCTTCTCAATGGGGGGCAGAGAGATTATGGAGATGAAAAAGAAAATAAAAATTTGTTCATTAAAAACAACTTAATTTTGAGGCTGATAGGTGGCGCAGTGGATAGAGCATCAGCCATGAAGTCAAGAGGACCCGAGTTCAAATCTAATCTCAAGACACTTGACACGTCCTGGTTGTGTGACCCTAGGCAAGTCACTTGACTCCAATTGCCTCGGGGGAAAAAATTTAATTTAAAAAAAAAATTAGCAGTTAACACTGATCCCACTATCTTGTTTTCCATCATTATTAGCCAAGCTGCTGGTCTTGTCTCACTTTACAAAAGAAACAAAATGCAGAAAGCTATGATCAATGAAGTATAGGTTATGTTATAATTCACATTTGTATAGCACTTCATAGTTTAAAGAATGCTTTCCTCGAGCAATTTGGAACTATGCTCAAAAAATTATCAAACTGTGCATACCCTTTTATCCAGCAGTGTTTCTACTGGGCTTATATCCCAAAGAGATACTAAAGAAAGGAAAGGGACCTGTATTGCCAAAATGTTTGTGGCAGCCCTGTTTGTAGTGGCTAGAAGCTGGAAAATGAATGGATGCCCATCAATTGCAGAATGGTTGAGTAAAATGTGGTATATGAACGTTATGGAATGTTATTGTTCTGTAAGGAATGACCAGCAGGATGAATACAGAGAGGACTGGTGAGACTTACATGAACTGATGCTGAGTGAAATGAGCAGAACCAGGAGATCATTATATACCTCAACAACGATACTGTTTGAGGATGTATTCTGATGGAAGTGGATCTTTTCGATAAAGAGAGCTTTAATTGATCAATGATGGATAGAAGCAGCTACACCCAAAGAAAGAACACTGGGAAATGAATATAAACTGCTTGCATTTTTGTTTTTCTTCCCGGGTTATTTATACTTTCTGAATTCAATTCTCCCTGTGCAACAAGAAAACTGTTCGGTTCTGCTAACATATACTGTATCTAGGATATACTGTAACCTATTCAACATGTAAAGGACTGCTTGCCATCCAGGGGAGGGGGTGGAGGGAGGGAGGGGAAAAATCAGAACAGAAGTGAATGCAAGGGATAATGCTGTAAAAAATTACCCTGGCATGGGTTTTATCAATAAAAAGTTATTTAAAAAAAAAAAAAAAAAGAAAGAAAGAAACATTTCCTCACTCTTGTGAGGTCCTCAAGAAGTTTCCCTTGGGGGGGGGGGGGGAAATAAGCATGCTTTCCTCAAGAATCTATTCAGTAGATAGTGCAAGGATTATTAGCTTTATTTTATTGATGAAGAAATTCAGGCTCAGACTGGCAGAGGGGCTTGTCCAAAGATGTCTAAAGAGGCCTCTAAGTTCAGTGTTTTTTCTATGACACCACACCTGCCTCAGAACACCTCAGAGGAAATTTCCTGGTCTACTGCTTAACCCAATGAATCCATTTGCTTTTTTTGCTCTGTAAATTCTGGGAAAACATCCAATGATGGACTAAAAGGCAAAGACAGGAGATGCAAAGAAAACATAGTGCACGGCATGCTTCCCTTTTGCTCAAAGTGGTAGAGCAGAGCTAATTGAAAATACAATCAAGAGGGGCCCAAATACTGCTGCCCACATGACCCTACTTTATCAGAATCCTGGCAAGACTGACTATGCCAGCAGGAATGGAGCAGGGGTCAGGAAGGGATCACTGATGGATAACCTGATTTGCAGACCAGCTACAAATGAAGAAAAGAGGAAGCAATAATAGCAGTGTTCTCAGGAGTTCACTTGTTTCATTTCCTAGGGAAAATATTTATAGAATGTAATAAAAGTTACCAAAATTATATAGTACTTCACAGAATTATCTACTCTGAGTCTCAACAGCCCTGATACACTTAATGCATCTATGAGTGATGGTTTACAAATGAGAAACCAAACCTCAGACAGTTACTAACAGTAAGTAACTGGGCAAGTTGCTTAGTCTGTATGCCTTAGTTTCCTCAATTATAAAATGCTGGTAACAATAGCGCCTACTTTCCAGGGTTATTGTAAGGATCAAGTGGCACTGTATTTGTAAAAATCATAGCACAGTGCTTGGCCTAAGGTAAGCACTTCATAAATGCTTGTTTCCTTCCTTCCTTCAGAGGTGACTTGTTGATACATGCAAGAGCTGGGATTTGAATGTGGGTTCTTTAATTCCAATTCTATTGCTCTCTTCATCCCAAAACTTATCTGCTATATTAATGAACCTGAACCGCAGTTTCCTGATAGGCCTGTTGTAAGGTAAACATTACAAAGCATAAAGCATTAGGCTAGTAGGGGCCATACCCCAGCTGCTTCTTGGCAGTAAGTCCCACAAGGAAACTCCCTGGTTCAGCAGCTTCCTCTCACTCCTAGCCTTTCATACAGGACAAGGGGCAGGGAAGTGGGGGTGGTGTATGCACTGAGCAAATATTATTTTGAAGGAACCAACAAGCCAACAACTTAGAGTCTTCCCAAAGGAGAGACAGGGATGAGAGAGATGAAAGCCAACAAAGCAAAAGGCAGGGTCTCTTACTCACACCTGGAGGTGGGAGATGAGCTGGCCCACGGTGATCTCCTCAGCTATCTTCTGGTACAGGCTCTGACTGTTCAGGACCATGCTCTCCAGGATAGCTAGCGACCGCTGCAGGATGGACACATCCACCATGGGCTGGCTCACATACCCAGCGATCTAAACCCAGAGAAAAAGAAGCAAACTCATCTACAGGTTCGAAGGCAGTGTGCTGGGGCATTGCTGACTTGTGACAGATTTGGATTTATGAAGCTAGAACTCCAGAAACTGCTTCTTTCCTCCCACACATCAGGAATGCAGTCTAAGTATGTTGCTATCTATTTTATGGCTACTTGGTTCAAACTGAGAGACTTCCTTTCTCCAGATATGTATTATCCAGTCTTAGGTAAAACACAAGATCTTTCCAAGCACACAAACACATGTGTTCTCTTCTTAATTATAACTCTTTAAGAGCCAAAGCCCAGGATTCATAACAGGAAGTAAAATATAGATAACTGGGGAAAGGATATTGAAATGTGATATGAAGATTAAAGGCATCAATAAAAGAATGAAAAGAGAGGTAAAGAAAGGACAGTTTAAATTACTAGAGGCCCATTTCACTAATTAAGTCAGAAGAGCCCAAATACATCCTTTTTTAAGATGTATCACTCCAACACCTTCACAAAATCATGGAATCTTAAGACTGGGAAGGTATCCCAGGGATCACCAGTTAATTATCTCCTGACAGCCAATGCAGATATTTCCACCACCAGTCACTTACTCTCCCTAGGTCTCCTTTTCCTCATCTATAAAATAAGGGGATTGGAGCAGACAACTCCCATTTTAATGGTTTTAATTCAGTCCTCTAGGGCCAATGCCAAGTAGAACAAATCTCATCCCTCTTCCATAGAGAGTCATCTTGTTCCTCCTAAAACATGATGCCATGGTCCCATGGGCAATAGAGACCTCGTTTCCCTCCTCTGCTGCCAAAGGCATGTGCACATGCACATAAGCACTGCATTCAGTCATTAACCAATATGCTCACAGAAAACAAACACTTTAAATCATAATCACATTTCAAATTTTTGCTCTTCAATGGAAGTGCTCCAGTGTGTCAACATCTCTTCCAAAATGTAGCTACCCAGAACTGAATTCTATTCTTCAAGCATGACTGATCTGAATTTGGTAAAAATGCTTTCTAAAGTTCTAATCAAACAGGCTGATCAGCTCTTGGGCCAACCTGCCTTTATGGACACCTTCCCTAACCAGAAAGAACATCCTCTCAGCAGCAGAGCCCAATAAGCAGTAGGTGGCAGGGGCTTAGGAGGTGAAGGATTGAGCAGGAGGGTCCTCACCTGCTTAATGAAGGTGATCGAAACCATGTCCCAGGAGACAATACCATGGTCCATGAGTTCCAGGAAGGCAGTCAGGGTGAATGCCAGCATTTCACTGTAACTGAGGAGTGTGAGAAACACATATAAATATTCAGAACAGGGAGCCAAGGCAGGAGGGCAAATTTTTAAAAGTTTTATTGTTATCTTTTTTTTTTTTTTTAAACAACACAATCATTTCACCTGATATGCCCCCTGTCATTCCCCATCTGTTCCCTCCCCCCCCCCTTCTTTCTTCACTTTTCCCATTTTACAAATGGGAATATTTTTTCTTAGTCACCCTTTTATGGATGCATTTTCCCCTACTTTTTGGCACATTTTTGTGTGCTGTCTTCTCTCAGAGAATAAATTTCTTTAGGACAGGGATTATACTATTTGGAAAGGGGGAGGAGGAATTGGGGTTAAGTGACTTGCCCAGGGTCACCCAGCTAGGAAGAGGCCAAATCAAGTCCTCCTAACTTCAGGGCTGGTGCTCTATCTACTCCATCCCCTAGCTGCCTCAACTATACTTCTTTTTGTTTGTGTTTATATCTCCAGTGCTTAGCACAGGGCTTGGCACATAAGTACTTAATAAATGCCTGTTACCTTTATGTTAACATAAATTTGTTACAATTACTTTGTCCAACCACTTTATTTTATAGATGAAGCAACTAAGAGTCAGAGAGAAGTGCAAATTGTAAATTTTAGAATGGAAGGATCTAATCTTTCCAGTGGCAAAGTGGTCAAAATAAATAAAAGAAGAATTGCAAACTATAAATTGCCATGTGAACGGCAGCTCTAAACATCTAAGAGAAGTGCAAATCAAAGCAACTCTGAGATTTCATTTCACACCTAGCAGATTAGCAAACGTAACAAAAGATGGGAACAGTCAACATTGGGAGGCAGAATTGTGGAAAGATACAACTGTCTATTGGTAGATTTGTGAATTGGTCCAACCATTCTGGAAATTAAGAATTATGCTAAGGAAGGGATGTGGATTCAAATCCTACCTCTTTCAATTACTACCTGCATGATGTTGAGTACTTGTTTATCCCTCTTTGCCTCAAATCTCTTATCTAAAAAAATGAATAGATGGACTAGATTGCTTCAAAACTTCATGCTGCCCCACCAACTCCAACTCCACCCCAGCCCAAGCCTTAAATTCATGAGATTTCACCACTAGGTATTTACCCCAAGGGCATCAAAGATAGAAAGGATTCATAAATAACAAAATGTTTAGAGGAACACCTTTTATAATTGTGAAGACCAGGAAGCAAAATATGCCATGCCTAAATAAATTTTGGTACATAGATGTAAAGGAACATTGATAAATTGTCAGAAACAAATATAAATATAGAGCAGGAAATACATATAAACAGATGCAAAATGAAGTCAGAAAAATGAAGAAAATAATATACACAATGACTACAACAATGTAAAAAAAAGGAAAAAAACAATGCAGCAATACTGAATAAAAGTGATAAATAACTCTGGCTCTGAAGAAGAGAAAACAACTCCCTGTCTGCTCCTTCTCCATAAAGGGTAAGAAATATAAATGTGGGACCCTGAGTAAAATGAAAGATTGGACTGAGGGACTAGCTGGTTTAGCTGAGCTATCATCTTACTTCCTTCTTTATGATGTTTTGTTTTAATGGCTTGCTCTCTGGAAAGAAAATGGAGGAGGGATGTGTTTGGAAATCAGGGTGAGATGTCTAAACTTTTCCTAAAAGACAGAAATCATCAAGTCTAAATTACTCGCTTTATAGATAAGAAAACTAAGGCTCAGAGAAAAGGTGATAAAAGAGTGAGTTAGTAGCAGAGCTAGATATAGAACCCAGAGTTCTAAGTATCAAATCTGGTATTTTTTTCCACGACACATCATAAGCCTAGGAAATTCCTGACGCACGTGACTCCAAAGCCCAAGAAATACACACACAAAATACAATCTTCTCCCTAACTACCAGAATGCCAGACCTTGATGGCAACAACTATTAAGCAATAATTATGAATAATAAGAACAGTATTGCTGTTCAAGGCCTCAGGTTAACATGCCCAAGAATTTCCTTTCTGTAACTAAGGCATCAGAGAACTCCTTTAGGCAACAACATTTAAAATATGCACCCAGGCTAAGTGTCAAGCTTAGCTGTCACTCTCAGTGGGTGAGCCATAAGTAGCATATTGGGGACTGTCAAATAAAACATACCCATATTTCTTAGGGCAGCCAACCTGAAAGAAGACTTTTGACCTTAACATTTATAAAATAAGGTCCCTACTGCCTCTAAATGAAGAATGGGAGCAAGATTGCAGCTGATGACGTTCTCCTGTTCCATTTCCTAACTTGTTCACGTGAGCACTGAGGAATTGTGAAGACACTGTACAATGCTGGAAGAACAGATTAGACAGTTTGTGAGCTGAGGGTGGAGGGTAGAGGTGGTGACAACCATGGTGGAGAAAAGGATGGGATAAATGTGATTGAAGAAATAAGTGGATTAAGGATAATCCAGCAACATGGGTATAGGATGAAAGATTTGCAAGCCCTTGTCCTCTTCCTCTACCTCATCTCATTTCTTAGTGTCTTAGCAAATTAACAGGTATGTCAAAGACTGATCTCTAATATCTTTGAATTCCTATAGTATTTGTCTGTACCAGTTACTTGATTCAATCATATTTTATCTCTTACACTTATGAGTTATATGATGACATCAATCACTTAATTCTGAATCTCAGTCATAAAATATAAATAACAATACCTACCTCACAGAATCTTTGTGAGCAAAGTGCTTTCTAAGCTATGATGCACTGTATTAATAAGAGCTGTTATTATTATTCTTACTTTGGCTTTCCATGTAAGTCTTATCTCCCCAACTAGACTGAAGGTAGAAACTATGAATTTCTCATAGTTCACTGTACATAGCAGATACATCACAAACACTTGTTGGATACGATAAATTAATGAGTAATAACAGTAAGTATGATAAATATTACCTCCATTTGAGGAACTTGAAATTCAGATGGATTAAGTGATTTACCCAAGAGCACATTGCTTGTCTCTACCAGAGTAGGGATTTAAACCTAGTTCTATTTAACAGCCCTGATGTTGTCACAGTACAAGCTGCCTCCCCTCTCAGGAAGCCCTGAGGACAGGGCTTGTGACACACTTACTGAGACAAAAGCTTGGTGCCACTCTCTACCAGCCTCGTCAATACCACGATTCCCTCCATATTGATGAATTCAGTGGCAAAGGTCACATCAGCAGAAAGTTTGGCCAATTCCTTCATAGCATCCAGTCGAGTCTCCATGTTAGATGACTGTGTCCTCTCCATAAGTTGGCGTGCAGCCCGAGACTACAAAATCAGACAAATGCATTACCAGCCCTGCCCACTTTTCCCTCATCTGTTCCTCATGGCAGATCCCTGAATTGGGGACAAATCTTGGGATCCTTAAGTGACTGAGGCTAAAGTGGAGTCATTTTTTCCATTAATTGCATTTGAGGCAGGTCAACAAACTTTATTAGTAGCCTACTCAGTGTAGAGCCTGGGGATTACCAAGTTAAAACACCAGGGTTGTCCTTAAGGACAATCTAGTAAGGGGGATATCACATGCACAAATAAGTATGATAAAAGGCAGAATGCAACAGGAACAAAGGAGAGGCCTAGGGAAAATACTAGAAGAAATCTGGAGAGAAAACAAAATAATCATTTCCAGCTAGGAAAGCAGACAAAGCTATGTGGAAGAGATGGCACTTCAACTAGCCCTTAAAAAAAGTTAATTTCTACAGAAAGTACACTCCAGGTGTCAGTAACAACAAACTATGGAGGAAAGAGAATATAGGATAAAGCTGGAAGAGAACTATGGGACAAAGTAATCCAATAGGACTGGAATGGAAAATGTGTGAGGGAGAGTAGGACTAGATGAGATTAAAAAGGTAAGCTGAAATCTGAATGTGAAAAGTCTTAAACCCCAAGCGAAGGAAGAGGCAGTCTATCCTATTGATAAGAAGAAGCCACTCGACTTCTGAACAGGGTAATGGCTTGGTCAGATTTTCCCTCTAGCATGGTTATTTTGGCAGCTAAGTGAGGTTAATTTAGAGAGGGGAGAGACTGGAGGCAGGAAGAACAGGTGGAATACTATTACAATAGTCCAGAGGAGAAGTAATTAGGGACTTAAGGACTGTGGGAGTGAAAAGGAGGGGGTTGGATGGAAAACAGTGCGCCAAGACCAACATGGTTATTCATGTTTTTCTCACATTTTGCCCAGAGGAAAAAGCATAACACTAGAAAAGAGTTCTTAATAAAATCTTTATAAAAATAAGCACTCCTCTACCTTGAGTAAACTATTCCTACATGCAGCAGTGTCACTGATTATTCTGAAGGCAGACTGGTATGATGAAAGGGACAGCCTAGGGGTCAGGAGACCAGGGCTTCTAAACCTTTCAAAGCCACTTCATAGCTGAGCAATTCAGTTATCCTCCCTGATCCTTAGTTTCCTCTTTTGTAAAACAGCAGAAAGTTTGGCCAATTCTTACTTACTTACACTATCCGCCAATCAACCACTAGTTTCTAAAACCTACTGCATGCCAGGGAATTATGTAGGACCTGAGGCTACAAAGACAAAAATGAAACAGTTTTTGTCCTCAAGGAACTCACATTCTGTAAGATCTAAAAGCACATGTAATATCACATAGTAGATGTCTACCTCCAAGGATCAAATGAGATCATGTATGTAATGTGCCATACAGTGATTTTCTCTTTCTTTGCTACTATTCATCCAAGTAGAGATCTAGAGAATTTTTCAAAACTGTCATGGAAGCCATGTATGCTAGTTCTCTGGCAGATTTCTTTCTTTTGTTGTTGTTGTTGAGGCAATTGGGGTTAAGTGACTTGCCCAGGGTCACACAGCTAGGGAGTATTAAGTGTCTGAGGTAAAAGTTGAACTCAGGTCTTCCTGACTTCAGAGCTAGTGCTCTATCCCCTGCATCATCTAACTGCCCCTCTGGCAGATTTCTCATAGTGATGCATAGTGATGCAGAGCTTCCCTCTATAATACAGTACATTCCCTTAGCCAAATTACCTGTTCTACCACCCATGTTTCAAAGTCCAGATGCCTCTTTCAGGAAGCATTTGCCTCCTCACCCACAAAGAAGTCTCCCAGTATCTTTACCAAAAAAACCCTTAATAGGATCATAAAGAGCTGGACACAACTATACAATAATAATGTATATATTTACATGTGTTCATGTCATTCTCCCATTAGAATATAAGCTAACTGAAGGGAGAGACTGACTTTTTTCATTGTATTCCTTTTTCTTAATATGGGTTCTGGCACAAAGTAAGTGCTTAATACATTCCTGTTGATTGACTGAAAAAAAAGTCAACAACAAAGCATATGTTATGTCCTGTGCTTAATACCAGTGAAATAGATGATAAGATAGTCCCTGTCTTCAAGGAATTAACTGTCAAGGATATATGACATGTTATACATATAGCAAACAAAGAAATAATTCAAAGTGCTCTAAAAACTATTTCCTATTATGCCAGAACACATAACAAGTCCTTTGCTATTTGATGAATCTAGGATCCATTGTGTGCTCATCACCTCTACTTCTTTAGCCTCTCTCTCTTCCCATAAATAAGGGTCTTACTAACTCTTTTCCTCTTTCAGTATGGAGACCCCCTAATTCTTTTTGTAATTCTGTGAAGTACTGGTCCTTAAGATAAAGATGATGGGGAAAATTGTTGCAGAATGAAACAATTCATTTGTTGTTTGAGAACTATCCAACTACAAATGCAGAAGCTATCTCAATGCCTCTCAAGCAATACTACTATGATATTTTCTATTTCAGAAAACTGACTTCAAAAAGAATCCAGAGAAGCAGCTAGGTGGCACAATAGATAGAGTACCAGCCCTGAAGTCAGGAGAATCTGAGTTCAAATCTGGCCTCAGACAATTAACACTTCCTAGCTGTGTGACCCTGGGCAAGTCACTTAACCCCAATTGCCTCAGAAAAAAAAAATACAGAAAAATGCTCCACTTTGTTCTAGAAAAGTATCTGACACTCAGTTTACATTCAAAGTCAGGTTATTTCAAAAGACTACTGGCTTGCTCTAAGAACTTATGGTCACAAATAGGGAGATTACCTACCGGTGAGATGGCCAGCTGCAAGATCGTCCCATTTTTTATGTCACTGCGGGTCTGAGCACAAAGAAAGAACAAATAAGAATGTAATATGGCACGCTTTCAAGCTAACAGGGCCAACAAAGGCTTGCTTTGTTAAAGAATGATGTAATAGAGTCTGGCAAATCCTTCGCACAGACAATGGGCTGCTACTATCCCTGCTTATGCCAATTGAACTGGGAAGAAAAGATTTCCAATCAAAAAGGACAGACAGAGCTAGTATGGTGTAACAGTGCCAACAATGGACTGGGCATTAGAAGATCTAGATTCTACTTCCAACTCTGCCCCTGACTTGCCTTGTGACCTTAGACAAATCACTGACCCTTTCTCTCTAGGCTTCAGTTTCCTTAATGGTAAAATAAGAGAAAATGAACCAAATGATCTTCAGATAGAGCAGGTGCTAAAGTCGTTCCTGGCACTGATGCTCCAAGTTCATAAAATCTATCTATGGTCCAAGGGTGCCTCCATCTCTTTGGCCTGTGATTCAAGGTATAGTGTCACCCAATCAGAAAAGAATTCTATACCCTGCATGTGGGAAACTCCACCCACCAAGCCCACAGAAGTAGCAGCCTCTGGAATAGCTCTCTTCAGAACTGGCCCAAATTCACTGCCTACCCTTTCTTCAGTACTAACCTGCTCAGTGATGTATAGCTGAGGGCCATCTGCATAACGGAGAGTGTAGTACTCAGGATTTGGTAGTGACCACCTGGTTAAAAGGACAAAAACACATAACAAAACAAACCCACATGCATACATACAGATCCAGTATCTGCCCACATTACTCCTTACTTCATCCCACCAGCTGCAGTTCTAAAAAATAATTTGTGTCCAAAGCAAATTCCCATGTACAGTAAGTATTAATCAACGTCGCGTCTATTAAATCAAATCAAATCATACTGTAAAAGGACAAAGTCTACCTTCTGTAAAGCATTTTTTTAGATACTTAGTTATAGGCTGTGACTAGTTGTGCCCATGAACCAGAGGAGAAAAATATAAAGAATATCTAAGTGGAGGGAGAAACAGAAAGAATTTTACCATATTACAGACCACCTCGATAGACATAAGAGATCAGCACTTCAAGAACTTGAATAACAGATGAACCAAATCAGATCCCTTAGAGCAGTAATAAAATGAACCAGCTACACCCAGGGAAAGAACTCTGGGAAATGACTATGAACCACTACATAGAATTCCTAATCCTTCTATTCTTGTCCGCCTGCATTTTTGATTTCCTTTACAGGTTAATTGTACACTATTTCAAAGTCCAATTCTCTTTGTACAGCAAAATAACTGTTTAGACATGTATACTTATATTGCATTTAATTTATACTTTAACATATTTAACGTGTATTGGTCAACCTGCCATCTGGGGGAAGGGGTGGGGGGGAAGGAGGGGAAAAATTGGAACAAAAGGATTTGCAAGTGTAAATGCTGAAATATCCATGCACACATATCTTGTAAATAAAAAACTATAATAAAAAAATAAATAAAAAGAACTTGCATAACATGGTACTGATGGAAAATTTCAATTATCCAGACATCTTCTGGAACCCACCCTCTAACAAAAACAGAGTAACTAATGATGTGTTGATTTATTTTAATGATGATTCATTCTAGAATATTCTCCTATTCCAGAACAGATACCCCCTTTTGAAGAATGATATTTTACTAGCAGGCAGAAACTGAGTGTTGGAATAGAAATGATATAAACCTTGAACGATTCTTCCTCCCTAATGTTTATAAGGAGAAACAGTAGAAAGTCAATTTTAAGTTTAAAACAAGTCAAATGTGGGAAGAGAATATTTTAAAGAGAGTGGGAAAAGGCTACATAAAATCTCATGGATCAAAATTCCATTGGCCAAGTCAGTCCAGAAGAGATTGCAAGAATGATACTTTGAAGACACAAAAAGGAAAACAATTCTAGTGAGGAAGAAAAACCTGAAGAGTTATGTGAATAGAGAACTCAATCAACTTAATTTTTTTAAAAAGAAATTAATAGAAAATGCATCCACAGGCAGGTAAAAGAGAATGAATAAAGAACCTAGCTCAATCCTGTAAGAATGTCAGAAGTGCTACAGCTCAGAAATAGCTCAGGTTGGAAAAAAAAAAAAAACTAAGGAAAACAAAAGGATTTTTTTTTTTAATCAATATTGGGGAGGTAGCTAGGTGGTGCAGTGTATAGAGCACCAGCCCTGAAGTCAGGAGGACCTGAGTTTAAATCTGGCCTCAGACATTTAATACTTCCTAGCTATGTGATCCTGGGCAAGTCACTTAACCCCAATTGCCTCCAGCAGAAAAAAAAAAATCAATATTAGGGATTAGGAAAACCAAGGGCAGCATAAGACCACTTGCCTACAGAGGAGAGGACAACAATAACTGTCAAAGAGAAGGTATAATTGGCTAATTCTTGTTTTGCTTAGTTTCTCTAAGGATGATCTTTCTACTGATTGAAAATGACAAAACAAAATTGGCAAACTGGAACTAATTCCTAAGTCACAAAAAGAGATAGTAAAAAATACCCAGTGCCCTTGAAAAAAATCAAGTGTCCTAGCCCAGAGGAACGATGTGCTCTGTACTAAAAAAGCTAATAGATACAAATGCAATGATTGGGGCTAGGTCAGGATCATGATCAGTGAAGAAGAGAGGTGATGCCCAACTAGTCAAGAGCAAATGTCACAATCTTCAAAGAGATGAGAGTGTAAAAATTACAGACCAGTGACTTTGACTCTGATTCCTAAGAAAATGCTACAACAGAACATTAAAGAAAGGGTTAGTGAATATCTAGGAAAGGAAACAGTGATTTCAGAGACCCACCATGGCTTCACTAAAAACAAGTCAAGCCAGGCAAAACTTAATTTCACTTCCAGCTGGGTCACTAACTGGTAGATAGGGAAATTGTGTGTATTTGTATGTATTTGTATTCTATCTAAACATCTGAATTCAATCTTCCTGACTCCAAGGTCAGTCCTCTATTTGTTATGCTATCCTGCCAAAAAGTTGAAATTTTTTAAAATTTTATTTTAATAATATATTATATGATAATATCATCTATATCAAGTTTCTATATATAGATATCTATATATCTATATTTTGATAATGATAGTTATAACTGTATTCAAATACAAAATACAAAAAGCATTCAATGTGAAAGAGGAATTAAGACTGGTTCTGTTTAGCCACAGAGGGAAGAAAAGAGGACTAATGTGTGGAAGTTGCAACAAGATAAATGTATGCCTGATGTTAATAATAATACATAATAAGCTAACATTTAATATTTATATAGCACCTACTATTTGTCAGGCACTGTACTAAGCACTTCACAAACATTATTCCGTCTGATTCTAACAACCCTGGGAATTGAATGCTATTATTACTCTCATTTTATAGTTGAGTAAACTGAGGCAAAAAGTGAAGTGACTTGCGCAGGGTAACACAGATAGTAAATGTCTGAATTAGATTTGAACTCGGGTCTTCCTGACTTCAGGCCTAGCACTGTACCACCAAACTACATTCAGGAAGTTTCCTAATAATTAAGGCTATACAAAGTGAAACAGGCTGCCTAGGCAGACAGTGAGGTCCTTCTCACTGGTGATCTTCAAGTACAGACTGACTTTTTGTAGGACATGGTATAGCAGACCTTCTTTTCAAACCCAGGCTAAACCAGAAGACTAATGAAATTATCTTTCAATTTGAAAATTCTGAGATTTTTTGATTTTAGGGAAATCACTTCAATTCTCTGGCTGCTATAAAATGAGGGCGTTAGACTAGATGATATTTAAGTTCTAACCACATTTCTCTCATAATAATTTGGTAAAAACCAAGGATCTAGATTATAGGGTGAACCGTCACCAACTTGTGTGAGTTTGGGCAAGTCATCTCTCTGCTGAGCCTTAGCTTCCTCCTCTGAACCATAAGGAAACTGAATTCAACCTCTAAACTTTACAGCTTGGCATTCCCCAATGAAACGATCAAAGGATATGAACAGACAATTTTCAGATGAAGAAATTACAGCTATTTCTAGTGATATGAAAAAGTGCTCTAAGTCATTATTGATTAAAGAAATGCCAATTAAAACAATCTCAGATACCACTTCACATCTCTCAGGTTGGCTAAAATGACAGGAAAAGATAATGATAAATGTCGAAGGGGAGGTAGGAAAATTAGTACACTATTGCATTGTTGGTGGAGTTGTGAAATGATCTAACCATTCTGGAAAGCAATTTGGAATTATGTCCAAAGGACTATCAAATTGTGCATATCTTTTGAATTCAGCACTGTCTCTACTGAGTCTATATTCCCAAAAGATCATTAAAGAGGGAAAAGGACACACATGTGCAAAAATGTTTGTAGCAACCCTTTTGTAAACTGCAAGGAACTGGAAACTGACTGGATGCCCATCAGCTAGGGAATGGCTGACTAAGTTAAGGTATATGAAGATAATATAATATTATTGTTCCATCAGAAATAATGAGCAGACTGATTTCGGAAACGCCTGGAAAGACTTACATGAACTGATGCTAAGTAAAGTAAGTAGAACCAAGAGAATATTGTACATAGTAATAAGAAGATAATAAGATGATCAATTCTGATGGATGTGGCTCTTTTCAACAATGAGATGATTCAGGGCAATTTCAATAGACTTGGTATGGAAAGTGCCATCTACATCCAGAAAGACTACTATGGAGACTGAATGTGGATCAAAGCATAGCATTTTCACCTTTTGTTGTTTTTGTTTGGTTTTTTTTTTTCTTGTGTTTTTTTCTTTTTGATCAGATTTTTCTTGTGCAACATGACAAATATGTAAATTATATTTAGAAAAACTGCATGTTTAACCTATATCAGATTGCTTGCTGTCTTGGGGAGAGGAGAGGTAAAGGAGGGAAGAGGAAAAATCTGGAATACAAAGTTTTACAAAAATGAATGGTGAAAACTGTCTTTACATGTATTTGGAAAAATAAAATACTATTTGAAAAAATCCCCATAAAACATAAGAAAACTTATACTTTATGGCTTGGGTACTTTATAAATTTATTATAATTCTAAATAATGCATTTTGTAATCTTAGATTTTAGTCAACTTTTTAAAAGGGGAGAGCTAAAATCAAAGAGCCTCATTCTTCTATATCAATAATATATGCATAGGGGAAAAAGGGGTTCTCCTATGTGACTACATCATGTATGCATGAAAATATGCACCAATTTTCATGGCAGGGAGTGGAAACAGTAAAGAAAACTGGGAGAATATGGTGACTAAAAGATTTCCTTGGTGATGGCAACTATATCCTTAGACGGGGATAATAGAACTGGTGAAAGTCTATGCTTCAATGAAAGAAGCTGTGAAACTGTGACACCAGAATGTTGAAGCATTCTACCCATCCCCTGAAGGAGACGTTATGGATTCATTGTCCAAAATGACACACATGTATTTTTTGAACTTGCCCAAACAAGAATTTTTTTTCTTGAATATGCCTATGTTACAAGGGTTCTTTTTTCTTTCTTTTTAAATTAGGGGTAAGAAACAGGGAAAGAAGGTGGAGTTTTCATTTAAAAAATTTTTTTAAATCAAATTAAAAATTTTTTTAAAGTGGGGATAGTAAGCAGTCTTGGGCAGTGAAGTATATGAATTGTCAATCCCTCATTTAGTATACAAACCTTTATAAAAACAGAGCAAGCTACTGCAATTAGCAGAAAACTGTTACCAGTTTTCTTGAGAGCCTGCCTAATCTGCCGTACCTCCTTAAGGGCTAGAAAGATTGTTATATCTGGTCTGCTGCCAATCCCTTAGTAGGACCCTAGTGCAAAGCCCTCTGCCAAATGAATCCTTATCAAGATCCATTAGTGTTGCTTTAGTCTTTGGAGACCAGCAATTGGGACTGTGGAATTTATTAGTGGACCAAACTTACCCATCACAAACCTCTTTGATAATGGATGCCAGGGGCCGTTTCTGTAAAGAAAAAGATATAAGTTCTTACTAGTGATCACCTTCTAGTCATATCAAGGCTATTAATGGAGTAGATATTAAGTAGGACTATCTCAAGAGAGAGGAGTAGAATAATTGCCTTTATTAAAGAATAAGCAACTTTAGTACAAGCTAACCTGATCTACTTCTAGCACAGAACCTGACTTCAGTGCTCCCCCTTGTTTCCTCCCTTCTCTCTCCTCGCATCTGAAACTCTCACCTGATCAATTTCCAGCAGCTGGGCATTAGCACCTGGCCATTCAATCGCCACTTTGACAATATCAGATGGGGGCGGCATTTTCATTAGTGGACCCAACTTCCTCTGATGCAAGAAGCAAAGGGGGGTCCCTGATTATACACACACATATAAAATCCAGTTCAGCTACCTGTAGAGAGAAAATCAGACAGAAAGGAAAAGTCATGGGACATAATAATTTTACTTTTAATTCTTTTGTTACACACAGTTCAAAGATGAATAATATTCAATGTGATAGGTGATACATTTGTAAGAGGCTATCTAAGCTGAATGATCTTAATCCCAACTGCTACAAACCAAGATTTAAGGTTATTGGAAGGTTATTATTTTCTTTGTATTTGGGACAAGAGGTCATAAACATTGGAGACAGGTAGCTCTCACGAGAATATATCCCTTTTTAGCAGCACCTTTAAAATATAGAAGGCAGGCTTATAAAATTAGGTCAGGTCAAATCTGAAATATGCTCAGTTCTCAGTTCATATCTTAAGAATGTTGACATCTAGGATCATGCTCAAAGAAGGAATCAGGAATATTTGTTCTGGAGAAGAGAAACCTTTAAGCAGATAGCGAGAGATGATAGACAGGATGAACTGATAATTAATTTATAAAACTATGAAATAGTCAGGGAAGCCTAGTTCTTTGGGTACTCACCAGGAAAAACCATGACTGGCAGCAGGGAAATAGCAGCAATCACATTTAAATAACCTCAAAGAGTTTGAGGGCAGAACATAGAAAATACCGAGACAAACAGCAAAGAAGTGGGGACCGATAGAGAAGTAGATGGCTTGGGAACAAGGGATAGAGTGGTATAAAGAATTAGATAGTTTGAAGAGAATGGGGAGAATGAGAGGCAGAGAATATCACTCACACAACCATTATTAGGTTAGATTAGATTAGAGTTGGGAGCACTCAGTAGAACCTTTTAAGACATAGAAGAATGTCAGGGTGTCAGGAAGCCAAGAGTTTGAGATGTAATTTTATAGAATTTTGGGGGGAAACAGATCAACTTATATCAGTGCCACCTTGTGGTTAATTTATTTACAAACAAATAATCTCAAAGGGAAAACTTCAAAGTGCAATGGCAAAGCTTTCAGCACCTTTTTAATATTCTGCTAGTCTGAAGCTGTGAAGATCTGGAATTTACATATCATAGGACCAGAACCAGACAGCAGCACCTAGATGGCTTCTGCTGATTAATCATGGATTTCCAGGATGTGAACTCTGGTTAATATACTTTGTAAATTATGTTCCTCTGATTTGGGGGGTGACTTTGCAATCTTTCTTCCTGCTATTGTCCTTTTATACTGGCTACTTACTTAATAACTTCTTTACTATACTGACTAGAAGTCAAAAGGTGGTCAGGAGACGAAAACAAGCTACATGAATGTGAAGTGAACTCATGTAGAAAAAGGAGCTAACTTGTTATATACTGACAGGCCCAAAAGGTAGAACCAGAACCACTGAAAATAATCAGAAAGACAAGATTTACAGGGTATTCAAAGTCAAATCAAACCTATTCAACAAATACTTATCTATTTAATTATCAGCAAAGACCTTTACTTGGAGGCAAACCTAAGCTGAGTCTTGAGAGGAGGGAATTTTCAAGAAGCTAAGCATTCCAACAGTTGGAGGTGAAAAGAAAGAGCTTTTCAGGCACCTGGGACAACCTATACAAAAGCATGGAAATGGAAGATGAAATATCACATATGGAGAAAATATGTGAAGTTTGCATTTTATTTACTGGAAGCAACAGAAAGCCACTGAAAATTTTTGAGCAAGGAAGTAATATGGTTAGACCTGTGATTTAGAGCAATCAATTTGGTAGCTATAAAGACAGATTAGAAAGTGGAGAGAAAAAGGGAAATTACTTAGGAAGCTCGTGTAATAACCCAGAGGAAAAGTAATAAGGTCCTGTGCTGAATTGTGGTAGTGGCTGTGTAAGTGGAGGTAAATGATTACAAGAGACAGGTTAAAGAAAAGAATTGCTAGGAATGAGAGAAAGTAAAGACTCAAAAGACTCAGAGTAAAAGTCAAAAACTTTAAGATTTGGGACAGCTGGATGGCACTAGATCATCAATCCTAGAATCAGGACCACGTGAATTCAAATATGGCCTCAGACATACTTGATGTTTGCTAGCTGTGTGACCGTGGGAAAGTCACTTAACACCACAATAAAAAAAAGACTTTAAGATTGTCAACCTAAGTCACTAAAAAGATAGCAGCTCCTGCCACAGAAACTAGGGAGTCAAGAAGAGAGATAAGTTGTGGTGAGCTTTTTCTTCTCAAAACTCAACCAGGTGATAAAAGTTCAGATCTTTTATTATCTCCAATATAGCCCGGTTAGTTTAGAGGTCTATCTCTCTGCTTGGTTCCAAGAGCTCCCTCCGAATGTCGCCAAATCCAAAGGTCTGGTCCTTCAGCCTCTGCCTCTGCTTTCTTCTGCCTCCAACCAGCACAGAGATGGAATGAATCTCTTGTTTCCTTCACTTGGGGCTCAGCTAGCTTTCTGGTGAGTCTTTCAGACCAGCTTGGTCTCAGTGGGGGGCGTGCAGGAGCCCAGCCACTTACCACAGTGGTGTGAGTTCTCCCAAAGTGCTCTGTGTCTGCACCAGAGTACTCCTCTTCAATGCAGCTGAACTCTCTTCTGCAACCAACCAGCCAAGTGGAATATATTCTCTCTTGCCTTGCCTCAGAGAGAGGGCTTCTGGCGTAACTCCACTGAAATCTCAACTTGTAGCTTCTTCACTCTGAAACTTCCTTGACTGGCCCATTGAAGATCTATTTATGCTCCTTCAAGAGAGGGATTGTGGGTTTTCTCCCATAGTGCTCTCTGGCTCAAAGAGCTTCAAGGGAGGTGTGAACTCACAAAGGTACAAAGTTTACTTTGTGAAGCTGGCATACTTGTGAACTCCAATGAGTAAAGGTGCAAACACAAGCATTGTACTAATTAGTTCTACTTAGTACCTTGTTTCAGGTTCTGCCCAAAACATCTTCTTGTAAGATTAGATCAACTGTAATTAGTTAGCAGTTTGTAAGGATTCCAACAATAAGTTTTGGGGAAAAATAATGAGCTTTATTTTAGACATGCTAAATGTGAAATGTCTATAAGAAATTCAAGTAGAGCTCTCCAGCAAGTAGTTCATAATAGAAGATTGGGAATCTAGAGAGAATAAGGACTGAATATATAGCTATGAGAGTGGGAGCAAATGAAATCAACAAAAAAAAAGACTGTAGAAAAAAAAAGTCAAAGAGATATCACTGGGGTACATCCAAACATAGTGGGTGCATATGGATAATGATCCAGTTAAGGAGGCAGAGAAGTTCAAAAATGGAAGGGTTCAAATCTGGCCTCAGACACTTAATATTTCTTAGCTATGTGATCCTGGATAGGTCACTTGATCCCAATTGCCTCTCAAAAAAAAAAGGGGGGGAAATACAATAAAAGAAAAAATAAAAGGGGGGAAGAAGGTACTAAATATAGTAAACAACAAAAATGTCACATAAAAATGGAAGGGAATAGAATCCTTTTAAGGTAATAAGGTTCCACAACATAGCATTCTCTTTCTGTTGTTGTTTGCTTGCATTTTGTTTTCTTTTCCAGTTTTTTTCCTTCTTGTTCTGATTTTTCTTGTGCAGCAAGATAACTGTACAAATATGTATACATATATTATTTTAATATATATTTTAACATATTTAACATGTATTGGACTAACTGCCATCTAGGGGAGAGGGTGGAGGGAAAAGGGGGACAGAAGGCTTTGCAAGGGTCAAGGTTGAAAAATTATCCATGCATGTTTTGTAAATAAAAAGCTTTAATAATAACAATAATAATAATAAAAAAGTTAGTAAGGTCTCCGTCTTCCACAGCACACAAGCAGAGGCAAAATGCTCATTTGTCAGGGATGCTGTATTGGTTATCAATAGGAAAAGATAATGATAAATATTGGAGGAGATGTGGGAAAACTGGGACACTAATACATTGATGGTGGAGTTGTGAACTGATCCAACCACTCTGGAGAATAATGTGAAGCTATACCCAAAGGGCTATCAAACTATGCAAACCCTTTGACCTAGCAGTGTCTCTACTGAATCTGTATCCTAAGAAATCATAAAAAGGAGAAAAGGACCCACATATGCAAAAACTGTTTGTAACAGCCCTTTTTGTAATGGTGAGGAAGTAGAAATTGAATAGATGCCCATCAATTGGGGAATGGCTAAATAAGTTAAGGTATATGAAGGTAATGGAATATTGTAGTTTTATTAGAAACAATGAGCAGACTGATATCAGAAAATCCTAGAAAGACTTATATGAATTGATGCTGAGTGAAGTGGGCAGAACCAAGAGAACATTGCACCCAGCCACAAGATTATCTGATGATCAACTATAATAGACTTAGTTCTTCTCAGCAATGCAAGGATCCAAGGCAATTCCAATAGACTTGGTATGGAAAATGCTATCTAAATCCAGAGAGAGAACTATGGAAACTCAATGTGGGTCAAAGCAGACTATTTTAACCATTTTGTTGTTTGCTTTTTCTTCCTCATAGTTTTTTTTCCCTTTTGGTCTGAGTTTTTTTGGCATAGCATTACAAATTTGAAAATATGTTTGGATGGATTGTATATGATTAACTTATATCAGATTGCTTTTTATCTTAGAAAGAAGGAAGGTATGGGAGGGGAAAAAAAATTTGGAACACAAGAATCTTATAAAAATGAATGCTGAAAACCATCTTTACATGTATTTGGAAAAATAAAATAATATTGAGGAAAAAATACTTTTTTTTTTTTTTTTTAAAGAGGCACTGGGCTACTTGAACTCTGCAGTCTTAGAAAGAGCGCTAAATAGAAAAACAGGCCTATTTTCAAATCCCAGTTCTGCCACTTATTCCCTAGGTGACCATAGGCAAGTCATTTCATTTTTCTGGGCTCCAGTAGTTCCTCTGTAAAAAGGACTAAGATCTCTTCTAACTCTAAAATCTTATAACCTTATTCTTAAGTCAGATTTTTCAGATCACAATTCAATTCCTTTTGGACTTTCATTGCTTTAGATCTAAGCAACAAAAACAGGATCAGATTAGGAGCAGCACATAGTTGTACATGGCACTACTTGGAAATCTATAACAAAACTTCAAAAGGAAAAATTCTCCTTTAAAAGAAGGGGAAAAAATGAATCCCAGTTTGAGCAAGGCTGGAGGATGGGCCATGTGACTGGTATCCTAGGCAACTAGTTCTGGCTTAGTGGTACTCTAAGTGATAGCTACAGCATCCTTTCCCTCCAAGGTCAGATTAAGGTTAGTCACCAAACTGATGGATGATTTCAAGGGACATTTGCACAAAATTCTCTTCTAGTCTACAGGTCTGCAAAAAGCCCAGTTACTTAAAAGAAAAACTTTTAGTTAATTTTCCACACTTATCCAGTCAGTCAGCAACCAAGAGTTCCACAATAATTGCCAAGTCTTCCTGGAATAAGAAGAAGCAAGTGTAGGAGAAAAGCATAGGACTAGGAATTAGGGACTCAACTTTGCCACTGTCTTTATAACAATTCTTCTAACTCTTAAATTCTATCATGCTGCCCTGAGAACTGGTAAGATGTAATGGCAAGAGTGTTCAGAAAGCACAAAACTTCTCAATACCCTAAGAAATTTTCTGGGTTAGTCACAAAACAGTTGCCAAACTGCATTAGTGTATGTAAGTTCCATACATGAAGTTCCCTACACTGATGAAATTACAGATTCAGATCCAATCAAGAATACCTCCCAGATTGAATATTTCATGGTCTTACCATCTTTTTCTTTTGTTCTGTATCTCTTCCCTCTAACATGATTCCAAATTGCCAAGTTGTAATTCAGGGCTATATTGGTCTGAGAAGTACAGACTAGCACTCAGAGTCCAGAATGACCTATGAGTGGCTGAAAAACAGAACCTGTCTCTCCTCATAAATTCATAACCTTCAGAAAGAGGGAAATCATAAGTACCACCTGCTACCACATGGGCTACCATGTTCTGAGTTTTTTCCTCAATCCAGAGCTTCTTGCATTCAATTTCCTAATTTATAAAATGAGCCTGATGAAATGCTATCTACCATTCTTTCTGGTTCTAAAAGTCTATAAATCTTATGACTCTATGTAAGAACTTACATATTAAAAAGAGCACTGTCTTCTTCAAAAGACCCTTTGGAAAGCTACATATTTATTCCAACAATGCTTTCATTGTGCAACATTTGGAACTCCTCTTTGGGAACGGCTTTCTGGGCTTTTCCACAAGTAGGACAAGAAACTAGCTTCATTACTTTCCAGAGTCATTTTTGACCCCAAACAGCACCAACCAGCTTGAGCAACCACCTTATTCTTCCAACAGCAGTATTGTGGGATAAGTATATAATTTCTCAAGGGAATTGTTTTGAAGAGAACAGCATTTGTTTGAAGGTAGAAATTCCAGTTTGTTAAAAACTAGTGACTTGACATCTAAGTGGGATAAGATGAAATTGAGAATTTAAATCATATAATAGACAGGACTGCTTTACCAAATCACTTCTACTATACCTATGTCTGGTTATGACTTCTAAGGTAAAAGAAACTGACTAATAATATTCAGTTACCTTTTCAGTTGGAAAGGAGTTCCAACTCCTTTCGAGTTTTCTCTCAAAGGACCCAACAAGAATCATTCCATGTTAAAATATTTCTCTAAATCTAATTCAATATCAAAGAACATCAGAGCCACAAGGGATCCGAGACTGGTCTTATCCAAAGCACCTGAAATACAAATCCTTCTCTAAGTGGTCATGCAGATTCAGCCTCTAAGCCATCTATCTACAGGATCAGGGAACTGATCTTTCACTCCTTTGTTGGATTAATTCAGATTGCAATGAAAGTCTTTTATATATTAAGCTAAAATATGCTTCACTATAACTACTACCTATTGATTTAGACTTTTCTTGAAAAGGCCAAGAGATTGGGTCTTCTGACCCAGATAATCAAATGCTGGCACCTAAGCAGGGAGAAAAAGAAGCTCCTCTATAGAAACCCATCTGCTAGAGTTTACAATTCAACAGGGCTCATATTAGGATGTTTCCTCACGTGAATTTTGCGCTGTGTGTGTGTGTGTGTGTGTGTGTTTGTGTTTGTATGTAGGATGCTGACACTGAAGATTGTTCTCCCTCCGGATAAGCCTTCTCAACAGAGCACCCATGCTTGCTCATTTTCTTCATTTTCATTTTTGAAAGGAAGTGGAAATCAGGATGAAGCAATTCAACTACCACTGCAAAATTCACAGGGTTATAAATAGCCTCTCTCACTCTTCTACTCAGCAGTAGTGCAGAGTTCAGGAGAAATTGGCCAGTGATAGCTGAGCTGTGTCTCTCAGTCCAGCCCCAGGGGGACAATGAAGTAATTTGCCCATTCTGAATAAAATGACTCTTTTCCCACTCTTTCTGCATTGGATATAAAAGAAAACCTTTGAAAACTCAAATCACAAGCAAATTGGAAAAGAAATCCTCTGGCATGCACTGATCTAAGGAAGATAATTTAGCTACATATTAGGAAGAACTAAAACCCAAGTTTCATAGACAAAGTCATAGTGAGAAGAATGGGCATCACAGAGTGATGGAACACTCTTTAAGTGGAATTTGAAAGATGTGCTTATAGACTCGTCATTGTTACAAAAACTCTTTGACTTTTTTATAAATCACAAAAATGTGATCGGATTGCTCCACAGGGCTGGATTATGATGGTGCACATCTTAAGAAAGGAAGTGAAAAATGATTGTCCCATTACTAAGAAATTAGGGGACAAGAGGAAGGCACAATAAGGGTAAAACCCTCTGGATTATGATGGTGCACATCTTAAGAAAGGAAATGAAAAATGATTGTCCCATTACTAAGAAATTAGGGGACAAGAGGAAGGCACAATAAGGGTAAAACCCTCTAGTCTTTTAATGAAAAGGTTCTAAGATTCTTTACTGACATTGTTGAAGGAAATTTGGTTCTACAAAATCTCACCACTATAGTGGAAAGCACTCGAAATCCTAAGATTTGAGATCAAATCTTTTTTCCACATTTGCTGTGTGACCTCAAATTACGTTACTTCACTTTTTTGGGTACTCAATTTCCCATCTGTGAAATGAGGGGTTAGACTGAATAAGGGATTTAAAGTTCCTTTTGAGTTCTGCCATTCTGTGTTCTAATAATGTTCTTCATTTCATTCTAATCTGTATACTAAGTTCCTTTCCATCTCTGACATTACATGATTCTAGGAAAGATCACCAGGAGAGAAACTTGAGAGCACACCCATTATTTAATCACCAATATCACCTTTAGTATCTCTGGTTTTCCCAGAAATCTCTCCATCTGAACAGTGACTCAGCTTCCAACACGCAGACCACAATGCATCTAGAGTAGGATCTGACTAACCAACAGATTCAGGTTCTGACATTTATTGCTAGAAGTATCAGCAGATCACCACCACACAAACAAACCAACTCATGTATCTGTCAGTATTTAGTCAAAATTTGTAATAAGTAGAAATTCACCCCAAAAGTGGACTTGCAAACCACAACCAACAACAAAGTGGAAAAAGGATAGAAGGGAGGAATTAATAACGAAGCGGGGGAGTTTTCTTAGCCAACCCTGGCTTTTGAGATCACTTCTCTCCTTCTATCCCACTGTATTACACCACTCAGGTGTGCAAGAGAAAATTAGAATCTGTCTTAAGGAGAAAAAAAAATTGCTGGCTTAGTCAGCTGTATATAGATAATACTGTATATAGATAAAGCAAGAACACAGGAAAATTGGTTCCTTTATTGATAGTAGAGTTAGCAAAGGTCTGCCCACAGAACCACTTCCTTCAGTACTTGGGGCTAAGAAGGAAAAGAAAAAAAGAACATAGGGTAAAGAGTGTAGCTGGGGCATTAGTACAACAGTCCCTCTTTAACAGGCTAATAAGACTTAGCAAGAAGTCCAAGAAGTTCAGGTAGGACTATGTGAGGCAGGCAGTGTTATGTAGGGAAAACAATCCTAAGTGGGGAATGAAAGAGACTGCCGTTACTACTAGTATAATATGATAATATTAGGTTTTATGAGACTCCTAGGCTATCATTCCTAAGCTATATGTCACCAATCAGCAATATGTCCTTGGATAAGTCACTTATCTCTAAGTCTCTACTTTCTCATCTATAAAATCAGGGAACTAATTCAAGGCAAATAAATCTCAGTTCCCTCAGCTATAAAGTACCCTACATTTCAAGAATGCTTTAAAGCTTACTTGGCAATTTCCTCATAGGTGTGTGATTATGTTTCCCCATTTTACAGATGATTAATGTTAAGAGGTTTAACTGTTTACACACAGAGTCACACAGCTACTAAGAGTTAGTCAGGATTTGAACACAGATCTCCTGGCTCCAAGTTCATTGCTCTTTTTACTACACTGCTGCCTGCCAGGAATGTGGTAAAAACAGAAGACTACAGACATACATTTGGAAATTAAAACAAGAAACAAAACCAAAAACATTACTATAAGAATGTAAGGTGGTGGTATCATTATTTGTTTTCTGAAGCACTATTATGTGTCTGAGCAAGGTCTTGAGCTGCTTTAGGAGTCTGCATCTGCTCTTCTACATTTGCTGCTCTAAAACAAACTGGCACTTACTGTCTGCACCACCCACTATTCACTTAATCATACTGAATACTGCTTTATAATGTCATCTGCTTTGGATGTGGACTGAATTCCAACAAAACTGAGTTCCCTGAGGATAAGCAGTGTCCCATAGGTCTTTATTTCCATTCTTCTCTATATTCTAACATGACTTCCAGGTCAATGTCCACACACATAGTAAATGTTCTACAAATTCTTGTTCATCTGAAGCAAACCCACGAACAGAACCTTGGGTGTAACTAGACACCAATTTAGAGAGTGACAATAGATATTATGCTAAGTTTAGAATTAGATGTCTTGGACTCAAATCCTGGTTCTGAACTGGGGAAGTTGTTTCTTTTCTCTGGGCCTCAATTTCCTCATCTACAAAATGAAGAATTTGGTTCAAAAGATTATAGATTAAGAATTGACAAGAATCACAAAGTTCATCTAATCCAATCCTCTTATTTTGGATATGAGGAAACAGACCTTGAGAGGATAAATAACTCATCCAAAAACACAATAATAAGTAGTGAGACTGCATAAACCCAAGTCTTCTGACTTTACTACACAATTTCCTAGAGAAACTATGATCTTCAAATTTCCCTCCAGCTCAAAATCCTAGGCTTGATTTTGATAGAGTGCACTCTCAGATCATTGCTTTGGTTTGCCTAAACTGGAATGAGTTCTAAGCTAAATAGCTTACAAAGCATCTTGTATATTCTTCCTCATCCCTGGGAGTCCTTGTCCTGTGTATATCTCCAACATTCAAGATTGTCAGAAGGGATGGTTGAGCGATAGTACCAATTCCTAGTTAAGTAAGTCATGTGTCTCAATCACATGATGCCGTCTCCAAGAAGTTCTGATTGATCACAATCACCTACAGAGCCCTGGGACACCTCATTAGGAATGATACACAGGCATAGATTCAAATCCCAAGATATTTTTGTGATCTGGCACTCCGTGGAGTTCAGTGAGTACTACTCTGTCATTTATGATCTATATGATCTTGGGCAAATCATTCCTGGAGTTCATCATTCAATCAACAAGCATCAGTTAAATGCTTGCCTGCCAAACCTTCATGTTCTAGACCACTCAAGGCTCTCTGTTCTTCCAAATCTGCCCCCTACTCAGCCAACCTTTCCCCTCATTCTCAATCATCTATTTCCACCATCTCCCCCCTTTCCTGACATCCTTTCCCCATTATCCCCCCTCCCCAAATATTCTTTCCTCCATTTTCCCCCTTTCCAGATAGCCTTTTCTTCCCCATTGCCCCCTCCCTAGAGAGCTTCCCCACCCCATCCTCTCTCTCCCCAGGCATTTCTTTCCCCGTTCTCTCCCTTCCCAGATAACCTCTTCCCCCATTCTCCCCTCCAGACATCCTTTCTCTGCCATTCTCCCTCCTCCCCATTGGTCTCCTAATAACTTGACAATTATTTCCCCCATTTTCTCCCGAGACATCCCTTCCTCGACATCCTTTCCCCCCATTCTCTCCCTTCCCTAGGCATCCCTTTCTCCATTTTTCCCCTTCCCAGACACCCTTCCTTCGCGAGTCCCCAGACATCCCTTACCCCAATTCCACCTCTTTCCTCCCCGCCCCCACGTTCCATTCCTCCAATCCCCTCCCCCAGCTCCTTAGGACCCCTCCCCTCCCCCGCCCCGCTTCCACAGCCCCTGCAACCCAGGTCCCCAGGGCCCTCTCGCCCCTTAGACCTCACCCTCTGCGCCCCGCACCCCCAGGGAGACTCAGTCGAGATTTTCATCCTCCCAAGCCCAGAGCGGGCTGCAGCCCCAGCCTAGCCGACCGTTACTTACCGGGGCCCACAGTTTGGGCCCTGCTGTCGCGCCCAGGGCTCCGCTGCTGCCGCTTAGCCAGGCGGACCCCTCGGCCCAGCCTAGGAAGGTCCCGCCTCCGTGAAGGCGGTCCCGCGCTCCTATTGCTGGGTGACCGACACCTTCTATTTCTATTGGGCTATTTATTGTCGATCAAGAGGAGGGTGGAGCTGTTACCCGGCCGGCGGGGAAGCCTGGGACTCTGCGGGAGGACCCCGCCCACTAGGGCTGGAATTTAAAGGGACCGGAGTCTTTTTTTCTTTTTCTCTTTCTTTCTTTCTTTCTTTTTTTTTTTTTTTTTTTTTTTTGTCTTGGGCTTGGAAGCTAGGACCTCTTTTTTTTTTTTCAGGAGGGAGGGAGAGACCACAGCTTGACTTTTTAACTTGCTGGGACTAGGGCTGGAATTGTCAAGAAAACCTCCACCCCAGATCTTTGTGACACTTTCAAGTTGTGGAGAGGAAGCCTTTTCTTCCTAAATGAGTGCACAGTGGAGCAGGGCCGCATACAACCAAATAGCCAACAACCACTACAGTATTGCGGGGACCCGTGGGATGTGACAGCCTGTGTCAGAGGCGCGCTGCTCCCTACCATCATTGCACTAATAATACCCATAGCCCAGGGCTGACCGTGGGCGCAGAGCAGTCACTGACTGAGGGATGCAGCTGGGAGATGTGGGAGGCAGCTATTGTCACAGGAACTTCTAAGGGAGGGAGCCAAGAGCCAGGCTCTGCCATTCACTGAACATGTGACGGTGGCTGGGTCACTTCCCTTGTCTGGGCCTCCTCCGGAAAACTAGGACTTTCAGATGGACGCCAAATTCCTTTCCACTTCCGACAGTCTCTTCCTAAGTTCTGGGTTCTAAGTCTCCTCCAGGCAGTAAACTGCCAATTTATGACTACATATTGAATCTTATTTCCCACAACTCCCCTCAGCCTTGGAGAAGCCCATTTCATAGAAACCCTCCTCCACATTCTCCAAATATTTGTCACATCCCAGCCTGTGGAGTCAGTGCTGGGATGTACTCAAAGTTATCTATTTCTGGTCACGATTAACTACAATTAGCAATTAAAAGAAAGGCTTTCTACCCTTCAAAGAAGGGAAACAAGGTTAAGCCTAGTAAGGGTGGGAGAATGGATTACCTACACTTAAAGAAAGCTTTCCAAAATCCCAATGGACTAGAGAAGAAAAGTAATTAGAATAACAGAAAAAAATATAAAACAGAATAATAGGCAAAAATGTGGGGGATGAATGAAGCCTTTGTTCTCTACTTTCTATATGCAAAGCACTGTGCTAACCCAGTGAAAACAAACAGAAAAGTAAAACAGGTCCTTCCCTCAGGGAGCGTGCATTCTAAGGGGAGAGACCAATGGAAGGTTTCCTAGGTCGGAGGGAAAAGTCCCATGGGCCTTAGGGTGTGCAGTAGCAAAGCAGATGGTAACACCTCTTCGTAATCGTCATTTCCTTTGGTAAAAATCATATCAGTTTCTGATGTTGAATCATTTGACACTGCCAAGGACTTTGAAAGAACATTCCTTCTTCAGTATTTGAGGCTATAGCCCTTTCAGGAGCACTTTCTAGGCTCCATTTCCATAGAGGTGGCTTCTCAGAATAATATCTGTGAAGTCTGAGTAGGAAGAAGGCTCTGAGAAGGAAGAAGGACTGGAGGCTTGGGAGCTGCTTCTACTCCTGCCTGAGGGTCAGGAGCTCCTGAGAGAGAAGAGGATTGTAGGCCCCTTCTCTACAATGACAAAAGTCAAGAGTAAATTAGTAATAGAGCCCAGGAGTCAAGACTTTGTCAGTACTCTTTTTTCAAGGTATTAAAATTAATAGGTGCTGACCACTTCTAAGTTCCTGGCAGAAAGAAACAGCTGAGATTAGAATCTGAAGTGAGCAACGATCGAAACTTCTAGTGTGTGCTCCTCTCTCCATGATCTTCCTGACCTGGCTTGGCTCCATCCTGCTCCATTTCAGTGGCTCTAAACACACTGATTGTACACGTGTCTCCTAATTGTACGTGTGAATGGAAGCAAGCTATTTCAGTTCTAATATGGGAGGGAAGTACTTGACCCCAGATTTCACGATTCTGTAACATCTAACTTATTAAGAAAGTTCTGTATGTTGTACACTTAGTTCTTTCCTTTGTAGAGGTAAGAGGTAGGAGGGGATTGTGGAATGAAATACTTCATATTTTGTCAAACTACTAGATTTATATTTTGTTGACTTTTGCTGAATTACTTTTTTATTTTTTGTTTTAAAGGATGACATTCTGGGAAGGAAAGAAAGAAGAATACATTCAAAAATGATGGTGATATACAAATAAAAGATGTCAATAAAAATTTAAATAAGGCACTGTCATATAACAGGGAAAATATTGAAGCCAAAAGATCTGAGTTCTAGTGCTTTCTTTTTTATGAATGCGATCATTCCTTTTCCTGAATCTCAATTAACTTTGCTGTAAAACATTATAAGGTTGAATTAATATAATGGATCTCTTCCATTTAGGGGGTAGGGGCACAGTGCCCCCTCGATCTGTAAAATCTGTGTAAAAATTTTGTTTTTCCTTTCTAGCAGATGTGGTCATGGGTTGCTAGTTGCAGATTCTAATACAATCTTAGTTACAATTATTATACTTTTGTATTATTATATATTACTCTCCAAGGCAAGCAGGGAAGGGCTTAGTTAGGATCCTTTCAGCCTTAAGTAGGACTTTCGTTTTTAAGTAAGCCTTTTTTGATGACCTAGAAAAAATAACAACAAAGTTCATATGGAAAAACAAAAGGTCAAGAATTTCAAGGGAATTAATGAAAAATAAAAAAATCAAATGAAGGTGGCCTAGCTGTACCAGATCTAAAATTATATTATAAAGCAGCAGTTACTAAAACCATCTGTATTGACTAAGAAATAGACTAGTTGATCAATGGAATAGGTTAGGTTCAAAGGACAAAACAGCCAATAACTTTAATAATCTAGTGTTTGACAAACCCAAAGATCCCAGTTTCTGGGATAAGAATGCACTATTTGACAAAAATTGCTGGGAAAATTGGAAATTAGTATGGCAGAAACTAGGCATTGACCCACATTTAACACCGTATACCAAGATAAGGTCAAAATGGGTTCATGACCTAGGCATAAAGAATGAGATTATAAATAAATTGGAAGAGCATAGGATAGTTTACCTCTCAGACCTGTGGAAGAGGAAGGAATTTATGACCAAAGAAGAACTAGACATCATTATTGATCACAAAATAGAAAATTTTGATTATATCAAATTGAAAAGTTTTTCTCCAAACAAAACAAATGCAGACAAGATTAGAAATTGGGAAAACATTTTTACAGTCAAAGGTTCTGATAAAGGCCTCATTTCCAAAATATATAGAGAACTGACTCTAATTTATAAGAAATCAAGCCATTCTCCAATTGATAAATGGTCAAAGGATATGAACAGACAATTCTCAGACGAAATTAAAACTATTTATAGCCATATGAAAATATGCTCCAAATCATTATTAATCAGAGAAATGCAAATTAAGACAACTCTGAGATACCACTACACACCTGTCAGATTGCCAGAATGACAGGGAAAGATAATGCAGAATGTTGGAGGGGATGTGGGAAAACAGGGACACTGATACATTGTTGGTGGAATTGTGAACACATCCAGCCATTCTGGAGAACAATTTGGAACTATGCTCAAAAAGTTATCTTTTTGAGATACTAAAGAGATACTAAAGAAGATACTAAAAGGGATACTAAAGATACTAAAGAAGGGAAAGGGACCTGTATGTGCCAAAATGTTTGTGGCAGCCCTGTTTGTAGTGGCTAGAAGCTGGAAAATGAATGGATACCCATCAATTGGAGAATGGTTGAGTAAATTGTGGTATATGAATGTTATGGAATATTATTGTTCTGTAAGGAATGAACCGCAGGATGAATACAGAGAGGCTTGGAGAGACTTACATGAACTGATGATAAGTGAAACGAGCAGAACAAGGGATCATTATATACCTCAACAACGATACTGTTTGAGGATGTATTCTGATGGAAGTGGATCTCTTCGATAAAGAGAGCTAATTCAGTTTCAATTGATCAAGGATGGACAGAAGCAGCTACACCCAAAGAAAGAACACTGGGAGATGAATATAAACTGCTTGCATTTCTGTTTTTCTTCTCAGGTTATTTATACCTTCTGAATCCAATTCTCCCTGTGTAACAAGAGAACTGTTCGGTTCTGCAAACATATATTGAATCTAGGATATACTGCAACATACTTAACATATATAGGACTGCTTGCCATCTGGGGGAGGGGATAGAGGGAGAGAGGGGAAAAATCGGAACAGAAATGAGTGCAAGGGATAATGCTGTAAAAAATTACCCTGGCATGGGTTCTGTCAATAAAAAGTTAAAAAAAAATTAATAACCTTTTGTTCTAGTAGACTTTCGATTGTAGTTCTACATACCTCCTCACAAATCTTGAGCCCACCCCCATCTTTGGAAACCCTACCTTATATGCAATCAGAAAGCCAAATTATGATGTCAAACCTCTAAGGTTAAATTTCCCTTATAAATTTGCCTTTGGCCTTCGACATTTTTACTAAAATTCTTTCTAGATTAGCCCCCAGTGGCATCTTGCAACTCTTCCCTCTCCCCCAATTGCCTTGTGGTGTCTTTCTCCTTGTTATAGCTAACTTTTAGAGTGCTAAATCCCTTTTAGGGATAGCCCTTTAGTCAATGGTGTAATCATCTTCCCTGGCTAACTTCCTTTGGGTTAGTCTCCTAAACTCCTTTCTGAATTTAGCCTGTTAGTCAATAGTGGACTTCCACACCTCATGGCATAAATATTGCCTTTCTCCTATTTAATTGTGAGTTCCAGTAGGGAATTTGTCTTCTCCATTTTTAATCGATAAAACCTCTTTCCTTACTAATTATAATATCCTTTCTATTGCTCTTCCGAATCTATTTAATATTTACTACTTCTGGTGTCTATTTTCTATCTTTTCATTTTGTCCATAAAGATACCTTTGGGCACAGAGAATATCATTGTGAATTCTTCACATGTGCCTTGCACCTTGTGTTTTGTATTTTAGGATTTGTTACCTTGACCTCCTCTTTGAAAAGGAACTGTATCCATAAAATGAAAGGGTTGGATTCATGGCTTCTAAGGTCTCTTTCAGCTCCAAACCTGCTGATGCTGTTGATAAGAACGCTAGCTTGGAGTCAAGAAGACTTGAAGCCTAAGACACTTACTAGTTATGTGACCTTGGACAAGTCATTTAAACTGTTTGTCTCAGTGTCCCCATGTGCAAAAGGAGGATAATAGTAACACCTTCTTCTTCTTTGTATCAAATGAAATATTTGTAAAATGCTTAACATAGTTCCTGGCATATAATAAGCACCATATAAATGCTAATTAATATTATTGCTTATTAAAGAATTTAACACATTGCTGGGCACATAATAGTGGGCGTTTAGTAAATGCTTGATTCCTTTCCCCAGGAACAAATCCTCCTTGACTAGTTCTGACAGGACTACAATTCCCAGAAGGCATTGTAATCTCCCAGAAATACTGACAAATCATATGGCTTGATCCAGCTAATCACAGGATAAAAAGTATCCTCCACTTAGGGTTGGCTACACTCCCATTGCCTGAATCTCTGTCCTAAGTGAGAGAAAGCTTTGAATTTGAAAACAAAGCACATTTTTAGGCTGGTTTAAGATAAATTTTAAATTGCTTTGGAAAGACTTCCATTTGGTTTTGATCTTAATTTTGCTGATTACTTTGTAATCACTTACTTGCCTTGAGACCAGAGCCTAGCATTTTTTTTTTTTGTTAAAAACCTTCCATAGCCTTTTTCTTTTTATAAACTGAATTTTCAAATTTGCATGAAATTTGTGGTCCTTAAGTAATTTTGTAAAACTGATAAGAGAAGTTTTCTCTCATCATCTGCCTCCATTGATCTTTCTCTTCTCTTAATATGTACTTTAATTAGCAAATAGGTAGACTGGTAATAAATATTTATTAAACATCTTATTATGTGCCAAGCTCTGTGCCAAATATAAGCAAAAAAGAACGTTCTTGACCTGAAAAGGCTTACATTTTTTTCTTTATAAACGCCTTTTATTTTCAAAACATGCATGGATAATTTTTCAACATTGACCCTTGAAAAATCTTATATTCCAAATTTTTCCCCCTTCTCGCCATCACCTCCCCTAGATGGCAAGTAATCCAATATATGTTAAATATATTTTTAAAAATATGTTAAAGGCAATATATATATGTGCATATTGATAAAATTATCATGCTGCAAGAATGTTTGTGGCAGCCCCTTTTGTAGTGGCCAGAAACTGGAAACTGAGTGGATGCCCATCAATTGGAGAATGGCTGAATAAATTGTGGGATATGAATGTTATGGAATATTATTGTTCTGTAAGAAATGACCAACAGGAGGATTTCAGAAAGGCCTGGAGAGACTTACATGAACTGATGCTGAGTGAAATGAGTAGGACCAGGAGATCATTATATATTTCAACAACAATATTATCTGAGATTGATTCTGATGGATGTGGCCATCTTCAACAATGAGATGAACCAAATTAGTTCCAATGGAGCAGTAATGAACTGAACCAGCTACACCAGCGAAAGAACTCTGGGAGATGACTAAGAACCATTACATAGAATTCCCAGTCCCTCTATTTTTGTGTGTCTGCATTTTTTATTTCCTTCACAGGTTAATTGTAACTATTTCAAAGTCCAATTCTTTTTCTACAGCAAAATAACTGTTTGGACATGTATACATATACTGTATTTAACATATATTTTAACATATTTAACATATATTGGTCTACCTGCCATCTCGGGGAAAGGATGGGGGGGGGGGAGGAAGGAAAAAATTGGAACAAAAGGCTTTGCAATTGTCAATGCTAAAAAATTACCCATGCATATATCTTGTAAATAAAAAGCTATAATAATTAAAATTAATTAATTATCATACTGCACAAGAAAAATCAGATCAAAAGGGAAAAAATGAGAAGGAAAATAAAATGCAATCAAATAACAAAAAGAATGAAAATGTTATGTTGTGATCCACACTCAGTTCCCACAGTCCTTTCTCTTGATATAGATGGCTCTCTTCCTCACAAGATCATTGGAACTGCCTTTAATCATGTAATTGTTGAAAAGAGAAGGGCTTACATTTTTTATGGGGAAAACAGCATATAAAAGAAAATGAAAAGGTAGAGAAAGTATCATCACAAGTATCATAAGCAGAGCCAATCAATCAATCAGTGTTATGCATCTACTATGTACTGGCACTGTGGTGAGATCTGGGAGTACAGAAAAGGGCAAAAGCCAATTCCTGCACTCAAAGAATTTACAAACTATCAGAAAAAGAAAAATTAAAGTATGGTCATCTAGGGTCATCTTTGACACAGTGATGACAAATGAAACTCATTGGATTAGAGAAGTGGGTCATGAGGCTAGCATGGTGGAGAGATATTTCACAGTGAGAAGATCATGAACCCAAAAAAAGTTCCAGAGTAAGAAGGCAACAGAGGTATGGAGGCAGATTATATAATTAATTAAGTTCTTTTAATTAACAAGTGGCAGTTCATATTACTGTACCATCACACTAGTTGTAAAAGACCTTTCTAAACTTCAATTATATTCATAATTAGAAGTTAAGCCACTTGGAAGAACAATTTGGAACTATGCTCCCACAGTTTCTAAACTCCTTAATTCAGTGAGAAAAAAAACAGGCCTATATGCCAAAGATCTAAAAGGACCCATGTCTGTGAAAAATATTTATAGTAGCTATTTTTCTTATGGCAAAGAACTGGACACTGAGGGATTGAGAAATGGCAGAATAAATTATGGTATATGAATGTAATAGAATATTATTATTAGGAATCTTAGCTTGCCTCAGCTTCAATATTCTGTCACTACAAAAGGATTTTTTACCTTGTATATCTACCTACTATCTCTCTCTCTCTCTCTTCCTTCATCCCTCTCTCTGTCTCTCCCTGTCTCTATCTCCCTGGTTTATGGAATCTTTCTCCTTGTTATGTCATCTTTCCTCTTGTAATTACTAGCTTTTTTTGAAACTTAACCTGCCATTATTAAAAAAAAAAAAAAAAAAAAAACCTTTGTCTCTTGATTTGAAGATGGTCTAAGCCTACAAATACTTTTGAGACTCTCACAACACCAACTGAAAATCAATATATTTGGGGGGTTCAGTTCCTGACCATGGGGTCACACAACAGCAAAACAAATTATATTGTCTCTTTTATATAATTTCCATTGATGAATCTTTTTTTTCTCTGCTGAGGCAATTGGGATTAAGTGACTTGCCCAGGGTCACACAGCTAGGAAATGTTAAGTGTCTGAGATCACATTTGAACTCAGGTCCTCTGACTTCAGGGCTGGTGCTCTACCCAGTGTGCCACTTAGCTGCCCTAATCATGTTAGTTTCTGATGTAGAACCATTTGATATTGTCAAGGAATTTGGTAGCAATAACTTTTCTTTCTAACTCTTCAGTATTTGTGACTCTAATCCCTTCAAGAATAGTTCCCAGATTGCATTTCCATAGAAGTTACTTCCCAGGATGATGAATATGGGCAGGGGCCTAGAAATATTGCTAGTCCCAAAGCTCTTGGACTCAGGGCTCTGGGCTGCCTTGAGGGGAGATGTTGGTTAAGGTAGCAGTAGTGGCTTGATTTGTTTTATTACCGTCTGTCTCTCCTTTGGTTCTAAGCTGGCTTGCTGTCTCTATGGGAAAAGAAGGGATGTAAAAACTTTGAGGAAGGATAAAAAAGGTTTGGAAAAGCTGCTATGGTGAGTGAGAATGAATAGATTAAAGAGATATAAAAATACCAAGGGTCAAAATGTCATAAAACAAGATTGCTTTGTTGCAATGAGGGCTCAGTTAGATGTCAATGGTTTTAAACCTCAGACACCTAGAAAAGTTTAACAGTAACTATAGATCCCAATATTACTTTAAATTTTTCTGTCAATGTAAGCTTGAGAATCTTGTGTGTATTAAGGATTTCTTTCATATAAAAGAAATAAATACTTATCTATACCTGATTTTTATTGTATATTAGCTTTCTATTTATCTCCACTTTGACAAGATATGAGCCAAATCTAAGATATAAGTAATTTTTCCTGGAGTGCTGATATGGAAATCGAAGGAATAAAAGAATGAAAAAAGAAGAGCCCAACTATTCGTTTAGTTGGTTAGCCTCCCCCAGTTTTGAACCTGGTCTATGTATGCCTATGTCTAGAACTTAATGGAGAGGAGGGTGAAGCTCTAATCCCTCTGGGGCCCTGCACTGCAAACTGGTTAGACCTGATTTTCTTAAAAACAACTTTCAGATTTATAACTTTTGTAACAAGCATAAAATTGCTTTCTTGTGCCTTTGCCTCAAATGCAAGGATGATATCTTATACTTCTTTTGAATACTTTGGCACATATATGACTTCTGATAAATACTAGAGTAAGTTATTCAGTTCAGCATTATTAAACATTAAGTCAAGCCTCTGGGCTAGGCAAGGAGGAAGGACAAAAATAAAATAATTCTGCCTTCAGGAAGATTATACTCTCTACTGAAAGTTGTTTGTTGTTTGTAATTCTTTCTAGTTCTTGTTTTTGAAGAAGATTATGACATCCTAGAGGGGATATGACAAGTGAATTAGATTTGGGCCAGGGAGGGCTGGGCAAAGTCACCAGGACTGGAGATGGACCTGAGTGTAATGTTTTCTCTAAAATGTAATATTCTCTGTTGAGGTTTTCTTGGGGTCTCTGGAGGCAGCCTTTGTTTCAATTCAATAATCACCACAAGTACAGGCAGGTATTAAAGTCCAAATCCTTTATTGTCTCTTTCAAAGTCCTATCTCTTTCACTTGGGGCTCAGCTAGTTTTCTGGAGGCCTTCTGGAGTCTTGGTTTCAGTGGAGAAGTGAAGGAGGAGAGCCTGCCACCAAGGTGGTGTGAGATGGGATGAATCTGTCTGAGTCCAAGGGTTTGTGCTCCAGCCTTCAGCCTCCAGCCTTCTGTCTGCTTGTCTCTGAATTTCCCTGATTGAGGCTTCTAGATTATATGCTACACACTGAATATAAACCAATCATTATATCACTAGGAAACCATTATTTGTTATAGGATTAAATCAGTGCTAAACTAGATTTAACCATTGTCTCCTCAATTCTACTTAGTATCTTGTTTCAAGTCCTAGCCCATAACATCTCTTGCTTTCTTTTGTTTTTAGAACATAGGTGGTCATGATCTCCCTGACTTCTCAGGAGGTGAGAACCCCCAAAAAGGAGGTGGTCAGGCCTTCCCTGATTGCTCAAAAAAGGGGTGAAAACACCATAAAAGGAGGTGATTATGCCCTCCCTGATGTCTCAGGAAGGGAGATGAAAACACCAAAGGAAATGGGAAATCAAATCGGATTAGCAGATTTCTGAAGGGGCTCACTTGAAACAGATATACATAAATCCATCAATATGGGAGATATCACACATAATTACATAAATTATATAAACACATAGTAACACAGGCTACTAGTAATGTGACAAATAACATGAATCAACATGAGGAATTATACATGTCCATAAGTCCTAGAAATAGTCCAAAACCAATCTATTGTCTATTAGTTCATGTGCCAGGAATCCAATAAGTCCTGCAAGTTTGAAGTTCTGTAACATCTTATCAACAATTTTTCATCTCAGGGAATCCAGTGATTCCTGCTGGTTTTAAAGTTGTTTAACAGTCTCATTATCAGCCATGCTCTTTCAGTGTCAGATGTTTTTTAGGTCTTCTCCTTTGTTTTGAAGTTTTTTTTCTTTTTTCTGTCTCTCTCCCATGGACAAGGCGAACACAGCTTGTTGGCACCTATCTGATTCCTTCTCCCTCTGTAGAAATACAAGCAAACCCTTTTTCCCAAGCAGTTAATCTATCTAGTCCCTTCTATTTACCACTTTCTAAATCTCTCCTCATCACATTGGAGCTGCTTGCACTGGATTTTGCCCTTCTGTTGGATTAAAAAGCGTTTATTCTCTCCAATTGTAATCCCTTTCTGCCATCTGATTGTTTTTTGGCTGATTGATCATATCAGAGTCCTAAACTTCTGAAGGTGTAACTTCGGCTGTCATCATACCTCACCTGTCTTTTGTTTGATATCTTGGAACTGGGCCCTGCCTCTCATTTCCCTGGGTCATAGAATTTTAGGTCTTTCTTCACCCTGCCTTCTCAGTCTATATCTTTGCCTACACTGAGCTCTCAGATGTCCAACTTTTCCACATTGAAAGCATTGGCGAGTTTCTCTAGAAGTCCCTTGCCAAAGGGACCCTGTCTTCCCATGTTCATCATAGTTTGGGTATAATAAGTATTTGTGCCCACTGTGACACAGTGTCTTATGATCTCCTCTAAAGAAGCATCTTTGTGTAGTCCCCATATAATTCTTCTGCAAACCTCATTGGCATTTTCCTTAGCCAGTTGTCTTATCATAATTCTTGTAGCTGCATTTTCTCCAATAGTTCTTGTGACAGCTGTCTGCAGACGACCCACAAAATCCAGAAAGGGTTCATTGGGACTTTGCTTTATTTTCGTGAAGGATTCCCTTCCATCTTTCCCTGAGAGGATACCCCAAGCTTTCATTGCAGTAGTAGCAATTTGTTCATAAGCTGCTATAGGGTAATTAGTCTGTGCTAAATTGTCTGCATACTGATCTTTACCTGCTAGTTAGTCAAAAGTGATTTGTATGTTAACTCCAGTTTGCTTATTGCCTTGGGCTTGAATCCTACATAATTCATCTTACTCCAAAAGCCACAACACATTTTGTCCAGGTTCTAAACATGTCCTTTCTATGGATTTCCAATCACTAGGTATTGAGATTTCATAACCCAAATTCTCTAGTAACATCTTAACATAAGACTCCATAAAGAGTCTTTTTCAAATCCTTAATTTTTTTCCACATCAAAAGGAGTGTATCTTCTCCACTGTCGACCTGAAGAGTCAAGCTCTTCAATCAAAGGGTATGCATTTATTTTTAAATCAGATATATGCTGTCCTTCTTTCTTAGCCTTAACGAGTGCCTTTTGTGATCTTGTCATAGGCTGCTTCATAGGTAGTGCTAATTGCATCACTGCCTCTCCCCCTCCTCCTTCTCCCTCCACCCATGAAGGGTTAATTGAAGGAAGTAGGTCAGGGGCTGGGGAATGCCCTAATGGCTTCTGCTGTGAAGCAACACACTCAGAATTGTACTTAACTCCATTCTTATCTGATTCTTCATCCTTTTCACCTAGTTTATCTGGATCCTCCCCTCCTGCTCTTTCTTCTTTTTTCTTATTCTAACACATATACTTTCTTAAAGCCAGTTGTATTAAATTATATGTATAAAATGTTTCTTTGGAAATTGAGTCAGGTCCATTATCATTGTAATATTGACATAGTTGCTCTCCTACTAATTTCCACTTATCTGAATTCAATTCTTTTTTCTTAGAGAACCAAGGAGATGTGTACTGTACTGTTTCTAAAAGTTCAATGATCTGCTCCCAAGTTACAATTAAATCTTGATTTTTAATGAGTTCAACTAAGCTTTCGACACATTTTCCTTGAATTGGAAAAGAAGGCTGTTTTCTTTTTTCTTTTTTTAAATAGCTTTTTATTTACAAGTTATATGCATGGGTAATTTTACAGCATTGACAATTGCCAAACCTTTTGTTGCAATTTTTCCCCTCCTTCTCTCCACCCTCTCCCCCAAATGGCAGGTAGGCCAATACATGTTAAATATATTAGAGTATAAATTGAATACAAAATAAGTATACACATCCAAACCATTATTTTGCTGTACAAAAAGAATTGGACTCTGAAATATTGTACAATTAGCCTGTGAAGGAAATCAGAAATGCAGGCAGGCAAAAATATTGAGATTGGGAATTTGATCTAATGGTTCTTAGTCATCTCCCAGAGTTCTTTCACTGGGTGTAGCTGGTTCAGTTCATTACTGCTCCATTAGAACTGATTTGATTCATCTTATTGCTGAAGATGGCCAGGTCCATCAGAATTGATTAGTATATAGTATTGTTGTTGAAGTATATAATGATCTTCTGATCCTGCTCATTTCACTCAGCACCAGTTCGTGTAAGTCTCTCCAGGCCTTTCTGAAATCATCCTGTTGGTCATTTCTTACTGAACAATAATATTCCATATTATTCATATACCATAATTTATTCAGCCATTCTCCAATTGATGGACATCTACTCAGTTTCCAGTTTCCGGCCACTACAAAGGTCCCTTTCCCTTTTTTAAGATCTCTTTGGGATATAAGCCCAGTAGTAGCACTGCTGGGTCAAAGAGTATGCACAGTTTGATAACTTTTTGAGCATAGTTCCAAATTGCTTTCCAGAATGGCTGGATGTATTCACAATTCCACCAACAATGTATTAGTGTCCCTGTTTTCCCACATCCCCTCCAACATTCAGCATTATTTTTCCCTGTCATTCTAGCCAGTCTGACAGGTGTGTAGTGGTATCTCAGAGTTGCCTTAATTTGCATTTCTCTGATTAATAATGACTTGGAGCATCTTTTCATATGGCTAGATTAGTTTCAATTTCTTCGTCTGAGAATTGTCTGTTCCTATCCTTTGACCATTTATCAATTGGAGAATGGCTTGATTTTTTATAAATTAGAGTCAATTTTCTATATATTTTGGATATGAGGCTTTATCAGAACCTTTGACTGCAAAAATGTTTTCCCAATTTATTGCTTCCCTTCTAATCTTGTCTGTATTAGTTTTGTTTGTACAAAAACTTTTCAATTTGATATAATCAAAATTTTCTATTTTGTGATCATTAATGATCTCTAGTTCTTCTTTGGTCATAAATTCCTTCCTCTTCCACTGGTCTGAGAGATAAACTATCTTGTTTTCCTCTAATTTATTTGTAATCTCATTATGTTTAGGTCATGAACCCATTTTGACCTTATCTTAGTGTACGGTGTTAAGTGTGGGTCACTGTCTAGTTTCTGCCATACTAGTTTCCAATTTTCCCAGCAATTTTTGTCAAACGGTGAGTTCTTATCCCAAAAGCTGGGGTCTTTGGGTTTGTCAAACACTAGAGTATCAAGGTTATTAACTGTTTTGTCCTTTGAACCTAATCTATTCCACTGATCAACTAATTTATTTCTTAGCCAATACCAAATGGTTTTGGTGACTGCTGCTTTATAATATAATTTTAGATCTGGTACAGCTAGGCCACCTTTATTTGATTTTTTTTCATTAATTCCCTTGAAATTCTTGACCTTTTGTTTTTCCATATGAACTTTGTTGTTATTTTTTCTAGGTCATTAAAATAGTTTTTTGGGAGTCTGATTGGTATAGCACTAAACAAATAGATTAGTTTAGGTAGTATTGTCATCTTTATTATATTTGCTTGCCCTATCCAAGAGCATTTAATATTTTTCCAGTTGGTTAGATCAGATTTTATTTGTGTGGAAAGTGTTTTGTAATTTTGCTCATAAAGTTTCTGATTTTTTCTTGGTAGATAGATTCCTAAGTATTTTATACTATCAGTAGTTACTTTAAATGGAATTTCACTTTGTAACTCTGACTGTTGGATTTTGTTAGTGATATATAAGAATGCTGATGACTTATGTGGGTTTATTTTGTATTCTACAACTTTGCTAAAGATGTGGATTATTTCTAATAACTTTTTAGTAGAATCTCTGGGGTTCTCTAAGTATACCATCATATCATCAGCAAAGAGTGATAATTTGGTTTTCTCATTGTCTACTTAATTCCTTTAATCTCTTTCTCAACTCTTATTGCCAAAGCTAGCATTTCTAATACAATATTGAATAGTAATGGTGATAGTGGGCAACCTTGTTTCACTCCTGATCTTACTGGGAATGGTTGACATTTGTCCCCATTATATATGATGCTTACTGATGGTTTTAAATAGATGCTACTGATTGTTTTAAGGAAAAGTCCATTTATTCCTATACTCTCAAGTGTTTTTAATAGGAATGGATGTTGGATTTTATCAAATGCTTTTTCTGCATCTACTGAGATGATCATATGATTTTTGTTAATTTGGTTATTAATATGGCCAATTATACTGATAGTTTTCCTAATATTGAACCAGCCTTGCATTCCTGGTATAAATCCTATTTGATCATGGTATATTATCCTGGGGATGACTTTCTGTAGTCTTTTTGCTAATATCTTATTTAAGATTTTAGCATCAATATTCATTAGGGAGATGGATCTATAATTTTCTTTCTCTGTTTTCAATCTATCTGGTTTAGGGATCAGTGCCATGTCTGTGTCATAAAAGGAATTTGGTAGGACTCCTTCATTCCCTATTTTATCAAATTGTTTATATAGCATTAGCCCCAATGCTTGTTCTTTAAATGTCTGGTAGAATTCAAATGTAAATCCATCTGGTCCTGGGGATTTTTTCTTAGGGAGTTGATTAATAGCTTGTTCTATTTCTTTTTCTGAAATGGGACTATTCAAACAATTTACTTCCTCCTCTGTTAATCTGGGAAGCCTATATTATTGAAGGTAGTTATCCATTTCACTTAGGTTATCAAATTTATTGGCATAAAGTTGGACAAAGTAACTCCTTATTATCTCTCTAATTTCCTCTTCATTGGTGGAAAGTTCTCCCTTTTCATTTTTAAGACTAGTAATTTGATTTTCCTCTCTCCTTTTTCTAATCAGATTTACCAAAGGCTTATCTATTTTATTGTTTTTTTCATAAAACCAACTCTTAGTTTTATTTATTACTTCAATAGTTATTTTACTTTCAATATTATTAATTTCTCCTTTTAATTTTAGAATTTCAAATTTAGTATTTGATTGGGGTTTTAAATTTGGTCTTGTTTTAGCTTTTTTAGTTGCAGGCCCAATTCTGTTTTCTAAACATCTGTCCCATTTCAGCTGAAGCACTAGTTTGGCTCTTTTCAAAGTTTCCTTCTTGTTCTTACCCTAATTTCTGGGTCAGGGAGACTTTTCCACTGAAATTAGGATGTGTCAGTCCCAAGTTCGCATGCCAAAATGTACTGTTCTCTCTAAAATGTAATGTTCTCTGTTGAGGTTTTCTTGGGGTCCAATCCCACTTAGTACCTTGTTTCAAGCTCTGGCCCATAACACCTGAGTATAGTGGAATACAATGGCCTTTTAAAGTTAAGGTCTTAAAAAAAATACATATATATGTGTCATAATAGCTTTTTATTTTGAAAGATAATAATAATAATACTGGACATCTTCCTGATTGCACCTTAATTCTAGTGCTGTTTCTTTTAGATTATATCCAATTTATGCTATATATAAATTGTTGGCAACAGCATAGACTTCGAGGTATCTTCAAGGTATGATCATTCAAAAATATCAATATCAATATATATTAAAATAGCAATATGTAATATCAATCACCCAATAAACATGTATTAAGTGCTTACTAAGTTTAAGGGCACGTCCTAAAGGGTAAGGATTGAAAAAAAAGCAAAAGGGAGCTGCTGTCCTCAATGTAACTTGGATCTGTCCACTGCTGGAGAGCTCGGACAAGAGTAGAGCCATTTATGAGAATATAACTAATTTATGAGAAGCCACTAGTTCTGGAATGTTTCTGCTGAGGGAAAAGGGCACATGCCCTCACCCAATATGGCGGCATAGGAGGCACCGTCAGTCACGTGTCCTTCTCCAACTTTTCAAGGGCTATTCGTCCGCTTCGAATTTCCGCTAGAACCGGAAGCTGGGGGGTGGACACTTTCCTTTAGTGCTCCGCGTGGGTGCAGCTACCTTAGCGGGCTCCTTTCTCCAAGGCAGATCACTTTGTAGCCTGCATCATGGTGAGTAAAGTTGGGAACGCGGGGAAAACGAAGCGAAGCTTGGGTTGGGGAACTGGCCAGAGCAATTCGGAGGCCGGGGCCGGGCTGGGAGCCGGGGATGAAAGAGATAAGGAGAACACTGCAGAGGGCGGGGCCGAGCGACCAAAGAGGTCAGAGGTCAGGGGAGAGTAGGCGGGGAAAGGGGGAAGGTTGTCTGGGTCACTGTGTTTCAGATGGGGGATGGTGAAGTCAAGTCAAAAATGTCAAGTCCTAATTCCTTGCTAGATCCGGCGCGCACGGCTGGAGATGCAGAGAAAGGCAGAAGAGAGTCTGCTCTCGAGTATGGTGGGAAACAATAAGCAAACAACTAGGCATTTACAGCTGTTTCCGGGATAGATTGGTGGTGATCAACTGAGAGAAGGGACTAGCATTAAGGGGAATCGAGAAAGAGTTCTTGAATTAGATAGATTTCCGCTGGGACTTGAAGAAAAGCGGGAAAATTAAAAAAAAAGAAAAGGCATGAAGAGGGAATGAACTCCAGGTGTGAAGGGCCAGCGAAAGCGCCCTGCGTTGGGAAATGGGGCGGCTTGTTGGAGGAGCAGAAAGGAAGCCAGTGCCTTTTGAATCAGAGTATGTGAGGGGGCGGGCTAACATGTAAAGTGGAGTGGTAGACGGAGGTCAGGTTAGGAAGAATTATCCAAGTCTGAGGGGGATGTGATCCTGGAAGTAATAAGGGATCGATGGAGTTCATCGGGGCGTGCTTATATGGAAGATGACAGGATCTTGGAATTGGGTCAGAGGCCATGACCATTCTTAGGGAGTAAGAGCCCAGGGTGTGTGTGAGAGTGAGTGAAGGGTGGGAGAGTGTCAAAATCATATAATTGGGGAAGGGCAAGGCTAGGACCTCAGGAAAGGGGTAAAGGTCAAGACCACAGTGATTGGAAGCATGGCAACTCTGCAAAAGAGGGAGAGAAAGATGGGAAGAGAACAGAAAAGCACCTGGTGGAAAGTAGTTGGTCCAGGACCCAGAGTCACTATTTTTCCCTCTTAATTCCCATAGACGGTGGGCAAGAGCAGCAAGATGCTGCAGCACATCGACTACAGGATGAGATGCATCCTGCAGGACGGCCGCATCTTCATCGGTACCTTCAAGGCCTTTGACAAGCACATGAACCTGATCCTGTGTGACTGTGATGAGTTCAGGAAGATCAAGTGAGGAGGGGGCTGGCTTGGCAATCTTGGGGTATGGGGGGGAGGAGTGTGGAGGGCAGGTAAGCTAGGTTTCTTGTGTTTATACTCAAAGAACTCTAACTAACTCTTCTCTCTAAGTCCTGACCACTATCTCCTTCCTTATTCCCCTTCCCCACCTTAGTGAATTTTGAAGACATTCCTGTACCCAGACAGCTACACTTAGATATATACTAGCACACATCATCTGGAAATGATAAAAAAGCACAGTCTGTTGGGAGGAGCTTTGGTTCGGGTAGATGATAGCTAAATAAAGTATTCAGTTCTTAATATGACTATGACTGTTTCTGTGAAATCTAGGACATATATTTTTATAATCATATAATCCAGAGCACTCAGTTCTGTAATACACTTTTCTGTAGTACATAGATGTCTATGTCTAGGCCAAATTTCCCCATCTATAAAAGAGGGGGTTAGATTAGATGGTTTCTCAAGTGCACTCTAGTATAATATCAACTGTTCTTCCCCTCTTGGAATGTGGTCTAGTAACTCTAATCTCCATCTTCTAAAGCCTTTTTTGGTTCTGTGATTTGGAGAGAATACTTAGTTATCTGGAAAGAGGCCCTTCCTGCTCATGGTTTGTTAAACTACATGTTCCAGATCTTTATTCCCAACAAGCAGATACATGTAATGAAATGTGTTCTTGTCTTTATTTTAGTTTTAATTTTTATCTTTTGATTTTTTTTTCACTGAGTTCATTTCCAAATATAATTATTATAGTATAAAAAGAAACAGGAAAAAATGTTCAGCAAAATTAGCCAATATTTGATGATTTGTACTTATTTAATAAATGAAATGCTTTGAGATAAATTCACTAAAAATTATATTTATGAAGTCTTAGTACTATGAAGTCAACAGAAATACTCTCTTATGTACTGATATTTAACGTTCTCTGAATCTCTGTCAAAGGACTTCATTCTATAGGATTATCTTGGGGTGAAGGCATCTTGTAATGTAGTTAAGGATTTTAAAGGAGAATCTGATTTTTTTCATTTACTAAACATTAACTGTTCTCTGTATAAGACACTGTGCTTCGAATTCCAACAAGTATAATGATGAATAAGACTTGGATGCTGTCTCCAAGGAGCTTCTAGTCTAGTAGGTGGAATATTAATTATGAAAACATTTATAATATAATATTTAGAATGTAATCCATGCTAAAAGAGGTACAATTATAATTTACGTGTTTATTAAATCCTTGTTATGTGACGTTATGCTCTGACTCTACAAAAGGCTGGATTTAAAATTATATCTGCTGATGATTGCTTGTGTGACCTTAAACTAGGTCCTTTCCTTTCAGGACCCAACTTTCCTCTTCTGTAAGATGAGGGGATAATATAGTTTCTAAGGTCCATTCTAGGCTTAAATCTTGTGTTCTAAGGGCCCTTCCAGTTTTAACATTCTGTGTTCTAAGGTTCCTTTCAGTTCTGACATGCTATGTTCTATGTTTTAAGGACCCGTCCAGCTTTAACATTCTATGATTCTAAGTCTTCCAACGTTAAGGATCCCAGGACTCCTTGAGTAAGTTATGGGCCTAGTGACAAGGTGAAGGTTTTGAGGGATCCTAGGAAGCCTAGGAGCATAGAATTGCCTGTATTGTGCAGGCCGTATTCATCAGCCCATTCCACTAACATACATATTTCTGTCCTTCAGGCCAAAGAATGCAAAACAACCTGAACGTGAGGAAAAGAGGGTTCTGGGACTGGTCCTGCTTCGTGGGGAGAACTTGGTCTCTATGACTGTGGAAGGCCCACCCCCTAAAGATGTAAGGCAAAAGGGTTGGGAAAGGACAGTAAGGGAACTCTCCAATTGGGTTTGGAGGTACCTTCCTAAGAGAGAAGATGTTATGTTTGTGACTCTTTTGGGGTAAACTGGGTGTTTAGAAGCCAGAAATTAGTTATAGTAATAATTGCATGCCTAACATTTAAGTTTGGCTGGCCTTAATTAAATATTCTGATAAATTTAGTTACCAAATGGCTTACGAAAAATCTAGAGATTTTAGGGCATGCTAAGATAATAAATATGTTTGGAAGAAATTTGAACACCATGACTATCCCCGTCCCTGTGAGAGTGTCTCAGAACATCAGTGCTTAGGAGTAAAGGATTCCAAGGATCACAGAAATCAAGAGTTGGAAGACCTTACAGAGCATCTAGTCTACCACCTTGACTTTAAAAATCAGATGTCACATAATCAAAACAGAAACATTCCTTGTGACTGCCCCTTTCACACAGGGGAGGAGAGCACCAATTATTCAAAGCAGCATTTAAATGGCGCTGGGTGCTTTTACTCTGAACACCAGTCTGATCAAGGTCCTGTTTACAGTACTGTTCCCATGGTAACATTCCCCAAACTCATTTGACCACAAAAATACCTTGGGACTTGGAATAACTTATACTGTATCTTGATGGAATCCATTAATGCTAACTGAGCTTTCCAAAGGAATAAAGGAGCCTTGATGAAATTTTGTATCAAAATAGAGAAAAAAAATTCTGCATGTAATACACGTTTGATACATTTAATATTTCACACAGGAAAAATTGTGACTATTGTTGTAATTTTCTCCTTGAATCCCTTTTTATTTTTCGGGACAGGAGAACTTCTAGGTCAGTGTCAGGAACTGCAGTTGTTTAAGAAGAAACTAAAAATGTTTAGTGTGGAAAAAAGAAGGCTTGAGTGAGAGTAGAGATGGAAAACACAAAGCTATTGTCTTTGTGAATTGGAATAGAACTGTCTTAGGCCAACAGTCATTAGATTCATTCTGTTTAGGTTCAAAAGGCAGGACTAGGAGCTGTGGCAGAGAGGCAAGTTTCAACTCAAAGCCATTTCTTCTCTCCCCTGCCTGTTTTTCTTAGACTACATGTAATTTAGACTTTATATGATGATCTTGAGACCATTTAAGGAGCTCATGAGAAATGATGGCTGCTGGAGGATTTTGGTTAAAAAAAACAAAACAAAACAAAACAAAAAACACTGCTTGAGCCAATGCTTGTGTTGTGTCTTGATGACATCATGTCATAAGTGTAGGTGTGTAAGCTATGGTTTATAAGCAATTTTTTTTTCTTTTTCTGTATATCTGAGTATTAACAGCAAGCCATAGGCATGGGAAGTGGTGGTTTTTCGGTACTAAGTATTGAGCCTTAGTCTTTGCTTCCCCATAAATGACTTATGTTTTCTTTTTCAGACCGGCATTGCCCGTGTGCCATTAGCTGGCGCTGCAGGAGGCCCTGGCATTGGCAGGGCTGCGGGCAGAGGTGTACCAGCGGGTGTTCCCATGCCCCAGGCTCCTGCAGGCTTAGCAGGACCTGTCCGGGGAGTTGGTGGGCCTTCCCAACAGGTGAGGAGCTGGGCAACCATGACATCTTCCATCAATCGATGAATAAGCATTTATTAAATGCTCACAGTGTGCCAGACACTGCTGAGCATTAGAACTGCAAAAACAAAAATAAAGTAGTCCTTGGCTTTGGGAGGCTTATTTTGTCAGGGTAAATGAAGTCGGGCCATGGGTGTTGGGAAGAATCTAAAGGAGAGTCTTTGTAAATAGTGGAGGTGTTGAAGCCTTAAATTCTGGGGTATATTCCTGCAGAGTACAACCAAATATTCAAGACAGCATTGGAACCTTTTCTTGGAAGGCTACAACAAATCAGGCTTCCTGAGTAGGGCAAAGCGCTGGTGATATCTCTTTTCTTTTCTCACTTAGCCCCACTTTTTCCCTAATAGAATTTATTGTATAAGATAACATACTCAATGAATGAATGTGAATAATCCTTCATTGGATTATAAAGTTAATGAGAGTAGAATCTCTGTTGTATTTAACTTTATGTCCCCTAAGGATGGAGGTGAATTTTCATTCAATCAAGAGGCATTGTTTTTATTTTAAACATTTTTATCGATCTCTTTTACTCTTAGATCATCTTATATTTCTGAATATATTTCTTTTCTCTCTTCCCTCCCAGAGAACCATCTGTTATAACAAAGAATTTAAAATTGAATAAATGTTTTGCAAAACTAGCCAAAACATTAAAAAAAAAGTCTTAGATTCCCTGTGATGTTCCAACCCTATAATCCTCATCTTTGTTAAGAATGAAAGCAGATGCTTTCTCACAACTTTGCTTTAAGGCCAAACTTGGTTATTGCAATTTCACCAAATTCAGTTTTAGTTGTTTTGTTGTTCTTTTCATTTATATTATGCTTGATATGTATTTTATTTTCCTGATTCTGTTTACTTCACTTTGTATCACTTTAAGTTTTCCTTGCTTCTTTGTATTCATTTTAGTAATCATTTCTTACAGCACAGTAATAGTCTATTCACATATCACTTTTTTTTTTTTTTGTAATTCCTTAATCATTTTGGCATTTACTTTTTATTTTTTTCCCTTTGAAGAGATTATAAATCAATTGAAGAGGTAAAATAGGCACCAGGAGTAGTAAGTAAAAATAAATATGGAGAGCAATAGCATTAGCAAGAAAAGGGGTTTAATATTTAACATATATAGGACTGCTTGCCATCTAGGGGAGGGGGTGGAGGGAGGGAGGGGAAAAATCGGAACAGAAGCGAGTGCAAAGGATAATGTTGTAAAAAAAAAATTACCCTGGCATGGATTCTGTCAATATAAAGTTATTATAAAATAAAATATTAAAAAAAAAAAGAAAGAAAAGGGGTTTGAAGATGCATTAAAGGAATAAGGCATTTACTTTTTAGTCAAATTGACAAGTATTTATTGAGTATTTACTGTATGCTAAGAACTATGCACTGCTATATATAGTTTAATCCCTATGGTATGTATTTTATCGTTTGCATTTTTGGGATATATACCTAGGATTAAAGACATTTTAGTCACTTCTATATAATTCCAAATCACTTTTCAAAATGATCGGGCAAATTCTCAAATTCACCAATGATACTTTAATGTGTCTGCCTATCTTTCCACAACTCCAGTTTCCATCTTGTGTCATCTTTACTAATTTTATATTTGTGAGATGGAACTTCAGAATTTTGATTTTGATTTCTATTATTATTGGTTGTAGAGCACTCTTTAATATAATTGTTCATATTTTGCAATTTTTTTTGAGAACTGTTTAAGTCTTGACCATTTACCTATTTATAGTTAAGTGTTGCAGTGGATTAAATACTGGACTTGAAGATTTCCTGCCTCTGACACTAGCTATGTAATTGGGAAGTAAACTATCCTCAGTTTTCTCATGTATAAAAAGGGGATTATAATAATAACTATCTCCCAGGGTAATTGTGAAGATAAAACACTTGTTAGCAAGCAATTATTAGATACATATTATGTATCAAGCATTATACTAGGCCTTAGAGATACAAAGCAAAAAAATGAACTAGTTCTTGCTCTTAAGGAGCTTACATTCTATCAGGTGAAATTGTGTATGCATAAATTAATACCTATAGATACATATAAAACAAATAGAAAGTAATTTGGGGAGGGAAGGCATTAGGAGCTGAGGGATTGGTATGTGAGTTCAAGGTTCTAAGAAGCAGAGGTAAAGTAGGAGTGTATTTCAGTGTGGGAGAAGTGTGTCCTTGTCAGGAACTTTAAGAAGGGTAGTTTGACTAGATTGTGGCATATATGAAGGGACAAGTGATGTATATGTAATAAGGAGAGAAGTGTTTATTCAAATCAAGGGAGTGCCTAGTTATTAAGGGCTTAAAAGAGAAAGTTTATTTGTCTTTAATCCTGAAGGTCAGTAGAGAATCAATAGGGAGTTTTGAGTAGGGTAGTAAGTGACAGATCTGACGCTTAAGGCAGCCTGCTTTGGCAGCTGATTGATTTGGAGGGTAAAAGAGAATGAAAAGGCAGTAGTAGTAAGCATTTAATAAGTGTTAAATTGACTTGAATTCCCGTGCTTCAAAATTCAGATTCAGTTAGTATGCTAATTAATATCCTTAGCAGAGAACTAGTCAGTTTCAGTTAGAAGTATTTTATTAATTCTTCATTAATCATAATAGTAGTTCATGGCTCTGTTAACTAGGTTTTTCATAATTACTTTGTGGTATAATAGACAAAGCAAATATAATTACCATTTACAGGTGAGAGGTTAAGTTCTTTACTCAGTGTCATAGAGCAGTAAGCATTGAGTAAAGGGAAATTAATTTTTGGAAAAGCATTTACTATAACATCAAACACTGGACTTAAAATAGAAAAGAGATAAGCCATCAAAAAAGAGCTGTATTTTAATGATAGGTGATTGTACTTACCCAAGAAATTGTGAGAAATTCCTGGGATGATAAGTGAATTGAGACTGGAGTAGCCATGACAAAAGGAAGAAGAGCTTAGGAACATGGAGGACAGGGTGTGCTTGAGGCAGCAGGCAAGAAAAAGTCCAACCAAAAAGTAAAACCTGTCTGGGGTGGGCCAAGTGAGGTGCTCAGCAGTCATGGCACACTCCGGGACCTGCAAAGATGAGAGACCAGGATGTGGTCTCTGTTGCAGAGGGCCCAGTGGCTGGCCTCAAGATGGCAAGGGTATGAGATGAAGCACTAGTGTATCTTGACTCCAACTCTGCCTATTGAAAGTGAAGCTGTGCATTAGATGCTAGAAGGGAATGTTAAAGGAAATACAAGATAAATTTCTTTCATGAATGTTTTCCTTACTTTTTAAAATTTAGTTTTTTATAATTATGAACTTGACAAATACCAACAAACATGAATATTTCTTTATACAAGGAACAGTGAAATGAAATGTATTAAGCAAAACAAATCTGCATATTGGTTATGTCTGATCCTGGACTTCCTGTCTATCACCAGTGGTTAGTTAGTATGAGTCATCGTCAGTCTTCTGGAATTGTGATTGGTCATTATAATAATCATAGTGCTTAATTGAGTCTTTCACAGGTGATTTCCTTTACAATCTTTTAATCATTGTAAAAGTTGTTTTCCTGCTTCTGTTTACTTAACTCTTTTATTAGTTCATACGAGTCCTTGATTTTTCTTAGTCTGTTCCTTTCATCACTTTTGTGGCTCAATCATCCCATTTATATATGTAATAATATAAAAATACTATTTGCATTTATCTCATTCAGGTGCATATAACAAAGTTTATTCAGCTGTTCTCAGTTGACAAAGACCCACTGACAAAGAACAAAAGTTCTGCCATAAATATTTTTGTGTATATGGGTCCTTTTTCCTTTGATCTCTTTGGTATATGTGCATGCCAATATTTCTGTGTCAAAGGCTGTGCACAATTTATTTACTTTTAGTGGCATAGTTTGAAATTGCTTTCTGGAATGGCTGTATCACTTCAGAGCCCACTGAATGTGCCAGTCCTTCCATATCCTCTTCATTCTTTTTTCTCCTCATTGCCAATCTCATGGATGTGAGGTGAAATCTCAGAGTCGCTTTTTTAAAAAAATACACAATCATTGTATTTTAACATTTTATCTAATTACTACAACCTGTAAAGTAGCAAAACATCACATGAATTTTCATGAATTTAGCAAGACTGGTTAATCAACCAATAAATTAATGTTCATAGTTTCCATGGATTCAATAGATTTTGCCATTTCTCTTTTATATTTGGAAAGCATGATTAGCTTACTCTTCTGCAGACACAAATATCAGTATGAGGATCAGCATCAATTTTAAAGGTAAAAGAGCTCAGTGAGTCTTTGTATTAGAAAAACCCTTTTATTCTCAAAGATCGTACCACTTTATGACTGTCCTAATCTGGAACCAGTTCTAATACTAAAAAACAAACTAGCAGTTCACCACCAATAGAAAACTTGATTTGATGTTTATAACTTTATTTTTAGATTCTCTTTTATTTATAAGTTAGCAGTGCCTTAACTATTTTTTGCATGTCAGATTTGAAAGATTTCCAACTATTTTCTTGGATTTTCTTATTCTTACATTCAGCCATGTTCTAATAAGTTCTAATAATAAATATTTCCTAAACTTCAAAAGTCCTTAATAGCTTATTTGTTGTTTTTGGAGTCTTTAGTTTTCTTTTTGAGAAAACTGAGCAGGCAGCTGGATATAGTGCTGTGTACAATGTTCTCTTGGTTCTACTCACTTCCCTTAGCATCAGTTCATGCAAGTCTGCTGAAATCATCTTGCTGATTGTTTCTTATAGCAAAATAATATTCCATGATATTCATATGCCATAACTTAATAAACTATTCTCCAGCTGATGGGCATGTACTCAGTTTCCAGTTCCTTGCTACTATAAAAAAGACCGCTACAAACATTTTTGCCCATGTGGGTCCTTTTACAAACTCTTTTTATGATCTCTTTGTGATACATAGTAGAGACATTGCTAAATTAAAGGGTAGGCATAGTTTGATAGCCCTTTGGGCATAATTACAAATTATTCTCTAGAATGATTGGATCATTTCACAACAACACCAGCAATGCATTAGTGTTTCAGTTTTCCCACATCCCCTCCAACATTTATCCTTATTTTTTTCCTGTCATCTTAGCCAGTCTGTTAGATGTGAGGTATTACTTCAGACATGTCTTAAATTTGCATTTCTCTAATGAATAGTGATAATAGAGTATTTTTAAAAATAATTATAGATGAGTTCAATTTCTTTATCTGAAAATTATCTGTTCATATCCTTGACCATTTATCAATTGGAGAATGACTTGTTTTCGTATAAATTTGCTCTCATTCTTTATATATTTTAGAAATGAGATCTTTATCAGAAACACTGTAAACAGCTTTCTGCTTCCCTTCTAATCTTGGCTGAGTTGCTTTAGTTGGTGCAAAACCGTTTTGATTTAATGTATCAAAGTTGTCCATATTGCATTTCATAATGTTCTTCTTTTGCCATAAATTCCTTCTCCAAAGATCTGATAAGTAAATTATCCTTTGCTCTCCTAATTTCCTTATAGTATCCACATTGAATATTGTCCTATAGTTTCTTTACATCATATCATACCCTGTTTTCAAGTCCTTTATTTAATATGGAATTTCCTTGAATACCAAAAAACTATATGAAACCATAGTTGGAGGAAAAAGTTATAGCCATGGTAATAAACTCTTATTCCACTTTCTTTTATTTTCTAATTCGCCTATTTATTTTTTTCTAAAATGAGACATTGGTATTCTTTATCAAAGCCATTAGAGCCACCTATCCTTGTATAAAATTATCTACATTATATGTGTTAGTCCTGTTCTTAATGCAAGTTCTTTGGTCTTTCCAACCTTTGCCACCTTATGGTTTAAGGGGTCTCATTATACCCAGCTGCCTGCTCTTCCCTCAAAGGAGAATTAGGCTTTTCAGAGGAATTGTTTTATTTCACTTTTCTTATTACTAATGATTTAGGGCCATTTTTTAATAGGTTATTGATTACTGTCTTTTAAGAATTGCCCGTTCATTTCCTTTGATCATTTATTAAAAAATGACTTGAACATTTGAATCAGTTCACTATTATGTCTTACATATTACACTTTTTCCAAAGAAATTTGTTGAAAAGCCCCCCCCTCCACCTAAAATGTTCTGATTCATACTGTATTGATAGCTCTCTTGCAAAATCTTTTTAGTTTTATTTAATTTTTCTGTTAATACATTACCTCCTCAGTTGTCTAGGTTTGAAATTTCAGACTCCCAATATCTACTAAATCAATAGCTGCCGAATCATTTCTGTTCATTGTTCAAGTGTCTCTTGTACCTTTTCTTTTGTTTTCATTCTTTTTGCTACCCTTTAGTTCAGGCTCTTGTTCTCTCTTGACTTGGAGTGTGGTAATAGCATCCTGTTTTCCCTGCCCCTAGTCTCCTCAAGGCAGTTAATCCTTTAGACATCATCAGGACTGTCTCTCCAATGTGTGATTCTGGCCGTGCTGCTCCATGCTTTTTAAAGCTTCTTAAACATGCTCCAAAGTATCTTAAACTGTAGGTTGCCACTCCATATGGAATCACATAACTGAATGTGGAGGTTGCAAAAAATTTTGCAACAGTGAAAAGTTTCTGAACACAATGACAAAAAAATTAATTCAACATTAAACATGTAATGAATTTGAGGTGTTTCTGGCAGTGCTTACCCGTGTTGCATGATGATTTTACTATAGCCTTGGTTCTGAATGTACATGTACACTTTGTACTATGAAAGGCTGCCAGAAATACCTCAGCTCAAATCTAAGATGGGGTTGAGTAAAATTTCTTGGGTGAAAAGGAATTGTGATTGAAACAAAATTAAGAAGCCCTGCTTTAGACTTGTGTTGAAGACTGTACAATCTGACTTCATCCTTCCTTTCCAGTATTATTTTACATTGTCTTAAAACATTGGAGAAACATGAAATGATTATAAGTTCACATTCCTATCATAACAACTATCCCACTGCTCCTTTTTTTTTTTTTTTTCCTGATTTATGTCCACCTATATTTGTTTATACTGAATTCCCATTTAACTTTTTTTGTGTCTCTGTTGTAATTTGTGGTGGGAGTGATAGTGTAGATCCTTCTCCCTTGGACTTCCCAAACATTTTGTTTCACACTCATCTAATGCAAAGTTATATATTATTATAGACATCTATATTGGTATTTTAGTCTGTTAGATTAAACTTGTTGAAGCCAGGGGATGTCTTCTAGACTTGGTATCTCTAATGCCTATACATATAGTAAATACTTAATACTTGTATTTTTTTATGTGTTTTACGGTTTCCACCTTTTGTGCCCTCTTAGGTGATGACCCCACAGGCAAGAGGGACTGTAGCTGCTGCTGCAGTTGCTGCCACAGCCAGTATTGCAGGAGCCCCAACACAGTATCCCCCTGGTCGAGGAACTCCTCCCCCACCTGTGAGCCGAGGGACACCTCCTCCAGGTAAGGTGTCCTTAGATAGAACTTAGACTAGTTGGTAGGTAAGGCATCAGCTGGATTAATGATGAAACATAACCTCATCTGAATCTGATGAAGAGTTTGAATTACTCAGCAGGATTACTCTGAAGTCCAGCCTGGATGATTGTTTAGGGGCTTAGGGCATACTCTTTCCTAAGAGAGGAACCCTGGCTTTTGGGGGTGAGTCATCTTTGAGCTACAAACAGCCACCATGTGGATGATGGAGCTTGAGACAGTGGCTCTCCTTATAAAACTCTTCCCCTTTTGTTACCTGAGTGACTTTTTCCCCTTCATGCAACTCCTTACAATTTTCATACAGCACTGAATTATTTTCTGGGACTTCTCTGTTGCAGGCATGATGGCCCCTCCTCCTGGAATGAGACCTCCCATGGGCCCTCCAATGGGGATGCCCCCTGGACGAGGGGCACCAATGGGCATGCCCCCTCCTGGCATGAGACCCCCTCCTCCTGGGATGAGAGGTGAGTGGAATAGATGCATTGGCAGGTCCAATGTGTTCAGTGTCGATTTTGTTCCTATTATTCTCTTCAGCCCGAGTTCTTTTCATGGGAGCACAAAAGAAGAAAAGTAAAAATCATAGATGGATTGATCAGAATTCTCTAGAAGTGATTTTTAGTCAACCTGTGTTCTTACTGTTACTTGGGGAGATAGGTTTTGGGTTAATAGTTCTCCTGGGCCCTGAATCTCCTTTGCTTTCATGCCTGTGAGCTTTGTTTTCCAGGAAGGATTAGATATTTATAAAGATATTTATAAAAATTAGATATATTTATAAAGATTTATTCTCACCTTATAGTACTTTTTCTTTTCTGAGCCTCAGTTTCTTCCACTGTGTAAAAGGGAAAATAATACTACTTTTGTTATATATCTCTCAGAGCTGTTGTGATGAAAATGCTTTGTAATCTTTAGAGCATTTTGTGCTCTGTGAATTGTATATCTATCTCATGGGACTCTTTTGTTTTCTTTATAGGTCCCCCTCCCCCAGGAATGCGCCCACCAAGACCTTAGGATTTCTCAGCTGCTGTGATGCTGCCTCTGTCTTGAGGCTGTATATAGTTTTGTGGGCTTTTTGTATAAAGTGTGCTGCTTTTAAATTGATTAATAATAAACTCTTGAGGGAAAAAAAACTGTTGTGTGACTGTTGAGTATTTTCTGTGTCTGTTGGAAGCGTTTGGAGGGGGTCCAGAATTTAAATCTTCTAAAACTATGCTGATTGTTATATGGGCTAGCGTAGTGGAAATGGTATTTAGCTGAGTTACTTTTGTTCCTTTTTTATTCATCTAGGTGACATCTGGAAAGAAAAAATCAGAGGTTATCATTTCTTTCTCCCTTCTGCCATTGTGATAACCTTGGATTCAGTTCCCTGTTTTTTCCTCTTGTCTCCAAGTTTGCAGACTTAGGAAAATAATAGTGATAATAAGCATTTAAATGTTTTTTTTAAGGTTTTGCGAAATTCTTTACAAATATTTCATATGGCCCTCTTAGCAATCCTGAGAAGTAGGTGCTCTTGTGATTCCCATTTTGCAAATGTTGAAACTGAGGCACATAGGGGTTAAGTGACTTGCCCAGGGTTACATAGCTAAAAATTGTCTGAGGCTGGATCTGAACTCGTGTGTTCCTGATTGCAAGACCAGCAGTGTGTGTATTGGGCCACTTGGTGATCAGGTAAACCACTAAGAACATATAATTTAAATAAGAAAGACATTTAACATGGGGATATCATGGCTGTTGGAATATTTGGAATTTGAGATTAGCCATTTTATACTCAATCTTAAACTCAAAGAGTATAACTTGGAGCAATGGATAGATTTCAGCTTATTTCTGACAATGGAATGGTGTGCCCCTGCACAGTGAGGTTTTGTTCGGGGAGATAAGTGGGTTCTGAGTGAAGCTTGTCAGAGAAGAATTTAACTGGGGGGGTGGGGGGTGAGGAGTTGGAGAGGTATTTATGTTGGGTAACCAATTCATAGCTAGAGACTGGAGAATACCAAAAAAGTATCGAGACCATTAAGATTCTAGATCTCCCTCTGACTCAGTGGTCTCATTGAATTTTACTCTTCCTCTTAATCTGTCACTGAGTCAGATTTACCTTTTCTCCCTTTCTACACATGACACCCTATTCCTGAGCAACATTCCTGGAATGTACTCTGACTTCTGCCTTAGAGACCCTCTTATTTTTTAAGACAAAGCCCACATCGTCCCCCTCAGATGCAGCAGGGTGGTGTTATAGTGTGCAGATGGCCAGGCTTGGAGTCACAAAAACCTCCGTTCAAATGTGAACTCAGTTACTTCCTAGCTGTGTTACTCTGGGCAAGTCATTTAACCTGTAGTTGTAAAACTACAACTTTTTTTTGCTTGAGTTTCTTCATCTGTAAAATGGGGATTGTCATAACATCTACCTCCTAAACCTGTGAAGATCATAATATTTGTAAGTTTTGTAAACCTTTAAATGTTATTAAGTGCTAGTGTCCTCTCAAAACTACTGTTAATTTGGCTTAGTGTAATGATTTTTTCCTATGTCTCCTTCATTAGCTCCTTGTAGACAGAAATTGTTCCATTCTGTTCTCAGGACTCCACACAGAGGTGCTTCATAAGTATTTGTTGATTGATTGTAAAGAATAACTGTGGTGTAGAATGAAGTAGAAAAAGTGCTGGATTTGGATCTTACATTCTAGCTCTGATACTGTGACCATGAATGAACTCTTCTAACCTCTGAGCTTCAGTTTCCTCACCAGTAAAATGGGAATAATACTTAGACTTTCTACTTTATAGAGTTATGAAGAAAGCACTTTGCAAATCTTAAAGTACTATATACTTCAATAATTTAATCCATAATTTTGTTAGCATGGATACTTTCTAGATTCATATCACAGTTCCTCTTAGCTTAATAGGTTTTAAAATAATTTCTGTGGCTGAAAAATTAATCACCATTGTGATGCTCATCTTAAAACTGTCTGGCTCTTAGACAAGATTTAGGGGCTTTCACTAGATCTATTCTTCAATCTTTTTTCAGTTTGGTAGAAAAGGTCCTTCGAAGGGGGTTTGTGCTAGCATGACCTTGGAAAATCCAAGTCAAGTTCCTTTCACAATAAGGACTTTTTAAGTAGAAAAGTGCAATATGCATATAGGTTTTATTTTTAATAGTGACAAAGGGATACTAAACTACAACTTTTGAGCCTGGAAGTGGAAGAAACGTGCTCAAGATCAGAGATGGCTTAGTATAGACTGAGGGACTTGGATTGGGCATCGAAGAGTGAGAAAGCTTTACATAATTAGGAAAGCAAAGGCAGAGAGTGTTTCAAGCCGGTACCATGTGAGCAAAGAGGAGAAAAGAAGAGAAATTCATATAGCATGAATGCAGATGGTTTAAAAGACCTGATTGGATGGGATGTTAAAGTTTCAGAGTTAGCTTTTGTGGGACTAAATAAAGCTCTTTATACTCTAGTTGAAGCACTTTTATTTTTAAAGAATAGAGTCAAACAATTTTCTTAGTTCTGAGAGCTTTGGACAAGATACAAGAGGGAAAATTCATCTTTGACAATCTCTTTCCTTTTCTCTCCAAGGTATCCAATACCGTTGAAGCCCTTTCCTTCACCTTTGTAGTGTTTTCTAGGTGATGTTCCATAACTATTCCTCTTTTATCTCTCATTGGTGACCTATTCTCATCTATTAAGGAGGAAAACTGAATAATAGAATTAGGATGTTTAAATCAGAAGGGATTTAGAATTAGAACATAGAAAGTCAGAGCTGGAAAATTCTAAGAAAAGTAAAATGATTTGACCAGGATTACTTGCTTGTTACATATCACAACTGGTATAGAAGTCCAAGTTAGTAGGGTTTTTTTTTTCAATTTCCATTTATTTACTAATTTTAAACAATGATTTATTGAGAGCCTATTATGTTCACAACTCTGTAAGGCTCTGGAAGAGATCTTTGAAGTCATCTAATATAATTTAATTATAGATGAGGGTACTGAAGGTCCCAGATGACAGAGAGTTCACTACAGAACTGAGAATAAATAGATCCCAAAATTCAATTTCTAGACCAGTACTTAGTAATAATTACTGACCTCTTAACACTAGAACCATGAACTAGCTGTTAGATCTGAATTGATATAAAAGGGAATTGGGCCTGATGATCTTTAAAGTCCTTTTTAGCTAATAGTCTTATTTTAAGCTGTATTTATTATTATTGGATTGTAAACTATTAGGACCAGATCTTGTCTTAATTATCTTTTTATTTCCCTCCATTACCTAAGGCAAGTTATGCAGAGGGTAGCTGCTTAACATGATTATTAAATGAATTAGCAAATGAATAGGAATAGAATGAATGAATGAGAAAATCAGTGTAGGGAATACAAACAAGACATTCTGTGCTCTTGAGCTCATGCTATAATGAAGGAGATGACACTTAGGAAAGGTGGTTGGTTGTTGCCCTTTGTGCTTAAAAAGGACCGAAGTGACATCATTATGTTGGAGACAAAGTACAGTGTGTCTGACTGACTGACCAGATCCATTTTAGCTTGAAAGAGAGGCACAATTCAGGCCCAAACTATGCTTTTGACGTGGAGGTGGCTCTACATTTATGCATCTCGTGTTTCCTTTGTGCTTCTGAGATTCTACTTTGCCCACAGAGTACAGCACCTTCTTTGATGCAGAAACTGCATAGTGGGCAGTCCTGTACCAGCATCTTCCTTTTCTCACAATACCAAAGTTCTTCAGAGAGTTCTTGAGAATGTCCTTGTACTACTTTTTCTGACCCTTATGTAAGCACTTAGGTGATTTGTCTGTAAAATAGTCTTTCAGGAGACATCCATAAAAAGGGAAAAGGACTTATTTGTATAAAAGTATTTTTAGCTTTTCTTTTTGTGGAAATCAAAGGAATGTCCATCAATTGGGGAATGGCTAAATAAGCTGTGGTATATGATTGTAATGCAGTATTATTGTGCTAAAGAAATGAGAGGCAGAATGATTTCAGAAAAACCTGGAAATACATACTAAAGTGAACGGAACCAAAAGAATGTTGTACCTGTTTTTAGGAATATTGTTCAATGAAGAATTATGAATGACTTAGCTATTTTCAGTATTATAATGATCCAAGACAATCCCAAAGGACTAATGATGAAACATACTATCTGCCTCCAGAGAAAGAACTGATATTGACTGAATATAGACTGAAGCATACTATTTTTCATTGTTTTCTTTTATTTCAGTTGTCTTGTACAAAATAACTAATATAAAAGTGTCTTAACTATTGCATACATATAATTTATAAATCTGATTGCTTACTATTTTAGGAAAGAAGGAAGAAAAAGGACGGATAAAATTTGGAGCACAAAATTAGGAATGAATGCAGAAAAAAATGAGTCATTTAGGTAAATGTAACTTTTGGCATTCACCAATGTGGCCAGCCCATTGGAGTTGATGGAAGCTTGCTTCCAGGGATGATGGCCCTAGGTGGGCTGGGTGAGGTAGGGGGGAAGCTCAGAGTCCAGAGCTGTACTCAGTGGGGTCTTAGGTGGCTGAGATGATGGGGATCTTTAACTTGCTTTCATCTCTCTCTCTCGGGGTCCCTACTTCAGCTGCACTTGGTAGTCATGTCTGGCCTCTTTTTCACAGGCCTTGCTTATCTGGGCAACAGATGGGGAGATTGGAAACAAGTGGCCGAGGGAGTACTCCTATTCCCAGGCCTCCTGGGCTCAGGGGCCCGCACTTTTGACCACCACTTATTCTGAGGAAGGTGGGGTGGTCAGAGTCTGTCTGCAGGCGTGGATGGAGGACTAGCCTCTGCAGCGAGGTGACACCGGCATGGGCCCCGGCAGGGCCTCCGGGGGTACTAGCAGGGGAAGACAAACAAGTGGTTGCCCACCAGGGCAGCGCAGGAGGCGTGTGCACAAGCCACGGTTAACCTCACAGGTGCAAGGAGGTCCTAGTACAGGGGCTACCAGGAAGCCTGGCTCTTGCTACATGTTTCTTCCTTGTTTTTCTCAAAACTTGGCCAATGGTTAAGAAGTAAACATCTCCCCCAGAGGGTCTTACCAATGAACAAAGAGTAAACATCTTCCCACACACACATTTCCCTATAAAACAACCCCTCCTGCAGTAGCCCCAGACGGCCAGTCCGCTTGGTGCTGTTTGATCCTGAGCTGCATTTTTCGGTCTGGTGTCCAGGTAATTCTTACCTGCAGATGTATTCTCCCCGTGCAATACAATGCCTAGATGGCTCCCCTCCAATTTTTGACTTTTAGCTTTGTAGCCGGGTAACCCCAGGCAAGCCGCTCACTTCTCTATGACTATTTCCTAAACTGTAAAATTGGATGATAAACTACCTTCTGGGATGTTGATAAACTACCTTCCGGGATGTTGTACGAAGTGAAATATTTGTGAGGCGTGTTGCGAATTTTAAAGCATTATGTAAATATCATTTTTTTTTATTATTCCAACTTAGGTGGTTAGTTATTGATTCTGGGCAAATCTTCACTTATCTAAGCCTCAGGTTCTAATTCTGTGAAGTAGGTATAATTATATAGCTTATATATTTATATCTAATTATTTATGCAATTTATAGATATAATTATGGGTATAATTATGGCGCTGTCTACATCACAGGGTTGTTGAAAGCGCCTTTTTAATGTAAGTTGTCATAAATTAACGTGCCTGAGAAAACTACAAGGATGGAACGTTAAGAACAAGGGCCCTATTAAACAGGGAGGCAAAGCCGGAAGTTCCCCTAGCCGGACCGTTTTGTAGCGGACTCATTTCCGGCCGCGGGAGCGGGAACCGACTTCTTGTCGGTTTTTAGGCCCGGCTTGAGGAGAATCCGACACGAATCAGAGCCATCCCAGCCGCCACCATGGTGAGGGAGCGCCGGACAGCCATATGGGATGGTTCTAAGGCTGGCCCCGAGCGGAGGATGCCGTCAGGGCCGACAGTCGAGTTCAGAGGGCTGGGGCCCAGGTTTGGGGAGGAGAGGGGCCGGAGGAAAGGCCGGGATTCTGAGGAGGGGGAGGGGAAGGAGCGCGAGGCGGGGGTTCTGAGAAGGGGGAGGGAAACGAACGCGAGGCCGGGGTCCTGAGGAGGGGGAGGGAAAAGAGAAGGGGGTTGCTGGACGAGGATTCTGAGGGGGAGGGGAGGGCAGGACTGGGAGCTCCAGGCCAGACTTGTGAGGGGGCGACGTGAGGGCTTTCGGGACTGAGGCCCTGAGGTGGGGGAGGGGAGGCAAAGACTCGGGGGGCCAAAGCTTCAGAAGAGGGGGAAGGGAGCAGGCTGGGATTCCGAGGAGGGGAGGTGTCTGGCTTCCGAAGGAGGAGAAGGCTAGGGCTCTGAGGGGGAGGGTCAAGACTCGGAGGGCCATGTGCGTATTTGTGTGTGGAATGGGGATCGGGCGAGTTGTGATGGTGGAGGGAAGCACTGGAAGCCCGCCCTGGAACATGGGCAATGGTTAAAGGTAAAAGTGGGGGACATTAGGATGCTTGGGTACCTGGGGGGAGGGGATGTTGACAGAGAGGAGGATATAGGTCAGGGTTAGCAGGTGGGCTTAGAAATCTGAAGGGGAGGACTGGTCCGGGTGGAGGACCTGTTAGAGCCAGAGGGTTAAGGATAGGCAATGTGAGCAATGGCCTTTGTGAAGACAACCTTTTTACCATCCATCCCCATCATTTTACACAAGTCAGAGCTCCCAGCCCCCAGTTTTGGACCTACTGCTCCTTCTAGCGCCCCAGCGTTCTCCCTTTCCCCCTCCCCCCCAATGTCAAAATAGGTAGCGAGACAGAATGTAGAACTTGAACCCATATCTCCTGACTCAGAATCAGTACTCTTTGCACAAATTGTTGGAATCCACGTTTCCAGGTCTCATGTGCCTTCTGTTATATCCTCTCTCTTTGTTAAAACACAACTCTCTGTATGTTATCACTAATGTATCCCTCAGGTAGCAGAGATTATGGGGTTTTAAGTCAGATGATTTGGATTCAAGTCCTAGCTTTACTATCACCTTACTGTGTTAGTTGGGACAAGTTTCTTAACCTCTTCAACTAGATGGTCAGTTTCCTTGTCTGTAAATACTATTGCTCTTGGGAAGGTCAGTGAGGTAACTGGATGGTGTATGAAAACTGTCCATGTAGCGAGTTCCGTGTTTTTGATATGGAAAGAAGGGTGAAGAAATCTAGTGTTAAAAAATGAAGGGAAAAAAAGGCTGTTCTGAGAGTCAGAATGTTATCTTGGGGAATCTTAGAACAGAGGATGTAAACTAGAAAGACCATTAAAGCTAATTTTGTATATCCCATTTTACTAAAGAGGAAACTGGGTTCAGAGCGGGGAATTGATTTATCCAAAGTCAACACTAGAACATGGGTCTCCTGACTCCCAAGTCCTGTTTATTTGCCTTTATATTAGGTTTCCCTTGGGAGCAGAACTGAGAGAAAAGTAGAGTCGAGGAGGGATTCAGATTTCAGTGTCTCAGCTCCTTCTTTCTTGCTTCTTATAGACGGTGGGCAAGAGCAGCAAGATGCTGCAGCACATCGACTACAGGATGAGATGCATCCTGCAGGACGGCCGCATCTTCATCGGTACCTTCAAGGCCTTTGACAAGCACATGAACCTGATCCTGTGTGACTGTGATGAGTTCAGGAAGATCAAGTGAGGAGGGGCCCTGGTGGGAGGAGAGCAACCTGGTTCACTTAGCAGAATATTGTGGGGGAGGGACCCAAGTGGCAGGTGATATAGTTTAGCTGTTCCCTGTCTGGCTGTGGCCTAACTGTGCTTCTTGCGTCTGTGTGGTTGTGTCCTTTTTTGAAGAAAAGTCCGCTGAGATTCCCCAGTGCCCTCTGAATGCTGCCTTCCCCAGGAGTTCAGCTGTGCTTGGAACCCCTTGGCCTGAGAGCTGTGTTTCTGCTTTTCCTTGTTTGCCCCCATGGGGTAAAGGGCTCTCGTGTTCTCCCCACAGGTTTTTAAGGGGGAGAACTTGCTTTTCTGTCCTCATTGCCTCTCTGTAAGGCTGCAGCCTAAACGGCATCCCCACCCAATACAGCCTGCTCTGAAGCAGCTTTCAGGAGCCCCTGACCCTCTTCAGGGTAAGTGCCTGGCTTCACCACTTGGGTTGGTGTTTGGGGCTAGTGATTTAGAATCAGAGTTGGAAGAGACCAAGATCATTTAGTGTGACCCCTTATTTTATAGAAGAGGAAACAACAAGGTGCTAACTGATTTGCCCAAAGTTTTAGAATAGCAGAGCAAATATTCAGACCTCAGTTCTGAGACCCCTATTTCCAGTGTTTTTCCCTTTTACCTGGCTCCCTTCTTTGATTTGCTATCTGCAAAAAAAAATAGAAGTGGTAAGAAGTGGGGGCTAAACGCTATCCCATGTGTTTTCAAATTATTCGCTATGTCAGTTTTCTAACAAGAATCTTGTCTTTTAAAGCTAAAAAGACTTTGGGATGATCTGGTAAAGGTGATTCCTACTCTATAACATCAAAGCAATTGCCATCTTACAGGTCAGGAAGCCCAGAGAGAATAAATTCCCTGTTTATGTTCCCTAGTTTGTTAAATGATATTGGTTGGGGTGGGAAAAACTGGAACCCAGGTCTCTTGATTCCCAAAAGTAGAGCTCCAATTTTCCTTCCTTCTTCCATCAATCTATTAATGACTTTTTATTTCTTTTAGATCTGTGTGGTTTTGTATGTATGTGTGTGTGTCTGGCTTGAATGGAGAGAATCCACGATAAGGACTTACAGAGTGAGTGGGGTGCTAGATGCCAGCAGGAGCTCCTTGGGGAGCTGATTGATCTGGCAGCTAATAAGATTTAACAGTAGTTGTCCTTTTTCCCTATGAGAGAAATCAAGTATAAGCGGCCAAGGCAAGTTGTTCAGATAGGTAGGAACATTAGAAAAGGGGTGAGTATGTTAGCACAGGGTCAACTTCAGAGCCATTCAAGCCGGCCAGTCAAGAGAGATTGTCAGTGTGTTGGAGTTTATGGGAAGGAGTGGTATAAAGGAGGGCCCTTGCTGAAGATAACAGGTAAAAATAGGAAATGGCCTTTATAGGTACTGAATTTATGGGATATGGAAATAGCCATGTCTTGGATACATATGTTCTGGAACAGGGTTGCCACCTGCCCATCCTAGGTACTATTGTCTTGGTATCATCCTAGAACATTGTTATACATAATAAATGCACAGAATATATCTAATGAATTATGATCCAGAGTCACAGGTCAAATGTCTTCATTTTCCCATGGGTGTAGATAAGAGTCTAGAGCTTAAAAAAAAATTTACTCAGTGTAAGACTACAACTCCCAAAAGCTTTGAATTACAGGCAAACTAAAATATCTAGTCTGCTGTAAACATAAACACCCTTTTGAATGAAGCCTTTTTATTACCAGAAGTTTTCCACTCTTGTCTCTTAGGGGTATTTCTACATAACACATCTCTGAAGTTGTACTGGCAGCTAATAAAGAATTAAAATTGATATGGAAGAGGAATTAGGATTAGACTCATTTCCTTTACTCCTAAAGCACAGATCTAGAAACAAAGTAAAGGGAGCAAGTAGAGCTCCAATTATTATTACATTAGAAATCATCTAGTCTAACCCTCTTTATTTTTAGATTAAAGAAGGATCCAGAGAAGGGGAGTGACTTCCCCAAAGTTTTATAGCTAGTCATTGGCACATTTAGAATTTGAATCTATGTCTTTGGTTTCCAAGTCTTTTCTTCTGTCTCTTTTTACTATGTCAGTTAAATGTCTAGAAGTGGACTGGATCTTATTTTAATTCCTGTATGTGACTATTTACAATAGATTTCAACTTGGGGATGGGAAATTTGGAAGGATGCTGGGAGTATGTCACAAGGAAGTATAATGTATGAAGTGCCTTAATAATACCCTGTCCATTAAAGTAAGTTTTTTTTCCCCCTTCTCCCTATCTTCAGGCCGAAGAACTCAAAACAAGCAGAAAGGGAAGAGAAGCGAGTTCTGGGCCTTGTGCTGCTACGTGGGGAGAACCTAGTCTCAATGACCGTGGAGGGGCCACCTCCCAAAGATGTAAGGCAGGAATCTGTGTGTTCTTGAGGTGATGGGGAAGCCCCCATCGTGGTGTGAGTACTGAGAGTCAAGTTGCTCTTTCTGGGATAACAACAGTGCCTTATTTTTGTATCATTTTACAAAGTTAAAAAGATCTTGTCACAGTAGCCCAATAAAGCCTAACATTGTGATTTCTATACATCTGAAACTTAGAGAGATAATATGATTATCTAAGTTCATAACTGATGAAGTGGAGGAGCCAGCATTTAAACTTGAGCCCTTTGGTATCAATGTCATAATTCTTTTCACTATACCATACCATGTTAAACTAGATTTTGTAGGATGTGCTTCCTTGCCACAGAACTCCAAGGACAGCCAATAGACTGGACCTAAAATGTATAATAGCAAAAGACACATTGAATTTTTAATCCTAGAATCATAAAGATAGAAGGGGCCATAGAGAGCAGTGTAGTACAAAATCTTTTTTATGTGTTGGACTAGATGATTTGTAAGTTTTTTTCCAACCTGAGTGTTATTATTATTATTATTATTGTTTTTTTTGAGAAAATGAGATCGATAGAGGGGAGAATTGCTTTCTTTAAATTTTTGATTAAAATTGACAGAGTCATAACTAGTTCCAGATCCAATAGTTTTTCTTTGGTCCATCTGAAAATTTATGTAAGTGGGTAGGTTATGTTATATGTGAGTAGTAATGGTAATAATAATGGCAATTCAAATAAGTATAGCTTTAAGAATTTACAAAAAACTTTCCTTAACCCATTGAGAAATAAATGGTATGCTTTCCAGATGAGGGAACTGAGACTTTAATTGGTTAAGTGACAAAATATATGTTCTTTTAGGGTGGCCACATAGGATCAACCTTGGTGATTAGTAGGGCTCATGATGGTGGTTGCATATGGACCTTGGTCTGTATATTTGGGTGCCTGTGGATTGGAAGTCTTAGCAAGTTTGCTCCATAAAGGTACCTCTCTTTTATATCCCTCTGCTGTAGAATTTAAATTTTTGTTTGTTTGTTTGTTTCAGACTGGTATTGCCCGAGTACCACTTGCTGGGGCTGCAGGAGGTCCTGGGATTGGCAGGGCAGCAGGGAGAGGTGTGCCTGCTGGTGTCCCAATGCCCCAGGCTCCTGCAGGTTTAGCAGGGCCTGTCCGAGGGGTAGGAGGGCCATCTCAACAGGTGAGAAGCTACGATAATATCGAATTCTATATGGAAGGAGGAGGGGGTAGTTGTGGGATTAGTGCCAAAAGCAGTTCACTTCATTCATTGAGCACTTGCTATGTGCCAGGCACTGGGGATACAAAGGCAAAAGTAAGACTTCCTGCCTTCAAGAGTCTGATGCTCTGTAGAGGGGGAATGAACATGTGCATAAGTAACAATATATCAGATAAATACAGAAAATCCAAAGTAATCTTGGGATGGACAGCATTAACAACTACAAAGTAGAGGTAAGAATGGAGAGAGTAGCTTTTGTAAAGAGACAAAAGCAGGATATAGTGTGGAGGGGAAAAACAAGTGGTTCATTTTAACTGGATTGTAGAGTTTGTGATGGCCAATAACATAATCATTGTGAAAAAATAGGCTGGAGCCGGAATGTGAAGGACTTTAAATGCTACTCAGAGAAGTTAAAATTTATATTTTATCCTAGAGCCAAGAGGGAATGTGCCACCAAAAGTTCTTTAGAAGGGTAATGACAGGGTCAGCTTTTTACTTTAGGTATATCAGTCTGCTATATAGAGGATGGATTGGAGAATGGACTGGCAGTCCAAGTGAAAGGTGATAGAGGATTTAAGCTAGGTTAGGTACTGTTTAAGTGGAGAGAAGAAGGTAGATATGGGAGAAGATAGAATCCACACTACTTGGCAGTTGATTTGGATATGGGACATGAAAAGGAATGAATAGGTAAAAATGACTGGAGTTACAAATTTAAATGATTTTAAGATCGATGGTATCTTTGACAGATGGAAATTAGGACAAAGTGTTTCGGTGGGGGGAGGGATAAGTTCTTTTTTGGTTGTGTTGCATTTTATATGCCTTTGAGAAATTTAGGTGGAGATGTTCAGCACATTGTTGATGTAGGATTATGATTCAGATAAGAAGTAAGGACTGAATCTGTAGATTTGCTACCCATCTGCTTTAGATAATAATTGGATCCATTGGAGCTGATAAGGTCAATATGAGTGTAATGTGAGGGAGAATAGTGCTCATACCAGAGTTCTGAGGATATACAAGCCTCTGGGTTTTAAATGTTGGGAGAGATTTCAGATCTGAAGTTACATGTGCCTCCTAAATTTTCTATGGGGGCTCTTTTAAAAATAGATGTGAAGGAGAAAAATATAGTCATTGAATTTTAATTGTGATTAAGGAGTTTCATCTTGTACCTCTGAAAATTTGATAAGAGAGAGTGTAAATCTTTGGTGGTTTAAATTGGGATGGGTTAAAGATAATGTGCTTTGTCCAGTTAGTATAAGCTTTTCTTTCCTAAGGAGCTAATTGCTGAGCTACACTAATTTGTATTTACTTTTTTTGAAAACCAGTAAAAATGTGATTTTTAACTTTTTAGTTATTTGTGATTTAATATACTTTTAAAAAAATCTAAATGAATGTGAGTGCAATAGTTTTAAAAAAAATTAACATTTTTTTCTCATCAAAAACTTCTAACAGTGTAATAACATATTTGGAGCTACTATCCATTTCATTAGGTGGTAAAGTGATAGCTTGTTTGAGCTGCCCAAAGATCCAATGTTTTTCTTGCTCCATCCCACAGCTTCTATAAGCTGTCAGAAATTTAAAGAAAATATGCAAATTCTTGGGGGGGAAATTGTGTCTTATGGTCAATGATGTTGTGAGTTCTGGCTCCTACCCTGGGTCAATTCTGTTATTTTTAATAAATAACTCACTTTCCTTAGCACTTCAAAATATAAAAAATATTTTTCTCTTTATTATGCTGTGTAGTAAGTAGTACAGGTTTTCTTTCCAATGTACAAGTGAGGAAACACTCTCTGAGAGCTGAGGGACTTTCCTAGGGTCTTAAAATTATAGTGTCAGCTCCAAGATATGAATATATTCTGTTTGAAAGATTCTTAACAATCAAAGATTTAGAGCTGGAAAGGACCTTAAAGTTTGGTCTAATACTCTGTAATTTTATAAATAAGGAAACTTGTCTAAAGAGGTTTTATGGTTTAACCAGGATCATGCTGGTATAAGCATCGTGACTATTAGGTAGTGGTGCCAAGCCATGAACTCCAGCTCCTTTTCCCCCCACTGTCCCATGCTTTTCCATTGTCATACTTTTTGCTACCATTCAGTATTTTAAATGTAGATTAATCCATAGACCTTGCATTGCTGAGAGCCATGCATTCAGGATAGTACCTACTTTGTGTAGAGGAAGTCAAACTGTCACTAGAATTTAGGTATAGTTAAATATCTGTGTTTTGCCCAGAACTCCAGTGTGTCTGTCTGAATTCCCTAGGAAGAAGCTCATTACCAAGCTATGGTAGCAGTGGCAGAAACCCTAACTGTTATATCTGTAACAAACTGGGAATATTTGAATTTAGAAGGGACATTGACAACATGTGATAGTACTAAAGTTGAGGAGAGAAAACCATGTCAAGGAAGGATTAGTTGAAGGAACTAGGGATGTTTAATTTGGAGAATTTGGCAATTCATTGGGGTCTTAGAGGTCTTGATTACTATGTTCTGATATTTGAGGGTTGTCAGTAACAGAACAATTTGATTATTGGCTTCAGGGTAGAAGGTTGAGAGAGGCAAACTTTGTCTTGGTGTGGAAAAAAACCTAACTTTTATAACTATCCACAATGGAATGGGTTTTCTCAAATGGTATTGCTCTCTCTGTTATTGGAGACATTTAAATTATGACTAGGTATCTATTTCTTGGTGATGCTTTGTTGGGAGTTGGATCTCTTAAGTCTTTTCTGGCTTTAGGATTCCATGACCTTATACTGACAAGATCTCTGATGTTCCATCATGTCTTTCCAGGTGATGACTCCACAGGGAAGAGGAACTGTTGCTGCTGCAGCTGCTGCCGCCACAGCCAGCATTGCAGGGGCCCCAACACAATATCCTCCAGGCCGAGGGGGACCTCCCCCACCAATGGGCCGAGGAGCTCCTCCTCCAGGTACAGCGCCCCTGGGACCAGTGCTTCTTGAAGGGAGAGGCCCCCAGCTGGATTAGTGATGAAGCATGACCTTGTCTGAACTTGATGAGGAGTTGGGATCAGTCAGCAGGATTACTCTGAGGTCCAGCTGTGTGTCTTAGTCAAAGCTCATCTCTTGAGATATGACTTAAAGGAATGGGATGGAACTGTAAGAAGCCATGGTTTCTGAATTTAGATCTTAAGGATATGGGGATGGCTGGATTGGGAGACAGTGGTGATAGACCTTTGAGCTCTTTATGATGGTATTTTTTTCTCTCCAAGACAAATATCAGCTGGTTTTATGGGGCTTTTCTGTTGTAGGCATGATGGCTCCCCCACCTGGAATGAGACCTCCCATGGGCCCTCCAATGGGGATGCCCCCAGGTCGAGGAGCACCAATGGGCATGCCCCCTCCTGGCATGAGACCCCCTCCTCCAGGAATGAGAGGTGAGTTGCTCTGGAATAGTGGTACCGAGGATATTAAAGTCAGGATGTCCTTTTAAAAATTATTATTTTTTGGTCAGAATTTCTTTAGGGAGAGATTGGGTTATATATCTTAATATTCAGTCTTCTAAAGTACCTATTAATGCCTGTATTTTTTTATTCTGTTCTAAGATCATTTTTAGCTCTGGAATTATGATCTTTAAATTTGCACTGAACATTTTATTTTTTAAAGCACTTTTTTTGTCCATCAAATTGTGCTATATAAGTAGCAAAGGATTGAGAGTACAAGACCTGGATTTGAATGCCAAATTTGCTATTTACTGCCTCTTTGATCGTGGGCAAGCTTAGCCTTTATTTGTGCTCAGTTTTCTCCTCTGTCAAGTGGGGGTGTTGTATAGATGACCCATATGAGGTTCTTTTTATTTCTGTGTCTGTGACCTCTTATGATCCTTTGAATAATCCTGTAAAGTCTTTTAATGTTAAATAGTAGTGTTTCCATCTTAAAAAGACTCACAGGGGAGAAATGATTTGTCCAGGGAGGTTATAGTGAGTTAGTAGAGATGTTCTTACTCAGATACAAATTGAACAAAATGGTCTTTATAACCCATCTTCTTCTTGAGTGATTGTATTTCTATGTAGTTTAACACTAGCAGGACCATGTATGTCAGTTGACCTAAAAATAATGTAATTTTACTTTGAAATAAAAATTTTCATTCTATTACTGATTTTCTTTGCCTTATGAATAAAAAATGCATTGAATTAATTAACAAAACTTGATCTTTTGGTGTATTGTTGAATTGTGGTCCTTCTAGTGTTAAATGTGACCTCTATAGATTGTGCTGCCACTGCTTCTCAAAATGATGAAGCTTTTAGTTTCTATTATTAGCAGATGGAAATTTGAATTACATGCACATGCACACACACACGCGCGCACACGCACACACACGCATGCGCACATTTCATGTGTTGTCTAGATGAATGATGTTAAAAAAACAAATATAAATTGATCTTGTGGGCTACATATTAACTTAGAAAACCACAAGTTAATATTATAATGTATTATATTTTTGTTTTGTTAAACATTTCCCAGTTATGTTTTAATTTGGATTGAACTAAACTAAGGATCTCACAAAAGAGCCATCTCTTGACTATACAGAATATTTTTAGTCTTGGCCAAAATTCATTGTCTTGTTTATCCTAGCCTGTTAGATATTCTTTTCATCCTTTCTTTCCTTCACAGGTCCTCCACCTCCGGGGATGCGCCCACCAAGACCCTAAGATTCTGTAGGCCTTGCTCAGATGTTCTTTCCATGTTTGCCACCTGGAAAGTTGTAAATAGTTGTCTTACTGCCTTTGAACTTGGTTTATAATAAACTTCAGGAAAAAATCTTTTAATTTTGGAGGTTGTTGTTTTCTGGGACTTTGCTGTTGCAGGTATGACATGATAGAATTGGGGAGGTAGTGCTTAGATTTAAATTTAGGCTAAATTTAGGCTAAAATTTAGAGGTCTTCTCAAATTAATGGCTTTGTTTCTTGGGTGTTTCAAAATAACAGGCTTCTTACATTTTTTCAACAGAAAGACCCCTTATGCAAACCTGGATGCTTTCTTTTTATTGTAACACAGACATTGGCTCAGTCAGCCTCTGAAGGTCTTAGGAAGTAGGAACATTTCTTTAATTAAACCTTAATTGTTGAGAACAAGTGTTTCAAGAATTGACCAGTTTTTATCACTTTTGTCTAATCCTGTCAATGCCAAAAGAGAAACTGTCGCCCTCATTGTGGTGAAGGGGAGAGAGAGGACATGAGAAACAATTATTCTGTTAATAACTCATCTCTACAGAATTCTAAGGAATATAAAACACTTTTGCTCACAATGAACTTGTGAGATGGTGAGAGAATTACAATTATCATTTTATAGATAGGAAAACATTCAGAGAGTTTGATTTCTCTAAGATCACATCATCATCCCAGGAATTAAAATTCAGAATTTGACTATTAAATTATGCTGCTTTACAACTTTTACAATAATAAACATACATATTTGTTAATATTTATTTAGAGAAGTGCGAAGTGTCATATGAGATCTTCGGAGCATGGTACTAATGTCTAGGCTAAGAATTAAATATGCTAAGGTACTTTTAAAAGTATGCTAAGCTAAGTATATTTATTTTTTTGAGTCCTTTCTCATTTGCATTTATTTATTTGTTTGTTTGTTTATTTATAATAATTTTTTATTGATAGAACTCATGCCAGAATAATTTTTTACAGCATTATCCCTTGCATTCACTTCTGTTCTGATTTTTCCCCTCCCTCCGTCCACCCCCTCCCCCAGATGGCAAGCAGTCCTTTACATGTTGAATAGGTTACAGTATATCCTGGACACAATATATGTGTGCAGAACCGAACAGTTCTCTTGTTGCACAGGGAGAATTGAATTCAGAAGGTATAAATAATCCGGGAAGAAAAACAAAAATGCAAGCAGTTTATATTCATCTCCCAGTGTTCTTTCTTTGGGTGTAGCTGCTTCTGCCCATCTTTGATCAATTGAAACTGAATTAGCTCTCTTTATCGAAGAGATCCACTTCCATCAGAATACATCCTCATACAGTATCGTTGTTGAGGTATATAATGATCTCCTGGTTCTGCTCATTTCACTCAGCATCAGTTCATGTAAGTCTTGCCAGTCCTCTCTGTATTCATCCTGCTGGTCATTCCTTACAGAACAATAATATTCCATAACGTTCATATACCACAATTTACCCAGCCATTCCCCAATTGATGGGCATCCATTCATTTTCCAGCTTCTAGCCACTACAAACAGGGCTGCCACAAACATTTTGGCACACACAGGTCCCTTTCCCTTTTTTAGTATCTCTTTGGGCTATAAGTCCAGTAGAAACACTGCTGGATCAAAGGGTATGCACAGTTTGATAACTTTTTGAGCATAGTTCCAAATTGCTCTCCAGAATGGCTGGATGTGTTCACAATTCCACCAACAATGTATCAGTGTCCCTGTTTTCCCACATCCCCTCCAACATTCCACATTATCTTTCCCTGTCACTCTAGCCAATCTGACAGGTGTGTAGTGGTATCTCAGAGTTGTCTTAATTTGCATTTCTCTGATTAATAATGATTTGGAGCATATTTTCATATGTCTATAAATAGTTTCAATTTCTTCATCTGAGAATTGTCTGTTCATATCTTTTGACCATCAATTGGAGAATGGTCCATCAAATGGAGAATAGAGAAATCAATTCTCTATATATTTTGGAAATGAGGCCTTTATCAGAACCTTTGATTGTAAAAATGTTTTCCCAGTTTATTGTTTCCCTTCTAATCTTGTCTGCATTTGTTTTGTTTGTACAAAAACTTTTCAATTTGATATAATCAAAATTTTCTATTTTGTGGTAAATAGTGATCTCTAGTTCTTCTTTGATCATAAATTCCTCCCTCTTCCACAGGTCTGCGAGGTAAACTATCCTATACTCTTCCAATTTATTTATAATCTCATTCTTTATGCCTAGGTCATGAACCCATTTTGACCTTATCTTGGTGTACGGTGTTAAGTGTGGGTCAATGCCTAGTTTCTGCCATAATTATGCTTTTTTTTATTCATTCTTATGAAACTATTGCCACATTAATAAAATACAAAGTTTTTGTTATGATGTAAATTATTTGTGAATTTTTGGAATGTCCTCTGGGTCAGATTGGATAATTCTGATTTTTAATGTAATAGAAATATCTTTTATATTTCTTTTGGAGGGGAGAGGGGGGCAAAGGGGAATTGGTGAGGGAAGAGATAGAAAATGAGGAAAATTAAAGGACCAGAACAATACAATATTATAGTTAGGTGCATTTAGAACCAGTGGGATGGCTGGACCTAGATGATTTGAAGTCAGCTTGGAAAGAAGTTGCTAGTGGAGTGCCCCAAGATATCTGTGCTTACCTTGATATAGTTTCCTAAAAATGAGATTTTATTGAAGTTACTTTTTTTTGTTACCATAATTTTCCATAATATTCTTTCCCTTTCTCCCAGAAACCATCTTATGTAAGAAATATTTTTTTTAAAAGATAAAAGGAAAAGAAACAGCATCAGCAAATGGATAGATTGAATAATCTGAAAATAAGTGCAATGTACTATTAGGAACCTCCCACCTCTGCATAGGAGTTAGATGGGTTGTCATATCTCAAGTCATGCTTGGTTTGTAATTTTGCAACATTCACTTCCTCTATTTAAATAGTTCTTTTTATGTATATTGTAATTGTGTATATTTTCTTCACTCTCCCTGTTGATGTAATTTTTTTATGTTTCATGGTATTCATGTTTCATTTCTTCAATTTGGTAATATTACATTTACATACTGTAGTTTGCATTATTCCCCAATCAGTGGATATCTCCTTTATTTCCAATTCTTTATTTAAAAAAAATTTTTTTTTAGGCGATTGGGGTTAAGTGACTTGCCCAGGGTTCCACAGCTAGGAAGCATTAAATGTCTGAGGCCGAATTTGAACTCAGTTTCCCCTGACTCCAGAGCTGGTGCTCTATCCATTGCGTCATCTAGCTGCCCCATTTTTTGTTGAAGGTTTTTTTTTTTTGTTTGTTTGGTTTCTAATTCTTTAGTATCACAACAAAAAGTACTACTATAATGTATTGGTATAAATGGGGACTTTCTTATTACTAGCCTCCATGGAGTATAAGTCTAGTAGTGATATTTCTGGGTCAAAAAGTATGAATACTTTAGTCATTTTAATTCCAAATTGCTTTCCAAAATGGTTGCAGAGATTTATATATAGCCTCAACAAGAGTGTATTAGGATCCTATCTCCCTCCAACTCTTCCAACATAAATTATTCTTGTCTTTGCCAATTTCTAAGCTATGAGGAGAAATATCTGATATGTTTTGATTTGCATGTCATTTAATGGTTTGAAGCATCCTTTCATATGGTTATTAATAGTTCTTTTGAGAATCAATTTTTTTTTGGGACCACTTACGGGGGAATGACTATTGATCATATATATACATTTATACATATATAGACATTAGATATATAAATGTGTAGTTACATAGAGATCAATATATATTCTATATTGGTATATATGTTATCTAGATCTAATATCAAATTTTAATGTTTGGTAACAAATTCTACTCTGGAACCCCCATTCAATGCTTTCTTGTCATAGTTGCATTAATATGTACATATATTTTTTTAGTAATAGCTTTTTGTTTTCAACATTAGCATGTACAAATCCTTGTGTTCCAAATTTTTCTTCTTCCCCCACACTGTCCCTGGGCAGCAAGTAATCCAATTCTTCTATACATATTTCCACATTTATCATGTTGCACAAGAAACATCAAAAAAGAGAAAGAAACCAAAAGGCAAACAATTTACAAAACATGAAAATCTGTGTTGTGACCTACATTCAGTCTGTGGCATTAATTTTGTGCAGAATGTTTTCAGTTGCATGTTATCAAAATTATTTTAGTTTTGTAATCATCCCTATCCATTGTTCAGTTAAGATAAGTGTAAGAAATGTGATTTGTTTACTCTTAAGATCACTATCCATTTAGAATGTATTTTGGAATATGGAATAAGGTATTTTGTACAGTTTTAATGGCTTTTTTTTAATGATTTGGACAAAGGCTTAGAAGAAATGCTTATTAACTCTTCAGGTAGTGCAAAGATGAGAAAGTTAGTTAAAACTGAGTAACAGTATTCAAGTCATGATGCCTGAATTCTAAGAAGAGAAACATAATAGGAACAAATGTAATGTCTTAAGTACAATAATTTTGCAAGTACAAGAGAGTAGGAATGGTTCTACATCAGTTCATCTGAAGGTCTTTTGGATTTTGTGGTGAATCATCTGAAGTCAAAGAACATTTATTACGCATCTGCCATGTTCCAAGCCCTTTGCTTAACACTAAGGACATAAAGAAATGTAATAGTCATATTGCTGACCTCGAAGGTCCCAGATTAAAATGGGTAGGACCACATATGGATACATTTATATATGTGAAAGATAGATGACAATCTTAGGAGGACCAGTAACATGGAAGGGGGGAAAGTTGATGGAACAGGGAAAGATTTCTGGTAGAAGATGGAGCCATGTTTTTCAGCTAGGAACCAGAGGTAAGGAAAGACAGCATTCTAGTCAGAAGGGACAGTCAATAAAAAGAGAGTTCAAGATGAGAGATAGAGTGTGTGTGAGGGGGAGGGGCCGGTGAGTTGATATGGTAGAGTTGCACATAAGTTCACCAGCAGAAAACAAAGACTTGAATACTGTTACTCAGTTTTAACTAACTTTCTCATCTTTGCACTACCTGAAGAGTTAATAAGCATTTCTTCTAAGCCTTTGTCCAAATCATTTAAAAAAAGCCATTAAAACTGTACAACTGAGTGGAGGATGGATTAGAATGGGGAAGAGTTGGAAGAGGGAGACCAGCTAGCAGACAGACAGTAGTCCAAGCAAGGAGTAATGAGGGCTTGTAATAGGGTAGAGCTTGTGTGAATGGAAAAGAAGAGACATGCAAGAAATGTGAATGTAGAAATGACAAGATTTGTCCACAGAATGGATCTATGGGTGAGTACTAAGGAGGAGGATAACATTAACCTGAGCCTGGTGATTGGGAAAATGATGATATCCTCATTATATTGTAGGGAATCAGAAAAGAATTGGGTTTGGGGATAACAATGATAAATAAATTGTATGTATTGTTTGAAATATCTGTGACATAAACTTCCAGATATTTTTTGGTAGGTAGTGACATGGAATTAGGGCAGCTAAGTCTAGGCTTGGAATCAGAAAGATTCATTTTCATGAGTTTAAATCCAGCTTAACATTTACTAGCTGTGTTCCTGTGCAAGTCACTTAATGCTATTTGCCTAGTTCCTCATTTGTAAAAATCAGGAAAAGAAAATGGCAGGGGCAGCTAGGTGGCACTACTGACGTATCTTTGCTAGAAAACTCCCAAAATGAGGGCACAAAGAATTGGATATGGAACTGTGGCTCAGAAGAGAGACTAGGATTGGATATATATATATATATATGTATGTAAAAACCATCAGCATAAAGATAATTGAACCCATGAGAATGGAGATCATCACCAAGTAAAATAGAATAAAGGGAATAGCAAAGAGGGTTTGGTACAGTCTTGGGTGTAATTTAGTTAATGACCAGCAACTGGATCATTAATAGAGGTAGGAGAACCCAGAGAGAGAAGTGTCATGAAAATCTGGAGAGGACAGTATCTAGGAGAAGAGGGTGATAGTTTCAAAAGTTGCACAAAAGGCAAGGTTAATTATTGAGAAAAGGCTGTTCCTATATACACCAAAATATTTATAGCAATACTTTTATAGTGACAAATAAGTGGAAGAAGAGTAGATGTGTACTGATTAAGCAATGGCTAAACAAATTGTTGTACATGAAGGTAATGGAACACTGTAAGAAATGATGAATAAGATCACAAAGATTCATGGAAAAGAAAAAGGCTATTAGATTTGGAAATTAGAGATAACTGGTCATTTAGGAAAAAGAAGTTTCAGTTGAATGATGAAATTAGAAATCACTACCAGAAAGTTTAGAAGGGAGGAAGTGAGATGAGTGGAAGTGGAGTCCCCATTTGTAGACAAGTGTTTCAAGGTTAGCTGTAAAAGGATCAGAATAGTTCAAGTGAGAGTCTTTTAAGGATGGAGGAGACATAGGTTTGAGGAAATGGTATGTATGGATTGAAGAGCTTTGTGAGAGTGGGGATGATAGGGCAATCTGCTGGAAAAGAATGAAATAAAGGATGCATGTTGAAATTTTGCCTTGTCAAGGGAAAAGGGCTACCTATTCACATAAGATGATTGAAAGAGGAGATAGTGGAACAAAATATCTGAGTGATGTGAGATGAGGAGAGAAAGGAAAGATTTTGGTAAATGGCTTCAATTTTATTTTTTGTAAAGTATGAGGCAAAGTCCTCAACTAAGAATTTGCGGGGGAGCGGAATATTGTGTGGGGTTGCAGAGGGATGAAAGGGATTTGCAGCAGTTGTGAAGGGGATAGTGACTCCATTAGGGAAGTGTTAAAGGACCATCTTGCAAAGAGGTTGCAGTTGGGATTATGCAACAAATTTGTAATGGACCTAGCACAATCTTATGACTAGAAAGGAGTAGAGAAGGGAACTAATGGGAGTAATACAAAGTTGCCACTTGACAAGGTATGAACAGCAATATAAATGTAGTTACATAGGATAAGGAATTCCAGTGTAGAGGATTGTATAGAGTTGAATTCAACAAGGGGTGGAAATAGGAAGAGGAGAGTGTGGTCAATGTAGAGCTGATGGCCTGGAAAAAACTGAGGGACTATGGAAAGACTTAACATGAATTGATGCTAAATAAACTGAGCAGAACCAAGAGAACATTGTACACAGAAACAACAGTGATGATCAACTGTGATGGATTTGTCTCTTTTTATCAATGAGGTGATCCAAGGCAATTCTAATAGTCTTGGGATGGAAAATGCCATCTGCATCCAGAGAGAGAATGATGGAGACTAAATATGAATCCAAGTATAGTATTTTCACCTTTTGTTGTTGTTTGCTTGTTTTTTTTCTCATTTTTCCCCCTTTGGATCAGATTTTTCTTGTGTGGCATGATGAATATGGAAATAAATTTAGAAGAACTGCATATGTTTGTATCAGATTGCTTGCTGTCTGAGGGAGGGGAAAGGGAGGGAGAAAGGGTGAAAAAATTTGGAACACAAGGTTTTGCAAAGATGAATGTTGAAAACGTTTATGTATTTGTAAACATTATGTATTGGTAAAAAAGTAAATACTATTTAAAAAGAAAGAACTGAGCGGCTCAATGTCACCATCCAGATGAATAGCATTAAAAGTCTTAAGACACAGGAAAAAGAAAAGTTTTGAGTTAGCCTCAAAAGGTTGAGTTGGGCTTAGGGTCAAAAAGGTGCCCTTTCTCCAGGGGCATGTGTCTACACAGTTCCTTTCCCCCAGACCCAACAAAAGGAAAATGGTGAAACTACCCTCATTCTGGGATCTGAAAATTCTTTCAATGCTGTGATTCACATTTAGCTCACTAGGGGGAAGCATGGGGCAAATGACTAAAGTTGCCATCAGGGACTCTTCTATGAACATTAATAGAATCATGCAGTGGTGTTCTTGGACCTTTGGCACTGGCCCATATAGCTCAAAGCCTTTTCCATCTGGAGGGGAGCCACTCCACTCAAGTGACTGAGGACTTCCCAGAACCCAGGGCTACTGGAAATTGCCTGGAAATTGGGAATATCAAGTTGACTTCTACATTGCTCAGGTTTCTATGCCCACTTTGCTGAACCTTAACGATGTTATGTCTCTGTGTATATGATATCTATTTATATAATGCTTCAAGATTTTAAAAAAATTTAGCAATCTAAGAAGTAGGTTAGTGAGACTATTACCCCAATTTTATAGATATGTAGCCTGAGGCCTAAAGGGAATTGCTGAAGGTTGATTAGTTTATTAAATGTGTTTTTGAACCCTGGGCTCCTGACTCTAAAGTTTCTTCCATTTTCATATGTTTAGGGCTGAAAGGACTTTAGAGGCCATTGAATGCAACCCCTTCATTTTATAGTTGAGGAAACTATGCCTAAAAGAAATTTTGTCCATAGTCAGCAAATCTTTTGAGTTCAGATTTGAATCTAGTTTCTCCTGACTCTTAATTTCCTTGCTCTGTTCACCATATCATGATGCTTCTCACACATTTCCTGTTGCATTGATTGGAAGACAGCATGACAAAGTGGAAAATGTTGAACTTGAAGGTGGAGGATCTGCGTTAAAATCCTAGTTCTGCCAGTTTTTGGAACTGTAATCAAATTTAGACTCATTAGTCCTGAAAAAGGAATGTTATTCTATATCTCTATGGCTTTATTCATCCTCCCTCTAACTTTCCCACCAAAATAACTCTTCTTAAATATTATTTCTTCCTATTAAAGTGTTAAAGCAGGGACTTGAAAAACAGAGACTGTCTGCATTTTTGTGTTTATATCTCTAGCACTTAGAATAATGCTTGGCACGTAAGAATAAATGCATTTTCATTCATTCATTCAAAGAGAAGATAGGATAGACAGATGGGAGAAGAACCAAAATAGAGTAATCATGAAAATTCAGCAAGAAGAGAATATACAGAAGGAGAGATTGGTCAATAGTTGGTGGTCAACCTTGTAGAGAGATGGGGGAGGATGAGAACTGAGAAAAGGCCATCAAATTTGGAAATTAAGAAATCATTGGTAAATTTGAAGAGAACAGTTTTATTTGAGTGAGGAAGTTGGAAGCTGGATTATATAAGGGTTAAGAAGCAAATGAGATGGAAAGTGGAGGCAACATGAGAAGATGGCTTTTTCTAGATGTATGGCTATGAAAGGGAGGGAGAGATATAGGATGATAACTTGAGAGGGATAGTAGGGTCAATGATGTTTTTGAGGAAGAACTTGGGCACATTTGTAAGTGCAGAAAAAAGTGATAGGAAAAATTGAAGAGTGTGTGTATGTGTGTGTGTGTGTGTGTGTGTGTGTGTGTGTATTTGTGTTAGAAAGAGAAAAAAAGGAGAAGAGAGAATAGAATGGTGTTATGAGGACATTCTGTTGAGGGAGACTGGAGAAGATGGGATCCAATGACCCAACATAGTTTTAGAGAGATTGGCCTTAAGGAGAAAGGCTTCTTAATGAGAGACCTGAGTAAAGGAGATGAGAATGAAGGATGATGTCAAGGAGTTTTTAAATGTAAAGAAGGGGAAAAGGAAGCTCCTGACTTATAGTCTCTTTTCCCAGGAACTGTGGAGGGCTGGAAAGGGGGAGATTTGGGCTACTGCTGAGAGGAAAGACTTCTTTACATTTAGAACTATCCCCAAGTGGAATAGGATGATTTGGAAAGCTGTGGGTTCTTTTTTGCTTGAAGTCTTTAAGAAGAGGTGAGGATGAATTTAATGCGTGTGTTGTAGAGAAGATCCTTGTTTGGATACAGGTTGAACCAGATATCATTTGACATTCCTTCCAGCTCTTAAAATTCTATGATTCTGTGTCACTTTCTCACTTAAAAATATTGAGTGACTCATTACTATCTAGGTAAGATTCTAGATAGAT